>NC_064640.1:271528833-272199905 GCF_023864345.2 Schistocerca serialis cubense | reverse complement strand
CTATCTGTAAAAGTATTTTCGTATTTTGTTTCCATTTGTTTTGGTTTACAAAAATGTAACTTTTTTATGTTTTCACAGGTAGTTTGAGCACAATCCAACTGTCAAAACATCAAGAACAGTTACATTTTTGTAAACCAGAATAGATGGAGGCACAAAATATGAGGACGCTGCTCTTTTAGACATATGATAACTCTTATACGTAATCATTGTACAGTGGCTTAAAGAGCCAAAACCTTTTATGAAACAAAAAAAGTTTAAATAAATTTCAGCCTGAGTGTGTAGCCACAGGATGTAGCATGATTCATCACTCCAAATCACTCGTTTTCAGTCATGCACTGGACAGTGGTGTCGGCCTTTATACTTATCACTGACTACAGAAATATGTAGCTTATTAGGTGTCGCTCGATGACTGTACCGCACTCTTTTTAACTCCATACGCACAGTGAGTGTGATAACTGGACTACTGGCAGCATTTTGGAACTCACAAGTGATTCATTCTTCTGATTTCATGCAATTTTTTGACAACCGTCATCTGCAGTGCTCAACGGTCTCCGTCCGTCGGTACAGGAGGTCTTCCTGGTCTTTGTTTAGCTGTGTTTGTTCCTTCGCGTTTCCACTTCACAATAACGTCACCAACAGTCGGTCTGGACAGCTTTCGAAGGGCTGAAAAGTCCCTGATTGACTTGTTACTGAGGTAACATCCAGTCACTAGCCCACATTCGAAGGCACTGAGCTCTCCTGATCATGCTGTTACTGCTTCCCTACTGACAACACGGTACTCCTCTTCCCCTTTTATGCTGGCAGGTACGCCTCTCGTATCACCTAGTGGTCAATTCCGCATTACATAGGGGTGTCCGGATACTTTAGGTCATATAGTATATATGTACCCTCAATCAAGGAGATTTTCTCCACGAGTTAGGTAAGTAACGACAGAAAAACGATGATCAGACCAGTGCACATTTACATGTACGTCTGTATCAATACTCCGCAAGTGACCATACTGTGCATGACGGAGGGTAGTTGCCAACTCTTAATAAGACTGCTCTTAATTTTTGCTCAACGTTACCGACTGGCCGCCGTGTCATCCTCAGCCCATAGGCCTCACTGGAGACGGATTTGGAGGAGCATTTGGTCAGCACACCGCACTCCCGGCCGTATGTCAGTTTACGAGGCCGGAGCCGCTACTTCTCTATCAAGTAGCTCCTCAGTTTGCCTCACAAGAGCTGAGTGGGCATTCGTGGCCTGTTCGGGCGGAGTTTACTTTTAGTTAATTTTTGCTGGCGATTGCTTTCCGTCGGGCACGAAAGAAGGAAAGAAGAGGGTTTGGAATTTATGATGTCATCGATGTCGGCGTCATTAGAGACGCATTACTATTCAGGTGGAAGAGGATAGGGGAAGGATGCGACTTGACCTGAAAGATCACTCCGACATTCACTTGAAATGATTTAGAGGAAATCAGGGGGAACCTGTTTCAGGATGGATGGACAGAGATTCGAACGTCGCTCCTCTCGAATCAGGAAGTGACTGATATTTCGTCCGCTGTGCATATAATTTCCAAGAAGAAATACACTGCCTGACAAGAAAAGTGAAGCACCCAGTAGGGGAGGAGGAAACGAAATCAAGCATTATTGGTTGAGATGGTTTGTGACGACATTTCAGTGATTACAATTTATCGAATCAAATTTACAAAGAACTTGGCAGTATGAGCCCAATTATCAGTATGGCGTTGCATCTCCTGTGGCCTGGATGTGTGCACTGGGTTGGGAAGTGTGTCATAAAGCCATTATATCCTCTCCTGAGGCCAGTTTGCCCACAACTGTAGTAAATGGTCCTTAATATCCTAGATACTGGCAATGGGACAGAATTGACGTCCATGGTGATCTGACACATGCTCTATTGTGGACAGATCATCCTGGCCACGGGAGTACTTCAACATAACGCAGGCAGTCCTTAGAGACATATTGCCCGCATCTCGTGGTCGTGCGGTAGCGTTCTCGCTTCCCACGCCCGGGTTCCCGGGTTCGATTCCCGGCGGGGTCAGGGATTTTTCTCTGCCTCGTGATGGCTGGGTGTTGTGTGCTGTCCTTAGGTTAGTTAGGTTTAAGTACTTCTAAGTTCTAGGGGACTTATGACCACAGCAGTTGAGTCCCATAGTGCTCAGAGCCATTTTTGAACCTTAGAGACACGGCCATGTGTGGACGAGCACTGCCCTGACGAGAAGTGGCGCGTTGATAGCGTCGCATGAGAGGTAACACATGAGAACGCAGGATGTTCGTGGTGCACCGTTGTGCCGCGACATTTCCCTCATTCACTACTACCAGCCGTGAACTGAAGTCATGCCCGATGACTCCTCACACCATAACGCCAGGAATGATACTGCTGTGCCTCTCCAAAACATAGGAGTAATGGGAGCTTCCCCCAAGTTGCCGCCATATTCGCCGACGATGGTCATCCTGAGTAGCAGAGAACGGCGATTCATCTGTGACCGCCGGCAAGAGTGGCCGAGCGGTTCTAGGCGCTACAGTCTGGAACCGCGCGACCGCTACGGTCGCAGGTTCGAATCCTGCCTCGTGCATGGATGTGTGTGATGTCCTTAGGTTAGTTAGGTTTAAGTAGTTCTAAGTTCTAGGGGACTGATGAACTCAGCAGTTAAGTCCCATAGTGCTCAGAGCCATTTGAACCATGTTTTGAACCATCTGGGACCACAATGCGATACTGTTCATCAGATTCCAGGCTTCCCAGTCACGACACCACTCCAAACGCAGCTCTTCACGGTTTTAACGGCAGCCTACACATGGGATGGTAATTCCCTAGTGCAGCTGCAGATATTCTCCGACTACTGGTGCGGGATGACGCAGAATGTTGTGAGTCCATCACTTTTCCTCGGAAGGCAGGCACGGATATGAAAGGGTTTCAGCTTGGTTGGTGCACAATGTGGCGATCCTCCTTTGTGGTGGTCAGACGACGAATACGCCTTCCCTCCGTTCCCGTACAGTCCAACATCGGCCCACTGTCACATCTGAACGCCCCAAAAATCTGGATATTCCACGATTCGACCAGCCGGCCAAATGGATACCCACAGTGAAGCCCCCTTCAACCTATTTAAGATGCTGATAATGCAGCTTACACGAGGACGCGAAGGAACTTGCACCCCTCTTGCAGCGGTGTACCGTAGGTCTCTAGAAGAGTGTAGCTTCCAAAGGATTGGAAAAGGGCACAGTTATCCCAGTTTTTTAGAAGGAACGTCGAACAGATGTGCAGAACTATAGACCTATATCTCTAACGTCGATCAGTTGTAGAATTTTGGAACACGCATTATGTTAGGGTATAATGACTTTTCTGGAGACTAGAAATATACTCTGTAGGAATCAGCATGGGTTTCGAAAAAGACGATCGTGTGAAACCCAGCTCGCGCTATTCGTCCACGAGAATCGGAGGGCCATAGAGACACGGGTTCCCAGGCAGATGCCGTGTTTCTTGACTTCCGCAAGGCGTTTGATACAGTTCCCCACAGTCGTTTAATGAACAAAGTAAGAGTATATGGACTATCAGATCAATTGTGTGATTGGATTGAAGAGTTCCTAGATAACAGAACGCAGCATGTCATTCTGAATGGAGAGAAGTCTTCCGAAGTAATAGTGATTTCAGGTGTGCCGCAGAGGAGTGTCGTAGGACCGTTGCTATTCACAATATACATAAATGACCTTCTAGATAACATCGAAAGTTCACTGAGGCTTTTTGCGGATGATGCTGTGGTACATCGAGAGGTTGTAACAATGGGAAATTGTACTGAAATGCAGGAGGATCTGCAACGAATTGACGCATGGTGCAGGGAATGGCAATTGAATCTCAATGTAGACAAGTGTAATGTGCTGCGAATACATAGAAAGAAAGATCCTTTATCATTTAGCTACAATATAGCAGGTCAGCAACTGGAAGCAGTTAATTCCATAAATTATCTGGGATTAGGCATTATATGTGATTTAAAATGGAATGACCATATAAAGTTAATCGTCGGTAAAGCAGATACCAGACTGAGATTCATTGGAAGAATCCTAAGGAAATGCAATCCGAAAACAAAGGAAGTAGGTTACAGTACACTTGTTCGCCCACTGCTTGAATACTGCTCACTGGTGTGGGATCCGTACCAGATAGGGTTGATAGAAGAGATAGAGAACATCCAACGGAGAGCAGCGCGCTTCGTTACAGGATCATTTAGTAATCGCGAAAGCTTTGCGGAGATGATAGATAAACTCCAGTGGAAGACTTTGCAGGAGAGACGCTCAGTAGCTCGGTACGGGCTTTTGTTGAAGTTTCGAGAACATACCTTCACCGAGGAGTCAAGCAGTATATTGCTCCTTCCTACGTATATCTCGCGAAGAGACCATGAGGATAAAATCAGAGAGATTGGAGTCCACATAGAGGCATACCGACAATCTTTCTTTCGACTAATAATACGAGACTGTAATAGAAGGGAGAACCGATAGAGGTACTCAAAGTACCTTCCGCCATACACCGCCAGGTGGCTTGCGGAATATGGATGTAGACGTAGATGTAGATGTACATTCCGTGTCCGTCACAGTGATCACTCAACATCTGTCGCTGTCCTCGCACCTTATACAGGGTGTTACAAAAAGGTACGGCCAAACTTTCAGGAAACATTCCTCACACACAAATAAAGAAAAGATGATATGTGGACATGTGTTCGGAAACGCTTAATTTCCATGTTAGAGCTCATTTTAGTTTCATTCCAACGGATCAAATTGTAAAGTTTCACAATCAACATGTGTGGGCTGACGAGAATCCGCACGCAATTGTACAATCACGTCATCAACACAGATTTTCTCTGAACGTTTGCGCAGGCATTGTTGGTGATGTCTTGATTGGGCCCCATGTTCTTCCACCTACGCTCAATGGAGCACGTTATCATGATTTCATACGGGATACTCTACCTGTGCTGCTAGAACATGTGCCTTTACAAGTACGACACAACATGTGGTTCATGCACGATGGAGCTCCTGCACATTTCAGTAGAAGTGTTCGTACGCTTCTCAACAACAGATTCGGTGACCGATGGATTGGTAGAAGCGGACCAATTCCATGGCCTCCACGCTCTCCTGACCTCAGCCCTCTTGACTTTCATTTATGGGGGCATTTGAAAGCTCTTGTCTACGCAACCCCGGTACCAAATGTAGACTCTTCGTGCTCGTATTGTGGACGGCTTTGATACAATACGCCATTCTCCAGGGCTGCATCAGCACATCAGGGATTCCATGCGACGGAGGGTGGATGCATGTATCCTCGCTAACGGAGGACATTTTGAACATTTCCTGTAACAAAGTGTTTGAAGTCATGCTGATACGTTCCGTTGCTGTGTGTTTCCATTCCATGATTAATGTGATTTGAAGATAAGTAATAAAATGAGCTTTAACATGGAAAGTAAGCGTTTCCGGACACATGTCCACATAACATATTTTCTTTCTTTGTGTGTGAGGAATGTTTCCTGAAAGTTTGGCCGTACCTTTTTATAACACTCTGTATACCCTACCAGGCCTGGTAACAAAACTAAACATGAACAACACTAATGTACTGTGGTGGCTGTTTTACCTGTCACAGAGAATTGCAAATCCCATCAATTACAGACACGCCAATGGTGTGTAGGGGTACGAAGTTACATTGACATCCGACCGTGTCTTCCGAGGGCTTCACTTTCTTTGTCAGGTAGTGAATGTTTCTCGACCCGTATGGGAATGTAGAGTTTTGAGAGCAAGGCGGTGACAACGCCTTTCTTGTAGTCTCCGACTGGAGATGGCTCACGATTTCTGCGACTGATGTTTTTCACGCCGAAAAAGAAGGCGAAAGGCGTTTGAGTGAGTGAGATGGTGGCGCGCTAAGCCGTCGGCTCGCGAGCCGACAAAGGAGGGTGTGGGCGGCGGGTACCGCAGAGTGGTGGCAGCAACAGCTGAGGTGCGCTGCGTGCCGCATCACGCATCCCGCCACGCACAGGCTGCGCGCCGAACCCGGGGTCAGGATCAATGTCGCCGCCGCCGCTGCCGCCGCCGCCGCCGCCGCCGCCGCTGAAGGTCGCTTCGCCTCGCCTCGGCTGCCGTCACGCCGCGTCTCGCAAACGCCTATCGATTCGCCGTCCACCACCCAGATCCTACCCACACTCACTGTCTCGACCCTAAAAGGACAACACCGGCTTCTGCTTAATTCTGAAGCCGCGCTTCGCCTTCTGCCTCTTCCTCCTTCGTCACTTCCCACTTTTACGCTCGCATTCTTTCCGACGCGATCGCCGAACGAGATGGCGAACTCGCGCTAGGCGGACAAGGAAACCAGTTTCCCCTCCGCTGCTGGGCGTACGACTGCGCGCGCTTCTCTGCTTCTGCACACACGCCTCGAGTTCCCATTTTCCACCCGTTTTTGTATTAGCGAAGCCGAACACAAATGCTCGTATTGGGCACTCTGATTACTCTGAAGGTTTCTGTCCAAACAGCGAATCCACTAAAAGACAGTATCAGACTTTAGAGCAACTGTTGTCTACGAATGCTCCAACACATTTTTCCCTTAAATACAGGTTGAAGATAATGAAACAAAATTACGAAAGGCGAATGGGACATTTAGATTTGTTGGAAGGGTCCTGGAAAAATGTAGTGCATCTGTAAAGGAAACCGTATACAAAACACTAGCACGGAAATTTTTGGAGTATTGTTCCAGAGTTTTGGTTTCGTTATCAAGTAGGCGTGACAACAGCTGTCGAACTAATTAAGATACGTGCTGTTAGGATCGTCTGACACGGTGTCCCACTATGCCCTGCAGAGTACCAGCATACGGAATAGGTTCCCACATATGTGAGTGGCTCGAAGACTTCTTAAGTAACAGAACCTTCTAAGTTGTCCTCGACGGCGAGTGTTCATCAAAGGCGAGGATATCGTCAGGAGTACCACAGTGAAGTGTGGGAGGTCCGTTCTTATTCTCTATCCAAATACATGATCTGACGAACAGACTGAATAGCGATCTGCGGCTCTTTGCTGATGACGCTGTGGGGTGCGGGAAGATGTCGGTGAGTTCTTGTTAGACGATACAAGACGACTTAGACAAAATTTCTAGTTGGTGCGATGAGTGTCAGCTTGCACTAAATGTAGGAAAATGTAAGTTAATGCAACTGAGTAGGAAAAACAATCTCGTATTTCCGCATACAGTATGAGTAGTGTGCGTCTTGGCATAGTCACGCCGATCAAATATATAGACGTAACGTTGCATAGCGACAGGAAATGGAACGAGCTCGTAAGGACGGTATTAGAGAAGGCGAATGGTCGACTTCCGTTTATTGGAAGCATTTTAGGAAGTGTGGTCGATCTGCAAACGAGACGGCGTGTAGAACACTAGCGTGACCCATTGTTGAGTACTGCTAGAGTGTTTGAGATCCCCACTAAGTCGCGTTGATGAAAGATATAGGAGCGATTCAGAGGCGGCCTGCTAGATTTATTTACGGTAGGTTCGATCATCACGCGGATATTACGGAAATGTTTCATTAACGCAAATGGGAATCTCTGGAGGGAAGACAACGCTCTTTTCGCGAAACACTGTTTATAAAATTTAGAGAGACAGCATTTGAAGCTGACTGCAGAACGATTCTTCTGCCACCAACGTACATTTCGCGTAAGGACCACAAAGATAAGAAATTAGGGTTCGTATTGAGGCATGTAGACAGTCGATTTTACAACGCTCTATTTTCGTGTAGAACAGGAAAGGAAGTAGCTAGTAGTGGTACTAGGTAAGCCATGCGCCATTGCGGAATATTTATTTAAATGTAGATGTTGATCATAACAGGTGGGTATAGCCCACACTGAAGTGTAACAGAAATACTCGGAGAACTTAAATAGGAATCGTTGGAAGGGAGACGACGTAATTCTTGCAATACCTTGTTGGGTAAATTGGGCACGCAAAATTCCACTTTAATCATTTTGTTTGTAACGGGGAACAAACCGGAACTTTCTGCCGACACTAGGAGTCGCGTGAAAGACTTGATGAGCACTATTTGTTTGGGCTGACTCCAGCTAGACAGTGCAAGAACGATATTGGAAATATCTGCTGAACCACGAGAGAAAATGCGCTTGACCACTTTTAGCAGAGAGACCATGTATAGAAAACTGTAAAACGCATTCGTATCATTACATTACTTTGTTCAAACGCTCTCGGACGACGTTAAAAGGTGCAAAGTTCCCTTAAACCCTTAGTTGTTGAAATTTCACAGTCGATAAAAGTTTTACGAACTAGATTTAGAACAGTCAGCGAAGTTGTTGTCCAGAGCGTCTCATCGCTTGTTGAAACTCTTGTTTCAGTATTCCATACTAACAGCGTAGGTGGTGCAGCTCTTGTTCGCGGCCCTTCTTCCAATCATTAGCGTTAATTCTTTGCAGGCGACACCTTTAGACGTATACTTACCATCGCGAACCCACAAAAAGAGGTTCGACTCGCAACGGACAAAAGAGATGCCATTCTCGATTTATAGTTTCCACTGCTTCTTTTAGAGTATCCGTTGCTCCTGCAAGTCTTTCCAGTAGAAGGCGTAATGCCACGTAACAGTTATCAGCAATACAAACAGCTTACTCCAACAAGCCCACTGCCAACTACTTCCCCCGGTTTGTCTGATGAGACTTTGGTGCCTAGTTGTGCAGCTGTAGAGCTAAATCCCATTCCACAGCGGCGATGCTTTTCTTGGCAAGGTCTCCCTCCCCTAACCGACTAACCGAGTCTTGGAGCCGGTGCGAGAAAAAGTTGGTGCGGTGGTGGGGCACGCGAACTGACGTGGGATGCTACTAGCCTAGCGCAGCCGAAGGGGCACAGCGCCGCTGCCGCCGTCTCAGAAGGTGAAGGTCGCTCTCGCTGGACGAACTGCGCACAATGTGGCGCGGCCGTCAGCTTGGGGTTCTGCGGGCCAGTATTTTTACTCGCCGTACCCCTCCCCTGGCGACGTTTTATTTAGCTGCTCTGCGGTCCCACGTACGCTGTGCCGCGCCTTCTCTGTTCGCCAGTACCGAGCCATTCCGCAGGCTTTTCTTGGCGCCACCTGTTCCCGCGCTCTTGTCACACTGACCAAATCTCCAGAAATTTCGTGGAACTATTGGCGCTAAGGGCAGGAAACCCTCTCCATGCAACAGGCACTTGACAATTCTCAACCGTGTAAACAGCTCCTCTGCAAATTTTAAAATAAAAGCATTTTTTTTTAACTAACGCAGTAATCATGGGGAGCTTTCCGATCTGAGCTCCCTGCTGTCACACGAACGAAGTACTCGTAACATATGTGGAAAACTATTTAAAATCCTAAATGTAACTTTTAAGAAACAGCCAGGTTTTGGGAACCTGCAGAGAAGAGAGATTGTCGCAAACAGTGGCGCCGCTGTATTTATTTATGTCTACGCTCATCTTGTTATTTTTATCCCAGAAGAATTCGATCTTCAGAAATCTTCCCTATATGCTTCTTTAAAAAAAAAAAAAAAAAAAAAAAAAAAAAAGTTCAAATGTGTGTGAAATCTTATGGGACTTAACTGCTAAGGTCATCAGTCCCTAAGCTTACACACTACTTAACCTAAATCATCCTAAGGACAAACACACACACCCATGCCCGAGGGAGGATTCGAACCTCCGCCGGGACCAGCCGCACAGTCCATGACTGCAGCGCCTGAGACCGGTCGGCTAATCCCGCGCGGCTCCCTATATGCTTCTGCGTACCGTCCAACACTAAAGAAAGATTTGAAATTTATTCTTAACTGCGGAAAGAATGTAATTTACTGTTTCTACGACTTGAGAACTCGTGCTGTCGATATCAAAAGTAGTAACTTTGTGCGATGTATTCTAAAGTGAGAAAATGAAAGAAGCCGACGTCACTAAATGCGGACCACAAAAAGCCGGAGCAACTCTCTTTTTTCGTGTGTGTGTTTGCATTGTTATCGCACGATTTGGAACGAGATTTTCTTACGATCGAGCAATATTTTTCCGCCCATTGGCGAAAACACTCTCTCGAAATTTCCTTACTCCACATTTTCTCCATCACTAGGCACGTACCCTTTAACCGCGCCAATTTCTTTTGGCATTTATGCGGCTGAATCCGGCGGGGGTTCGAGTCCTACCTCGGGCATGGGTGTGTGTGTGTGTGTGTGTGTGTGTGTGTGTGTGTGTGTGTGTGTGTGTGTGTGTGTTGTCCTTAGGATAATTTAGGTTACGTAGTGTGTAAGCTTAGGGACTAATGACCTTAGCAGATTTCACACACATTTGAACTTTTTTTTTTTTTTTTTTTTTTGGCATTTCATACGATATTTCGGTAGTGCAATCTGTCCCCGCGCAGTGGGTCATGAAGATAAATTTAATATTCCGGAGAAACGGCCATCAGATTTCCGTCCGACCGAGCGGATTTTGTGGGTCTCCCGACATCGTTTCAGACGAATGTCAGTTTCGTTTCTCAGACAGCTCGGGCTGCTTCCATTGCGCTGCCTCCCGCAACGCCAGACTCCACTGTTCCATTCGCGAATAGCGCGTGGGAAGAATAAATGTTGGTAAACCTCCGTATGCGCGTCTCTTATTTTCTCGTTGTGGTTATTTCGCGAGACGTGTGCAGGAGGAAGCAATATGCTGCCCGACTCTTCTTGGAGAAGCTGCTCTCGAAATTTCGGTAGTACATCCGTCCGTGATGCACAACGCCCCTCTTGTAGTGTCTGCCTCTGGAGTTTGCTGAGCATCTTCGTGACGCTTTCGCACCGACGAAACGATCTCGCGAAGCAACGTGCCGTTCTTTGTTGGATCTTCGCAATCTCTTCTACTAAATGTGACGCGGTGAGGGTCCGATAGTGACGAGATTTACTCAAACATCGGCAGAAGAAGTGTTTCGAAAGACACTTTTTACGTGGATGAGTTACGTTTCCGTAAGATTCCCCTAATTAATCTCAGCGTGGCATATCTTTTTCCTACAATTTGTTTTATGTGGTCATTTCACTTTAGCTCAGTTACTCCTAGATATTTAACTGTATTTGTAACCAATAGCGTAATAGAAGTATAGTGGATTTCTTCCCCTGTTTATGCGCAATGCGTTACCTTTATTTACGGTAGACAACTGCGTTGTCTGCCAACAGCCACTAGATCATGTATATGTATTGTAAACATTAACGAACGTATCACACCACTCCTGAAGCTAGCTTTACATAGTCGGAGGCTTGCTGCACTTGGCTTGTTTTCTCGGGCGTTTTCTTCCTTTACAAATCCTTTCTTTTCACAAGCAGGCCCGTGAAGTAGGTAAGTTTCTTTTCTTTCTGCAGAATCGTAGACTAAAGATATCTACTGAACACTTGCAGAAATCGCGGATAAAAAGACCGGGGAAGGAACGGTAAATTGAGACTACAGATGACGCGTTGTTTTAGCTCGCTCTCGATTAGATTCACTAGACGGGGAGGCGGCCCCGCTGTAGAATACGGGAGGGTGGCCAGGAGGAAAGCGGCGGTGTGCGTTTTCTTCCGTGTGCGCAGGCCTGCGCTTCGCGGAGCGGCGCAACAGTTGGCTCGCTATATTTACCGCGCTGCGCGAGGCTCGGTGGCGGCGGCGGCGGCAGCGGCGGCGGCGGCGGCGGCCTTGGGCCGGTTGCCAGGCACCGGGTTCGACGCCCGAGGCAAGGTCGCGCGCACGCGCCGACGCCGCCGCCGCCGCACTGCACTGCAGCGCCCACCGGCCGCCATTGTCGCTGCCCGCTACCCCGCCACCGTTATTTCGCCATCCCTGGTGCCGCCCCCCGCCTTAGCGGCCCCCGGCGCTCCGCATACGCACCAACTGCCGATGCAGCTTCTCGAAAATTAAAAAAAAAAAAAATAATAATTACCGTACTGTCGAAGTGGGCGGCGGGGAACGTGTGGCGACTTTTGCAATATTCCGTCTCTTTCAGTGCGCTCCACGAAAGTACGAGTGAAAAATGGAGAACCAAAAGCCTCCCTTTGGGCTCGAATTTCGCCCATTCGATCTTCATTTTATAACAACTGAGAAGTGTAGGTAGCGAATAAGACGTCCTATCAAAGATGTTGCCTTGTTACCTACAGTTAGGGATGGCTGCCAGCCATCTTGTACAGTGAGGGATTTACCGTGTTTGAGAGTTAAAAAAATACCGGGTGATCAAAAAGTCAGTATAAATTTGAAAACTTAATAAACCACGGAATAACGTGGATAGAGAGGTAAAAATTGACACGCATGCTTGGAATGACATGGGGTTTTATTAGAACAAAAAAAAAAAATTGCTAGAGGCGTGAAAGATCTCTTGCGCGCGTCGTTTGGTGGTGATCGTGTGCTCAGCCGCCACTTTCTTCATGCTTGGCCTCCCAGGTCCCCAGACATCAGTCCGTGCGATTATTGGCTTTGGGGTTACCTGAAGTCGCAAGTGTATCGTGATCGACCCACATCTCTAGGGATGCTGAAAGACAACATCTGACGCCAATGCCTCACCATAACTCCGGACATGCTTTACAGTGCTGTTCATAACATTATTCCTCGACTACAGCTATTGTTGAGGAATGATGGTGGACATATTGAGCATTTCCTGTAAAGAACATCATTTCTGCTTTGTCTTACTTTGTTATGCTAATTATTGCTATTCTGATCATCTGTCGGACATTTTTTGAACGTTTGTATTGTTTTTGGTTCTAATAAAACCCCATGTCATTCCAAGCATGTGTGTCAATTTGTACCTCTCTATCTACATTATTTCGTGATTTATTCAGTTTTCAAATTTATACTGACTTTTTGATCACCCTGTATTATCCGCTACGGACTCTTCATGGGGCTCTAAAATACTGTATTTAATATTTTCGCTAATTTATCTTATTTGAGTAATCATTCGTCAAAACAAAATAGCATTAGGCCAATTATATTGAAGCAAAAATTTTATTACACGTTTTTCGCAATCGTAGCACTGTATATTACATAACTTCTGTATTAGACAATGCATGTAAGTTTGAGACACGCCTGCATGGCCGAGCACATTAACGCGACGCTTCCGGGAGTCGTGGAGGAGAGCCATTCCCCGCTCGAATCACCTCTCGGGTTAACGACGATGGCTGGTGAGCCAGCCAACCTGGTTTTTAGGCAGTTCTCCACATCCACCTACGTAAATACTGGGCTGGTTCCACTTTCCACTTCAGATACACACTACGCAAACATTTAGAAAACGTTTTTACACTTGAATATGAGATTTACTCTAGATGCAATCAGATAAGAGTACACAAACTCTGTCCCGTAGGGTTGTGGTGGTAATGGAAGGGTGTGGGGGGGGTGGGGGGGGGGGGGGAGATGCCGTCGGAAAGTGCGAAAACGTATACAACAAAACCGATCCCTTTATAAACGGCAAGAAACGAAGTAGAACTTTCCTTAGTTACACTGTAGCCTAAGCCAACTCTCAAAGTAATCTAAATAATAGTCTGTGTAGTACTAAATAATACTACTATACAATTCGGGTTTCTGCAACGCAGTCTAATCATCAAGGGATAATAATAATAATAATAATAACTGCTCATGGTTTGTGCGGCTGGTCCTGGCGGAGGTTCGAGTCCTCCCTCGGGCAAGGGTGTGTTTGTTTGTCCTTAGGATGGACAAACTTAATCGAATTTCGCGTATTCAGTCTTCAGTTTGCAGTAAATGGAAAGTGTAGTCAGCGAATGAGACGCTGAACCAGAGAGAGTGGCTTGCTACCTAAAGTAAACACAGAGAAACTATTATTTTCTAGCATATTGTTACCATTGCTGATATATACTGAGATTAGAGTTGTAAAACTGCCATTGGCTCTCGTAGACTCCCATAAGTAAACGTAGGCGACGATAGTTTTCCTAGTTGCTTTTGTCAGTTAAAGTTGTACCTGTGTTACCTGTACGTTAAGTGTGTTGCATACCCGTCGGGCGTTGACTCAGAACAATAGCGTTCTTTAGGTATGCGATCGATGTCTAACTGGATTCCCTTAAAAATCGGAAGTGGTGAACCGTCTAGAAACTGAGTGAGGATACATAATGAGTCAGGTAGCATGTGTAAAATTTTTGTTACGCATAATTATCTTTCTGTCTATTACTTCAGCATAAACAGTACTTGCAGCAAAACTGAATATGTCAATGTTCAATTCAGGTTTTATTCGAAAGTTGTTGATTTGTTACTTGAAACAGAGGGATGTTGTAGTAAAAATAAAGAAAACGATACAAATTTATCATATAGCGATAGAAAACGCAATTTAGTCAACAAAAAGGTAAAATAAAAGTGCAAAACAAAAATATACCAAATATTGCTTCCATGCTTTGTGGAACTTACATAAAACATGAACAACTTTCGCATTTCTCCGTAATGAGAGGAACCTTTGATCATGATGGAGAACATATATATATATATATATATATATATATATATATATATATATATATATATGTGTGTGTGTGTGTGTGTGTGTGTGTGTGTGTGTGTGTGTGTGTGTGTAAATTGTACTTACATCAAAAGAAATTGATTTGATTGCACAAAAGCGCAAGAATTATGCGATCAACTAATTTTTTCTACTTAGAATTGGACTAATACTGAATGACGTGTGGTTCTAATTACGTGCAAAACAAACAACCAAACAAACAAAACAAAAAAAAGAGAAGTAGTCGTCTCTCATTTTTTCTATTACACTTTCATTTATGTTTCTTTCCCTACCAATTCTGCCGGTGATCTTACAATTTGCTACCTACCAAAACTGCCGAACCGTTGTTTAGGTATAGCGCATCTCTAACTATGATGTCTGCCTTAGTGACAGCACTTTACTTTGTGATGCTCCACGTCCGGGTAGCTGGTTCAATTCGATAACCATATTAAACAACAAAGCAGTATCTCATCGAGTAGGGGCATGTGTGGAGGATCCACTCTCCAGACGAGGACGTTTGACTTTGGCAGGCCCTTCGGTGCTATTCGAGAGGACTGAGCGATTTCCCAGCACCGTGTTTCACCCTCTTTCTCCCCACTTATTGTCACCAAAAGTGCAGACATTACTATACACCCGACACGCACTTGTCACAGTCACCTTCACCGTTACACATACCACACAACACCCATACTTCGCAAAGAAAAGATCGAGAGTAAACAACACTTCTCAGAATTATGTAGCCGAACCTCTGTTAGAGATCACATGTAACGATGCCATGCAACTTTACGAAGCTGGGACTCCTCAGCCTCATGCAGACTCATGAGAGTAATTCAGCTCTTATTTTATTTATTTGTGGATTACTTTACTTGGTAATGTTAGGACAATGAGACCCTCGCTTAACATCCAAGCTTGCATTCTTCAAAAAGCAGCTAACGTGAAATATCACTCTAGGTTTTGGCAACACAAATGATGAAAGTGGCAATGAGATAAAATCGGATGATAAAATTATTAGTACGAGTTATAAAAGATGTATAATACTAGTAATAATAGTACTGCGGTAAGGAATATAGATCTGGGTTCTGATCTGTGGTAACGGTGGGCACAAAGAAGGCATCAGAAAGAAGCGAAACAAAAATCTACATATATTCTCTGCAAATCCCTGTGAAGTGCATGGCAAGGTTTCTTTCTAAATGTGATTTGAGACTTTCTCGGCGTATTCCATTCGTGAAATCTTCTCGGGTGATCAGCCGAGTAAAGGCGTCGTCTTCTCGCAACGTTTCGAAGGGTTTCGTACCCATCACTTCGCTTGAAGATGATGGGTACGAAACCCTTCGAAACGTTGCGAGAAGACGACGCCTTTACTCGGCTGATCACCCGAGAAGATTTCACGAAGGTTTCTTTCTGTTTCATTCGCGAATGGAGCGCGGGAGGAGTCACTGCTTAAATGCCACTGTGCGTATTGTAATTAGTCTAACCTTGTCTTTAGGATTCCTATTGGAGCGGTAAGAGGGGGCTGAGAAATATCTCTACATTCTTCAACTAACAGAGTAACTCAGTAGGTAACAGAGTAACTCAGTAGGCTGCGGAAGTGAGGTAATCGATAATATGGGATGGAATGAGAGTGATAATAAAGTTTACCAGGGGAAGAAATGAGATCGCCAATATTGGAGTCAAAGAAAAGATATTTTACCCTTATGTTTAATGCACTGAACTAAGTTTTCTAATACACTGTAATTTCCTCCGTAAAACAATCTCTCAATTGAGCACGTTATTTAATTTTAAAGTAACCTAATGATTTTGTATACAAATGACCGCTGTTTTGAAAACATCCGAGTACTCGTGACTGATGATTTAAGGACGGAAAGCCAGAAGATGAGAGCATAGTTGCTTGTTAATACCGCGTTACTGTGTGTTTTAACCTAGATAAATATTACAGGTGTGCTCTGTGTATTTTGAGGGCAAATTCGTTTAATTCCGCGTTCTCTTTTGCTGACCTAAATTACGTCGCGTCGGCTGCTGTTGTTGACTGAAAATCTAAACAGGATGAATCTCCCAGAGCGACCGAGAAATTACAGCACTGAATTTTTGTGTTTGTGTTTTTTCTGATCGTATCGTGTAGTGTTCGTTCTAGCGCACCACACACTTATCAAAATTCGCAAATCTTTACCTGGGTGTTATCGTCTCTTATTAAGTGAGGAAACTGTGTCAAGATAAGAGAAGTGGGACAGTTTATCATATATTTTGTTACTGATTTCTATTTTTATTCAGTTTGAGTGTTTACTTACAACAGTCACTGTTTTTATTTTCAAAGACAGCTTTTATTATTAAATTCTAAAGCGACATCTTTATACAATTCGGATTCTTGCATCGCAGTCTGATCACCATAAACAAAAAGGATTTTACTAGTTATCTGATGTAGGTCACGGCTGATTAAGTCTTTTCATATTCTAAGCAGGTATTTTTTGTCGATGGTAAGGAAAAGTTTGACGTAATTATTTCTCTTTATAGATAATACCTTATACGATTCTGTCGTCTGCGAAAAATACATTGTTCAACTTGTTGAGGACAACATAAGAGTTACACCTTGTTTTTATGTTGAAAAGAAAAGTCCTCAAGCAAGTCATAGATTTTTGTTCTTCGAAAGGTGCTATATTTCTTCTTAGGCCTTAGTTTGATATCGATATGTGACGGAACAGCCCATGCTGTGGATAGTGTACCAACATACTTACCCAATAATTAAAATCAGGACTTCCACGCAAAAACCGGCTCTGGATATCAATCAAACATGTCATTGCTTTGCTGTATATGTACATCTGGAGTGTTGCGGAATCTGTTCAGCGTCCCCGTTGATGAATGAGTAAGTGGCGAAAAGCCACAACCAGACTAGCCACTGCGTCCGAAGCTACTCGTTTTTTGACACATAATTCGGTTCGGTTCTGACCCGCCATGGTTGTTTGGGAACTTAGTGTTGATTCCCTTGCCGGCCGAAGTGGCCGAGCGGTTCTAGGCGCTTCAGTCCGGAACCGCGCAACCGCTACGGTCGCAGTTTCGAATCCTGCCTCGGGCATGGATGTGTTAGTTAGGTTTAATTAGTTCTAAGTTCTAGGGGACTGATAACCTCAGATGTTAAGTCCCATAGTGCTCAGAGCCATTTTTTACTTCCCTTAAGCATAGTAGCAGTTGAGGCCGGGAGTTCTCGGAGGGAAATATTGCCACAAACAACAGATTACATACCCGGAAAACATAGTTCGTCTTCTGTCTGACCTACACAAGAAGCTATTGACCCGGCCGAGGTTAGATGAGTTTCGGTCATAACTATTTACAGATATAATGTGACCAGTGACGAAGCGTATAAAATTATTCTGAACTGTACATTCTGTCCATGTTAAGAACACATCATGCACAAAAATGTGGTATGAGCGTAGAAATTTATAAAATTACGGCCAAGTACCCGGGCGATTAACCTCCCCCTGCCACGAATGGACACCTCGCAGTGACATACAAATCCCCATTTTGTACTGAGAAAGGAAGGCCTTGACTAACATGAGAAGTCATGCTGTTTCTATCTGCCAAACTCTTATAATCTTGCTATGTAGCTATTTTTCATGTATAGCACCAGGATTATCATTCCTTCAAATAACTGAATTTTCATAATAATGTATCTGTGCAAGTTTACCAAATACACCCCAAAAAGCTCGAATTTTCTGGTAAAGCACCTAACGCCTTCGGAAGGACGCACCTCTTTTAACTTGGTAGGGATATTTTCAACGCTAGACCACTCAGGTAGTAATTTTTTCTTATCTCTGTGATAAATGCTCCTGGGTACCTCGGAGTCCAATAAAAATCGACATCCTGAAAGAGAATTTGCATTTGACATGTTCATGGCGCAAATGGCTCTGAGCACTATGGGACTTCACATCTGTGGTCATCAGTCCCCTAGAACTTGGAACTACTTAAACCTAACTAACCTAAGGACATCACACACATCCATGCCCAAGGCAGGATTCGAACCTGCGACCGTAGCGGTCACGCGGTTCCAGACTGAAGACATGATTATGACTCTGAAGTGAGAAAAAGGAAAAATTCCTGTACCTCGAGATGCCAATATATTTTCCAGCTATATGCATACACAAACTTCGTTACGAACACTTGTATTCACAAATAATAAACGAATTTTTAGATATTTTTGTCAAGCAATACAAAAAAGGGGACACCAGAAACTAATCAGATAAGATAGATATCTAAACCTTCTAGTTCTGTAATTGGCGCCTACATCAAGGCTCAGCTGCTAGGTGCAGTTCTTGCGTAAGATTCTTGTCTTTTTTCTAACATTATTACAATATCGTCAGTAGTGTTAATTACGAATAAGACTCCGTGTTTGGTACGACAGGGAAACTACACACAAAAGGACTTCAGCGATAGGCAGAGAACAGGAAATGGGGCCGGTTATTTAGAATATTAGATAACTTTGTGACTGCTCGGTTAGCTTGAACAACGCGCCCGACTGCGCTTTCACATCGCGTCATTCGTTTGGGAGTAGTGAGGAAGCCGCCAGTTAGCCGCAATCTGGGCCGGTGGAGCACAAACTGTGTACGTGTACTAAAATACACATCTCGTCCTTCGCTTCAGCATAAACCAAGAGCCCTCTCTAACGGGGAAGTAAGACAATGGACGAGGACACAGGAAGGCGTGCACTTCAGATCGGAAACTGTTCCATTTTCAGCAAGGCATCCAGCGAGGTTGTGTGCGTTGCCAGAACACGCGGGCTCTGTATTCTGGTAATTTTACGCTCACAAGTGGACGATAGCAATTTTTGATACCTCATTTAAGAAAACCACGTTTTTCGATCAGCGAATCGGCTGCTCTGTTACAGATTTCATAGCAGAGATCAGGGAACATCAACATAGCAGGAAGATTACTAACCGAACAAGACGACTGGTTAGTTAAGACACTGCATTAGTATTTAGAAGGAGCGGGCTCGAATCTTCCCCGTGCCATCCAGTTTTAGGTTTTCCACGGTTTCCCAAAATCACTGCAGACGAATGAAAAGGCATTTCTTTCAACAATATTACCGTTGATTTCCACCCGTCACTGTCCTCCATCTGGGGGAGTGCTCCGTCTCTAATGTTCTTGGTGTCGATGGTAGACATAATTCTTTCAGAATCTTTTGCGTAAGATTGTGGAAATGATTTGGGACAAAATTTATTTGCTGAACATATTTTCTTATGCTTCCATGAGAAAGAACTCCCACGTCCGAAACTATCAAAGCGGAGAGCAGCTGTCGTTTCGAATTGCTTGTTGGCGCTTCAAGCACGGCGGTTACAAATTATTCGTCGATTTCATAAGACTGTACTTTTACCAGCTTCTAATATAAATACATCATTTTACTACCATACCCTAAAAAAAGGATTTTGGATTTTGTTCGTGACAGTCTAATAGTTATTGTGTTTTCTTCCGACATGTGAGTCACCCATATTTCTTTGGTTCAAATGGCTCTGAGCACTATGGGACTTAACTTCTGAGGTCATCAGTCCCCTAGAACTTAGAACTACTTAAACCTAAGGACATCACACACATCCATGCCCGAGGCAGGATTCGAACCTACGACCGTAGCGATCGCGCGGTTCCAGACTGTAGCGCCTAGAACTGCTCGGTCACTGCGGCCGGCCCATATTTCTTTACATTGAGAACTGTTATGGACGCGCGTATTCGGACATGTTGGAACACTCACCGCAACTTACGGCGAAGGAACAGAAAAAGACGTCTGTTTTACAACAAGAAGGTGTCCGCCATTTTAACATACGGAATCCTCGTTTTATCGGAATCTGCTTTGTCGATAGCTTGCTCGCACATCAACCGCAGATGTCCCCTTTTATCCATGAACACCCTACTCGACAGACCTGTGTGTATGTACGTGTGCGTGCGAGCGTGCGTAAGAATGTGGAAATGTTATGGGGTAAAATTTATTTACTGAACACATTTTCTTACGCTTCCGTGAGAAAGAGCTCCCCTGTCCGACACTTTCAAAGCAGGCAGAAACTGTCGTTTCGAATTGTGTTCGAGCGCGCGTCTGCGCGTTTTATTCTTGCCAGATTTTGTCGCTTTCATTGGCAATATCAACAATGAGAACATTCAACATCCGCGAAGAACGTCACACTATATGTGGCTGAGGAAACTCGGTGATAAGGCGGTGTCGCCTGGACGCATGGAGCTAAACATCAAGCGTGTCTCAGCCTAAGTAACAACACCAAATCTCTATTTTAGAGATGGTGGTAAGGTTATTTATGTGGGTTCAGTTTTCGAGAAATTATAGCCTTATGAAATTATCCAATTGTTCGTAACTACTCTGTTGCTGTCATTATCTTCCGCAGCATGAAACTACTCACTGTAAAATTGTGGGTAATTACTTTCCTCTCTCCCTTTTCCGTGTCAAGTTAAGATGCTGATCCGTGAGGCGGAAGCGTGTCTTCTCCATCAGGGATCCGGCTGCTCCCCTATGCGGCCGCAGAGTCAACAGGCGAGCTGCCCGGCGGGAGGATTCTGTTTCTCGTTTGCAGAGCAGGCGCACGGTTGATCATGAAATAGAGAAGCACGGCCGTCGGACCACGTCCTGCGTCAGTCGCCCGTAATCAGCTTACAGTAGGCTAAAAACGTGCTGAGCCCCGATGTGCCATTGCGTCACTTACAGTGTGGTAGCTTCAACCTCAACTTATCTGAGGCCATGCTGGTATGCAAGAGTAGAGTTGTTACGGAACCTAAAACCAGTCACTTACGTTGTCAATATTTTTGTTTATCTGGTATGTGCCACATTTCACACGTTGGAACTACCCTTTTTCGATGAAGTTTTCGTTTACTAATCCATTAGGATTTCGGACACTGGATGTGTTTCGAAACTAACGTAGATTGTCAACAGACATTCATGCTACGAGGAGGATAAACTGATGTATTAAAAGATCTCTGTCGTGAAGAAATATGAGAGTGTCAGTAATAGTGTTAACCCTCATTAGAAATGTACGCCGTATTTTTTAATTCGAATGAGACGCAAAGAATGAGTTATTCTAGTACGATGAGCGGCTACTGGCACACTCACAATGGTACGCGAGAAATTACATTCATTCAGTCGACGACATGACACTACTGCTGAATTGTAAGCACTTTTATTCTTATGTATTAAAAATTTTAGAACGTTGACCACGCCATGTGTGTTTTCACTTTAATGCGAAGGCGTGCTGAAAAGTAATCCCACCGAATACTTTTATCTGAAAACCCTTAAATCTTTTTAAATAAAACAAACGTTATTAACTTTCTACATTTTTATTCTTCATGTCTACATATTGATTTCTCAATATAGTCACCCTGGCGACGAACACATTTCTCCAAAGAGAGAACAGTTCGTTGATATCGTCACTGTAGAACGTTTGAATTTGTTGACGCAAACACATCACCACCTCTGCTTGCACTGCTTCATCACTATCAAAAGTGAAGTCCTCGAAGTTGTTCTTTAACTTTTGGAAACGGATGTAAATCGGATGGGACCAAGTCGAGACTGTATCGGGGATTATCGATGACAGTTAGCCCATGGCAAGGCGCCGAATTGTTGCATATGTCGCAGAGCTCATGCGTGGATTGACATTGCCATATAAAGAGAGGTGTTGACACTATCGTTCGGTGCCGGTATTTCAAACTTCTGTTTCGAAGCTGAAAATTGATGTCTTTCTTTTTCGTAGTTAATTACTTTCCCCTTGGGTACAATACATTCAGCGAAAAAAATATGGTTGTGTAGTTCAAGTAATGATGATTTTTCTAGCAAACCAACGATTTCTCCCGACTTTTTTCCATCTTCGGTTCCTTCATTTCGTAAAACAAGAAAATGTCTCTCTGTTACCGTTGCAAACGTATACTAGAAGTGATCATGCACTGGACGTGAAACATGCGCTCCAAATTCAAAATTACTCGTTCATTATTTGTTTGCCTTTATTAAAGCCTGCTTATTTTATAGTTTTCATTCTAATGGCATCTAAAACAGTTTTTCTCGTATTTAAATGAGAAGACGTATAAAGATTTCTGAACAAAAAGTGTCTGTAAAGAGGGCTTATCGAAGCACAGCCTGTATCCTGCGTGTGTTGCAGTCTCATTATAACGATGTTGTTAGTAGTAGTGTACAAGAAGACAAAATTCCGCATTCGGAGACATGAAAAGAGAGTAGTGTCATGATAAGATATAAATCCATTAAATGTAAATCGACATGAAGTTTATATCGAATTAAATGACGTCGAAAAGTAACAGAACAAATTTGTTTAAACCAGATATCTCTGGCGACCAGGACAGTTTCTATAAGGAATATTATACTCTGTAGGAGGTGAGAGGTTATCTCACGATTATTTGCGTTATGAAACATAACTCGGGTCTCTTATGCATCTTGGTCTGTGCCGCCAGGAAAAGATGCGCCTAACAGACAAGCAACCAAACAAGCTTCTTCTATCTGTTCTAAACAACAATCTATTTCTACTCAATGGATTTTTTTTTGTCTCGAGAGTGATTGTTGCTAAATACTCATAGTTTACGCAGCTATGAGTTTATCAAACTGTGTTCCCTAAACAAATCGTTTCGATTAATTCCAAATAGTATTTACTGTATCTGCCGTGATGCGTTGTTCCTCCACAAAAATCAAATTTTTATTGATTTCTGTGCTACCAAACGAGAATGCAATCAGCGACAGTTCTAACTGGCAGAAGGTGTGATGATTAGACTTTAACGTCCTCTCCATATCGAAGGTACTAACGACGGAGAAGGAGGGCGAAAGGATTCATCTTGAACTTACAGGTGGCACATCGTGCAACTCGACTTCACCATTCAAGAAATCTACAGAAAACCAAAATCAAAATGGTCGGGAAGGATGACAGTTTGAGAGGACACGATGGTAATTCTATTGAAATCTAGTTCATCGTTCATGTAAAGGGAAAAAAATATGCATTGTAGTTAACAACACCAGTGTGGCCGTGTTTTGCTGTATATTAAAAGAGGTGACTGAATATATTGCTACGAGGAAAATATTTTGTGGTGGATCGAATATACGCTGTGGTGTGTTAGAGAAAACGTTGCTATTGACGATTGCGCGAAGGAGATGACCACGGTCTCCATAAAACTTTTATCCATGATATACGGCTGCAAATCCGAGTCAGGTGGAATGGGAAGGTTGTTGTGGTTTTCAGTTCGAAGGCTGCTTTGACGCAGCTTTTTACACTATGTTGGGCAAGGCTCTTCAACTACGGAAGCGTACAGCCATTTGAACCTGCTTACTGTAGTAGAACTTGCATCTCCCTCTAAAAGTTATACTCCCCCACATCCATCCATTAGCAAACTGACGATTCCTTGATGCCTTAATATGTGTCTTAGCAGTCAATCTCTTCTTCTACTCAAATTGTATCGTAAGTTATTTTGCTCCTCTATTCGATTCAGTACTTCTCATTATTTATTCAATCTACGCAACTAATCTTCAACTTTCTTCTGTATCACATTTCAAAAGTTTCAATTCCCTTCTCGTTTCAATTGTTTATCGTCCAGTTTTCATTTCCGTACACGGCTACATTCCAGACATATACCATCAGAAAGTATTTCTAGTCAGCACAAGGGTGTCACAGACGGCTCAAAAAACGAACTCATTTGTCGGTATTTTTCTATTGTTTCATTGAGTCTATGTTACGTTTCTGCGAGTATTACATATAGGGTACTCTAAAATTCCCCTTACAGACTTCTAGAAATTATAGAGAGACTAAGTAGATAATATTCTGAATTGGAACCCATGTCCGGAAACATACCGTTTCTGTGCTACAGCCGTTTGAAAATATGTTTGCTGGATAGGTATGCAACAGAGTAGTCATGGTGTGTGGTGCTTACGTCGAATCAGCTGTTGTCATTTGACGTCTATCCTTCCTCTCTGACCTGGTTCGAACCTACTTCACATGTCTGTAAGTGTTAGAGCAACGTGGTTGAGTACACTTTTGCAGAATACACCAACATATCTTTCTGTATAGAGAAGCTCACGGTAATGGAAGAGCTGTTCGTGGCCTTTAGCAACATCGCTGTCCACAACACCCGACTATATCGCATACCGTTTCCGTCACAGCAACGTCTTCGAGAAAGTGGTACCTTCACCGTCAGCAAGCGTGACTGTGGTACTCCAACACACCCGAATTGGAAGAAGCCATACTGCATCACGTTAAAGAAAACCATCAACGAGTACACGAGCAGTTGGGCGTGTTTCTTTGGTTATTGGTGAGTGGAATCTTAAAACTTGTGATGTACTTGGTCACGAGTAATAAATTACTTGTAAAAGTGGTCGCGTTACCAACATGTTTTCAAACGGCTTTAGTACGGAAACGGTACGTTTCCGGACATGGGTTCCAATTCAGAATATCTACGCAGTCCAGTCTACAAGTAATAGTAATTTTTGAGCATCCTGTGTACATAGGAATAACGGCCAGGGGACACTGCTCTGTAGTGTGCGGCATACAGGGTTTTGGGTCGGACGGGAGAAGTGCTCGGGCAGCCAAAGCGGTTAACCCTTTCGTGAGACGTGGGAAACATGCTTCCCACTACAATGAACTCGCTCATAGTCCCGTGGGATTCACAGTTCCCACCTCTGTACGGTGCTACCACCTAGTGAACAGTATAGGGTAGTACTTCCAGTCGGAAGTTCCCGCCGTTTTTGCTGTACCTTCGCGCAGAGGCATTGTATAGCTGAGTGTTGCTCTGTAGAGGAGCCTTTCAGTACTGTTTGCGTGACATTTTGTGATTTTTCCCTCAGAGGTATAGTATAAGGTAAATACTTTTGATTTACCCAAATTTATGAAGGAAAACGTAAAATTGGAACGAGGAGAATTCCAGTTTGAAACAAGAGGAGCCATTTCTGCAGTAAAATGGATGGATAACCGTCCAGTCACTTTCCTGTCCTCAATTCATGACCCATGAGAAACAGCCACAGTGAAAAGGAAAAACAAGGATGGTACTAGTACTGAGATTTTTTGTCCTGAAGTTGTGGCAGAATACAACAAAATAATGGGTGGTGTCGATAAGTTTGATCAATTACGAGAAAGGTATGCTATTGGCAGACGTTCTGTAAAATGCTGGCACAGAATATTTTATTTGCTGGTGGACGTTGCTGCAGTGAACAGTTTTATCCTGTGGAAAATAAGTAAAGGAGAAAGTGGACAGAATGATCAGCTCACATACAGGATCCATCTAGCCAGACAATTGATAGCTGACTTCTCATCCCAAAAAAGGCGTGGACAAAAATCTGTGTTTCTGGCAAAACGGGGTTAAGTACCTGAAGATTTTCGTCATGTGGCTGTAGGGGAGCATCAACCCATTTTAGGAGAAACCTACTGGACGTGCCGTCATTGTAGTACCAAAACTGCGGAAAAGAGCACTCGCTGTGTTTGTACATATTGTCAAATACCACTTGGCATAGACCCAAGTTTCAGAAAATTTCATGGCAAATAATTGTGAACAATCATTGTAACAAGAGAAGTAAATTTATCAAATAAATATGACATATATTGAAAAAGTTGTTTTTGTCATTTAACTCCAAGGAAGGGCAGTGGGAAGAATACTTCCTACCTTGTTGCGTGACCTCACATTCACAGTTGGAGCAAATTTGATATTCTGTATGATAAATATACCTATCTGTTAACTACTATCTGCTGTCCATTCATTAAAAAAAACTGCTCAATAATTTTGCCCACGAAAGGATTAAGGCGACTGATCGCGTAAAGTAGGAAATCTGGGTTCGAATACCGGTGCGGCATAAATTTTCAGCTGTCGTCGTCGAGTTATTTCAGTCCCCAGTGCAGCAAAAGTCGCAAATTTCTTTCGTCAAGTTGTATAATAGAATAATAATTTCTTAGGATTCTTTGTACTCAGATTCTGTATGGTGACAGCTGTTTGATCATTACAGTCCCGAGTGAACTGGTTTTGCATTCGATCTACGGCTAACTCGGAATGAGGAAATCGCAGTGACTGCCGTAGAGTGCTTCTCACCAGAAGGCTGAAGGGCTAGTCCTCAGTGTGCGGCAAGCCTCTGGCGTTTTCTCTGGCAGAAGTGACGTCAACGGTTTGGCTCTAAGGAGAATTTGTGCGCGGGCGCGCGCCGCCGTTACAGCATTCGCGTTCGCCTTCCACTTGTTTGTCGTGCGGGCAGGTTTTCCTGGCGCGGCGGGCGGAGCCAAGGAAGCGGCGCTATTTTTAAGGCGTTCGGTAAGGGCAGTGGAGCACGGGGGCTCGGCTTGCCCCCGCACAGCTGACCAGCGCACGCCGCTGCCCAACACACAGCTGGCACACGGCTGCAACACCGCGGGGCGATTCCTCACATACCCGAGGGGCAGCATCCTCACCGAAATGGAAAGTGTTGCACCATGGAGCACCATTCCGATATATGTCAAACTGCGTGGGTATATTCATCACGAAACGAGTATGAAATGAGTAAATTTTCGTTCTATTCAGAAGCTTTGACCATCATCAATATCTGTACGAAGTGTGATCACACAGGTACGGAAATTCTCTTCTGTTCGTTGTGGCACGGAAGCAAAGAGCCTCCGAATGCCACCTTCTACGTCTACATCCATACTCCGCAAACCGCCTTGCGATTTGTAGTGGAGGGTGCTTTGTGCACCACTGGCACCCCCCCCCCCCCCCCCCTTCCACCTTTTCCTGTTCCAGTCCACAAAGTTTCGCGGGAAGAACGATTGCAGACAAACCTCCTTGTGGCCTGGAATCTCTTTAATTTTACCTTCATGGTATTTTCGCAGCATATACGAGGGTGAGTGTTGTGTACATAGTTCCGCGTATTCAGCGCGTACGCAACTTTCCCACTAGAGCGCGCCCCGCTAAGCACAACAGCGCAGGCGCAGCGTTCGTCCGTCTCCGCACTACGAGATGGCGCTGCCTTAGAGACGGACCAAATTCTGCTTCCGCCGATCCACGTATTAATATGTAACGCAGCCAATGAGATTGCTGCCAACGTAGAACCTTTTCTCCTCGCAGATCACACTCGGGCAGTGATAGCTGAACACATGAGGTATTATAACGAGTGTACAGACCTCCGATTAGTCAGTCTGCATTTGTCTGCACCAGTCTGTACCAGTCTGCATTAGTCTGTACCAGTCTATAGTCAAGTTTCAGTCTGCACCTAATAAGATTACCATATTCCTGTACATAGCCATGAAGAGAAATGTATGGACACTTTGTCAAGTATCAGAGACATGTGAGAATAAGATTAACGTACCAAGACCAAAGGAACTTCAGATTGTCAGTTGTAAACACCATCCAGAATCAAGTTACGTAATGTCTACGATTTTTATTATTTTAATAAATGTGTGTGAAAATTAATAAAGTTCTGTTTAAAGTTGATCACCGTCAATCTGCTACTCTAAGCGTGCAAGTGGCATTTCTATCGTCTGACCTAACGGCAGAAGATAAACACGCCACGATAAGACCATGAGACATATTGCTGACACTCGCCTACTTCGTTAGAGCGACAAGTCAAATAATCTGATGGTGTGTGTACCGAAGGTCTTACGGTATGCACACCACAGTGAGTCAAATGAAAACCTTAAATTTGTAATAACAAATCGAAATTTCGCGCCGTTATCCTGTAAGTTGGTAAGCATGCTACAAACAGAGTGCAGAATGGCTTGTAGGTGGCAGCATAGTGCAGATGCACACATACCGTCGCAGTATCAGTATAAAGATGGCCGCCCCACTTGCGACTTGCACCATGGAAGAACAGCTTTCTGTTATTCGGTTTTTGCGTAGTGAAGGTGTGAAACCTATTGAAATTCATCGACGAATAAAGGTTCAGTACGGTGATGCATGTTTGTCACTGCAGAAAGTCTGCGAATGGTGTAGGAAGTTCGCAAATGGTGTGACTTCAGTGGAAGATGCTCCTCGTCCAAGTCAGGCACAACGAGTTGTGACTGCACAGAACATTGCAATAGTTGAAGCCATAGTGAAGGAAAACCTCCGAGTAACACTGAATCGCATTGCAGCATGTTTACAGATTAGTCATCGGTCAGCACACCACATTGTGCAAGATGTGCTCCAGTTTCACAAAGTGTCTGCAAGATGGGTGCCGCCGCAGCTCACTCCTGAAATTGGAGAACGACATGTTGATGCATGTGAAGAACTTCTTCGGTGCTTTGAACGAGAAGCTGATGGCTTCCTTGCAAGAATCGTTACTGGGGACGAAACATGGGTTGACTTCCACCAACCGAAAACGAAGAGAGCTAGCAAGGAATGGAGCCATTCCTCATCACCAAAACCAAAGAAGTTTCGAACAGAACCGTCAGCAGGGAAGGTTATGCTGACTCTGTTTTGGCACGAAAAAGGCGTCATTTTGGAGCATTACATGCCTAGAAGGACCACTGTCACCAGTGTATCATACACAGATTTCCTAAAAAATCATCTGCGGCCTGCAATCAGATCAAAGCTCCCTGCCGCCGTTGGATAAGCAGCTGCAGCAGCAAGTCGTATATTCCTAGCTCACTCATTTGTTACATAGTTTAATTCTTAATTTCTTTGCGTGTTTTTGGTACTTGCATTGTTTAATTCGTAAATTTCGGGCGTATTATAGTATTTGAGAGTTGTAGCATCGCGTTTTAGTACCTGAATAGTGTAAATTCGCGTAGTCGCTTGTCTTCTGTTTTTGTTTTCAACGGCCAGTGTCGGTTGGCCACAGTCAGTGTGCTCCCTGCCGCCGTTGGATAAGCAGCTGCAGCAGCAAGTCGTATACTCCTAGCTCACTCATTTGTTACATAGTTTAATTCTTAATTTCTTTGCGTGTTTTTGGTACTTGCATTGTTTAATTCGTAACTTTCAGGCGTGTTATAGTATTTGAGAGTTTTAGCATCGCGTTTTAGTACCTGAATAGTGTAAATTCGCGTAGTCTCCTTCCGCCGCCGAGCAGTGTCAGCAGTGCGCAAGTAGCAGCATTACTGCATTTACTAGGCAATCTTGTATTTTAATAACCGTTTAAATTTTGTCGATTTGTTTGCGCTCTCTGTAGATTAGTTCAGACGTTCTTTGCAAAACAGTTTTTAGCATGGATAGGGACTGCAACTGCTGTGTTCGGATGCAGGCTGAGTTGGCATCCCTTCGCTCCCAGCTTCAGGCAGTGTTGGCTTCGGTCACACAGCTTGAGGCTGTTGCCAATGGGCATCACTGTGGGGGTCCGGATGGGGGTTTTTCGGGGACGGCCAGCTCGTCCCACGCATCCCCCGATCGGACTACCACTGTGGTTGCCCGGGATACTGCCCGCATTGAGGCTGATCCTTCACCTGTGGTAGAGTGGGAGGTCGTCTCAAGGTGTGGCAGGGGGCGAAAGACATTCCGGAGGGCTGAACGGAAAACCTCTCCAGTTTGTCTGACGAACCGGTTTCAGGCTCTGTCTCAAGCTGATACTGATCTTCGGCCTGACATGGCTGCTTGTCCTGTTCCAGAGGTTGCCCCTCAGTCTGCAAGATCCGGGCGGTCGCAGAGGGCGGGCTTACTGGTAGTTGGGAGCTCCAACGTCAGGCGCGTAATGGGGCCCCTTAGGGAAATGGCAGCAAGAGAGGGGAAGAAAACCAATGTGCACTCCGTGTGCATACCGGGAGGAGTCATTCCAGATGTGGAAAGGGTCCTTCCGGATGCCATGAAGGGTACAGGGTGCACCCATCTGCAGGTGGTCGCTCATGTCGGCACCAATGATGTGTGTCGCTATGGATCGGAGGAAATCCTCTCTGGCTTCCGGCGGCTATCTGATTTGGTGAAGACTGCCAGTCTCGCTAGCGGGATGAAAGCAGAGCTCACCATCTGCAGCATCGTCGACAGGACTGACTGCGGACCTTTGGTACAGAGCCGAGTGGAGGGTCTGAATCAGAGGCTGAGACGGGTCTGCGACCGTGTGGGCTGCAGATTCCTCGACTTGCGCCATAGGGTGGTGGGGTTTCGGGTTCCGCTGGATAGGTCAGGAGTCCACTACACGCAACAAGCGGCTACACGGGTAGCAGGGGTTGTGTGGCGTGGGCTGGGCGGTTTTTTAGGTTAGATGGCCTTGGGCAAGTTCAGAAAGGGCAACAGCCTCAACGGGTTCGGGGCAAAGTCAGGACATGCGGGGACCAAGCAGCAATCGGAATTGTAATTGTCAACTGTCGAAGCTGCGTTGGTAAAGTACCAGAACATCAAGCGCTGATAGAAAGCACCGAAGCTGAAATCGTTATACACTCCTGGAAATTGAAATAAGAGCACCGTGAATTCATTGTCCCAGGAAGAGGAAACTTTATTGACACATTCCTGGGGTCAGATACATCACATGATCACACTGACAGAACCACAGGCACATAGACACAGGCAACAGAGCATGCACAATGTCGGCACTAGTACCGTGTATATCCACCTTTCGCAGCAATGCAGGCTGCTATTCTCCTATGGAAACGATCGTAGAGATGCTGGATGTAGTCCTGTGGAACGGCTTGCCATGCCATTTCCACCTGGCGCCTCAGTTGGACCAGCGTTCGTGCTGGACGTGCAGACCGCGTGAGACGACGCTTCATCCAGTCCCAAACATGCTCAATGGGAGACAGATCCGGAGATCTTGCTGGCCAGGGTAGTTGACTTACACCTTCTAGAGCACGTTGGGTGGCACGGGATACATGCGGACGTGCATTGTCCTGTTGGAACAGCAAGTTCCCTTGCCGGTCTAGGAATGGTAGAACGATGGGTTCGATGACGGTTTGGATGCACCGTGCACTATTCAGTGTCCCCTCGACGATGACCAGTGGTGTACGGCCAGTGTAGGAGATCGCTCCCCACACGATGATGCCGGGTGTTGGCCCTGTGTGCCTCGGTCGTATGCAGTCCTGATTGTGGCGCTCACCTGCACGGCGCCAAACACGCATACGACCATCATTGGCACCAAGGCAGAAGCGACTCTCATCGCTGAAGACGACACGTCTCCATTCGTCCCTCCATTCACGCCTGTCGCGACACCACTGGAGGCGGGCTGCACGATGTTGGGGCGTGAGCGGAAGACGGCCTAACGGTGTGCGGGACCGTAGCCCAGCTTCATGGAGACGGTTGCGAATGGTCCTCGCCGATACCCCAGGAGCAACAGTGTCCCTAATTTGCTGGGAAGTGGCGGTGCGGTCCCCTACGGCACTGCGTAGGATCCTACGGTCTTGGCGTGCATCCGTGCGTCGCTGCGGTCCGGTCCCAGGTCGACGGGCACGTGCACCTTCCGCCGACCACTGGCGACAACATCGATGTACTGTGGAGACCTCACGCCCCACGTGTCGAGTAATTCGGCGGTACGTCCACCCGGCCTCCCGCATGCCCACTATACGCCCTCGCTCAAAGTCCGTCAACTGCACATACGGTTCACGTCCACGCTGTCGCGGCATGCTACCAGTGTTAAAGACTGCGATGGAGCTCCGTATGCCACGGCAAACTGGCTGACACTGACGGCGGCGGTGCACAAATGCTGCGCAGCTAGCGCCATTCGACGGCCAGCACCGCGGTTCCTGGTGTGTCCGCTGTGCCGTGCGTGTGATCATTGCTTGTACAGCCCTCTCGCAGTGTCCGGAGAAAGTATGGTGGGTCTGACACACCGGTGTCAATGTGTTCTTTTTTCCATTTCCAGGAGTGTAGGTACAGAAAGCTGGCTTAAGCCAGAGATAAATTCTGCCGAAATTTTTACAAAGGTACAGACGGTGTTTAGAAAGGATAGATTGCATGCAACAGGTGGTGGAGTGTTCGTCGCTGTTAGTAGTAGTTTATGCTGTAGTGAAGTAGAAGTGGATAGTTCCTGTGAATTATTATGGGTGGAGGCTGCACTCAGCAACCGAGCTAGGTTAATAATTGGCTCCTTTTACCGACCTCCCGACTCAGCAGCATTAGTGGCAGAACAACTGAGAGAAAATTTGGAATACATTTCACATAAATTTTCTCAGCATGTTATAGTCTTAGGTGGAGATTTCAATTTACCACATATAGACTGGGACACTCAGATGTTTAGGACGGGTGGTAGGGACAGAGCATCGAGTGACATTATACTGAGTGCACTATCCGAAAATTACCTCGAGCAATTAAACAGAGAACCGAATCATGGAGATAACGTCTTGGACCTACTGATAACAAACAGACCCGAACTTTTCGACTCTGTATGTACAGAACAGGGAATCAGTGATCATAAGGCCGTTGCAGCATCCCTGAATATGGAAGTTAATAGGAATATAAAAAAAGGGAGGAAGGTTTATCTGTTTAGCAAGAGTAATAGAAGGCAGATTTCAGACTACCTAACAGATCAAAACGAAAATTTCTGTTCCGACACTGACAGTGTTGAGTGTTTATGGAAAAAGTTCAAGGCAATCGTAAAATGCGTTTTAGACAGGTACGTGCCGAGTAAAACTGTGAGGGACGGGAAAAACCCACCGTGGTACAACAACAAAGTTAGGAAACTACTGCGAAAGCAAAGAGAGCTTCACTCCAAGTTTAAACGCAGCCAAAACCTCTCAGACAAACAGAAGCTAAACGATGTCAAAGTTAGCGTAAGGAGGGCTATGCGTGAAGCGTTCAGTGAATTCGAAAGTAAAATTCTATGTACCGACTTGACCGAAAATCCTAGGAAGTTCTGGTCTTACGTTAAATCAGTAAGTGGCTCGAAACAGCATATCCAGACACTCCGGGATGATGATGGCATTGAAACAGAGGATGACACGCGTAAAGCTGAAATACTAAACACCTTTTTCCAAAGCTGTTTCACAGAGGAAGACCGAACTGCAATTCCTTCTCTAAATCGTCGCACAAACGAAAAAATGATTGACATCGAAATAAGTGTCCAAGGAATAGAAAAGCAACTGGAATCACTCAATAGGGGAAAGTCCACTGGACCTGACGGGATACCAATTCGATTCTACACAGAGTACGCGAAAGAACTTGCCCCCCTTCTAACAGCCGTGTACCGCAAGTCTCTAGAGGAACGGAGGGTTCCAAATGATTGGAAAAGAGCACAGGTAGTCCCAGTCTTCAAGAAGGGTCGTCGAGCAGTTGCGCAAAACTATAGACCTCTATCCCTGACGTCGATCTGTTGTAGAATTTTAGAACATGTTTTTTGCTCGAGTATCATGTCGTTTCTGGAAACCCAGAATCTACTATGTAGGAATCAACATGGATTCCGGAAACAGCGATCGTGTGAGACCCAACTCGCTTTATTTGTTCATGAGACCCAGAAAATATTAGATACAGGCTCCCAGGTAGATGCTATTTTTCTTGACTTCCGGAAGGCGTTCGATACAGTTCCGCACTGTCGCCTGATAAACAAAGTAAGAGCCTACGGAATATCAGACCAGCTGCGTGGCTGGATTGAAGAGTTTTTAGCAAACAGAACACAGCATGTTGTTATCAATGGAGAGACGTCTACAGACGTTAAAGTAACCTCTGGCGTGCCACAGGGGAGTGTTATGGGACCATTGTTTTTCACAATATATATAAATGACCTAGTAGATAGTGTCGGAAGTTCCATGCGGCTTTTCGCGGATGATGCTGTAGTATACAGAGAAGTTGCAGCATTAGAAAATTGTAGCGAAATGCAGGAAGATCTGCAGCGGATAGGCGCTTGGTGCAGGGAGTGGCAACTGTCCCTTAACATAGACAAATGTAATGTATTGCGAATACATAGAAAGAAGGATCCTTTATTGTATGATTATATGATAGCGGAACAAACACTGGTAGCAGTTACTTCTGTAAAATATCTGGGAGTATGCGTGCGGAACGATTTGAAGTGGAATGATCATATAAAATTAATTGTTGGTAAGGCGGGTACCAGGTTGAGATTCATTGGGAGAGTGCTTAGAAAATGTAGTCCATCAACAAAGGAGGTGGCTTACAAAACTCTCGTTCGACCTATACTTGAGTATTGCTCATCATTGTGTGATCCGTACCAGATCGGTTTGACGAAGGAGATAGAGAAGATCCAAAGAAGAGCGGTGCGTTTCGTCACAGGGTTATTTGGTAACCGTGATAGCGTTACGGAGATGTTTAATAAACTCAAGTGGCAGACTCTGCAAGAGAGGCGCTCTGCATCGCGGTGTAGATTGCTCGCCAGGTTTCGAGAGGGTGCGTTTCTGCATGAGGTATCGAATATATTGCTTCCCCCTACTTATACCTCCCGAGGAGATCACGAATGTAAAATTAGAGAGATTAGAGCGCGCACGGAGCCTTTCAGACAGGCGTTCTTCCCGCGAACCATACGCGACTGGAACAGGAAAGGGAGGTAATGACAGTGGCACGTAAAATGCCCTCCGCCACATACCTTTGGGTGGCTTGCGGAGTATAAATGTAGATGTAGATTGCTGTCAGTGAGTGTTCTTTTGCAACATGACAATGCAAGGCCCCACACTGCCCGTACAACAGTTGCAACAATCACAGACCTGCATTTTGAGTGTCTTCCTCATCCACCATACTCACCAGACCTTGCCCAAGTAATTTCCGTATGTCTGGACCACTCAAAGACGCAATGGGAGGAAAGAAGTTCCGTTCTGATGAAGAGGTACGCCACGCGGTGCATGAAAGGTTGTGTGCACTATCAAAAGAATTTTTTTCTAAAGAATTTGTGCACTTTTTAAGCGTTGGAGGACTTGCATTGAGCATAGGGGAGATTATGTTGAAAAGTGATTCAGCTTTTTACCACTTCTGCACAATAAACAATACTTTAAAAAATATTTAAGGTTTTCATGTGACTCACCCTTGTACATTTGAGGATGAAATATATTGGTCGACTCATCTAGGCCCGTACGCCCAAGGAACTTTAACAGTTAACCACAGAGTGATGCAGATTCCCTCCCTTGCAGCGTCTGCCACTTGAGTTGGTTGATCATGTCCCTGAGTCTTTCGTGATTACTAAATGAACCTGTAACGAAACGCGCTGCTCTTCTTTGGATCGTCTGTACTTCCTCTTTCCGTCCTATCTTTTACTAATCCCATAATGACGAGCAATAGTCAAGTATTGGTCGAACGAGAGTTTTTTAAGCTACCTCCTCTGTAAACCGACTGCATTTTCTGAGGATTCTTCTAATGAATCTGACTCCGGAATTTTCGTTACCTGCGATTAATTTTATGAGGTCACTCCACTTCAAATCGCTGCGTAAGCATACTTCTAGATATTTTATGGACGCAATTGCAACCAGCGATTATTCTGCAACCATGTGATCAAAGAATAATGGGTATTTCTGTCTTTGTATTCACAGTACGTTACATATGAGTATGTTGATGGTCAGTTGACATTCCCTGCATCAAGCGACGAACCTGAGTTTCTGTACTGCGCCACAATTTTCTAGCGTTGCGCCTTCCCGAATACAACAGCATCATTCGCGAAAATCCTCATGGAACTTCCGGTGTTGTCTGCTATGTAGTTTGTATACAGGGTGAAACGCTCTGAAAAGCTTGTAAGCGTGTTGCAGGGTGCGTTCTGCTGAGAAATAATTGTTAAGGAAAAAATTCGTTTCTTTGCACCGTTTCCGAGATAGTTAGCACTGAAGTTAGCCAAACCATGCCGTTGCGAGTACAAATTCAAGCGGCCAACCAGAGACGGTGTCGCCTAACGTGTTCTTTGTTTTATTGCCTATAACCGAACAGGAGAGCGATAGAAAAATTGTACAGGGGACGGTCCTCAACAGCGAGGTCATCAGTGCTGTCCTCAACAGCGAGGTCATCAATGCTCACACTCAGCTCACATCGTCCAAGACTGGTTCTGTGAGCTCGAGAATGTACTTTCGTATCGCCCCTGGCCATTACAGTCATCGTATCTCAGTATTACTGAGCCTTTATTGTTTACTTTGGGGAGGAGGGTACGTGACCAGTATCTATTTCCATCATCATTACCTAGACTTCCCTCTATTTTTCTGGAATCATGGGATAAGATGCCTTGAAAACTATACGGGACACGTATTTATCCATTTCGAGGTGACTGAAAGCTGTTTTGAATACCACGGGTTTCTTACACGGTATTAGCCAAGGTAATGTGTTGTGTTTTTGGTGTTTCCGTATTGTTGTCCAACCTCTGTACGTACTTACGTCTCTGGATACGAATTGCTCTGCGTACCAAAGACACTGTTACTATGTCTGGTGTTCGGAGAACCTGTACGATCTGGTGTCCTGCGGGTTTAATTTACTTCCCCTTCCCTGAAGTGCGATGAACAGTGGTTGGAATTTTGGACTTGTTGATTTGCCACGCAACTGGTGCTCTAGGTCATCCGGAAGGTTATTTCATGAAATTTCGGGCGAACTGCCGGAGATCGGTAACTTCATGTCACGGTGTTTCGACACAGAGTCTTCTGGCCATCTCCAGGGATATAATGGCGAAAATACTGGCTTCCGGCAATTTCTCCGAAATTTCACGGGAAAATCCATACGCCGGGAAAGTTTTAAATCTCACATCCCAAAGGCTTTAGATGGATGTCCAGGTTGCATAATGGACAGGTCGCTCCAGGAAATCCTCTTGATTACTACGGAACTACTGCACAATGTGCGTCCTTTATAGGCAGGAGCCTTATCATGGTCATGCTTTCAGACTGTTCTCGCAGGGCGGGAAGCACGCTGTTGTCTAAAATTTTAACATAAACACGTATTTCATCTTGTCATTCAAACTAATGGTCCGAATCTGAAACAGGAGAAACAACCCCGGATTGTCAAATTATCTCTGCACAAGGTCCACACTTACCCACTTGAATGCTACATCACGTACTCCAAAAAATCTTATTCCACTGTTCCGCAGACCACTTCTGGCGTTGATTACACCGCTCTAAGTGACGTCACGCGTTCGTTCTTGTGATTAGTGGCTTCTGGGCAGTAGCACGGCCATGAAAACCGAGTCGTATGGCTTCGCAACAGATGCTCCTGCCACTGACCTCTGAGTCAGAGATGCAACCGAAATTTCCTGCAGTAGATGACGCGGAAGTGTGACGATTTGTCCGCACAATAAACTTCACAGTTCCACGTGGGAGATTTTCTCCTCTCGGGGACCGAGTGTTGTGTCGTCGTTACGTTCGTATCGTCATAATTGACATTCCGCCATTGAAGATGGCTGAATGGGCACGGCCCGAAAGCCAGTGAATTCAAATAAAAACAAAACTTTACAGTTCAGTGGTTTCAGCCTTTCAGTTTCTTAGGCCTATTGGTGTGGTGGCATCGATAACACCAGACCTCGGCTCATGGAGCAACTGGGAAACCGTGGTAGGCTGCTTAAACTTGTTGGAGCCCAGCAGTCGTTTCCCGTAAGAACTCGCACATTCCTTTTTGCTTACTATTTCTGACAGTAAACAAATCTATCTATAGTGCTGACGCATTGTGCCTACAAGTATGTAGCCTCCGATGCATATGCATGCAGAATGAGTCCAGTAGGTGTGCTCGAAACTTTTAAGAAAAAAAAATGAACGCAGAATGCGGTTTAAAGCCGCAGTCTCTTCAAACGAACCTTACCGATATTTACCTTAGGCGACTTTTAGTACAGCTAAATTAGAATGACCGAACAGGGACTTGAGCCTCATTCGGCAATGAGTCCAGGACCTCCACGTCTACAGATCGATTGGTCGCGGTCTTCTATTGATGTAGTGTATGTTTGCTAAGAGCCGTTCCAAGCCTTCCCACGTAAACGTATACTGACTATACAGGCTTTTCCAGGAGGAATGGTTAATACTCAGGGATATGTCAAGAATGAAAATTTGAAGTAAAAGTCTTCATATGGACATATACCCTCTTCCGAGTGGTTTCCGACACAGAACACATGTATTGTACATTTGTTTTTGGGCTAGCGGCATACAAGTATGTGTCTTACCCACCCAACCTCTTTGACATTTTATTCTAGCCCAACCTACCTCGTTATTTTCAACCCGTTTGCCGGGGAATGTCTTTCTGTCATAGGAATAGTAGTGGATTTCCTTTGGATTTCTCCAGTCAAAATTGTCGTGACAATATTTTTTGAATTATTCAGCATTCTGTAAAGCCATCTGCTCCATAACTACAAGGCTTGTCCAGGAAGTAAGTTCCGATCAGTCGCGAGATGGAAACTACATTTAAAATCAGAAATGTTTTATTTGCGACAGTTGGCTCTACCTTCCAGCTACTTCTCCACATAGTCGCCGCTCCAGCTAGGACATCTGTCGCACCGTTGTATCAACTTTCCAATACCCTCGTCATAGAAGGCAGCTGCCTGTGCTTCCCGCCAGTTCTCTACGCTCGTCTATAGCTCGTTGTCTGTGCGAAAATGTTGTCTTCATAGCCAGTAGTTAATGTGAGCAGAGATGAAACACAGACGGAGCCAATTACCGGCTGTGATCAAACACTTCACATCGAAAACGCTGCAGGAGCATTTCAATTGCCCCTGAGATTGCGACCGAAAATTGTCCCGAAGTAGGAACCGTATGACAGTTCTGTAATGTGGGCTGCATAACATCAGGTGAAATCTCTCACCAGGACCTTATACTTGGCGGGAGACATTATTTTCTACGCATCTTTATGTGCTCACCATGCGCTCAGAATTGAAAAGAGTGAAGTGATGCAACCGACGGGGATACTAGAGACACTGTCGAACACATATGTGCAAAGATTTGTTAGATTTTCACAGTGGTTTCCATTTCTTGACCGATCGGAACTTACTTTCCGAATATCCCTCGTAATAATGTACATTAAATGTTTTTTATCTTGGAAAACATTCGGAATAGCGCCGATGTCCATAAAAAGTATTTTGCTTCAAATGAAAGTTCCTGTCATATGCCTGAATACTGACCATTTCTACTGGGACACCATTTATGTTTCCTGAGTGACACTGCAGTTCACTGACCAATACGACCACGACTGATTTTCGGACCATTGTCCAACAAGCAACAATCTCGCATCTTAAAATTCAAGAAGGAACAAGTAGAAACTACAGATGCGCAATTAGGCAGTCCAAAAATCGAAGATGATCTTACGTGTCTTTACAAATGACAGGAGTTGTGAATGAGAATGGGTGTACAAGGTGGAGAAATCAGATAGTAAGGCCAGAGCAGGATAGATAACGTCGAATTAAGCAAAATTTTTCAGATAAACATAAGTCGGAAGTCCAGCTACGGTCATAAAACGACAGCCAATCAGCGACGAGCACGTGTAAGTTTGTCCGGTAAGCGAGCGTGTTTGGGTGTGTTTAGCAGTACGCTTCTTCATACATCTACATCTATACTCGGCATGCCACCCTACGGTCTGTGATTCGCTGGAACAACGATTGCTGACAATCCTCCATGTGGGCTCGAATCCCAGATTTTATCTTCTTGGTCTTTTCGCGAAATATAAGAAGGAGGAAGCATTATATTGGTTGACCCGTCCAGAAACGTACGCTCTCGGAATTTTAACAGCAAACCACACCGTGATGAAGAGGCCTCTCTTGCGGTGTTTGGTAATGGAGTTGGCTGAGCATATCTGTGACGCCTCCGCGCTTACTAAATGAAACTTTGGCTGTTGTCTATTTCCTCTCTGTCCTACCTGGTACGGATCCCAGACTGATGAGCAGTATTCAAATATTTGCCGAAGGATGGTTTTGTAATCTATCTAATTTGTTGATGGACTGCATTTTCTGAGAATTCTTCCAGTGGATCTCAGTCTGGCATCTGCCTTACCCACGTTTAATTTTATGTGATCGTTTCACTTCAAATCGCTTCGTACGCATAGTCCTAGATATTTGATGGAAGTAACTGCTTCTAGTTATTGTTCTCCAGTCGTGTAATCATAACGTAACAGGTCTTTCAGTGTATGTATACGCAATACGCTACATTTGCTTATGCTGAGGGTCAGTAAGCACTCCCTGCACCAAGCGTCGATTCTCAGCAGATCTTCCTGCATTTCGTTACATTCCTCCTGCTCTGCGACGTCTCTGTATACAATAGCACTATTCGCGAAAAGCCTCATGGAAGTTCCGACGTTATCGAATACGTCATTTATATGTAATGTAAAAATTCATGCTTCTACAAAACCCCCTTGCGACACAACCGAAGTTACTTTTACGTCTGAATACCTCTGTCCGTCCAGAATGATATGCTGTGTTCTGTTCGCTAGAAACTCTTCAGTGCAGTCACACAGCTGGTCTATGTGATATATGACATGTTTACTAAAGCAACAATAATGATTACGACTGTCCATGTACACACTGGTTAACCTTGTACATCCTTCTTTCCAAGCAAATCTTCCTCATTTCCCAGTATTCTTAGTCGGTGCAGTCTACTTAAATTTCCTTTCCCCACAAGTCACTACATCATAAGACATGTGTTTTGTACACCTATTACCGGCCGGAGTGGCCGAGCGGTTCTAGGCGCTACAACCTGGAACCGCACGACCGCTACGGTCGCAGGTTCGAATCATGCCTCGGGCATGGATGTGTGTGATGTCCTTAGGTTGGTTAGGTTTAAGTAGTTCTAAGTTCTAGGGGACTGATGACCTCAGATGGTAAGTCCCATAGTGCTCAGAGCCATTTGAACCATTTTTTGTACACCTATAAATCCTTTTTATATATGCCACAGTAGTAGAACTACTACCAGTATTAACTTTACTAGCTCATAGTATCATTTTCTCACATTGACACTACATAATTCAAATAATTTTAATGTTATTTGTCACATTAAAATTTTAATTTCTTAGGTAAATAAAAAGTAAATGTTCCGGAAGCTCGTATTTTGTTCATTAGGCGGCAGTGTAAATCGGTGTTGAACGTCTTCCGGAAGTCAAGGCACACAGCATTTGTCTGTGCTCTTGTATCCACTGCTGTCTGGGTCTCGAGGACGAACAGAGCGAGCAGGGTTTCACATTATCTTTAAGGAGTTAATGACATCACGGTACTTTCAGCGTAGATGATCGTAACATGCGGTGGTTTAGCCGGTAAGCGTATGCATTTGTGTAAGTCTAGCTATGCGATTTCTCTAAGATATTATTATCGTTACGATATCTTTAGCGTAGATGATTTAAACGTCAAACTTTACCCAGTAAACGTCACAGGAAAGTCGCGCCTAACGTAACAAGGCACTGATAGGAATTTATAGGTTGCGTAGCTTTGACTACTCAGCTAAAATCATTATCTTGAGCTAATTTAATGAGTAACTGCTGTGTTTAGCATAAGAGATGCAAGTTAGTTTAAGTGTAAGCACTTCAAGGCGCTCCTCACTGATTGGCTGCCGTTTTCTGGCTATAGCTGCACAACGGTGCGTCTTCGACCTACGGTTATCTGGAAAATATTGCTCGATCGACGTCCCCTACACTGCTTTGACCTTATTATCAGGTTGTTTTTCTCAATCCTGTGTATCTAACATGGAAGGTCAGTCGTTAAGTTCGTTGCAGAATGGCAGTTTAGAGTAAAAGCGAGTTCCGCCTATAGCATCGAGTCCGTCTGGAAAGAATTTACCTGGAACTACAGACGAGCGGAGTACGTGGCGGGAAGCAGCCGTCCCCACCACGACTGCGGAACGCGCAAGCCAGAAAGTCCGCTCGTCTGTGTGAACGTCCTTATGCAAGGCCACCACCGAACCCCGTCACGTCTTAGTAAAGCTTTTGCCTACAGTGATTTCACTGTCGAAGGGGCTGCCATCGCCGACAGAATGAATCCGGCCTGGCTCGTGCCGGATATTCGTATTTATACCTCTTTCAAAGGAAACGAGTGCCGGAGGAGGGAAGGTGACGCGGTTGCGGGGGCCCGTGCTGCGAGAGGGGGACCGTGAAACTGACGGGTTGTGTAACGGTCTACAAGAGGGAAACGCGAGTTTAGCGCGCTTACGCAAGGACGTGAGCGTGACGCAGGCACGCCTCCCAGCGGCGCGACACCCCAATCCCAGATCGATCCCCAGCGCGCCGCCTGCCCCCTCTTCCGTAAGACTGCTCATCCTCCGTAATCGCTTTCTTTTTTAATCTCTCTGTATAACACTGGAATGCGTCGCCCTTTGTTACCTCTAAGTGTATCGAGAAGTAAATGGAGTGACCGTGATGAGTAAACCGTGTCCACGAACAAAAAAAGGATTGCATGCGGCACTCGCAGACTGGTTTCCCTTTCGAGCACTCCCTGTTTGATTGGCGCTCACCAGATCCAGTTTCGGACGCAGCTATTCCGTGGTCTAGGCCAACGTTAGTACAGCTTCTGAGACCCATTTATCGTTCCCTGTTGCTTGAACGACGTCTTCTATGCGTAATTAACCCGTGCCATTTATTATAGTGTTCCGAATGCCTCTCCACGAAGGAAGCGTGCAAATAATATGTTGTTATTGTTGTTGTTGTTGTCATCTTCAGATCGAAGACTGACTTGAGGCAGCTCTCCATGCTACATTACCCTGTGCAAGCCTCTCCAACTTCGAATAACTACTGCAACCTACATTCACATTTCATTTCAGAAAAAGGCTACACTCGAGATATATACCTTCAGAAAACATTTAAATTTATATTCGATAAATTGTTTCTTCTTCAGAAAAAGTTTTCTTGCCATTGCTAGTCTACATTTCGTATTCTCTGTACTTCTGCCCTCATTAGCTATAGTATTGCCCAAATAGCAAAACTCATCTACTATCTTTAATGTCTCATTTCCTAAACTAATTCTGTCGCCGACTTATTGTATTCGTCTCCTAGTCTCCCTCTACAATTTTTACCGACAGAACTTCCTTCTAGTACTATACTGATGATTCCTTGATGCCCCAGAATGTGACCTATCAACCGTTTCGTTCTTTTAGTCAAGTTATGCCACAGACGTTCCTCTCCAGTTCTATTCAGTACCCCCTCATTACTTACATGCCTACCCATCTAATCTTCAGCATTCTCCTGTAGCACCACATTTCCAAAGTTTCTATTCTCTTCTTGTCTGAACTTTTTATCGTCCACATTTCATTTCAGAAAAAGACTACACTCGAGATAAATACCTTCAGAAAACATTTAAATTTATATTCGATGTTAACAATTTTTTCTTCCTCAGAAACACTTTTCTTGCCATTGCTAGTCTACATTTCGTATTCTCTGTATTTCTGCCCTCATTAGTTATTTTATTGCCCAAAGAGCAGAACTCATCTACTATCTTAAATGTCTCATTTCCTAACCTAATTCCCTCGGAATCGCCTGATTTTGTTAGACAACATTCCACTATCCTTGTTTTGCTTTTGTTTACGTTCGCCTCTTATTCTTTTTTCAAAACACTGTCCATTACGTTCAACTCCTCTCCCAAGTCCTTTGCTGTCTTTGACAGAGTTACAATGTCATCGACAAACCTCGTAGTATTTATTTCTTCTTCCTCAACTTTAATTCCTTCTCCAAATTTTTCTTTGATTCATCCCGTTGTACTTCGGCATGGAATTTATGACATTGTCATTTACTTTACAAAACGATTTACTTATATCCCTATCATTGATATTTTTTGACGTTATACTCTCCTTAAATGAGAATATTGTTAAAAAATTATAGTATCCTTTAAAAATAAGGCCATAGTTGCTACATTATTTCGGCAGTTCAAAAAATCAGGAATATTAATCATACAGTAATGTATTCACCCCTTTGCGCGCCCTCACTCGCTGTAAATTTTTTTTTTTGTTCCGAGACCTTGAACTATTTATGAAATATTAGGGGTGTCTTCAGTATGTTGAATACTTCGCGTAAAGCCTTATAGGAGGTCACCGAATCTCAAGTATGGCTGATCACTGGTAGTAAATGCGTGAGATACCACTGTGGCTCGGCGATCCAGACAGCTGCTTAACCAGGACACGAACGGAAAGGACAGCAGGTATTCTTAAATGTAGATGGTTGAGTCTTGAAGCTGTAGCCCGTAAAGTTTCTGGAGCTGTCCCCGTGTGGAAGATGTCGCTGAGTGAAACCGGACAATCCAAAAACGCGTCAATGTATCTCGAAACGTGACGTCGAATACGGAGTAGGCACGGCATTCGCGACCCACTGACGGGTGTCAGCACAGCATCCAGGCTCTTCTGTTGGTGTGCCACTCTCCTGTCGCCCTGCTGCAGGTAGTGGCTCATGGATTGCGTACACGGACATGTTCCCTTCCAAAGGTATTTTTAACTCTACCTATCGACGTTCTCAGTCAGACAGTGATGTCCGATAAGCCAAAAATCGTCATTTGTCTCAAGTCTTGTTTCAGTCTGGACTACATTGACGGCTATTGTATGTGAGATTTTATAGAGTTAAATACCGTCTCGTATAGTGTGCAGTGCAGCCTCATGACGGACGAAGTAGGAGCGTGATGGTTTAAGAGACCACGAAGTCTCATGGATTATACCGACTGTTTCTAATTACTGGCACTCAATACAGAGAAGCATTCAATAGCATCCTTCTTTCAACGTATTTCCGGCACTTTTTCCAAATGGTGTAGTGCTCATGTACATGTTGGAGGGCATTTTCTAGACCCCTCTGCACGACCGCTACCTTTCTTGCCCTGGTCTGTCCGCTCACCTGAAATATCGCCCGTCGAACATGTATAGCATTTCAGCGAATGGCACGTGGCCCGCCCGCCCAGCAGCCAATACAACTGAACTTTGGACTCGGATAGAAGCTATCTGCAATGCCATTCCTCAGGGACACATTCAGAACCTGTTTGACACGACGCCACCTCGCGTTTCACGTTTCCTCTTTCGTCACATTGAAACGCATGTATACGTGTGCGTCTGTCTTGAAATTACACGCCTTTAGTGTCCCATCTTCTTTCTTTCGCTTCTCTTTCCTTTGCGAAAAAAAGAGAAAAGGACGCACGGCAAGTATCCTCGATATTTTGGAACAAATAAGCCCTTGATCACAAATATTAAGTTAAAATTAACCGCTGCTATGACCGTCGTCTTCAGAATTAAATTAACTATTCGAAAACATATTAGGTATATAATACATTAATAAAATTAAAGTTCATACTGACTGGAGAGAGATGCAGTACTTACAAGTCACATTTAAAAAAATCTAAGCCGGAAAGGCTACGTCATGAATAGTTGCAAATAAGATGGCGAGCCGCTAAGGGCTGCTCGTATTTAAGTGAACAAGAGTTGCAAAAAATCCTCGATATTATATTCATGGTCCTCTTGGCCGGTGTTTCGAATGAGAGTTTCACGTGTCACATAAACTGAAGGCGCTATGGTAGGATGCACAGCACTAGTTAACTGTAGTAAGCTGAGGATCCGCGTTTCAGAGGACAGTATTTCAAAGTTAGGTCAAGGAATAGTGAGAGATCTGTTCCTTTCTTTACGTGCTCATTTCGGACTGCTACCACTTGATTCCATAAATCCATCCACGTAAGATCAGTTTCTCTATTCTCGTAATACAGGTCTTCTCTAATGACCCCGACATTCACGAGATGTAAAATCCAAACTTTTCTCTTTGACAGATTTCAGCAGGAGCTCTGTGCTGTAACTAGTGGCTTTAGCGTAGACGGGGTATTTACCGTCTTACACAAGAGAGAAATTTCCAGGGCTGCATTTACACCGATAATTTCCAACATTACTGTGTTCTGTGGGTGCCGAAACATCAACATGTACCTTTGGTCTGGTCAAAAATGAAATCAGCGCCTTCACTTGAATAAAAACTGTTGAAACTTTCATTTGTGAGTCGCAGTAATAGAGTAACAAATTCGGCTGGAGAGGAGGCGCGATATTTACGGAATGTACTGAACGGAAACGGAATGAGATCCATATAAGAATAGTCACTCTGCAGCCCATGAAACGGGTTTCTTCTTATTTATCTGTATGTTTCTCCACTGTTCCGAGGTGAGGTAGACAGGCCCGCTGTACTCTCTAGATGGGAGCCACGGACAAAGAAACAATGTTTTGACCCTCGACAGGGCCGCTTGTCAGGTAGTTTAAGTTGTGACGAACATGACCTCTTCCCGTGTAGTTCGCGTGCCAGGTCCATTAGTATTTTGGTCACCGGCTGATAGTCGTCTATCCTTGTTAAATTTAGCGCGCGCCTGTCTTTTTCGTTTCTCTCTTTTTATTCGGTGCGTACCAGCCAAAGTGTCTGTTTACCAGCCCGGAAATTGTAGCCAACACATCCTCTCCAGCTGCGTGCAGCATAAGAATAAAGAGTTTGTGTGTTACTACCGACTTCAGTAAGATTTCTTTGTAGCAGAATTACCTAAAAGACGAGTGATTTACGACGTGTTTACATTCGTGAATCTGGTACGTTTTGTTCCTCTAGTGTTTCGACTATTGCGTCACTCATAAAATTCTCTACAGATGCACCATTACTTCTGTCATAACGCAGGCGGTGTAGCGAGAGGAAATAGGAAAAATAGAAATGGAAAAGAACAGTCACAAAAGTATAATTGCCTGGATAGTGCGTAAAGCAATCATGAACCACAAAATTTTCAAATGTGCGTGAAATCGTATGGGACTTAACTGCTAAGGTCATCAGTCCCTAAGCTTACACACTACTTAACCTAAATTGTCCTAAGGACAAACACACACACACACACCCATGCCCGAGGGAGGACTCGAACCTCCGCTGGGACCAGCCGCACAGTCCATGACTGCAGCTCCTGAGACCGTTAGGCTAATCCCGCGCGGCAGACATCAACCCGAAAGTTGTACTTCACCAGGCACCGTCCTACTGAAATGGTATTTCTCCTGTGTATCAGTTCACCCAACCAGTTACTGTGGGTCCTACGGTGTAACAATGAACCCAACTCACGTTCTGTAACTTCCCACATCCAGCCGTTGAGACTGCCAAAATTAATCTTTCTATTAACAAACCCTGCCATAGTTCGTTTGGTTTTGAGGCGTACTCACTCTTTGACCAAATATCTGAATGTCTTATACTTACTCTAAGAATACTCTTACTAGTATAAAATTTTGTAGAGTTTGTGGTTATACTGGTTTGCGTTTTCCGCGTCTTTTCTCTGTCGCGGACTCAGTTCCTGTATTGTCTCAATGTCCAAATTATACACTCGAGCATTTTCTTCGTGTTTTAGCTAAATGATGTGCTGACAGCGAGGCTGTTGTTGACGGAACAGTCTCGAGGAAGAATCTCCTCAGTCTATCTCTGTCATCTCAGACTGACAATTCTGGTAAAAAATCTACAGTTCTTGCATAAACCTCTACTTTTAAATCTCACATTGAAATTTACAGTACCTCAAGGTGTCTTAGTACTTTGTGACCAAGAAGCCTTCCTGGCTAAATAGAAATGCTTCGTCGATCGAGCATATCTAGTAGTACATCAACTACACACTTCGCTAAGAACGAAGGCAACACGGAGCAAAGCTTACGTAATGCACAGAGAAACGGGACATACAGCTAACTTACAAGTAATAAGGGCTAATCGTTGCTATGGAGATAGGACGCTTTAGTTTCCACACATATCTTCCTCTTCTCAAATGACACCAGCAGGCGAGACACTGGATCCGTATTGGGAAGAACGGTGGTTGAAATCCCCATCCGACCATCCAGAGCTAGGTTTTCCATCTTCTTACTTTGTAGTTTTTCTTGAGCCTTTGTCTCGCTTATGCGCAGGGTCGGTGTGATTGTGAACGGATTTTGCATGGTTAATTTAAGGGGTGGCCTTCCTGTGGCCACCTCGTTACCCCCTGGGACGGATTGGGTGTACCCCAACTGTGCGTGAAAGTGTGCGAAAGTTTGCTAAATGTTTTCGAATCGTGTATCTGAGGCGGGATTGGGGTACTAGCCCGGTATGCATATGATGGAATGCGTGAAGCCGCCTAAAATCACATCCAGGATGTTTTAGAAAAAATAAAAACTGTTAGTGACGCAGCGTTTGAAAGACGATAAGAAACAAGCGTCCTTGAACTCTCAATTTACAAAGAAAAACGGACTTAATGCGATGACAGCAATTCTAATTCTGCCAGCTAAGGTTTCGTGGAACAGTTTCGTATGATTCTCGGTCTGTTCCTCGAGTCGTTCATGTAAATCTTGAGCTGGCCTCCAGGTTCCGATTCATTTTTTCTGCACTGAAACATGCGACAAGGTTGTCATTTCAAAGAAAATTATTTTCACAGACAGGCGGAGCACTACGTCTACCTTCTGCTAAGAAAACAGTCAGTCGGGTCAGGCATACATCCACGTAAGCAGTATGTAATTTCCGATGAAACTTCAGATCTGAATTTAATGAAACTGAAATTGACACCTCCGTGGTCCTGCGAGTCAGACCCCCAACACATGCATATACACTCCTGGAAATTGAAATAAGAACACCGTGAATTCATTGTCCCAGGAAGGGGAAACTTTATTGACACATTCCTGGGGTCAGATACATCACATGATCACACTGACAGAACCACAGGCACATAGACACAGGCAACAGAGCATGCACAATGTCGGCACTAGTACAGTGTATATCCACCTTTCGCAGCAATGCAGGCTGCTATTCTCCCATGGAGACGATCGTAGAGATGCTGGATGTAGTCCTGTGGAACGGCTTGCCATGCCATTTCCACCTGGCGCCTCAGTTGGACCAGCGTTCGTGCTGGACGTGCAGACCGCGTGAGACGACGCTTCATCCAGTCCCAAACATGCTCAATGGGGGACAGATCCGGAGATCTTGCTGGCCAGGGTAGTTGACTTACACCTTCTAGAGCACGTTGGGTGGCACGGGATACATGCGGACGTGCATTGTCCTGTTGGAACAGCAAGTTCCCTTGCCGGTCTAGGAATGGTAGAACGATGGGTTCGATGACGGTTTGGATGTACCGTGCACTATTCAGTGTCCCCTCGACGATCACCAGTGGTGTACGGCCAGTGTAGGAGATCGCTCCCCACACCATGATGCCGGGTGTTGGCCCTGTGTGCCTCGGTCGTATGTAGTCCTGATTGTGGCGCTCACCTGCACGGCGCCAAACATGCATACGACCATCATTGGCACCAAGGCAGAAGCGACTCTCATCGCTGAAGACGACACGTCTCCATTCGTCCCTCCATTCACGCCTGTCGAGACACCACTGGAGGCGGGCTGCACGATGTTGGGGCGTGAGCGGAAGACGGCCTAACGGTGTGCGGGACCGTAGCCCAGCTTCATGGAGACGGTTGCGAATGGTCCTCGCCGATACCCCAGGAGCAACAGTGTCCCTAATTTGCTGGGAAGTGGCGGTGCGGTCCCCTACGGCACTGCGTAGGATCCTACAGTCTTGGCGTGCATCCGTGCGTCGCTGCGGTCCGGTCCCAGGTCGACGGGCACGTGCACCTTCCGCCGACCACTGGCGACAACATCGATGTACTGTGGAGACCTCACGCCCCACGTGTTGAGCAATTCGGCGGTACGTCCACCCGGCCTCCCGCATGCCCACTATACGCCCTCGCTCAAAGTCCGTCAACTGCACATACGGTTCACGTCCACGCTGTCGCGGCATGCTACCAGTGTTAAAGACTGCGATGGAGCTCCGTATGCCACGGCAAACTGGCTGACACTGACGGCGGCGGTGCACAAATGCTGCGCAGCTAGCGCCATTCGACGGCCAACACCGCGGTTCCTGGTGTGTCCGCTGTGCCGTGCGTGTGATCATTGCTTGTACAGCCCTCTCGCAGTGTCCGGAGCAAGTATGGTGGGTCTGACACACCGGTGTCAATGTGTTCTTTTTTCCATTTCCAGGAGTGTATGTAGATTTTAGGTGCGCCGTTACTGTGATCCCGACTCTACATCTACACCCCGCAAGCCACCTCACGTTGTATGGCGGAGGGTACTTTGTGTACCACAGCCATTTCCCCTTTTCTTGTTCCACTCGCGAATGCTTTGCGGGAAGAGCGATCGCTTGTAAGCCTCCGCATGGGCTCGAATCTGTATAATTGTACCTTCTAGAGCTTTTTGCGAGATGTACATTGGAGGAAGCATTATATCGATTAATTTTTCTAGAACGTACGCTCTCGTAACTTTAACAGTAGATGACATTGTGGTGCGGAACGCCTCTCCTACAGCGCCTGCCACTGAAGCTGGTTGAGCATCTTCGTGATGCTTTCTTTCTTACTAAATGAACCTGCTCTTCTTGGGATCTTCTCTGTTTCCTCTGTCAATCCTATCTGCTACTGATCCCAGACTGATGAGCAATATTCAAGTAATGGTCGAACGAGAATTTTGTAAGCTACTTCCTTCGTGGCTCGACTACGTTTCCTGAGGATCCTTCCAATGAATCTGTGTGGCATATGCTTTACTGCGAGTAGTTTAAAGTGGCTGTTCCACTTTAAATCGTCCCGTACTGCTATTCCAAGATATTTTATGGATGTAACTGCTTTCAGAAATTGTTCTGCAATCCTGTAATCACACGATAATAACACAGCACCGTCTGCGAAAAGCCTCATGGAATTTCTGACATTATGCACTACGTTATTTGTACATATTTTGAAAAGTAATGGTCTTTCAAAGTTACTTTTACATCTGAAGATTTCACTTTGTTGAGAATGAAAAGACGTGTTCTATCTAAATCAATAATGACAGAAATATATATACGAAAAATATCACAGCTCACGCAGTCAGAAATCTTAGGTAAGTCACAAAGTATACGCAGTGGTAGCAATTTCCTATTTCTTGATTCCAGTACACAATCAATGAAGGTGAAAATATTCGGTTCAGTTGACTAATACCGGACAGAAGTACCGTTGTTTTAAACTCCGAACGAGCAAGGTGGCGCAGTGGTTAGCACACTGGAGTCGCATTCGGGAGGATGACGGTTCAAACCCGCGCTTGGCCATCCTGATTTAGATTTTCTGTGATTTCCCTAAATCGCTTCAGGCAAATTCCGGGATGGTTCCTTTCAAAGGGAATGGTCGATTTCCTTCCCCATCCCCCCCCCCCCCCATCCTTCGTTAATCCGATAGGCCCGATGGCCTAGCTGCTTGGTCCCCTCCCCCAAATCCACCAACCAACCAATGTAACTCCGACATGGTGTATCTTCGTTTCATTTTACCCCTGTTTTCTCTTTTCGCTTAGAATATGAACAAACTGATGTTCATGTAATACATCAAAGAAACTGAAATGGCATAAAACTAGGGCGCAGAAAAACGTAAAAGAACTATGCAACCAAATTGCAAGGAGTACTGCTTAAATATTCAGAGAAATAGTCACAATTACGCTCGTATATTTTTTTATTTACTTCAAACAATTTGATGCAAATTTCTCCAACGTCCTTCTATAACAAATAAACTGAACTTTCAAGGAATTCGTCATCTTACAATAGGCGTAGTGCGTGTAAACATTTGCCGTCAATTTATGTCGGAAATCACCTTGGCCTTTACGATACGTTACATACGTTGGTAATAAAAACAAATAGCTGACATATAGATTTTCTAGAACATGGTGGGGGGGGGACTCTCGTGACGGCAGCGCACACGAGACAGGATTGTGTAAAAGTAAACACAGGCGCGCTGCCGTTATCTCACGGTCGGTTTCAGAAAGTGTAAACCGAGTCGGAAAGTAGTTCGGCTGCAACAAGGAGTCGGTAGTTAGGCGAGAAGGGACAACGACCGACGCATCGAGTAGGTGTGCGCGGAACATATCTGGGGACAGAGATGCAACAGCGGTTAAGGCGACGGAACATAATGAGCCACTTTCGAAGCATACTTATTTGAGATATGCGTCGTGGTGCCCACCTGTTGGGAAAGCGCCAGAAGAAGCTGAGTGGAGCATTCCATGTCTGTTTCTCGCCGTAACGTGCCGCATCAGTAGCTATTATTTCTTGCCGTACGACACTGGCGGACAAAGGGCATAGTAGCTTCCCGTAAGGAAAGCTATTTGCGTTTTCATTACTCTGTTTGCGTCACTCGCCACTGCATTGACTTCAGTAGTTGCTACACGGCACAACTCGGCAATGCATACGACTTGGACAGCGAAGAAGCTGTGTCTCCTGACTTCCTCGAGCCATAAAATTATTCTACTTGGCATGTACGGTAGTCACTCACATATTTGTTTTGAGTAACTTGTCTTAACAAAGTTGTTGGCGAACGGTTAACTTCAGTGGGTAAGCCACTGAAGTTTTATTTATACGCGATAATTTACACTGAAGAGCCAAAGAAACTGGTACACTTGCCTAATATCGTGTAGGGCCCCAGCGAGCATGGACTCGACTAATGCCTGAAGTAGTTCTGGAGGGAACTGGCACCATGAAACCTGCAGGGCTGTTCATAAATCCGTAGAGTACGAGGGGGTGGAGGTCTCTTCTGAACAGCTCGTTGCAAGGCATCCCAGATATGCTCAATAATGTTCACGTCTGGGAGATTTGGTGGCCAGCGGAAGTGTTTAAATTGAGAAGTGTATTCCTGGAGCCGCTATGTAACAATTCTGGATGTGTGGGGTGTCCTGATGGAATTGGCCAAGTCTGTCGGAATGTACAATAGACATGAATGGATGCAGGTGATCAGATAGGATGCTTACGTACGTGACATTTGTCAGAGTCGTATCTAGACGTATCAGGGGTCCCATATCACTCCAGCTGCACACGTCCCACAGCATTACAGAGCATGCACCAGCTTGAACAGTCCCCTGCTGACATGCAGGGTCCCATGAGGTTGTCTCCATACGCATACAGGTCCATCCGCTCGATATAATTTCAGACGAGACTCGTCCGACCAGGCAACGTGTGTCCAGTCATCAACAATCCAATGTCGGAGTTGACGGGCACCGGCAGTCATCAAGGGTACAGGAGTGGGCCATCGGCTAAGAAAGCCTATATCGATGATGTTTCGTTGAATGGTTCGTACGCTGACACTTGTTGATGGCCCAGCATTTAAATCTGCAGGGTTGCACTTCTGTCGCGTTGAACGATTCTCTTCAGTCGTCGTTGGTCCCGTTCTTGCAGGATCTTTTTCGGGCCACGGCGATTTCGGAGAGTTGATGTTTTACCGGATTCCTGATATTCACTGTACACTCGTGAAATGGTCGTATGGCAAAAACTCCACTTCATCGCTACCTTGGGGATGCTGTGTCCCATCACTCGTGCGCCGACTATAACACCACGTTCAAACTCACTTAAATCTTAATAAACTGCTATTGTAGCAGCAGTAGCCGGTTATCTTATACAGGCGTTGACTGCCGCAGCGCCATATTCTGCCTGTTTACATTTCTCTGTATTTGTATACGCACGCCTGTACCAGTTTCTTTGGCGCTTCAGTGTATTACCTATTTAATATTCGTTACTTGGTAAAGGCTTCCTCCAGATATCTACATCTATGCACATACTCCGCAAGCCATCATACCGTTCTTGCGGAGGATACCATGTTCTGGCCCACTTTCAAATGTAGAATGGGAAAATCGACTGTCCGTTCTGTCTGATCAAATGTATCAGGACATCACTATGTATTTTCTGAAATGACTACTTAGGAGAGGCGGACCCGCTAGTAGAAAAGGAGGCGGGGAGAATTGTGTTGTCAGTAGAGAAGCAGTAACAGCAGTGGCTAGATCAGGAGACCTCAGTGACTTAAAAACGTGGACAACGTTTTGGATGTTACCTGAGTAACAGATCTATGAGGGACACTTAAATCCTTCTAAAGTTGCCTAGGGCGACTGTTGGTGACGTGATTGTGAAGTGGAAACACGGAGAAACAACCACAACTAAACAAAGGGTCAAGCAAACCTCATGTACCGGCAGATAGAGCCCGACGAGCAGTGTGGAGGGTGGTTGTAAAAAATTTCATAAAATTAGGAGAAGGAATCACTCGTGAGTTGCAGAATGCTACCAGTAGTCCAGATGTTGCAGAGAGCTACAAAGAGTGGGATGCAGTCGTCGAACGACACCTGATCTGCCACACATTTCTGTAGTGAATGCCAAGCGACGCCCTTGGTACCTCTCAGCACTTGCTTTACGTGTATGGAAGACAGAAGACTTGTTGGTTAAATTTCATACTTCTTTCCACAGCTGTATTCGTACTTATTTTGTCCACATTTATCTCAAATGACACATGTTATTTTGAGAAATATTACTCGCAGAGTGCTGACTGCAGATTATTGAAAGAAAGTGAACATCGTTTCTCCGCTCCTTGCCCTCTCTTATTAGATTCGGTAGCGTCTCTTACCCTCCTGCCGCCAAAACAGTTGGTAAATTACAGTTGGGCAAAGTGACTTAACTGCGCATCCATTAAGACAAAACATACCGATGCAGCTACTGGCAGCGCTGAAACAGCTGTTAACAATTTGTGACACCGACCTCTTCTTTAAATGTTAAGCAACTTCTTTTCTGCTATGAAGATACTGTAGGCGTTGAACGTGGAAGTACAAAAACAGTTATTGCGCTGGCATCTGCGTCTTGGCTAGTTCAGAGTAAGTGGTTATGACGGCAAATAACGTCTGCTGTCACTTTGCGGCAAACTAAGATTACGTATCATGAGTAACGCTTGCGTTGCGACCTTGTACTAAGTCCAAACGTGTCTGACACTCGTCAAGCAACGGATATGATTAGCTTTCATTGAACACATAGAGTTAATATTGTAAAATGAGACGTCATCAGTTCATTACATCAAGAGTTGAACTTATCTCTGATTGAAAAAACACCGTCTGGACAGGCATTGAAGGCCCAACGGTACCGACCGGCCGCCGTGTCATCCTCAGACCTTAAGCGTCACCAGATGCGGATACGGAGGGGCATGCGGTCAGCACACTGCTCTCCCGGCCGTTGTCAGTTTTTGTGACCAGCGTCGCTACTTCTCAGTCAAGTAACTCTTCAATTGGCCTCACAAGCGCTGAGTGCACCCCGCTTGCCAACAGCACTCGGCAGACCTTAATGGTGACCCATCCAAGTGCTAGCTACTCCCGACAGCGCTTAACTTGGGTGATCTGACGGGAACCAGTGTTACCACTGCGGCAAGGCCGTTGGCATTCTGGTTAACTGTAGCGAAAATTATTGTTCGACAGCATCTACTCTTGTCTGTGAATCTCCTAACTTAACAGCCGTACATCTACTCTGGCCTGTGCATCTACTAACTTACACCGTTGAAGATACAAATGTTTTTGCTCCTCTCTTGTGTCTGAGACCTCATTTAGCGTTGACTTATGTTTACCCCTCTCCCCTCTCTCCCCTACTGTGTTAGCGCTCATTGTGTGTGTGTGTGTGTGTGTGTGTGTGTGTGTGTGTGTGTGTGTGTGTGTGTGTTGTGCCTGTTCTTTCTGACATGTCCGAAAGAAACCATGAGATAATTGTTTTATTTCGCTTGCAACAGTTGTTGCAGTAGAAAAGTACATATAAAACAGTACATGTACAAGATAAATTACATAGTTCACTTATTTAATTAGTAATTAGTTGTTTATTTACTTATCATATGGCGTACATCGTGATACATATATATTCATATGACAGTACAGTAAACATAGGTCGTAGGCACATGTACATACTATGTACCAAATACCTACAAATTAACACTCAAGCGCTGGATCGCCTAACCGCATCATCTGCTGCTGCAAGGAAACCAGTGAAGGTCCTTTATAGGCTCGATTCGAGCGTTCTTCCACTATATATCGGGTTGTATCCTTTTCGGCTTCTCAGTCACATTCTAGTGATGGTATCGTAAGCCTTTTTTCCAGGGCGTCGGCACTTCTGCCATGGCCAGTGCGTATTCGGTGTAATGTCGTCCTCGCTTTACGTGATTTGTTGAAACCAGGAGGCATCAATGTGACCGCGAAACTTTGACACGGTGGAGGGCAATGCTCTTGCCAGTGTTGTTGGTGTTGTATACGAATCTATGCTACCGTGAATGAATCCCTGGTCCATTGAAATGTTCACTGGAAACTTTTCACACTTGTTTCGCCCGTCCTGCATAATTTCTGCTTGCGTTTTGCAAGGCAAGCAACCCATTCGCAATACAAGCGAGTTCCACATTGTCAAGCGCCGATGTGTTCGCTATTGAGGCAGAGATTTAACAGACGTTTCCCGAATTTAAGTTGTTGTTGTTGTTGTTGTTGTTGTTGTGGTCTTCAGTCCTGAGACTGGTTTGATGCAGCTCTCCATGCTACTCTATCCTGTGCAAGCTTCTTTATCTCGCAGTACCTACTGCAACCTACATCCTTCTGAATCTGCTTAGTGTATTCATCTCTTGGTCTCCCTCTACGATTTTTGCCCTCCACGCTGCCCTCCAATACTAAATTGGTGATCCCTTGATGCCTCACATGTCCTACCAACCGATCCCTTCTTCTGGTCAAGTTGTGCCACAAACTTCTCTTCTCCCCAATCCTATTCAATACTTGCTCGGCGCCGGCCGAAGTGGCTGTGCGGTTAAAGGCGCTGCAGTCTGGAACCGCAAGACCGCTACGGTCGCAGGTTCGAATCCTGCCTCGGGCATGGATGTTTGTGATGTCCTTAGGTTAGTTAGGTTTAACTAGTTCTAAGTTCTAGGGGACTAATGACCTCAGCAGTTGAGTCCCATAGTGCTCAGAGCCATTTGAACCAATACTTGCTCATTAGTTATGTGATCTACCCATCTAATCTTCAGCATTCTTCTGTAGCACCACATTTCGAAAGCCTCTATTCTCTTCTTGTCCAAACTATTTATCGTCCATGTTTCACTTCCATACATGGCTACACTCCACACAAATACTTTCAGAAATGACTTCCTGACACTTAAATCTATACTCGATGTTAACAAATTTCTCTTCTTCAGAAACGCTTTCCTTGCCATTGCCAGTCTACATCTTATATCCTCTCTACTTCGACCATCATCAGTTATTTTGCTCCCCAAATTGCAAAACTCCTTCACCACTCCAAGTGTCTCATCTCCTAATCTAATTCCCTCAGCATCACCGGACTTAACTCGACCACATTCCATTATCCTCGTTTTGCTTTTGTTGATGTTCATCTTAAGTATTGCGCGGTATTATTGTACCGTTCTTGGCCTCGCATTTCAGCACAATGTATTGATAAAATATTATTAGATCAACAATAATGAGCGTGTGAGGGCTGCTTAAGACTATGTTTTACCCTTCACTGGACAGTTGTAGCGATCTATCGGCGTTCTTACTGTTGACGGGCACCAACTAACTATTCTGTTCGAATTAGGAGGTGAGGCAGGTGTTTTGGCAGCATGGTAAGTCTTTGGACAGATAGCGGTTGCATATTTATCGAGCAGACTGTGCGAAGACTGAAGGTCAATCGTTAATTTATACCTCGGACTTACTGTTCCCGGGCATTTTCTGAGTATACTCAGCTAGCTGGGTACTCATTCTCTGTCTGTCCATCTCTTCCTCCTCCCCCCTTTTCCCTCCACGTTATCACCCCCACCCCAGTAGGAGGTTGCTGGTTCTTACCTCCACAGTATTTCTTTCCATGTAGTAAGAAATATGTGTATACCAAGCATGGCTGAAATCGACCGAGGGTTTAGTAAAAGCTCTTTACCCGTGCCCTTTGCCCGCTTATGCTCTTGTCACATATATTTCACATATATTTAACATATCTGACACATTTCACCTTTGTATCTAGCAAATTTCGACCTACTCTTTCATTTTCACGCAGCTCAATGTTTATGACGGCGTATATCCTGAACTGTCATACAGTGACATAATTTTGCAGGTACTTCCAGTGGTGTATATGTATACTGTCTGCGGCTAGCGTTAATAGTAAAGATATAATAAATTTGAACGTCACGAATGTTTCGGCAGTTTTTCACACATTTCAGTTTTCGTGGTGTCATATCTCCTGAATTGTGTGTCGTACAATTATATATTTTTGCAAGTACATTCAGTGGTATTTGTGAATACTGTCTACAAAGTGTGTTGAAAATATAGTTGGTAGTAAAGACGTAATAAATTAAAAGGTCTTTCTTGATACAGCAGTTTTACTGTATTAGCAGCGGAAATGTAGTAAGCGATAAACTTTTTTCCTTTCGGCATTTTGTGGGGGTGTCGGCAAAAAAACTCTGGTAAAGGTTTGATATCACGTATACAGATGTTTGCCAGTCACTAAGCGCTCTCATTCTCAAATACAGGATAAATATAGACTGGCTATTTGCACGTCGTTAGCTACACATCTTTTTCAGCCTCACCCCCACTCCTTTGAAAAACAGGTGGTTTCGAATCCCACAGTGGTTCTTTACAGACAGTATGTGATACGTGTACTAAGTTTGGTTGATATTGATATAGTGATTTAGGAGGAGATGTGGAACATACACACATTCATCCACTTTTACAATATGTATGGATATATGCTGCATGGACGCCCGTGTGTTTCGAAGTGAGTTTGTGCGTGCCCGCTGTGTTATGGCGGCCGCGGTACGAAGCAGTGCGTGGCGGCTTGAAAGTGAGGCGGAAACCCAGCCTCTGCCAGTGCGGGGAAAGGATTTGCCACACCGTGACCGAGTTCCCAATACGGCGTCGTCGACGTTTCAGCGAAATGTCGTCATCAGGAAACGACCTGGCGCGCTGCAGCCCGCTGCAGACTCTCCCGTTCTAAACCGGCCGCTCAGATGTAATGATTAACACACGTCATCTTCCGCTCTTACGTTTCTTTGCACTCTTGTCATTAGTTAGGCGCTGAAACATTTGGAGCAACACTACACTTGGTACATTAAACACTGGAGCTAAATCGTCGAAATAGTTATAAAGAGCTCGCAAATTGTAATATAAATCCAAGGAAACTCGCGGAAGCCGCAACTCCTCGGACGGTTTCTATAGACTCCTTCGCAAAATTCATGTACGATGTAATGTGCAAATGATGGCACTGTGAAAAATACATTGAAAGTAGAAGCTGAATTGTGTTACGGTAGCCCAGTCTCCTGTAACGTTGATTTTCTTACATGGTTGAATATTTGTTATACGGGGAGAGTCTATACTCTCATTTAAAAGTTCTAGAACTTCGTACCCATGCGCTGTTCATGTGTCACAATACTCACTTGACACTACTTCTTCTAATACTCAGCATCCCATTCCAGAACTATAACAGCGGTTAGCATTGGGCAGTGTTACCACATTAGGTATCATTCTTCCAGGAAGCGAGTTAAACTCATTACTTCAAATGTTTGTACCTGTAACATAGGAATCGTGTTTCCAGGCGCGAATTCGTATGCCTGGCACCTTCTAGGAGTTTTTAAAGGAAATTAGAAAAATACAGTATTTTCACAGTCCTAGTCATACTTTTCTTATACGCATAGTATGAAACTGGAAGGGAGATGATATAAAATGTTGATGATCATCAGTAATCGCAGCCATCTGTGTCGCCAGCTTTATTGGTCATGCCACATACCGTTCTCTCCCCACCCCAACAATCCTCGTCTCCAATGACCCCGATGTCGACGGGACGTTAAACCCTAATTTTCCTTCCTTCTTTCCCAACAATCCATCACTTCTTCAGCCATCTAAACCGTCTTAACACTATTAGTCTAATCTTATTACTACGGCCTCCACAGGAAAAGTACTTATAAAGCAGCAGGATACTGTCTGTATAACTTTTCGCGAGATGGTAGGCGTCTTTATTCGAGCGCGTGCTGGTTCTTATTTTTCAGCATTTTTACCCGCAATCAAATAAAATTTTGGCCATACACGCCGTATTTCCAATGTCTTCTGTTGATTCAACTTTGGCCCCACACAATCGAGCAGCAACCAGTATTTGATGCAGTTCTCCACGCAAGTGTATCGTATGTAGGTCTCTATCTCTGGATAACTATTGCAGCCTATACCTACTTGACCCAACTTAGTGCTATCAAGCCTTGGTCTCCCTCTACAATCGCCATCGCCCCTACCTCTATACAGTCCAGATAAGTACCTTTAAAAAAGACTTCGTAACACTTAAATTTATATTCGAAGTTAATAAATTTATCTTTTCTGAAATTTGTTGCTTGATATTTTCAGGTATCATTTTTTTTATTCTATCTACTTCGCCACCATAGACTGATTTGCTGTCCAAATAAACGAAAGGAATCTAATACATTTACTGTCTCATTTTCTAATCTAATCACGTCAACATAGCCATAGATAACTTACTTTAGTTTATGTTCAACTTATAACGTCTTTTCACGACCCTATCCATTCCATTCAACTGCTCTCCCAAGTCCTTTGCTGTCTCTGACTTAAATAGAAATGTTATCTAATCCCCCTCGCCCCATATGGGCTCTGGATGGGCTGCCAGCGGTACAATATCCCGCTCTTCAGCCTAGAACATTTACAAAAATAGATGAAGAAATGACAAAACATTTTTATGGATACAGAATTTTAGACGGATGTAAAATACAGTGTAGAGATGATTAGAAATATAGAGTGGTTTTCTTCGTTTCAAGTTTAAAAAGAAAATAATAAGTCTGGCAGGGTATTTAAAGATAAATAATGGACATTTAAAACTTTAACATGAAAATGAAATGGCAACGTTCATCAAAATGAAGCATTGCACTTTCACTTAAGAAGACTACTTCTTCGAGTGAATGTCGTCCAGTACATTGTCCACTGTATTCAAGATTTGACATATCTATTGTATTCAATTTTTCCGTCCGCTGTGGCCGAGCGGTTCTAGGCGCTTCAGTCCGAAACCGCGCAACTGCTACGGTCGCAGGCTCGAATCCTGCCTCGAGCATGGATGTGTGTGAGTCCTTCGGTTAGTTAGGTTCAAGTAGTTCTAAGTTCTAGGGGACTGATGACCTCAGATGTTTAGTTCTCAGAGCCATTTGAACCATTTTATTCAACTTTGCGACCTGATGACTTTCCTATCTCTGCATTCGTCAGTTACCTAAGGGAGGGAATCCGTGTGTGCCACCTGTGCATGAACTCTGTAAACTTTGTTCTGCGTGTGGTCGTGTCTTAACTTGTGAGGCTGAAATTGGGGAGCAGACCAGTATTTGCCTAAACGAACGTGGAAAACCACCTAAAAACCACACTTAGGCTGGCCGGTGAGTCAGCCACGGTCGTTAGTCCGCCGCTCACTTTCCTGTCTGAAAAGCTAGAGGGCTGCGTGCTACGCTATACAAGCAGGTCTGTTTGAAGAAGACTGTGCCTCCAATCTGCTGACACCATCGTGTATCCTGTGTAAGGATCACTTCTACAAGATAAAGAGATATTAGAGCATAAACAGAAATGAATTTTTCCCTCGCTCAAACCGCAAATGGAATAGGGAAAGAAAATCAATAACAATGCTACGACGTATCCTCCGTCATGGTAGGACTTGTCCGAAAGAACAGACACCACGCATTCATATACTTGATTCTTCTGGTGCCTCACGAGGTGTTGGGGTCGCTGATGTCAATAATTCCTCCCCGTTCTGTTCGTTTCCCCCTCTCCTCCTTCAACTAAATCAGAGTATATATGTAGATACAGATGTAAGTTACATTGTCATCTGCAGACACCACAGTTTTGAATGCAAAAAATTGGTAGTATCATGTGCGGATCCTGTCTTCATCCGATACGTCCCGCCCTCTTCCATCGTCTTCCATTGCCGCACTTTTTCTCCTGAAGCCACGTGTTGCCTGGAATGTCAGTGTCAGGTTATGTTTGCTTGGTCACGTGGGCGACACGCAGATTGAAGTGGCGTACAAAGAGGAGCTTAAGTTCCGTGGCCGGGCGTGGCGCTGCCCGGCGGCGCGGGTGGCACACGTGCGGAGCACATGGCTGCGTTTACATGCGCGGCCCTCCGCGTCGGCAGCGCACAATTTTCGGTTAACGTTCCTCGGCACACTGTTCCCGTGCTCCAGAGTGTCCGCGCACTACTGACTGCTTCGTCCTGATCCCAAAGCTTGACAGCGAGCCAAAGTGCTTAGGAAACGTGTCGCGTTGCTAATATGCAAACGACGAACGTGCACCAGAAATGTAAGTCATTCAAAAAGAAGCGATCCAGAGGCTGTAACGCTGACGCGGCCTAATGCCATTGCCTACGGATGAAGGTGTGGTCCCTCTAACAGCACTGAGGCCCGAATCTCGCCGCTAGGAGGAGAGCCGCATAGCCACACTGTCGCTCTGAAAACAGAGAAATGGAAGCTTCAAAAGAAGAGCAAAGTGGTGTAGGGCGCTTCCTGACAGCGCAAGGAGAGCGGTGTGTGGAAATGTATGAAAGAATGGCAAAAGTGTATCAAGAGGACCGCAAGTCCGTGGCAAGGGTCAAGGCGTGGCACAAATGACTCAAGGAAGGACAGATATCATTGACCGATGACATAAGATATGGAAAGCCACACCGCATTATCGATACCATTGCAGGTGGATGCTCTCATTGCTTAAGACCAGCGAATTACAAGGTAGCCATTGGCCCAGAATTCGGATTCAGCGTCGGAACTGCAAAGGACATGCAGTGCTCTCCGAACACTTATTGGATTCTTCGTTGAATATACGTTCCGCTGTAAGGAAGCGAACGTCACATCTTTGCTCTTGTTTGGAAGCCTCCATTTATGTTTTCATCGTCAATGAGCGCAGTGGACAGTCGACGCACGGGTATGCACCCGTGTCCTTCTAGCGGCCAGTATGGGGCATTAGCGCACTTTTACGACCCATACCTTCTTCCACTAGCATTAAGATCCCGTCAGCAGTTTCCAGTTTACGGACTCCGGCTCGTTTCTTTTTGAATGCAGCTTGTTATGAGCCAAGTTGACAATCTCTCCCATCTTTCTTTCTTGCCACCAGCTGTTGCAACGAATTCACTGTACAAGAATTCTGGAGAACATGCAGACTATAGTAAGCTGCCAAAGACTGATTCGCGAGCTGAAGGCGAAAAACTGTTAGGCTGTTAGAAGCGAAAGAGTGAAACAAGAAATAGAATTGTGTCCATCATCACTTGTAGTGGCACTGCTGATCTAGTTCCACATTGAAGTTGAGGTAATTACAATTATTAAGAATAAATGCTGTTAAGTACTTTGCTAGGCGGAATCCACCCACCTTCCTCCGAGGTGGGGCATCGCACCCAACCAGCTGTAAAAAAAAAAAAAAAAAAAAAGAAAAAAAAAACAGCGGATACGACCTGACATACCTCACATGAAGAAAGCACTGGTATAGGGAAATTTCACGTTAAACGCCTGAAATGTTAGGATTGACTTTGGCTCCAACCTTGAACTCTTTTAATTAATAATGTCACGCTTAACTATGGACTCAATAAGGCCAAACTAGAAAGAAAAAAAGGAGCTTTGAAGTAATCATTTGGTGGACACCAATATTCTTAAAGGCGAAGTGCCGGTCCCACGTGAGGAGGACAGATAAGGGGAGTATTCGTCTGGAGAGTTTTAGAGACGTCTGAGAAAATTATGCCGACCAGACGGTGATTTGGATCCTCTCCTGCTAATGGAAAGTTAAAGCGACAGGAGAGCGTTCGTAAAATAGTTTCACTCTCCGGAAATGATTTGCAAACCGAAGTTTCAAGTAACAGCTCATCTCTTAGAAACTGGTAAAACTTGTTAGGATAAGTTTACGAAAAGTTAATTGTAACGAAACGTTCATCTTTAAAATATTCCTATAGATAAATTACGAAAAATGAAAGCGCGTAATTTGGTCCGAAGAGAACAAGTGAAAATTGTATCCCAGCTCTCAACAGCCATTGATTAACGTACTGTTCACAGCGGTGCCACTGATTGTGCGCCAGCATCGCCCGACTCTTTTGCAATTTCAAATGCACGGTTCGGCAGTAATTGACCTATGCGCACGCCGGTTGGCTAATCAGGAAACGAACACGTGAGCGAACGCAGAAGCATAGAACCTTTTCTCCTCGCTCCTACATTTTTCTTTAAATTTTGGATTTTCGTCAGGGTGGGGTATCTGCAATGGTAGTTAGTGTAAAATATGTCCTCTGTACTATATCCTAATTCGCTGAGGTATCGTATTCGCTGTTTCCTCAGACATGATTGCTTTTCATTTAGACAAGCATCTGAGGACGATTTTTCTGCTACAAGTAGCGCTGGAGACTCTTGTGTGCAGTCCGATCTCGAAGGGACCACAACAGGCGATATACCTTGTCATAAATGTTACTGGTGCAAATCTTTGTAGAAACCGCTTTCCAGTCCTGATGCGTTACATTGTACAGACGTGGGCTGTTGCATTCTGAATCAGAAGACGATTCTTAGCCCCGTCTTGCCATCCAGATTTAGGTTTTCATTGGTTTCGATAAATCGCTTAATACGAAAGCCGGGATGGTTCCCTTGAAAGGACACGACCCATTTCCTAACCCATCCTTCCCCAAACCGAGCCTCTGCTCAATCTCTAATGAACTCGTCATCGTTGGGATATTGAACCCTAAATTTCCTTCCTTCCCTCCTTCGAAATCAGAAACACACGAATTTACCTCTTCGTTTCGTCATCCCGATCAGGTTCTTCGTCATCATCATCGTTAGCGGTACAATCATAATCAGCACTACCACCATTATTATCATAGACATCGGTTCGTCGCTCCATCAAGTCGGATACTCCTGTAAATGATTTTCCTTCAGTTAGACTTGCCCGACTAAAGTCTGCTTATTCACTCTGGTGCATGTGTTCCTAGTGTGTGCGAGAATTTATTTACCCAAAATATCGTGAGGTCTTTCTCAAGATACCTTACTCATTAAAGTTCCGTCAAAATATTCTCTTAGTGCCCTGTAGATACCTGAAGTCTCACATACGCACATATCATCCCAGTCACCTGAGTACTATCGTATCAGTCACCTTTCTCGTCCAAATGGCTATGAAGTACCTTCATTTTTTAACCTTTTTGTCTAAATTAAAAATTGTGTTCCGTTAGTAGACCCCATGCGCGGTGCACTATGCTCTAATTATTATGTCTGATCTTCGACAGATGATAGCTATTAGATACCTTAGTCTAGTCATGCGTCCGGTTAACGCCCTCCATTGTGCAAAGACCAGCCATATCCCATTCACTGTAAACCGACAGCGGTTTTCAGCATCGAGATGATCATCTGTAGATGAAAAATCCATAAAAAATCAAAACCGCGTTTTTGTAGCTTAGTATTAGGTCTACAACTTTTCCTCCAGCGGTTTTGTTTTCACGAAGTTCAGGCTTTGTTGTGAAAAACTTACAAAAAATTTACGATTCAAAGTATTGGTCATCGCTGGCTACTACTTTCTCCTATCTTTTGGGCAGCGCAGGAATTCCGTAGCGGAAGAACTGAGCGTCGTTCGAGGAGATCCATTAATCGATCCAATTTCGCACTTGCTCGTGAGACCGGTGGTACTGGTCAGCCAGGCCTGTGCCATTGGTTAAGAAAAAGGTGGTAGTCAGTGAGAGCAATGTCTGGAGAATACGGCGGGTGTGGTAGGACTTCCCGTTTCAGTGTTTCCAAGTATGTTTTGACGGGTTTGACATAGGATCGAGCATTGTCATTCTGCAAAATCACCTTTTCATGTCTATCGCTGTACTATGGCCATTTGTCTTTCAGTTCTCGCCTCAGACGCATCAATTGCTTTCGATAACGGTCCCCTGTGATTGTTTCCGTTGGTTTCAGTATCTGCGAAAACCTTCTCTCTTCATCGCCATGCCGGTCTTGGACATCAAAATCATCATTCTTGAAGCGCTGAAACCATTCTCTGCACGTACTTTGAGTCATAGGTACCTTACCATGGATGTTACACAGCGTTTTATGAGCCTCAGTGGCAGATTTCTTCATCTTAAAGTAGAAAATTAAAACTTCCTGCAAACGAAGAGAACTGGGATCGCAAGTTGACGTATTCAGCAATATGATGCAATCACAAATCGACTAATATGTTGATGGCGTTATATTTACAATTGCCTAAGCTTATTGTATGATATATACGACCTACCACCTGCACCACCACTAACCACTACTGCCATCTATTGCAAAACGGCGGAAGCAAAGTTATAGACCTAAAAGGAGTGCCGCAGTGATCGTAACAATGCTGCGACAAACTTCGCATTAAAATGCTACTCTGGCCGTGAAGGGTGGTTTATAAGAATGGGTCCCATCCGGTTGGCTAATAAGGCGACCTCGTTCCTGCATTATTGGCTCCACGCTCACGCCTTCATTCAGCTCATTTCGCTTTCGTTGGCGTCCGTTTGCTGCGACGGACGTCCGTGAAGAGATAGACCGTACCGTCTCAGCTCTTTGGACGCCTAACGAGACTGCTCGATCTCTGCTTCTACATCTCCGAGCTGAAAACAGATGTTACTGGTAGCATCAGTGTGCCACCTTTGCTTAAAAAAAAAAGTACACAGTTTCTATAGGGTGAACCCGAATCCCACCACAAAAATTTCAGGTTATTCAGGGACATTTTTTGAGTACTTTGGAGTAAGGGGCCCGCGGTCTCATTTGGCTCGTTCCAGAGTAATAACCGAATTGCAGTTTATTGGGTTTGTCACGCTAATTACCTTTGTTTCTGTGAAAATACCTTTACAAAAGCGGAGAGGCCTACAAAATGCGATCACCAAATCGTACAACGCAAAATTCTGAGTAATGCAGGAATCCTTAAAACATTCTTGGATTGTGTTCAGAGCTCGTACAAGCCGCCTACTGCTGTTGGCACGATTATCACTAATCGTGTGTAACGCATTCTCTTCCAGATCGGGTGTGCTGACATACCGCTTACGGCCTGCGTCTTCGATTTCAACACAGAAGAATTCGGTTTCTCGTATACCCCTGCTCATACAGGGTGTTTCACAATTCATGTTACAACCTTCTGGAGGTTGTAGAGAGGACTTAATCTACTAAGTTTTACGTAGGAACCCATGTCCGGAAACGTCTGCCAACGACGCTAAGGGCGCCAAAATGATAGGCGCCGGCGGCTGTAAATGTATGTATATATAGAGTGATTCCGTGGAGGTGTTACAAACTTACAAGGATGATGGAGACAGATAAATGTCCCTCGTTCGGAAATGAACGAGTCGAAGGCTGCAAGCGAAAATCATTCCATACTTCTGACGGTAGAATATATTCACCGGTGCTGTTGTTGCTAATAATGTAGGGTCTACAACCTTCATAGGTGGTAGTATGAACCAAGACAAGAAAAGAGGTAAACATCGGCTCTAAAATGCATACCTGAGGGTATATGAACACTTGTTAATCTTCGCTAGTGTGAAACACATCTCCTCTAGTCAAAAAGTGTTCATAGCTTCTAAAGTATGCAGTTTAGATTCCATGTTTACCAGACAGTTTTTCTTGTTTTATACCATATTACCACCTCTGAAAGTTGCCTGCCCTACATTCTTAGCAACAACAGTACCTGTACATGTGTTCCACTATCAGAAGTAACAAAATGATTTTCGCTTATAAGTTTCAACTCGCTCGTTTCCAGTACAGGGACTCTTACCTCAAATTGATACATTTATCCTTCTCCATCATCTCCGAACGTTTGTAAGATCATCAGGGAATCACCCTGTGTACACATACATTTACAGGCGCCGGCGCCTATGACGTTTCCGGACATGGGATCCTATGTAAAACCTGATCTACTCACTCCCCTCTACAACCTCTAGAAGTGTGTAATATTAATTGTGAAACATCCTGTAGATACAGAAATACTGTCATGTGGTTACCGTCGCTGCGGAAACACCAAGGTGTAGAGTTTTCGTGCCACTTTCCCACTGCAGTCTGTGAACTCATACACGCAGGGAATATCGGCCAACTCAAGCCTATCCATGCTTCAGAACCGAGCAGTACTGACTGAAACCTTGAGGGCGAAGAGTAAAGTGCGCATTACTGTTACCTACAGAAGATACATTGAGTGAACGGAACAAGTTTGTTCCCAAACAAGTCACACGGCCTATACCTTCTACATTTCCACTATTGTGTAGATATTTTCATTCCAACAGGGATACGAGGATAAATGGTGGTAAGAAATCAATCGAAATGCAATTATTCTGTAACGACACACCGAAGACGACGACTCCGTTGTATCAAAATAATCAGAAAATACATTAGAACAGTCTTCTAAAATTTGTCATCAGAGTGCTAAATCACACTATAAGTCACATCAACTCCTACTGCTTCTCCAGTGGCGTCGCCAGGTCACTAAACCCAACTTTTTGAAACATTGGTCCACTAATAGTAACCCGCTTTTAGTACCAGCGGGCGGCACAGACGTCTTGTCGACCCACTTCAGTCCAAGAGACTTACAGATCAAGTGATACTGCCGTTCGAGTGCTTAGCAAGTTAAATTCTTATCTGTGCTGTATAATCGCCTCTTGTGACACAGGTCAGCAGATTAATTTATTTTACAAGGTCAGAGACCGCACCAGGCGTCGAGCTGGCTACAATCTCTGCACTGCAGTGTTCTAGGTATAGCTCCTGTTCTGTATGTTCGAAATGTTACGAGAGAAATGAGGTTGAGATCCTCGCTGTTTTCGTAAACAGTTTGCTCTGGGTATATGGTTATGGTAATATACAGGATTTATATATGCAGTACCCTAATGTACATTATTGTGTTGGTTGTTTATTCTCTGCGTCAGTCTTCACACAAACTCATCACAAACTATACGACCTCCTGTTTTCTGTGTGGCTGTAACTACTCCGCTAAATGGACTACACCTGTCAGTGTAGACTAACCGTTTTGCGTCCATGTGTCCACACTTCAACAGCTGACCTGCTGCCCAGGGTAAAATAAGCATTAACGACTTCCTCTTGCCACATGTACACTACTGGCCATTAAAATTGCTACACCACGAAGATGACGTGCTACAGACGCGAAATTCAACCGACAGGGAGAAGATGCTGTGATATGCAAATGATTAGCTTTTCAGAGCATTCACACAAGGTTGGCGCCGGTGGCGACACCTACAACGTGCTGACATGAGGAAAGTTTCCAACCGATTTCTCATACACAAACAGCAATTGACCGGCGTTGCCTGGTGAAACGTTGTTGTGATGCCTCGTGTAAGGAGGAGAAATGCGTACCATCACGTTTCCGACTTTGATAAAGGTCGGATTGTAGCCTATCGTATCGCGACATTGCTGCTCGCGTTGGTCGAGATCCAATGACTGTTAGCAGAATATGGAATTAGTGGCTTCAGGAGAGAAATACGGAACGCCGTGCTGGATCCTAACGACCTTGTATCACTAGCAGTCGAGATGACAGGCATCTTATTCGTATGGCTGTAACGGATCGTGCAGCCACGTCTCGATCCCTGAATCAACAGCTAGGGACGTTTGCAAGACAACAACGATCTGCACGAACAGTTCGACGACGTTTGCAGCAGCATGGACTATCAGCTCGGAGACCATGGCTGCGGTTACCCTTGACGCTGCACCACAGACAGGAGCGCCTGTGATGGTGTACTCAACGATGAACTTGGGTGCACAAATGGTAAAACATCATTTGTTTAGTATGAATCCAGGTTTGGCGACACTGCGGTGAACGCACATTGGAAGCGTGTATTCGTCATCGCCTTACTGGCGTATCACCCGGCATGATGGTATGGGGTGCCATTGGTTACACGTCTCGGTCACCTCTTGTTCGCATTGACGGCACTTTGAACAGTGGACGTTACATTTGAGATGTATTACGACCCGTGGCTCTACCCTTCATTCGATCCCTCCGAAACCCTACATTTCCCCAGGATAATGCACGACCGCATGTTGCAGGTCCTCTACGGGCCTTTCTGGATACAGAAAATGTTCGACTGCTGCCCTGGCCAGCACATTCTCCAGATCGATCGCCAATTGAAAACGTCTGGTCAATGGTGGCCTAGCAATTGGCTCGTCACAATACGCCAGTCACTACTCTTGAACTGTGGTATCGTGTTGAAGCTGCATGGGCAGCTGTATCTGTACACGCCATCCAAGCGCTGTTTGATTCAATGCCCACGCATATCAAGGCCGTTATTACGGCCAGAGGTGGTTGTTCTGGGTAGTGATTTCTCAGGACCTATGCACCCAAATTGCGTGAAAATGTCATCACATGTCATTTCTAGTATAATATATTTGTCCAATGAATACCCGTTTATCATCTGCATTTCTTCTTGGTGTAGCAATTTTAATGGCCAGTAGTGTACTTGGAGGTACCAATCAATCTAAAACATACTAACCGTAATAGCTATAATTATTAGTCTTGAAATTAAGTAAATGCTGATGTAACGTTGTTCAGCACACTGTCTTCAGTCACCAGTAGAAATATCTGCACTTATACCCGTTGCACCCTGTATAAGGGATGATTAAAAAATTTCTCTTCGAAGGCCGTACAGTCCAGTTACCAGTGAGCATTGAGAAAATTATCTCAACGAAGCACCAGTTTGATGAGACCCATTTGGTGAAACACTGTGTCCTGCTGCGTGAAGAGATCCGTAACTGCCTGCTGTACATCCTCGTCCGACAGGAACCGTCGACTTTTCAAGTTCTTTTATAAGGGATCGAAGACGTGATAAAGGCAAGGGGAGAGATTAGAACTCTAGGGCGAGTGCTCGACTCTCTCCAACTCGAGTCTGCGTACATCTGCGTTACGACATTCGCGATATGGGGACGTACGTTATCATGAAGCAGCAGCACGTATTGGAACTTGGCGCACCGTCCCAAAACGGTGTTTTCCGGCACACATGCTGTCCCATACACATTCTTCAGTCTCCAATGGATGTTTACCGATGTTTGTCCTTCGGCAGTCAAGAAAAGGATGACACCACATTAGTCTGTTTTATTTGGTAATAATGTCACCATAGTTCATGTTTCCGCGTTACCCACAGGCACGTCGGAAAGACGCGAATGGCACTTTAATCCCTTGCCCACATGTTGGTGCTTATATACCCGAATCAGAATTGAGCTACGTTGCGTATATCCTGCAGCAACGCCCTCAGACGTAACCTTATTGATCGCCCCTTATACATTAAGACTTGGACGTCAACGGGATCAAATCAGCCAGTGATGCCTATCTATTATTCTAGGGAGCGTGACCTTTCTGCGAGGGTCGATGATAATAATCTAGACTCTCCAACTGAGCAGCATTTATGTCGAATCCACTGTTCTAAGGGTGTCATAAACGACTCCCATGTAAACTGTTTTAAAGTTTTATTCGATTTTCAAATAAAATCTAACTTCATAATGAACCATCGCTCTGTCTATGGCAGATGTAACTGCTCATTTGTTTCCCCTCAAGGAAGTTAGTTTCCATCATAACTCGCTTTTCCACACTGGATCATTTCCTGCAGCACGTATTTGTGTCTCTCAAGAAGTGCTTGATTAGGCCGGACTTAATATCTGTCAATATTTTTGTGAATTAATTTTTTTTCAAATCACAGCAGTAAGCTAACTGTATTTCTCTCTTTTCTCACTGCTGTAGATCTTAATGGCGTCCTATTCGGTAGAGAAATTTACTGAATTACGGGCATGGCTTTGACAAGAGCTACGTATTGCATAAGCAATGTATGTATAAAATATGAAGGTGTCAATTGGTTACCGAAGTTGCGCAGCGGTAAGACACTGCATTCTCGTATTCGAGAGGGCAGAGGTTTGAACCCCCGTTTGGTCATCTGTTTTAGGTTTTACCTAAATCGCTTAAGGTTAATGCCGAGACGATTCATTTGGAAAGTTCACAGTCATTTTCCTTTCCCATCTTCTTCCAAGTCGTGTTATGCTCTGTCTTAAATGGTGTCGGCTTCGACGCAACGTAAAACTCTTAACTTCATTCCTCCTTTTCCGAGCATATTCTCATACAGATTCTAGATGAAAGGTGGCATGATTCACCTGAAAAACTACTGATTAAAAGACACTGAATGACAACTCAGTCAAATGTAATAACGCATTGCATTCCCTAATATGAATACCCTGCATAGATACGAGGGTTGGCTGAAAAGTAGTAGTAGTAGCAGTAGTAGCTTTATTCATCCGTAGATCTCTTTTTACAAGGATATAGGACATGTCAAAGTATTTACAAAATAAGATAATTTTACAATAAGCTAATTCGTTTACACGTATATTTACAGACTTATAGTTAGAGACAAACATAAGATTTACTCCTGGTATACAGTACCTTTTTTACAAATAATGCAATGCCACACTGTTCACTCATATCTCACTATCAGTCACTGCACACACTATACACACATTGTTTCATAACACTTCACTTACTACACACACACACACACACACACACACACACACACACACACACACAGTAATGCCTCCACCCTCATAACTCTTCAACAGTTGGTAGCATTGGTATACGGCAGGTATAGTCTTGTTCCGTAGCCTCTTCTCTGCAGCTCCAGTTGGCGGGAAGCCTTAGCATTGAACGGTTGTGTTGTTACAGTGTAAAGTATGGAACCCTGCGCAGACGGTCGCTCAATCCGATTTAAGCAACGTGCAGTCATTGAATTCTTGACAGCAGAAGGTGTCACCCCAAAGGATATTCATCAGAGAATGAAAGCAGTTTATGGTCATTGTGTTGACGTGAGTACTGTGTGTCGTTGGGCAAGTAAGTTTAAAGATGTTGAGGCGGGAACATCTGGCCTGCGTGACAAACAAAGAGTTGGACGTCCTGTGACAGCAACCACCGAGTTTCAGAAGCAAAATATTGTCAGAACGATTCAGGACCTATCACTCAGAGAGCAATTGCAAGCACAAACACATGTCACAAGAACGTGTGGGTCACATTATAGCTTCGCTTGGCTATCGGAAGATCTGTGCACGATAGGTACCCTGGATGCTGACTCCTGAAATGAAAGCGCACAGACTTGAAATTTGCCAGGAACTCCTCTCGCGTTACGAGAATGAAGACGCACAGCACTCACATCAACACAATCACCATAAAATGCTTTCATTCTCTGATGAATATCCTTTGGGGTGACACCTTCTGCTGTCAAGAATTCAGTGACTGCATGTTGCTTAAATCGCATTGAGCGACCGTCTGCGCAGGGTTCCATACTTTACACTGTAACAACACAACCGTTCAATTCTACAGCTTCCGCGAACTGGAGATGTATACAAGAGGCTACGGAACAAGCCAGTACCTGCCGCATACCAATGCTGCCAACTGTTGAAGAGCTAAGAAGATAGAGGCTCTTCTTTTCAGTCAGCCTTCGTATTTAAGAAGTCTTCGAGCCATTCAAATACAAGGGAACCTATTCCGTATGCTCGGACCTTCGTTAACAGTCTACGATACTGCACTGTGTCAAACGCTTTCCGGAAATCTGGGAATATGGAGACTGGAATATGCTGACGAACACACTCCATGCACGCATGTAAGGGTGTAAAGACGCAAGAAGATCCGAAAAAAGGTAGACACATTCTCCGCTGCTCTCCACTCCGTTGTATTTCATATGTTTACGTTATTCGCGGCCGAAAACACTTTGGATTCTGGCAGCTATAATCTGTGGCGACACACTTGTGTAAAAGGCGGCCGCCTGCGCTGGCGCCAGTCGCACGCACAGGAAGCCACTCTCTCCTGCCAACTGGGATGTGAAAGCCGCGCCGACAACAGTTTCATTTCCGTTTCTTGACGGCCCTGTGATACCAGCCTCAGCCGCACACCCGCAACACCTGTCACACCTACCGCGCCGCACGCTTTGCCGCTGCGTTTATAATGTAGATGCAACCTGGGGCTCTTCTTAGCGAGTCCACAGCTTTCTTTTGTATTCTGACAGGTGGATAGCAAGAAAAAACATTCCATACATCGTTCCGTTGCTCCTCCTGACTGCTGCTATGACATGTGCCTCGCTATCCACCGACTGGTCCTCGGAAATGTTGCATTATTTGTGTGAGAAAGAGTTGCCACATCTTCTTTAGAGGCGTCTGTGACACATTTCGAGAGTTGTAAAAGTGGTCGTCTGCTACACAAAGTCGAGATCGCTAACGCTCGCTGTTGTTAGCCAGTTTTAATCTTGGTGGGAGATGAAATTTTAATCACAAACATTAGACTGACAAATAAAGGCGGTGTGGTCTACCCGTACGTTGTCCTCGATGGCGAGAGTTCATCAGACACAAGGGTATCGTCAGGAGTGCTCCAGGAATGTATGATAGAACCGCTGTTATTTTCTAGATACGTAAATTATCTGTCGGAGATGGTGGGCAGCAGTTTATGGTTGTTTGCTGATGATTCTGTGGTGTACGGGAAGGTGTCGTAGTTCAGCGATTGTAGGAATATGCAAGATGACTTAGACAAAATTTCTGGTTGAAGTGATGAATGGCAGCTACCTCTAAGTGTAGAAGAATTTAAGTTAATGAGGATGAGTAGGAAAAACAAACCCGTAATGTGGTGTCACCGCCAGACACCACACTTGCTAGGTGGTAGCTTTTAAATCGGCCGCGGTCCATTAGTATACGTCGGACCCGCGTGTCGCCACTGTCAGTGATTGCAGACCGAGCGCCGCCACACGGTAGGTCTAGAGAGACGTCCTAGCACTCGCCCCAGTTGTACAGCCGACGTTGCTAGGAATGGTTCACTGACAAATTACGCTCTCATTTGCCGAGACGATAGTTAGCATAGCCTTCAGCTACGTCATTTGCTACGACCTAGCAAGGCGCCATTACCAGTTTATATTGAGATTGTTATTAATGTATCAACAAGAGCGATGTTCTCCAATTATGGATTAAAGTTAAGTATTACATCAACTACGTACCTTATTGGCTATATTAATTACATTGTCCTGTTCCAGACCTCACGCCAGTTTGCGTGAGCTTAAACGCGTGCATTTCGGCCTCCTCTAGCAACACGGTGTTGGCTCTTCTGCCAACACATCACGTAATGTTCGAATACAGCATTAGTAGTGTACTGCTTGACACAACCCCGTCGTTTAAATATCTGGGCGTAACGTTGCAAAACGATATGAAATAAAACGAGCATATGAGGATTGTCGTAGGGAAGGCGAATTGTTGACTTCCATTTATTGAGAAATTTTTTGGAGAGTGTGGTTCATCTGTAAAGGAGACAGCATATGGAACGCTAGTGCGACCTGTTCTTGAGTACTGCTCGAGTGTTTGGGATCCGCACCAGGTCGGATTAAAGTAAGACATCGAAGCAGTTCAGAGTCGGACTGCTAGATTTGGCTTGATCAACAGGCAAGTATTACGGAGATGCTCCGGGAACTCAAGTGGGAATCCCTGGAGTGAAGGTGACGTTCTTTCCGAGCAAGACAATAGAGATAATGTAGATAACAGGCATTTTAAGCTGGCTGCTGAACGGCTCTACTGCCGACAATGTACATTTCGCGTAAGGACTATGAAGGTAAGATACGAGAAATTAGGGCTAATATGGAGGCATATAGACAGTCAATTTTTCCTCGCTCTATTTGCGAGTGGAACAGGAAAGGAACTGCCTAGTAGTGGTACAGAGTACCCTCCACCACACACTGTACAGTGGCTTGCAAAGTATAGATACAGATGTAGATGTAGATCTGCGTCTACATACATGACCTCCTGTTTGCCTTAATCACCGCAAATAATCTTTTGTATGGAGCAAAATTGAAAAGCTGTGTGAAGTAAATAATATTTAGTTACCAGGGTGACATTAAGACATTAAATAGCAAGATTACTTTCTTGTATCCGTATTTGTTATGAAGATATGAACACAGTACTTTTATAAAAAATGATACCGTGTATTTTTTTATTCGGTAGTCCACTTTCTCTCGTCAAGACCTGTTCAAAAACGTATCGGATTGCACCATTCATGCAATCATGACGTTATTAAAAATTATCACGAAACTGACTTTGGCTCTTCTTTACTAGTACACAGTGCAACAGCCTGTGGTAAGGTAACTCTTTCACTTGTTGTAATTGACAGTAAACAAATGTAAGCACAAGTAAAATGCACACCGTCTTCAGCTGAAGGTTTATTTGAGTTCAATGAACCCCAATGAAGAGAAGGAATTTAATAAGAAACAAAAACGGTATCTTTAATACAGTGTAATACTCTGCAGTCTATATGTACCTATAATGTTAACTAGAAAACATTATTACATTTATACCTTTTCCTCGCTGGTATACATTGTATTCACATCCCGTCAACGGCCTTACCTCATTGAATACACTAGTTCCCGTCAGATCATCGAAATTACGCAATGCCGGGCGTGGCCAGTACTTGGGTGGGTAACCGCTTGGGTAGGTGACGTGCTGATGGCAATTTTCCGTTTGCTTTCCCGGCAAGGGGCGAGGGATGGTAGTGTAAAGTTCCTGGTCACCAGACTTTGCGGCAGTTGCTTGGATTAAATTCCAAACCTCTCCGCAGTGTCTCATGGAGTAAGACCATGTGACACTAATGATGGTGATCCGTCTGTCGGATGGGAACGTTAAGCTCGGTGGCCGCATTGGTGCTGTTGGTGCTATTCGAGAGGAGTGGGCGATGTGCCAGCACCGGGTTACACCCTCTCCCTTCTCTCATCACTATTTAAGTAAAACATGACACCACACACACACACACACACACACACACACACACACACACAATTACAGTCACGTACACTTATCAGATACACTTAACGCACGAATCCCACACTTCGCGAAGGAAAGGCGACAATGTGCGTGAAGGATAGGGAAACCTTTCCAACTAGGCATCTGAATCTACCCCTGTGGCTCTACTAGCCAATCATGCCGTAAGACTTCACTTTTTTATTATTGTATTCACATTAACTTTCAACTGAAGACTGAATTTCCAGTCAGCATTTGCCTTATGTTTCCATTTGTCTGCTGTCCGTTTCAACAAGTGAAACAGTGCTAGTACAGAAGAGCCAATGTCAGTTTTGTGTCAAGTTTTTTAATAACGTTATGTTTACGTGAATGGTACACTGTGGTACGTTTTCGAACAGGTGTTGAGGAGAGGAAGTGTATCACCGAATCAAAATTTATAGAGTGCTGTTTGAAAAAAAGACATATTACTGTTCGTATCCTTGGAACGAACAAAGTTTCAAGCAAGGCAAACTGTAGCTTAATGTCTTAACGTCCCACTGGTAGCTACGCAAAATTGGGTTGATTCATTTTTTTATTTTGCTTTCCAACAAAAAGTTATTTGAGGTGGTCAAGATAAATCGGGTACCCTGTACATAAACCGCAAGCCACTACACAGTGCATGGCGGAGGGCACATCGCACCATTATTATAGATTTTGTCTCCTGTTCTTTTAGCGTATTGAATGAAGAAAAATGACTTTCTTTATGCCAGAAATTCTTATCTTATTCTCACTATCCCTACATGACGTATACAATGGTAACTGCGTAATGGTCGTACAGCTTCTTTGAACACAGGTCCGAAATTTACCCAACAGTGATTCCCGAGAACCACGTATTTGTTCTAAGGATTCCATTTTAAGTACATAAGTTCTCCATGAATTTCTGTTACGCTCTCGTGTGGGCGATACTGACCTCTAGTCCGATTCACGAACTACGGCGGTCGAGGCTCTGATGGGGATTGCATTGTTGCCAATTCCAAGCGACGGTTGCGGTATACGCATTACACGTGCTTTGCGCTCGAAGAAAGCGTATATCCTGCAGATTGTGTCTCTCGCTTGCTTATTTTGAATTTGTCGTTTACCACCACCATCGACGATAACAACTCGCAACAAATGGAATACAAATTCACTAAATAACTCGCTACGATCACGTTTAAACCTCGTAGTACCAGGAGTGGGGTGTGGGGTGAGGATCTTTGTGCCCACCTTTTGAAAATATTGTAACTAGTCGGGTACGTTATATTTTAAAATACGTCACATTAAATAATTTCAGGTTCAGGACCCTACTTACACATGAATATTTGTTTAAAAAGTACGTTGTGAGTAAAAGTCAACAATAATTCACGAAATTTGTATTTTTTTAAATTTTATAGTGGTCACAAAGACAGCCGTCTCCCCCTTACCCTTGGTAGTACGTATTATTGAAAGTGTGTTGGTATCGCTAAGAGTGCACCAAAGGATACTTTCAAATTATGGACTCTACTTGCACATCAATACCTTTTTAAAAAGTATGTTGTTAATATGTCAACAACAGTTAACAAATTTTACTTTTTAAATTTTTTAGAGTGGGCATAAGGTACCCCACCTCCTCTTTCGGTAATGGACGTTACTAAAAATACTCTAGTATTGCGAGGGTTATTGCTCGCATTGGCTGCGTCATTCACAGTAGAGCGTTCGGAACACTGCTGAATTCTCAATGGCTATCGGAGAATGTGTGACGTAGATGCGCAGAACAAGCTTAAACTCTATCGCTATCGTTCGCGACTCCAGCTATAGCAGCGCGCCTCGGAATTCGTTCGATGCCTGTGGTCATGCCTATTTGATAAGGATTCGTACAGCTCCTAATTACCAGGCTGTGCGTCAGTGCCCCGGAATAAACCCCCGATTCACCACAGTGTTCCACGGAGTCAGAGCGAGCGATGCTACTGTATAAAGGAAAGAATCTAGAAATACGTACTGCTCCCATAGGGTATTCGCAGACAAGATTCGACCGATTATAGCACGCACAGCGGAATTTAAGGTATTAGAATGGCACGAAACGTGTGCTACAATGATATTACCCTCTGTTATGCGCTTCACAGTGGGCTGCTGAGTATGCATTAAAAGGGTAGAAATGCCATTCGAGAAGAGTGGGCTCTCGGAGCATCGGATTTCACTTCCTCCGTTGATTTCTTTTGTTTCCATAATCAGCAGTAACAACACGATCAGAACACTACACTGCACAATCATTCATTGTAAATATCCACACGTTATAGACATACGCTTGACAATCTACGCTGAGGAAAGAAGAGGGGAACTCGCCTCTGCTTTTCAGTATATCCGACAAGTAACACTGAAAATGGCCCGCAGTCTTCATGTCTGAATTAATGATTAGGCAGAAATATAGCTCTAGCGGTGACATCTCTGCAGAGACACTGCTATTTCAGGGAAGCGTCAACGCAACCGGCAGTTCTCCATTGCACAATTAATTATGTAAATATATACTCGCTACGGTTCGTACTATTTTGTGCACTTACTAGAACTCATATCGTTACTTTTGTGATCTGTACAGAGCACCTTCCGAGTAATCGGCAGAACGTTACACTACGCAATCACCATTCCTGTTGACTGCGTGCTGGTTGTTTGCACCAGACTGTTGGATTCACTTTATGGGACGTAGTGAGTAACTCGTTGAATTGCACGCTTCATCTCCGAATAACATCACCGTTCTTAAAATTGGAAGTTTGCTCTTATTCACAATGTAATTTACGGGAGAGCCGAAAATAATATAAGATTTTGTTTACCCCTGGAGTACTAAGCTGTACCAGAAATCGACATCTTTAATTCCAACTCTCAACGCGCGCGCGCACACAAACACACACACACACATTGTGCACACAAATTTTTTCCTTGTTTTGAATATAAGTACAGAGTGACATCGTTAACTCTGAACGTACCGTAAATACTTCATTCGCCTTAGACATACGCTTCCCGTTGTCCCCTGGCAAGGTCAAATATTTCTCCCATTTAAAGCAATAATCTCCATAAACTAGTGTAGTCGAAGCTTCAAAGAAAACGTCCCGTTAGGCAAAAAGAGATTACAAGAAACATTTTCCTCCGTCTGTATTAGACAGCTCACAATCTGACGGACAGACACCTGCTTCAGAACCATCCGTACATTCACGTACGTGCAGAATACAAGGCTACAGTTGAATATGATACTTTGAGTTTCTACAATTAGAAGCGTCTATTCTGTACCACAGACACATTTTTCCCTAATATATTGTGCCGAGAATAGTTTTGTTTTATCAAATAAAAACAATAACGAACAGTGTTGAAATGAGCGATGGATTTCCGCTTCCCGTAAACTCCGAAATACGCCAACCTGCATCAGTAAAGGTGAAAGCATTCCCAATGATTGTGGACTGAACACTAATGCGACGTGCTGGTTACGGCACCCGCGTTAGTAGAGCAGTCGATTGTGCTGGGATGGTTAGCGGCGCGGCGGTTTTGCTATCAGCGAGGCCTCTTCCTTCCATATCCAGTCGCTGCGACAGGTGTGCCCAAGGTCGTTTGGAATTGGGGTCGTTGCTTGCGCAAAGTGCCGTTTTGAATTGAGGTTAGCCGCACTTCTGAAGTTACGCCTACTCTCAGCTCGTGCGGTATCGAAGCCGCCCAACTGATAGCGTCTAGTGCAGTTTCGTGTTGTGAACAGAGGAACTGGACACACTGAGTCATGTTACCAGGGATGACGTGCCGGTCTGATAAAAGAATTTAAAAAACTGGAACAGACGCTTTTTCGCTGTTAACACAGTTCTGCCGCGTTTTGACCTGCATTAAACGTGCGGGAGTAAATTTTTTATCGAAGAAGGAAGTGCGGTTGAGTTTACGAAGAGACAAAATGCAACCTGCGGTGGAAATTAATCGTCTCTCGAGAAACATAGTGAGCATAAATGAGAAACTTACTGCAAAACCTTGTATAATACATATTTCGTCTTCTCTAATTATATCAATCAGCTGTCGATTACTACAAGGTGTGTAGTTGAAGAAGCAGCCAGTCGTTACATGTCACCTCAGTTTCGGTAGCTGGTTGCACAACAAGGAGGGAAAAAACCCTGCTAAACACATTACTATAAGAATTCATTTATCTCGTTTTGACTACTTTTTTGCTAATAGTAGATAGTCCAAATGCTACCTAAATATTTAGCGAACTATCTTGATCGCAGTGTTTTCAATAACTGAGAGATTTTACTGTTTATGGCTTGAATTTTTATATGACCCGTATTAAACTGTAAGTTCTTTCTAACTGGGCTATATAGCTTCATCTGCAACATTACGCAGTTCCACCAGCTGTTATCCAGATCAACAACACGTGAAATGACGCTCATTCGGACAGGACAGAATGTGCGGAACGAAAAAAAATTTGCAATGGAACGGTCACCAGAACTTTACTCTCACAGGTGGTCAGAGATGCTAGACGCTGTTGTAGTAGTCAACACCAGACATCGACACAATGACAGATTCATACGGTTATTTTGTTCGTTCCTATTGATCTCGACGTCAGTGGAACGTTAAACTGCTTTTTCTTTATGAACTGACGTGGTCAACACTGCACATAGCCGCCAGCAGACAACACGACACAAATTAAAATCTCACTGATGCTGATGGCGAGACTAAAAGGCGACGCATTTGAGCTACCTTAGTGATTACGACCGACCTGTCGGCTCTCGGTTGTTAGAACTTAGTTTTTATATACAGAAGTCTCTCTCTCTCTCTCTCTCTCTCTTTCTCTCTCTCTCTGTACATTAAGTCGATAGGATGATTGAGAAGCGAATTGTTCTGACAGAACGAGAAGAAGTTTGTTCCAATAAGAAATCGCGTCCTTGTACCCTGTAACATGTTGCCGGCATGGATCAATTTGCGCAGCAGGGCAAGTAGATCATTCGAGACCTGAGGCACAGACATCGACTCTCTAGTCTGCCGCAGCGTAAATACCTGAATTCCAAAGCAAGAGTGAGAGGAAAAAATGTAAGTATTAACGTAATTTGTTTATCAGCGACAAGATTTCGCAGCTTGAGGTCGCCATGATGTGCTGACTTTATTTAAAGAGCCTTCTTAGTCCTCTCATGCACCTGTTAAGACAAAAAGAAAGAAAAATGACTGAGACCTAGAGAGACTTTACTGCAACGCAATATTCAACTTGTTCTACGGAGAGAATATCATCGAAATTTCCGTAGATCTAAGAACGTAACCGTAAAATATTTTTGGACAGTAAACCAACTGCACCTACCAATTGACCATACATCTACAGGTACATGGTATATGCAACTCGTTTGTTGAAATGATCATTTGATGCGCTAGCAACCGCGCCACTGCTACGCTCGCAGGTTCGAATCCTGCCTCGGGCATGGATGTGCGTGATGTCCTTAGGTTAGTTAGGTTTAAGTAGTTCTAAGTTCTAGGGGACTGATGACCATAGATGTTAAGTCCCATAGTGCTCACAAGGGAACCTCCCCATCGCACTCCCCTCAGATTTAGTTATAAGTTGGCGCAGTGGATAGGCCTTGAAAAACTGAACACAGATCAATCGAGAAAACAGGAAGAAGTTGTGTGGAACTATAAAAAAAAAACAAGCAAAATATACAAACTGAGTAGTCCATGTGAAGATACCCAACATCAAGGATAGTGTGAGCTCTGGAGCGCCGTAGTCTCGTGGTTAGCGTGCGCAGCTGCAGAACGAGAGGTTCTTGGTTCAAGTCTCCCCTCAAGTGAAAAGTTTTTCTTTATTTTCATAAAGTTACGATCTGTCCACTCGTTCATTGACGTCTCTGTTCACTGTAATAAGTTTAGTGTCTGTGTTTTGCGACAGCTCCGGAAAACCGTACGATTAGTAGACGAAAGCACGTGCCTCTCCAATGGGAACCGAAAACATTTGATCGCAGGGTCATAGGTCAAACGATTCCTCCACAGGAAAACACGTCTGATATATTCTATACGACACTGGTGAGGGCATGTGCGTCATATGACAGGAATATGTTGTCGACCCACCTAACTTGTACACTTGGCGAATGGGTAAAAAGATTCCTCTACGTTGCCCGATTTAGGTTTTCTTGTGGATGTGAGAATTACTCCCAAAAAAGTGATGAAAACATAAGAGTTTGTCACATAAACTGCCACAAATGAATCGAACAGTTTCACAGTCGCTCTGTCAAGACATATGTTTTTAACGTTTTCAAATTTTTCCGTGTGTAGACCGTCAAATACTGCATACGTCAAAGCAAATCTGAACATGTCCTGGAATTTTGGAGAGCGAAGTTGATTATGTGTGAGTGCCTGAACTTTGATAATTGTCTGAAAATAAAAAATAAAATTTTACGCCCTAAGGAAGACTTGAACCTAGGACCTCAGGATCCGCAGCTGCTCACCCTAGCCACAGGACCACGGCGCCACTGAGCCCAGAGCATCCTTGATGTTGCCTATCTTCAATGGACTACTCAGTTTGTATATTTTGCTTATTTTTTTCATAGTTCCACACAACTTCTTCCTGTTTTCTCGATTGATCTGTGTTCAGTTTTTCAAGGCCTATCCACTGTGCCAACTTATAACTAAACCTGAGGGGGGGGGGCCGATGGGGAGGTTCCCTTGTCAGAGCCATTTGAACCATTTGATGCGCTAGCAAGTGGGAACTTCTCGTTTATGCAATGTTGTGAATCATTAGGAACGTTGCCAAACTATAGGCAGGACATGCAGGATGCTGTTCGGTACTATTCCGGTAGAGACAACTTCTGGAGATCCTTCTGTCACCAGATGTTCGAAGTTAAATGGAAGATTCTGCAAATTTTACGTAAGAACTGCGACATTCATTCGGCATTGACATCTTTGACGACTCGCGAATGAACTGCCCGTACCTCTTGGTACGCCCCCCCCCCTCCCCCCAGTTAGGACTGACGTGCTGGGACTACAAAAATAGTTGTGTGAAAAGACTTTCCTCGGCTCGTATCGGATCGGGGAGTGGGCCGCAGGACTAGGAAAAGTGGAGCGCAGTCCGCTGCCAAGGACGGCGGCTTGTGGCGCGGTCCCATTCTGGATTCTGGTACAGGCCGCCACACGCACACCACGAAACGGCCAGGGGCCGCCGAGACACAACATGGGAACCGTGCAATAAACCCCCACGTCCATAAAAATATCGTCTGCAGACGAGCAGACGCACAATCCTACCCATTCTCGCAGGTATCTCAGTAGCGGCGTACGACGCTTAGTTACGAGGCTACAAAGACTTGCTTAATCTACTCGTATATCAGACTATTAGAAAATCGTTCCCATCAACGGAGTGTAACAGTCCTTGCTGACTGCTTTTGGCACAACAGTGTACTTACAGCATCAGCAAAAAAATGATTTGAATTCGGCTGGATTCGTGTAATGTGGCAGGTGAAACTGTCCTGTACATGATCCATTGCTTTTGTTGACACAAGTGTCACAGAGAAAAAGTAAAATATAATGTATGTGATCCAGCTAATAAGGTAGTCGGTAACATCAGCACTTTCAGAAACCATCCAAAAAAGTTTCAAGCCTGGATTCATAAAAATCGAAGAAAAGTTATTATGGTGGTTTTAATGCTTCAGGTGTTCTATATGATGTCGTCCCCCCCTCCCCCCCCCCTCCACCTCTAGAGGTCAAAGCACGAATCGTTCGCCGGCCGGGGTGGCCGAGCGGTTCTAGGCGCTACAGTCTGGAACTGCGCCACCGCTACGGTCGCAAGTTCGAATCCTGCCTTGGGCATGGATGTGTGTGATGTCCTTAGGTTAGGTAGGTTTAAGTAGTTCTAAGTTCTAGGGGACTGATGACCTCAGATGTTAAGTCCCATAGTGCTCAGAGCCATTTGAACCATTTTTGAACAAATCGTTCATATAAATATGTGAAACTGTTGGAAAAATCCTTATTCCGGATTTTGTTCAATTCGCGCGTCACTTTGGTCTGAATGTCGGCTATATCGTCAAAGCGTTGATCCTTCATATCAATTTCTGCGCTTTGTCATCTTGTGGTAGGTTCGTATTGATAACACCAGGTCTCGTCACCTATGATGATTTTTCCAGAAAAGAATTGCCCGCGTTTTGTATTCCAATCAAGTCGCCGCAGGCATCCGGGCGTCGCTTTTGCGCGGGAGTCACTGTGTGCGGGTCAGACTTCGAACACACTTGCATCTTGTTCGAAAATTCTGGAGAATGTCTTAAACATTTGATTTAGAGATGTTGCTCCACTGCGATTTGTGATACAACAGCACTGACACACTTCGGCCTCACGTCTATTACTAAACGCTGCATGCTCACAACTGACTGGTCGAATGCACACTTGATGTTTATTAGTTGTTAGTTCGAGCTACCACCGTAGCTACTGCGCTGACGTCACTTATACGCCAGGAATAAAATCAGCCTCGGAACTTTTTGAACGGACGGTGTAGTAAAGCTGAACTGCAACAAAACCTACTTTCTGACACGGATCTCTTGTAAAAGCTAAATTTTGCTGCCCCAAGATGGTCAGAGTCCTTGAACACGACAGCTTTACATTCATTGGACTGAGGGTAGATGAAAAACAATCTTAGACCTACCACATTCAAGATATTGTTCAGAAACTGAACGATCCTATCGTCACTGCGAGAATAATATCTGCTGTCTCGGACACCGAAATGTGACGGCATGTTCACTTGGTTTATTTCACTGTATTATCTCCTATGGAATTGTATTTTAGAACTACTGCCTATACCCGTCAAGGAAGTTCGCAGGCCGCAGAAAGGCGGCCACGCAGATCTGAGGTGTCAGTGCGCAAACTTCATATGCGCCGTTGTTCACTTAGGGTGCATCTCGGAATTCTCTCTCTGTTAACCCCACGAAGTCCTCCATCATGGGATTTGTTGTTGACAGAATTGATTCATTCAGAAGAAACTCAAATATTCATTTATCAACGCTACACAGAAAAACGATTTACGCTTAGATGCTACTCCCGTAAGCATTGTACGTAAATGTACTCACTATTCACAATATTTCGAATTTTCAACAGCTGGTTCGTCGCACGGACTACTTCAGTGCCGGGGTTTATGCCATCCATCCTATTTGCGGATTAGGCTGCTTTTACGTGGGTCATTATGGTCATTCTTAACAACATATATAGCAGTTGGCTACGGAGAATCCTCATGGTGCTGTCGCAGCGAACCGTCAGCACCGGTTCGGCCTCAGTGTGTGGGCGGAGAATATTGGCGACCGTTTCTTGAATGTGGAGTTAAACGCTTGTACAGACAGAACATTTCCAGCTGTCTAGTGTGTTCTCATGTGTGCTTTCAATCATTGACAAAGAGTTTTTTCTCCACCTACAAGTGCGTCTGCTTCCCTTTGAACACATTTCCGGACATATGTCCAACTGACAATTTTTGCTTCTTATCCAATGAGGTACCGTTTTTAGCAATTTGTCCCCATTTAGCAAACCTACCCTGTGTACTGACTCGTCCTTTGACCAAGTAACTTTACGTCGCAGTCTCAAGGACTGTGATAAATAAATAAAATAAAGCGTCTTCGGACTCAGTCGACATAAGTCGTTGAAAATCCTCTGAAGACGCATTTGCTCTCCGGTCTCTGGAGCCGAGGTGACTAATACGCGGTAATGAGGGTGTGTTCCACTTGGACGTAGGCGGTTCGAGTCCTCAGTGTGGAAGACACTTTCATCTCTAGTACTTACCCGGCGGGATGGGATACAATTCCTGATAACCAGATTAAGTACAAGTCTCCGGGGATGACCTCCAAACCTCTGTTCTATTCGAGAGCTGCAGGCTATGTGACGCCGTAGTGTTTCATCTCCCTCCCTTTCATCTTCGTAATTACCTGTAACAACATCAACATAACACACCGCTACACTGTGGAAGCTTTCAACACAGACGCCCTCACAACACACGCACGCTCAATGCTCTACGCCGAGGAAACATTGGGGACACTACTTCGGTATTGTAATATCGCCCGTGATCACCCATGAAAATGGAGTGCAATATTCTATGAGATGACAAGCCATCTCATAGAATATTGGATCGTGGCTAGTATCTATTCCTTTTACTTTTTTACCTCGTGCTCTTTGATCACAGAAAGCGAACCTTGATATACTACTGTCCAAAACTTAAGCACAGTGTTGGTAAAGAGGAAACTACGAAGACAGACAGTATGAAATCACTGTGAATGTCCATCAGAGCTTTCCAAAAACTATAATTGTGCTAGCGGTATAGGAAAGTAGTACTCATTGCTTCGAATATGTATGTTTCGCAGAATAATGAAAAGCAGCGCTTTACGCCCGTAATAAATCAGTCCTGCACTTTCGTTGTCACCAATGTCTTTATAAAGGTATAGCTGTATTATTCTCTCTTTATTATTTTGCTTTATTCATTATATTTAGTAGTAAATGTCAATACATTCAAATAATAGATCCTTACATATATTTTAATACACAAATTTGTTGATGTGGCCGTTATCCATAGCAAGTATATAAATATTCTTCCTTGAATTAAAACGCCTTTTTCTTGCTGCAGTATCCACCGAAAAAGTTTCAGAGGAGCCAGTATGGACAAAAACAACGAAAAAAATCTAGAAAATATGGGCTCTAAATTGCATACCTTAAGAACCATGAGCACTTGTTCATTGTCCCTGCTGTAAAACATCTCTTGTACTGAACAAGTGTTCACAGGTCTTAAGGTACGCATTTTAAAGCGCACGTTTACGCGATTTCTTTTTCCTTCCTTTGGTCTATACTACCACCTATGAAAGTTCATTGCTTGAGATTGGTTCACCTTGCATATAACGAGAGGAAACGGAGATTTAGTTCGGAAAAACTAATGACTGAAAACAGTAATTTATTAATGTAAAAATTATGACGTGAACTGTTTTCAGTTCTGTAAGCATGACATATAAAACAAATATGTATTATTCCAGATTAAATCCATTGAATATTCCTTAATGTAAAAGGCGAAACGCTTCGAGAACATAAATAAATTTAGATTGCAGCACGAAAAAGTGTTTCAGTTTTATAAAATCTGTTACAAGGTATTTTTATATTCTTTGCTATAAGAAAGTAAGCTTTCGACTATCGAAACTGAACGGTCGTGTGGAAGGGCAGTGACGAGTGGATCGCTGATTGTTAAGGTGACGGCGTGGCTGGTGTCTGAGGACACGAATAAATCATTTAAAATTATAAGCGCACAGTATCGGTGCGAACTACAGAAGACAGTGATTCGTATTGAGTAAAGAGTGTGAAATGAACGCAAATCTATGGGTCGCTGGTGAAACAATGTGTGAGTGATACCAGCTCTGAACATTTAGAGGACCATACTTTGATGTGAATAAGCCTTGAACTGTGTCATATCAGTCACTGAGCTGAAATTGTTTCGCACGTGCCACGGAGTAGGACGCTGTATAGACGAATGTTCTCTGAAAATACGTCAGTGTCGCATATTTCAACTTGCGCACACTCTGGTAGTGCAATCTCATGACATCAAACGCACGATGCTGCAACAACATAGGAGTCTTATCAGGGCTTGTAACAGACGTATAACGGATCTGGAGACGTAGAATTAACAACTGTTAACTAAATAACGAGATGGAATCACCAGTTGATTACACATTCACTTATGCTATTTAATTGTAGAACGACCATTCCCGTTGTGTTATATCTTGATGACGTCGCAACGTATCTACATAACTACTCTGCACTTCATACTTAACTGTTTGGCAGAGATTCGTAAAACCACTTTCGTACTATTGGACGACAGTTCCACCCTCGAACAGTTCGTGGGAAAAATGATTACGACGGTCATTTGCTATTATGTAGGAGGAAGGCAAAATATTTTCGCATTCGGAGGAGAAAGTTGGGTGACTGAAATTTCGTGACTAGTTCTCGCCGCTAGGAAAAAGGCCTTTGTTTCAGTGATATTAACCCAAACTCGCTTACCACATCCGTGATCTTTCTTCCCTTTTGTGTGATGCTACAAAACTAGCTCCCCTTCTTTGCTCTTTTTCATTGCCCTCCGTCAGTCGTAATTGGTAGATGCCCATACTACGCAGCAATGCTCCCGAAAACGAGGGACAAGCGGAGAACAGGCACCCTCCTCACTAGATTTTTTATCTCTTTTGCATCTTCTAAGTGTTCTGTCAGCAAAACACAGTCTTTTGTTCGGCTTCATGTGAACATTCTATATGTGATGGTTGCAATGTAATTTGTCCGTAATTGTAATCCCTAGATATTTAGTAATTCCACAAAGACATCGTTTCGAAAATATTTTGCATGGTAGAATGCTTGGACACATTAACGCAAGTCAGACATAGACAGCAGTGTCAACAGCTTTCAGCGTCGCTTAAAGACTTTGGGTGCAAATGTCTCTAAGAACTATGGGACTTGACATCTGATGTCATCAGTCCCCTAGATTTAGAACTACTTAAACCTAAATAACCTAAGGACATAACACACATCTATGCACGAGGCAGGATTCGAACCTACGACCGTAGCAGCAGCGCGGTTCTGGCTGGCTCTGAGCACTATGGGACTTAACTTCTGAGGTCATCAGTCCCCTAGAACTTAGAACTAATTAAACCTAACTAACGTAAGGACATCACATACTTCCATGCCCGAGGCAGGATTCGAACCTGAGACCGTAGCGGTCGCGTGGTCCCAGACTGTAGCGCCTAGAACCGCTCGGCCACTCCGACCGGCGGCGGTTCTGGACTGAAGCTCCCAGAACCTCTCGGCCACAGCGGCCGGCTAAAGACTTTGGGGATGGTTGCGAGACTCTGGAACTGTTCGTCATAGGCCATTAATGGGTCGACCAAGAGTAACCAGTTCTCAGTAGCTTCCATATCTGTCCTAACCGCACGACGAATCGAACGATGTCTGTAAGACAATTTTCTGCAACGCTTGCAGCTTCCGCGTCCGGTTGTGCGCATTTCACTCACGGTAATCAAGAGACTATTCCGTTTCTTTTGGCCGATCAGCAGTGGAGTGCGATTCTTTGACTATACGTCAGAAAAACCACTGAACGTCCTTCGACCGAAGATCCTGAGACGAGCACCGACAGCCAGCACAATTGTAGCTTAATGTTTTTCTTCAAATGGCTCTGAAAAAAAATTCTTTTACTTTCGAAACACAAATACTAAAGTAGGAGCTTGTATCAAACTGATTTATATTCGTTTCCGTACCGCAATGTTGTATGTAATGGTACTTTCTTGCAACACTCATAAGGACCTCGTGATAGTCATGTAACCTTCTTAATACACCTATATCACTATTGTGTGTGCGCAAGTTGAGTGTTGCTCGTTTAGCAAGGCCAGGGCCAGTACTCTCTCTGAACGTTGCCAAACGTGAACGGAAGTACTCCTTTCGCGTGACCTCACCCGGCAGGAATAGCCGCGCGATTTTTCCTGGACGCGTCTGGGCGCGTCTCACACGGCTTAGAACGCTAACTCAGATAAGACGACTAGCTCCATTCCAGTCAGCCTTGCTGTGATTCGTAAGCGATTCTCACGTCTTCCACGATTACATGCGGCAGACATGTACTAGAGCAGTGACGATCATGTCCCTGTGCAACTATCAAGTTTTAAGTTTTACTTCCGTGGTCTTTCCCAGATCACTATATCTGCATGCTGCAATAGATTGTCTAACGGAGCATCTGCCAATTTATCCTTGCCCGCGAAAGGCAAAGGTCCCGAGTTCGAGTCTCGGTCGGGCACACAGTTTTAATCTGCCAGGGAAGTTTCAATTCTCACATCTTCCACAATTACATACGGCAGACATGTACTAGAGCAGTGACGATCATATCCCTGTGCAACTATCAAGTTTTAAGGTTCCGTGGTCTTCCCAGATCACTATATCTGCATGCTGCAATAGATTGTCTAACGGAGCATCTGCCAATTTATTCTCGTATTTATGCCAATCTGAACCAGTGGCCTGCCCCTGGCCAAATTACGCAAAATTTTAAGGAAAAAGAAAGAGAATGGAACTGTTTCATGAAATACTCAAAATGTTTTCCGGTCAGAACGGAGACACTGTAGCCTCAACTCCCATTAAAACAAACGTAACGTATAGAATAAAAGATTATGTTACAATCTTGCACAACAATTTCGGCGAAACTCCAGACACTTCTCTTTGTAAACAAATTATAGGTCACTGTGAAAATCAGGAGATAGTCCATATCTAGATGCGTACGTCCTACAGTTACAGAACTGTAATTCCAACGCTCTATGAGCATTAACAGTTAAACGAGCGGGAATTCCGCAGGTGTGAAAAGTACTTTTTGTTTGAATGTTAATGTGAACTTCACTACGAAAAACGCAATAAAAAAAACAACCAACTTGGACACTGTTCTTCAGTAGAACACATATGCTCTACGTCTGATGCTTCTCATAATAGAGACGGAAAGATGAAGTAAGTCATCCGACCCAACTACGGCTCAAATGCTGTTACCGAACGAGATGGCGCACTCGTTATGACATTTTCCGTGCTTTTCCATTCTTCTGTGTAAAACACTGCAGCCTATTTCTTCCCCCAATCCGAGCAGCTTCTCCGTCTCCAGTGATCTAGTACTGCTGAAGCACCGTCGGATAGGAAGCCTTCTTCTTTGGAACCTCTAATCAGATTGATTTCCATATTCGTAGCTGTAACTTACTCGCAGTTGAACACTGATCTTACATGTAGTGTGGAGAAGTCAACGAGTAATATTCATGCTCACAGATTTGCCCACGATAGCATCCTGTTACATTTTATATCTCGTACACAATAAACAAGGACCAAAAGTTAAGGCCCGTACCGCTCTACCGCTATACTGCAACTCACACTATACGGCCGTTCATATGAGGACAGCTCTTTGAAATCTGTAATTCTGCTAATAAAGACTGGGTGGGCAAGCTTTGCATACAGAAATTCCTGATAAAATTTCTGAGTAAATCAGTTTATCATTATCACGGAGATAGATTAGTTGATAAAAAATCACAACAGATTACATCGGTTTTATTTACAATTGAAAATAAATTACACTTTGACATTTTGGTTGATCCTGTGATGAATTAATAAGTGACTACACCGCAGCTGTCTCCATACTCTAAACGTGCTGATTGTGAGTGTGTCAACTAAATATACTGATTCCACTGGAAACATTTTGCAAAATAAAAATATCAACAAAGGGATAGTGATTTTCTCTGAACCTGGGTGTACACTTGCTAAGAATGTAAACGATCCCATGCTACCTGCAAATGTTAATTTTTAGTTTATTTTCGTTCTTTTTTAATAGCGTGCATATCGGACTGTGTCTAGTGGAGTTACTATTCCAATTCATAATATACCAGTTTCAATAAAATAATGAAATATGTAATAATGTTTTTCATATGCTTATTAAAACTTCTTAACATTAGGGGATCTTCATAATGGTCTATATTTCGTCTACGTTGGTTGTGTGTCACAGTCACAACGCCTACGACCTTTAAGGTTCCAAAGTATTTCGTCGTATAATTGGTACAAAATTGTCGAGGAATTTCTTAATTTTTAACTCTTTTTGTTCATTAAAGACCCTATGGGAATGGTGTCTAAGATGGCTATAAATTTCTGCTTTTTCCAATACATTTATTAATTGACCTTTATGTATTTTTTGTAGAATCTGTATCAAGTGATTAATGCTGGGTGCTTTGTGTTTTGACTGCATCAAACCCCTTTGTTTACTACCAAGACGGAGGAGTTTCTATCACACATCGTTGTATGTTCTTTAAAACTAGTGCTAAACGTCCTTCCAGTTTGGCGAATGTAAAAGTTTTGATAGTTTTCGCAGCTAATTTAGTAAATGTGTGGTTTTTGACATGCCTCAGCTTTGACGACTGTAAGTTATCATTAGCACTGAAACTTGTCCTCCCATTTGCGTTCTTGAAGTTGCGTGCTGTCTAGTGTATCTAAATATGGAAGTACTCTGCTCTTCCTCTGTTCTCTTGTATCCCTGGAAAATAAACTAAAAATAAACAGTTGCACAAAATTAGTTGCATGTCCCATAGGTTTTTGAACAATTTTTTATCGAAATGTGAAACGAATCAGTTAACAAGATATGTATAGATGATTATCTCTAACATTAATCAACCTATTATCAGTTTTGCTCATGCGATCACAGTTAAAAGCTAGTTTTCTTTTACTACAAGTTTTTAAATATAAATGCGTCTTTGGAATAGAAGAGTTGACCAAAAGAAATGTTTTTAGGTTAAATTTAAAACTTGCTTAGATACCTGTCAGACATTTTATGTTATTAGACAAAGATATTTGTTGACGTGTATTAAACTCCTTTTCGAGCCACTGACAGCCTTATAATGCGTAATGAATGGTCAAAATGATTCAAATGACTCTGAACACTATGGGACTTAACATCTGAGGTCATCAGTCCCCTAGAACTACTTAAACCTAACTTACCTAAGGACATCACACACATCCATGCCCGAGGCAGGATTCGAACCTGCGACCGTAGCGGTCGCACGGTTCCAGACTGAAGCGCCTAGAACCGCTCGGCCACATCGGCCGGCAATAAATGGTCATTTTGTCTTCGAATGTTGTAGATGTAGAATCACTATTTTTCTCAAATTATGATGATTTATTTACAATGAATTTCATTTGCGAAGGAGCAGTTAAAATGAGTAACTCCTCGCACAGTTACACATAGGTTGCCTGCGGATGAACACTACATATTACTCTGACTGCTCGCTTTACCCCAAAAAACTCTTCCATAAGATGTTATTACGTGGAAATATGTAAAATATGTTAGGAGGTTGATTCGTTTGTTTCCGAGCCTGATATTTATTTGAAAAGCAAAAATAGCCGACCTTAATTGTTTGAGCATTAAAAAATGAGACAGTGTGTTTCGAACTTGAGTTATTATATTCAGTTACGCCTCTCCACGTTTGCACGAAGGTATTGCCTCAACACGTAGCGATTCCTGTTTTCGGCGTGGTGGAAATCTCCCAGAGCAGCTCGGTACGGAGGAGCGTGTTGACACTGAGCCCGGCAAGCTCGCGGCCCCAGTGCCGTCTTCAGTGTCACAGTTAGCGCTGATTAGCAGTGCATAACGCCGCGCGTCACATCTTGGCGCGCGTCCCGGATACAGACCCAGCTGCAGTACTTCCTTTTCCTACGTTCTCCTCTCTGCCTACGTGATGCCGCTACCACGCGTTGCCGTGCAATCCTCCACCTTTCCTCCTCTGTGTGAAACCTCTGAAGTGAAGTATCCGGTGTAGTCCCTTCCGTTACGGTACGAGGAGTAGTCACACAAGTTTTAATTATCTCCGCAAAAAAATCGAGCTTTGATCACGAAACTTGATGATGGTGTTAGTCCTACTCTGCATATTCACTCTTCAGTGCGACATTTTTCCCAGCGATGGATGACTTGGCGCAGAGCTTGGTTTTAGAAGTCTGCAATTTGACAGTTCACGAAAAGTTTCGCCTCGAAAATGACGTCGTCGACGTTACGGAAATGCATCACCCGCAGTCGTTTCACAACCAGCGCCATGGTAGCGAACGGAACAGTGATCCAAAAAGTGTAGAATCAGTTTCTTTTAATTCCGTCTATGATCACAGTATTGTTAGGTCCTTAGACGACCGGTTTCGGTCAGCGGGGATGACAATCTCCAGATCTGCAGCAAAACATGAAAAAAAATTCAACAAATGGTCAGTCTACATCTTAAAACAATAAAATGGGCCAGAATGAAAATCATTAGTGACATACATGTGGAAAACATGTGCTTAAAATGTAACGAGGCATACCTGTTTTAAATGATGTCCTAATACAATGCAGCCATAGTGACATCGTGAAAAGATACAGAATCAGCATAGCATCGTCGCACATACTCAAAATACACTCCTGGAAATTGAAATAAGAACACCGTGAATTCATTGTCCCAGGAAGGGGAAACTTTATTGACACATTCCTGGGGTCAGATACATCACATGATCACACTGACAGAACCACAGGCACATAGACACAGGCAACAGAGCATGCACAATGTCGGCACTAGTACAGTGTATATCCACCTTTCGCAGCAATGCAGGCTGCTATTCTCCCATGGAGACGATCGTAGAGATGCTGGATGTAGTCCTGTGGAACGGCTTGTCATGCCATTTCCACCTGGCGCCTCAGTTGGACCAGCGTTCGTGCTGGACGTGCAGACCGCGTGAGACGACGCTTCATCCAGTCCCAAACATGCTCAATGGGGGACAGATCCGGAGATCTTGCTGGCCAGGGTAGTTGACTTACACCTTCTAGAGCACGTTGGGTGGCACGAGATACATGCGGACGTGCATTGTCCTGTTGGAACAGCAAGTTCCCTTGCCGGTCTAGGAATGGTAGAACGATGGGTTCGATGACGGTTTGGATGTACCGTGCACTATTCAGTGTCCCCTCGACGATCACCAGTGGTGTACGGCCAGTGTAGGAGATCGCTCCCCACACCATGATGCCGGGTGTTGGCCCTGTGTGCCTCGGTCGTATGCAGTCCTGATTGTGGCGCTCACCTGCACGGTGCCAAACACGCATACGACCATCATTGGCACCAAGGCAGAAGCGACTCTCATCGCTGAAGACGACACGTCTCCATTCGTCCCTCCATTCACGCCTGTCGCGACACCACTGGAGGCGGGCTGCACGATGTTGGGGCCTGAGCGGAAGACGGCCTAACGGTGTGCGGGACCGTAGCCCAGCTTCATGGAGACGGTTGCGAATGGTCCTCGCCGATACCCCAGGAGCAACAGTGTCCCTAATTTGCTGGGAAGTGGCGGTGCGGTCCCCTACGGCACTGCGTAGGATCCTACGGTCTTGGCGTGCATCCGTGCGTCGCTGCAGTCCGGTCCCAGGTCGACGGGCACGTGCACCTTCCGCCGACCACTGGCGACAACATCGATGTACTGTGGAGACCTCACGCCCCACGTGTTGAGCAATTCGACGGTACGTCCATCCGGCCTCCCGCATGCCCACTATACGCCCTCGCTCAAAGTCCGTCAACTGCACATACGGTTCACGTCCACGCTGTCGCGGCATGCTACCAGTGTTAAAGACTGCGATGGAGCTCCGTATGCCACGGCAAACTGGCTGACACTGACGGCGGCGGTGCACAAATGCTGCGCAGCTAGCGCCATTCGACGGCCAACACCGCGGTTCCTGGTGTGTCCGCTGTGCCGTGCGTGTGATCATTGCTTGTACAGCCCTCTCGCAGTGTCCGGAGCAAGTATGGTGGGTCTGACACACCGGTGTCAATGTGTTCTTTTTTCCATTTCCAGGAGTGTATGTTATATACTAGGCCACAGTGTCGGCGGAATCATCTTGTTGACAGCGCTACTGTTCAAGGCAAAATGCAGTGCAATAGGCGCGAAATGTTTTTGTCGTTAGCTCGTTAGATGTCGCTACTGTAAACCTCCACATATTCGTCAATTATATAACTGGGGGGGGGGGGTTGTTTGGGGGAGGAGACCAAATAGCGAGGTCATTGATCTCATTGGGTCCGCAGCTCGTGATCGTGCGGTAGCGTTCTCGCTTCCCACGCCCGGGTTCCCTGGTTCGATTCCCGGCGGGGTCAGGGTATTTTCTCTGCCTCGTGACGACTGGGTGTTGTGTGATGTCCTTAGGTTAGATAGGTTTAAGTAGTTCTAAGTTCTAGGGGACTGATGACCATAGATGTTAAGTCCCATAGTGCTCAGAGCCATTTGAACCATTTTTTTGATCTCATTGGATTAGGGAAGGAAGTCGGACGTACCCTTTTAAAGGAACCGTCCCGGCATGTACCTGGAGCGATTTAGGGAAATTACGGAAAACCTAAATCAAGATGGCAAGACGCGGGATTGAACCGTCGTCCTCCCGAATGCGAGTCCAGTGTGCTAGCCACTGCGCCACCACGCTCGGTATATATAACTGTACAAAACGTAATGGTTCAAATGGCTCTGAGCACTATGGGACTCAACTGCTGTGGTCATAAGTCCCCTAGAACTTAGAACTACTTAAACCTAACTAACCTAAGGACATCACACACATCCATGCCCGAGGCAGGATTCGAACCTGCGACCGTAGCGGTCGTGCGGTTCCAGACTGTAGCGCCTTTAACCGCTCGGCCACTCCGGCCGGCAAAACGTAATAAAAAGAAGAATACAATAGATAAAGTCTATGACGCGCTTACCAGGTGGATAAGCTATTACAATGATAAAACGCAATAAATTAAAAACACAACTTGAAAAGTTAAATTTAAATTGTTAAAAAGAAATGGTTAAATGACGATATGTAATTCAGAGACGCTCTTGTGACAATTTAGATAAAAATATACTGACAAACATAATAATAAGTTTACGGAGCTAACAGAATAATACAACATGAAAACATAAGTAGGGAAAGAAACTAAATGGATAAAACAACAGACTGTAGTAAATAAACAACGCCAACTCTTTGCTTGGCCGCCAGAATGTCGCATAGGCCAGAAGTACTCAGAGGTACTTAACAGCCAGAGGGCCTTTAGTGCCCAGCACACGCCGTTCCAAGAAAAGAATTAATAAGATTACCTAGTTTAAGAAATGTATTATTAAACTGAGAAGGGACAAGTCAACAGAGGTATAATACGCCCACCGTAAGAGAGTAAAAGCAAATATGAAGTCCACTCTATAATAGGTAAAGACAAAGACAAAATATACATGACAGGCGTAAGATGATTAAAGCAGAAGGTTGTCAAATGAAACAAAGTAGGCACTGAGTACAAGCGCCAAGTACCTCCGACCACTTCTCGCCTTTTGGCGGCCACGCTAACAGAGGGCCCTACTGCTTACTAAAATCTATTGTTTCATCCATTTGGTTTTTCTCTCTACTTATTTCATCATGTTTCTATTATTCTGTTAGCTCTGTAAGCTTCTGCTTATGATTGTCATTATATTTTTATCTAAATTGTCACAAGAGTGTCTCTGAATTACACACTGCAATTTAACCATTTCTTATTAACATTCAAATTTAACTTTTCTAGTTGCGTTTCTGTTTATTGGATTTTATCACTGTAACAACACATACACCTGGTAAGCCCACCATATACTTTAACTACTGTATTCTTCTTTTAATTGCATTTTGTACAGTTGTATAAGTGACGAATATGTGGAGGCTTACAGTAGCGACACCTAACGAGGTTACGACACAAACTACTGTAGTGAATTTTGTGATGAACAGTAGCTCTATGAACAAGATGATTCCGCCGTCACTTTCACGTGGTATATACCGTATTTTAAATATTTGCGACGATGCTATGCTAATTTTGTGTGTCTCTCTTGACGATGCCACTATGACTGCAACATATTAGCACATACTGTAAAACAAGTATGCCTCGTCATATTTTAAGCGCATGTTTTCCACATGTATGTCAGTAACACTTTTCCTTCTGGCCTATTTTATTGTTTCAAGATGTAGACATTCCACTTGTTGTATTTGGTTTTTTCCATGTTTTGCTGCAGGTCTGAAGATGATCTTCGCTGACCGAAACCGGTAGGCTAATGACCTAACAATATTGTTATTACGGACAGAAATAAAAGTAATTTATTCTACGCAATGGTTTATTCATCCTAGGTACCCTGTCCGGAGAATAGGGGGCTGAGACAAAATTTGATAGTCCAATGAAGCAGCATGTGTGAATGTATCAGAAGGAACTGGGGCGTTGTCGTGACGCAGAAAGAAACCCTTCTACAGCCTCATGTAAATCCGTCGGGAGATTTCGGTAGTATCCTCTTGTAGCGGTTTGCCCATTAGGAGCATAATCTACGAGGTCCGATCGGTCGTGAAGTTTAAACTACAGCGAGAATCCAGTCAGGCTTTGCGCAGTGTCTCCAGTACGCCCGGCGATCGCCTCACGTTACACTTGGCAGTTCTGGGTGCGCGTGAGCACGTAAAAGATGCCTAGAACAATAGTCTCCCGCCAAGTGTGAAGTGCGTGCTGTCATTTGATTTCTTCATGCTCAGATGTGTAATGCAGCCTAAATTCATCGACGAATGACTAATGTGTGCGGGAAACATTCATGAGTGACAGCAAAATGCTGCAATGGTGCAGAATCACTGAGGCAGAACGTACAGACTTTCATAGTGCAGGCGCTCAGAGAAGGAAGCGAGTGGCAACCGCTGATCTTGTTAAGCGAGTCGATCAGACGATTCGAGAAATTCGCCGGTTCACAATTTCTATGTGGAGTTATTCATTTCTCGAACTTTCAAGGTCAGCTCTCTATACCATCGCTGAGTGAACGAACTTCAGTACCGCACATTCTGTGCGAGTTGGGTCCCCAAGATGCTGCCAACTATGACAGAACACAGCGAATTGGCGCCGTCTTAACGTTTCCTCAGGGATAGCGTGATGAAGAAGAAGATTTTTATGAACAAAATTGTCACAGGGGACGAGACATGGCCCATTTCGCAAATGAGGAAGCAAAAGGGCCATCCTAACAGAGGATGCATTCTCAGTCCCCGAGTGAGGTAAAGAAGTGCAAGCGAACGTTCTCCATTATGAAATGTATGGCTACTGTGTTCTGGGACCGAAAAGGAGTTTTGCTGGTGGAACTCTTGGAGCGTGGCACGACCATCGATGCAGCCTCACACAGCGTGGCTCGTCAATGTCTACGTAGGGCAGTTCAGATCAAGTGAACAGAAATGTTATCATCTTCATGACAATGCTCGGCCACACACTGAAACTGCAACAAAGACGTTCCTGCAGCTTGTTCGATGGGAAGTGTTTCATTACCCACCATACAACCGGAATTTGGCTCCATCTGAATTTCGTCTCTTTGCGCACACGACACGCTGGCTAAGAGGACAGCATTTTGGCACAGGCAACGAGCTGCAGACCAGCGCAGAGAATCGGCTGAAAGCAGCACAGTCGGCTGCCCTCAATGACGAGGGTATTGGAAAGTCGATACCACACTTCCACAAGTGTCTTACGTCGGAGCGGTGACTATGTGGCGAAGTAGCTGGAAGGTGTAGCTAAATATTGTAAATAAAACATTTTTTATTTTTACTGTGATTTCCATTTCGCGACCGATCGGACCTAAAAAAAACTTCTTATTAGCGCAACACCGTATCAGTTTTTTAAAAAAAAGTGTATTCGCCTTAACCACTGTGTGCATTGTCGCGAACACCTCCACCAACTCAGCACGGATTTCTGCAGCGTTGTTCCGCTTCAAACGCAGGACGCGAACCACAGCACGATTACTTTGCCGGCTGGAGTGGCCGTGCGGTTCTAGGCGCTACAGTCTGGAGCCGAGCGACCACTACGGTCGCAGGTTCGAATCCTGCCTCGGGCATGGATGTGTGTGATATCCTTAGGTTAGTTAGGTTTAAGTAGTTCTAAGTTCTAGGGGACTGATGACCTCAGAAGTTAAGTCCCATAGTGCTCAGAGCCATTTGAACCATTTGATATTTTACTTTATTAACCGAGTGCGCTATTTTCTTGTGCCTCCTCTAGCGATGTGCTACGGTATTCTGTACCAGGGTCTCTGATATACAGTGTGTCTCTCGTCAGAGTCGTTAGGTGCATTTTCTCTGGAGTTTCGGCAGATATATGCAGTTTCGTTTTTGCAATGTGTAGATCGAATCGGCCCAAGCAAATACTGTTCATAAGATGTTTCATGCGCCTACCAGTTTCAAGTTTCAACTGAAAACGTCGGTTTGTTTCCAGGTTAAATTCAAATTATTCTTAAAGAGGAATTTTAGGAGTACATTCGATAGAACGTTCCAATTAGTGTAGTAGGGTATTCGGTTTAGCGACATGTCTTAACAGAGACAGTAGAACAAGAAGCATAACCAGTACTCCAGCAGCTACTGTGTAGCGTTGCTGCATGGCGGTGGTAGACAACACGGTGCAGGGTAGCACACGAGACAAGTTACGCAAGGACTGCTGTTGGAGTACCGGTTATTCTTCGTGTTTTGCAATCATGGTTAATAAATATTGCCAAATTTGGGAGCTCTCTATCGAATGGGCACAGAAAATTTCGCTTTGAAAATAATTTTTTTTTGTAATGGGAAACAAACCTCCGATTACCGTTGACGCTGGGACTCGCATGGGAGACGTGATGAGCATTATTTGTTTGGGATGACTGGGCTACACGTTGTAAAATCAAGACTCCAAATATCTGCCGAAACACCAGAAAAAGTTTGCCTGTTGTCTCTTAGGAGGGACATCTTGCATACTCCACAAGCCATTGTACAGTGCATAGTGGAGGGAATATCGTACCAATATTATTGATTTTCTTTCCTATTCCGTTCCTGTACTCAACTAGGGAAAAAGAAAGACTGTCATTATGCTTCTGTCCACGCCCTGATCTCTTTTATCGCATTCTCACTATCCTGGTATATCTACAAAGAAACAAAAAGTTAATTTCGTAACATTATTTTTTAAATGATAATTAGAACTTTGTGATTACTCTCAGAATATCCTGCCACACCTTCTGAAATTTCTTTCATCCGCATCACTTTCAAAAATTCGAAGGCGTTGCTGCTACGGTCTGAGGGTGATTTTAGCGATTTTGTGCTTAAGAAAACGCCAAATGTGGAAGTATTAAAACACATTTGACAGCACTGCGTACTGTGTACAGTAGAGGTACAGTTCACAGACAGTGATTATTTGTATCAGCCTGACAATGCATCTCTTCATAAAGCAGTATGTATGAGTGAATGGTTTGTGGACAATAACATTTCTGAAATGGACTGGCCTACCCAGAGTCCAAACCTGAACCTAATGAATGAGAGAACGTCGACTTCATTCCAGACGCCAGCGTCAGACATCACTGCCCTCTCTGGTTTTGGATCTTGAGGAATAATGGGCTGCCATTCCTCCACAGACTTTCAGACACATTATTGAAAGTGTCCCCAGCAAAGCTCTACGCTTTATAAAGGCGAAGGGTGGACACACACAAATTAATGTCCACTAATAGGTGTCCGGATACTTTTGATCTGATAGTGTATGTGACACGCCATTAGAAAAGACATCCGGTGGCAAGAAACTTCCTGTGATATATGGTAAGCGAAGACCTCATAACTTACGCGCTATGCACACTCGTAAAACGTGAAAAAAGAGAGAGAACGTTGTAGTTAGATTGCAGTGGAATGCGTCTGTCGGTGTAGTTGTCTTGTCAGTTCACAATGCGGGACGTGCTGTCACAAGGCTGGATAGTCGTTGGTATACATAGACCAGAAAATTTGCTGCAAAATGTGCTATAAATGGGAACATTGTTGCAAAAAGACAAGGCATGTAAGAATATTTCGAGAATCAATTTAGGCATTAGCTAAATGTTTCAATATTTTTGCCTAAGGTCTGGTGTGTTTCAGAACGTCGAAAACAGGAAAACACCTACCATTTCTCAGCGACTGCAATTTCGACCTGACAGCAAATATACGAGCCGTAGTCATTTACCTACCAGGGCTCAGTTAAGAGTGCTATCGAGGCTTGGTGGAACTGTTTGTTTGCGTGTTCGCAGTGCAGAAATTTAAAGAACACTGATAGCCACGATCTAGCTCGTAAATTCTTCATTTTTTTCCCAAGAGAGATAAGTTTGAGAGATTAACTAGGAACAGGAAAAGACGTCGTATTACGAGACACATTGCGTCCGTGATAACGACATCCCTGAAAGCAAATCAGCGTTCGTAGTTTGCAACTGTGCCAAGTATAAACATAACAGTCCATTAAAAAAATGATGTTCCAAAATTTTATAACGAACAAATTTCAGAGTGGAGTGAAGCAATATTTACACAAGAACCAGTGTACATGACTGTGAGGGACGGCGGTACCGACTTTGCAAATTATTGTTGAGAAATGAAAAAGGTAGAACATCTCCTTGCATCATTTAATTTGTTCTCAGTTCTCACTTTCTTAGCCGCGCGGGTTTAGCCGAGCGGTCTAAGCGCTGCAGTCATGGACTGTGCGGCTGGTCCCGGCGGAGGTTCGAGTCCTCCCTCGGGCATGGGTGTGTGTGTTTGTCCTTAGGATGATTTAGGTTAAGTAGTGTGTAAGCTTAGGGACTGATGACCTTAGCAGTTAAGTCCCATAAGATTTCACACACATTTGAACATTTCACTTTCTTAAAAACGTTACATGGGGACAGCAGCATAGCAGCTGATGATAGTTTCATTGAAGTGTGGTTAGTGAATAGTACTGTATGGAAGCAGACTAATCGCTTATCCGACCATGAGTCGCTAGTTTGAATGTTGATAAGAAAAAAGAATCCGCCTCTGTAGTTGAGTGGTCAGCGTGTCTCGCTGCCGTGCGGAGGACACAGGTTCCATTCCCGGTGCTGCAGGGAAAAGTCCCACCAGGGCCTAGCAGTACTTGAGTACCATTTCTTGAGTCCCAGCATTCCGTCGAATACAATTTCATATTATAATTGCTATTGTTATTAATAACTCTTTTTGACGGATCTGGTGGCAGTAGGGTAGGAGAATTCTAACGTGATGGGAAAGGAAGGAGCATTGCGATTTGAGTTACAGACCAATTGACAACTGATTACTAACTTTGCGGAAGTGTTCTCTGCTACACATCGAATAGAAGACCGTTGTTTGGTGCCGGCCGGGGTGGCCGAACGGTTCTAGGCGCTACAGTCTGGAACCGCGCGACCGCTACGGTCGCAGGCTCGAATCCTGCCTCGGGCATGGATGTGTGTGATGTCCTTAGGCTAGTTAGGTTTAAGTATTTCTAAGTTCTAGGGGACTGATGACCTCAGAAGTTAAGTCCCATAGTGCTCAGAGACATTTGAACCATTTTGAACCGTTGTTTGATATCGTCTGAGAACACGAAATATTGGACTGACGACAATTCTTGAAATAATCAGCTGTCGGTTAAATGGTTTCTCTACATCACTTCAGACGAATCCTGCGAGGTCTCCTTTAACAAATACACAGTCGATTTAGGGCAAATGTACCGGTATCTTAGGCAACTGGTTTTTATGAGGCTGCATCAATTATTTGATTCCGGGATGACACACAATACTTGAATCAGCCGAGATGTCAAAGCTAAGGTGCCGCACGAATGGAGAAGCTCACAGTATATGATGATAAGATGGAAATCTTGGAGTTGGGGTAGTGTAACTTGAAAACGTAAAGTGGAATAAACGGCAGCTTACAGTAAGCCTTCCATTCCTACCGTATTCGTACCGAGTTTTCAGACTGCCCAACAGTTACAAATTCACACTCGTAAGGCCAGTGGCAGTATATCATCTGATACCATAGACGTAGACAACAAGTAGAAGCCGACAACAGCTGTTTGCCAGATTTGACACCAACAGTAAGTACATATCCTTTTGATCACTGATAGTCACTGTGGTACTCCGAAGCAGAGAAAAAAGTTCACCAAATTCATAGTGCACTGACAACTTTACGTGGAGAGCCCAGCTGTGTGAGCATTTGATGGTGCCCTGTGATTCATTCATATCTCGCAAATTTAAAATGATCAGTTAGCGACATTACGTTTCACTGACGTCTAATTATTCCACTGACAGGTTACATCAAACGACTGCCCTGCATAAGGGGAAGGGTCACGCAGGAAAGCACTGCAGGTTGTGGAGTGACCGCCGCCGCTTTCCTGGGTGTTATGCAACCCGCTACGATGGACGCAGCGCGCTGTCAGTGGCTGGCTGCCACACAATGCACGCAGCAGCAGATACCACTTCGCAGACCGCAGTGCTTTCCCAACCCTCTCGCGTGCGACATTCCGCTTCAGAACAGCACGAGCACCAACACTCGTCCGACAGTAGCGGAGCTGTGCGGAAAACTTATTTGTTTTGCGTTTTGCACGTCTTCACGGGATGTATAATGACCAGGAAAATAAGGGGCAGGTGACTAACTAGACGTTCCAGCAATGCGTCATTGAGTCAGAGTGAATCGCACTGTCACCGAAAAACAGTGACAGAGGTTCTTGTTTCAAAGTGATTCGTTCGCCAGTATAAGGTGAATTATTTGAGATCATAAATTTTTTGCTTTACAAAAAGAAACCAAGTTTTGAGCTTTAGTAAATACCTTAAATGTTTCGTTTCCGTGACTGGTGCTAGGAAAGTCGCCGGTAGGAGTATCTGTGTCTTCGAACGATTTTGAAGGGAAACATGATCGCTAATGCGATATCGGCGAATGGATAGAAACAGCATTAAGTGGTGCCGTGGGTCGGGTAAAATGTCATTCAGTTGGTCCCTATCAATTTATTGAGAAAGCTCTCGACTAAGGTAAAAGTATGAAGTGGTAAAACGTGTTTACAAACATTTTACTTGATACAACAATGTAAGATCGACATACTGCTTAGTATCCCAGTGACGTGGTCACCATTGCTATACAGCATGTATAAAATAGCATTCGCAGCGCCTAGTGTGTTTAGTGAAACGGTGAACCGCTCATTTTTTCAAGAGGGAACCCCTATCTGGAAATTAACAGTTCGGCGCTGTAGAGTGTTCAAGTTTGAGAACTGTGTCGTCAGTGTACACTATATGAGCACACCTCTCCAGATGCCCCCACATAATGTTGAATTGATCACTAGATACCATTAAAGGCGGACCGGCTAGAATAAAAGGAGGTGGGCAGTATCATGTAGTGACGGCATGAGCCGTCGAGCATTGCGAAGAGTTGTAAATAATCACATGAAGCCCCCGGAAGGAATAACTCCTGAGTTTCAAAGTGCTGCCAACAGTACAGCTAGCACTGTGACTGTGCGTAGGGAGTTAAAAGAAATAGAGTGCAGTTGTCGAGCAGTTCCTCATAAGACACAGATTTCTGTAGTCAGTGATAAGCGACACCGCTGGACAGTGGATAACTTGAAACAAGAGATTTTGAGTGATAAATCACGCTATACCCTGTAGCAATCCGGTGAAAGGATTTAGGTTTGGTGAATGTTCGAGAATGGTACCTGTCATTACGTGCAGTTCCAACAGTGAATTACGGTATAGGGGTATTTTTCGTGGTTAGCATGTGGTCCCAATACTGTGCTTAAGAAAAGGATAAATAATGAATTATATGAACACATTCTAGACTATTGTGTACTGTGTACGGTAGAGGAACAGCTCGGAGGCGATGATTATTTGTATCTTCATGCTAATGCACCCTGTCATAAAACAGACAGCGGTTTGTGGACAACAACATTCCTTAAATGGACTGGCCTGCCAAGAGTCGCGACCTGTACCCAATAAAACAACTTTGGTATGAGTCAGAACGTCGACTTTGCTCCAGACACCAGCGTCCAACATCGCTGCCTTCTCTCCGCTCTGGAGGAAGAACGCGCTACTATTCACCCACATACATTATGAAACCTCACTGAAAGTGTGTACAGCAGAGCTAAAGTTGTTATAAAGGCGAAGGGTGGACACAGGCCATATTTAAGTCCATTAGTAGGTGTCCGGATCCTTTTGATCATATCGTGTGTCTTCAGATTGTGTTCGGTATCTTAATTATTTACGCAACCCATTAGCAGTAAGTAAGTTGGATACACAGATTCCGACGCCCCTGCAGGCCTAAACTATAAATTTTCAGACAGAGAATCCCCTTGAAAAATGACCGGTTTGGCGTCTGGTACAACTAATGAGTTCTGATGGCATCTTGAACATGAATTATGCTTCACGCAGTTTGTTGATCAGTATGAAGAGCTGTCTCTCCCCACTAATTTCGAAGAATTAGTTTAGTTATATGTTTGGCACATAAGTACTCGTATTATACTTATTGAATTAATGTGGCCTAGATGAAATACGATCGTATCTGAAACATAAATCATTCAGATGTGATATTGCCGAACATTGCTTTCACCCCATAATGTGTCATACATACGTCTACTGAAAAAAAAACATTATTTAGTTAGTAGCGTTACACCTTCTGCCTAATGTGTCCTGTAACGTTCAGGCGCCTGTAGTCCGATCTATAACGACGCGACAAACACACGGTGATGTAGGCACTGCGGTTCTTTGGAGACGCACGCGGAGTTCTCGCCCGCGCCTCTATCGCGGGGAACCTTGACCAGAGTGGCAATCGAGTTCTTCAGTTATCGACCCAGCAGCAGGATCCGCCAGTGACGCATCTCGGCCTTTTGAACCATAATTCAAGTCACATTCAATGAGCACACATACTGCTTGTGTAGTATTCTTAATAATACGGTACACGTATTTTAGATTCCTGTAAAGCATATCCCGATTATGCAGAGAATTTGTTGACAGTATTCTGCTTGATATGTTATTTTTGTATACAAGCTTATTTCGGCTTTATTGCCTTAATCAGTATATCTGCAAACAGTCGCATTTATCTATATTTTACATGGTATTTAATTTATAAAGGTTTCTTACGGTGGATATTGTACTGCGTCCTGACGTTGTGGATGGCCGTATGTCAACTTTGAGTAAACTGTTACTGCTGTCCGTAGTTCTAGGATGATATATTTTTTCAGTAACCTTTTAAAGTGGTTCGATGATTTGATGCTGCACGTATATATAATACGTTTGTTATTATTTCGATAGTTGTAGAAATTCAAGTTTGGCAGCCAGCTGTTTACTCAAAAATGAGAAATACAGAAATGACAACACTGAAAACGCACTACAAATGCTTCACAAAAGCTCAAAAGGCCCAGCCATTTTGGAGGAATTTGGTATGTACATACATCCTAAGAGTAATCCCCACGATATAGTAAATGAACAAACCGATTTCAAGCACACATAGTTCAAAAAAATTATTGAAATTTTGTATAGAGATAAAGGGTAACCAAAACACCAGAGATTACAAACTCATCAATAACAATTCCACAGGTACACGACCAGCAACAACATAAATACCTTTGATTAAACAACTAGTTGTCAAACTTGAATTTCTACGACTATCAAAATAATAAAAAACGTATTGTAATACACGTGCAATATCAAATCATCGAAGAACTTTAAAACGATACTGAAAAAGTGTTTCATCCAACAACTACTGACAGCAGTAACAGTTTTCTCAAAGTTGATATATGTCCGTCTACATTAGGACAGGAGTACAACATCCAATGTAAAAGAACCATTATAAATTATACATTACGTAAAATATAAATAAATGCAATTGTTTGTGGATGTGCTGATGAAGGCAATAAAGCTGAAATAAGCTCATGTTCAAATGGTTCAAATGGCTCTGAGCACTATGGGACTTAACTTCTGAGGTCATCAGTCCCCTAGAACTTAGAACTACTTGAACCTAACTAACCGAAGGACATCACACACATCCATGCCCGAGGCAGGATTCGAACCTGCGACCGTAGCGGTCACGCGGTTCCAGACTGAAGCGCCTTTAACCGCACGGCCATAAGCTCATGTATAAAAATAAAATATGAAGCAGCAAACTGTCTACCAATTTTCTGCATAATACCCTACTGTGACATAATATATGCTGCGGATGCCAAATAAAGAAACATGTCGCGATTGTCCCTTTGGTTGTTGATTTAAAGTATTTATGATTACAGAAAAAATTAGTTTACCCAAATTTGAAATACTGGATTTGAAAACTTTGTTCAGTAATTTCTTCTCGCCCTCGTCATTCTCCTACCTTTCCGTTCCTTCCGCATGAAATCTGTTAAGAAGAAAGTACTATGCTCATAACACGCTTTATTTTTTGTCATGAGGGATCGTCTCCTTCGTGTGGTTTACTGTTTCGTTTCATAATCATTTCCGTGCAACAGGCAACAGGTGAGGGTGAAAAAGCGTCTTTTGAATCATTCACTCCTTTCTTCGATTTTTCGATTTGTCCTGTTATTCAAACCTCTCTCTAAGACTCTCACAACAGTACTACACTGAAAGCCACCTCTACCACTAAACTGTCGTAAAATTCTCACATTGAGGCACGTCCTGCATCTTGGTTTCCGCACATTTGTCTTGCGTATTCATTCAGTTTTGTCAAATAGTCATTAAATGCTTATTGACCAACGTGCCTGATACAGTTGATGCCTTGTGATGTTACTAGCAAAGATAACAGGAGTCCCTCTCTGTCACTAAACTTAGCCTGTAGAATGTGATAACAGTTACTGTATCATAAACGAACACCACCTGGGTCACTTACAATATTTATTTAAACTTTAATTGCCCGTTTCACTCTGGTACTGCGAGCAGCTTCACATCTCAACTATTTATGTTTATTTCAGTAAAAGTTTCCTGGTTGCGTGACCACATCATATGTAATAAAATTACCAGTGTTTCGGCTCCTTAACTCAGCCTTCATCAGGATGACTACACTGCCACGTGTAGCGTCAGTCACTTCCACGTCTCCGTGGAGACATTAGATGATCAATATTAATAAAGGAAATAAATTTCCTGGGTGACTCAGCGATCGTTGTGGATTTTTTGGAATAAAGCAGTTTTGATCGCTTAATAGAGGGTATTTTAATATATAGGTACAAACAAATGTGGCGAGTATAGGACAATAAAACAAGCAAATGTTCCTAAGAAACATAGGTCTGGAAGCCAATGATTTCCCCAGTATGACGTATGCAGAAGTGCAGCCATGCCAGTGGTACAACACTGTTAATGCTTATCTTTATTTCGAAACTCCGAGAGTGATACGTAAATTACAAAGTGATGAACTGTCCTCGTTTGATTTTGTCACCATTCCGGATACACAAGTACTAGTAAATAGCGTTTCAACAACAAATGTATCAGTCGTGGCTCACCAGTACCTTGGCCTCCCAGGTCCTGTCAACTTAAACCCGTTGGATTTTTTTGTGTGAGGGTATTTATCCATGTTAATAGTGCCGGTGAACTCCGGATAACGAAGTGTGGTTAGTTATCAATGCATTTTGAACATGAATGGTGATTTTGGAACGTGTAGGGGCATCTACCAGGAGGCATTCTGAACCCTGCCTTCACTTGAGCAGTGGCCATGTAGAACACGTGTAATATCAATTGCATATCTGTAGTTTGGGTCCGCGGGGACTCTGTTATAAGATGTTCATGCACACAGAAGTAATACGTCATATCGAGGAATCCTCTGATTTCCGGATCTATGTTTGTTAGGATTATTTGCTTGTTTCATTGCCCTCTACTCGCCCTATCGTTTGCATATATGGTAGTCAAACACTTTGTATATTTATTTATAACGACGTTTCGGATGCTAACATTTCAATAAAAACTGAAACTGGCCGTTGCTCTAACTTTTTATCTGATGTAGCAGTGGCCTAAACGTCGTCATAAATAATGAAACACAGGAGGTGCATAAAAATATCTCACCAAAAACACAACACATTACTATGTCTTATACGGTGTAGAAAACCTGTTAGCATTAAAAATAATTTCCATTCGTCTCGGAATGGATAAATACAGGTACTTCATGGGTTTTAAGGGGATATTATACCATTCTTCCTGCAAGATACTGCCAAGTTTAGTTAACGGTGATGGGGATGAACAGCGTTAGCGCACTCTTCTCTGAAAAGAACACCACAAAGGCCCAATACTATTGATATCTGCTGACTGCTGCGTGAGCAGGGGCTTGTCGTCTTGGAACACAGCATCATCATTGGGGGACGAACACTGTACCATTGAATGGTCCTGATCAGCCCAACTGATCACATAAACCTTGGCAGTAATGCGACGTTGCAGAGTAACAAGGCGGCCCATGGAATACAACGACATGGCTGGCCAAATCATTACCGAACGCCCCCATGTTGCATGCTTGAGACGTAAACTCGGACAGAAGTTGGAAGTTGCGTGAAAACAGACTCATCCAATAAATGACTTTCTTCCACTGCTCCACATCCCAGGTTTTATTGTATCGGCGCCATATTTTCCAGTTATGGACATTTGCATCACTGATTAGCGGTTTTGGAATTCCACCTCGTCTGGCAATTCCCTGCTTATAGACCTCCTTTCGTGTTGTTTTGGTGTTGCCAGGGTTCGCTAGTGCGATTTTCAGTTCCGTTGTGACTTTTCTATCCGCCGTACCCTTATTTTTCGTTACAATCTTCTTCATTGACCGTCTCTCACGATAACTCTACACGTTCTTTCGTCCGCGTTGTGACTTAGCGGATGATGTTTTCCCACTTTCCCTGTATGCGGTATAAATCTTAGATGCGGTGCCTCTTGAAACACCAAACACTTCGACTACCTTGGTTACTGAAGCACCCAGAATACGAGCACCAAAGATATGCCCACGTTCGAATGCACTGAGCTCCGACGTAACGCAGGCGCAACTACATATTGTGGTATCGATGGATACGATTCCACAGCGTAGGTGTGCTCTGCTAGGTTGGCACTACGACACCGACACCGACGACAGCGCCCTCTAGCCGGCGCTGTGCAGCTATACGAGCGCCACTCCAGATTCAGCCCAGTTGATTCCGAGGAGACGACCAAGCAACATTGTTCTATTTCATAGTGGGCGAGCCACTACAGATTTTGCCTTTGTAACCTCTATCCGCTGTTAGATTTGATGGATTAACGGCTTCGCACCTACGTGCTCATCTGTACGCAAAGTTAAGTAAAAGAGTTATAACCTAACTGCAGTACCAAGTGTTCTACCTCACCTGCTCCTCCTAGCTTCCTACATTCGGCCTACCCTTCAGTTTTCAGGAGCAGACCCACGCGCCGCCCTTTAAGGCTGGATACAAAAGATATAACACTGTCCTGACGACGACTAACGCTTGCAACGTATTGAAGACATTGCACAGGCACCGTTCCTGCTCAAATACAACAGCGCAATCTGCAGGATTGGCTAGTATCTGAAAACATGTATTTCTCGCAATGTTTCCATATTTTTGTCCAGCCTCTGCATATTCAGCGGTCTGGACCGCTTTAGTCACAAAAAAGTAGACAGTCACGCGACGCCTTTATGGTGATATGGACGACTCTACGCACAGCTTTTGCCGCAATACAGCACAAGACGCTACAGTGACAAAGGACATGCAGGCAAGTCTCATTTGCGTCGTCTGTTAAACAGACAAAAATGGCTCTGAGCACTGTGGTACTTAACATCTGAGGTCATCAGTCCCCTAGACTTAGAAATACTTAAACCTAACTAAGGACATCACACACATCCATGCCCGAGGCAGCTTTCGAACCTGGGACTGTAGAACCGCTCGGCCACTCTGGCCGGCGTTAAACAGACAGGCTTTTGCTGTAGTGACGAGTGAAATCAGTGGCTTCGATGGGATCTGCAGAATATTAAATATCGGTTCGGTAGAAAGAAACCGATTGTTCTCAACGGAAGCGTAGATCCCCTAATGAAAAGCGACGGTGCTGAGAAGATTGCGCTCGACGTGAGCCGGCCTCTTCCCCGTGTGGAGGAAGTGCGCACGAGCCGGGTAGACAGCAGACCGCCTTGACACGCTGACCAGCTCTCGCTTTCCCCGCAATATGTGTCGCGTCACGCCCCAGTAACGCACGCTCGCCACCGCGCCGGCGTCTCCCTTCATTAAGAAACGTTGTCGCTGCTCCGCCCCAAGTGTACATCCACGTGAACGCTCACAGAAAGAGCTGACAGAACTCACAGTGTAACGTATCATTTCCTAGCCGCCCACGTGTGCTAGCCCTGTTCGCTTTCGTAGTCGCATCAGCCAGTTTTCGGCTACAGTGGGGAGGGGTTTTTCCTCAATCCTCATAAATGGATAGTAGACGGGGAAAACTAGGCTTGCCTCAATGGCGAGTAATTCCTGTGACGGCCTCGGTTTTCCAACACAAGCAGGGAAAAGTTCTAATAGTCCTAGTAGGAGGCAGCAGCTTACAGAAGCGCTATTAGCTCGAATAGGGAATGACCAATAAAAATTCTCCCATTGGACCACTGAGCCGAAACGCCTCAGTGGTTCAAATGGTTCTCAGCACTATGAGACTTAACGTCTGAGGTCATCAGTTCCCTAGACTCAGAACTACTTAAACCTAACTAACCTAAGGACATCACACACATCCATGCTCGAGGCAGGATTCGAAGCTGCCACCGTAGCAGCAGCGCGGTTCCGGACTGAAGCGCCTAGAACCGCTCGGTCGCAGCGGCCGGCTACGACTGAGTGTTAAATACTTTCGTGAAGCGGTTTAGCGTACGCGAAGTCGAGGCGGCAACCGGCAGCTCTCGTGGGGTTGAAGTGGCTAGTCGTTGGCCCTTTGGCGCAGAGTTTGTGTTTTAACGTAGTTATCTCACGGAATTCTACAGTTAGTGATATAGGCGTCACCAACGAGGTCACCTTTCCCGTATGGAAAACCTGCAGGGAGTGCACAAAAATACCGCGAGAAAAGCATACTTGAACATACATAAGTTAGCCAAGGTGGCACGTTGCATGGTTGCATTGTTGTATTTGACCACGAACGGCACTTGTGCAATGTTCTCAGGGTGTCGAAAGTATCAGTCGTGGTCAGAACAGTGTTCTGTGTAATTATGAATGCGTTATGTGGGAGCTAATTACACTACTGGCCATTAAAATTGCTAGACCAAGAAGAAATGCAGATGATAAACGGGTATGCATTGGACAAATATATTATACTAGAACTGACAGGTGATTACATTTTCACGCAGTTTGGGTGCATAGATCCTGAGAAATCAGTACCCAGAACAACCACCTCTGGCCGTAATAACGGCCTTGATACGCCTGGGCATTGAGTCAAACAGAACTTGGATGGCGTGTACAGGTACAGCTGCCCATGCAGCTTCAACACGATACCACAGTTCATCAAGAGTAGTGATTGGGTATTGTGACGAGCCAGTTGCTCGGCCACCATTGACCAGACGTTTTCAGTTGGTGAGAGATCCGGAGAACGTGCTGGCCAGGGCAGCAGTCGAACATTTTCTGTATCCAAAAAGGCCCGTACAGGACCTTCAACATGCGGTCGTGCATTATCCTGCTGAAATGTAGGGTTTCGCAGGGATCGAATGAAGGGTAGAGCCACAGGTCGTAACATATCTGAAATGTAACGTCCACTGTTCAAAGTGCCGTCAGTGCGAACAAGAGGTGACCGAGACGTGTAACCATTGGCACCCCATATCATCACGCCAGGTGATACGCCAGTATGGCGATGATGAATACATGATTCCAATGTGCGTTCACCGAAAGCGCCTAACACGGATGCGACCATCAAATGGTTCAAATGGCTCTGAGCACTATGGGATTCAACTGCTGAGGTCATTAGTCCCCTAGAACTTAGAACTAGTTAAACCTAACTAACCTAAGGACATCACAAACATCCATGCCCGAGGCAGGATTCGAACCTGCGACCGTAGCGGTCTTGCGGTTCCAGACTGCAGCGCCTTTAACCGCACGGCCACTTCGGCCGGCACGACCATCATTATGCTGTAAACAGAACCTGGATTCATCCGAAAAAAATGACGTGTTGCCATTTGTGCACCAAGGTTCGTCATTGAGTACATCATCGCAGGCGCTCCTGTCTGTGACGCAGCGTCAAGGGTAACCGCAGCCATGGTCTCCGAGCTGATAATCCATGCTGCTGCAAACGTCGTCGAACTGTTCGTGCAGATGGTGGTTGTCTTGCAAACGTCCCCATCTGTCGACTCAGGGATCGAGACGTGACAGCATGATCCGTTACAACCATGCGGATAAGATGCCTGTCATCTCGACTGCTAGTGGTAGGAGGCCGTTGGGATCCAGCACGGCGTTCCGTATTACCCTCCTGAACCCACAGATTCCATATTCTGCTAACAGTCATTGGATCTCGACCAACGCGAGCAGCAATGTCGCGATGCGATAAACTGCAATCGCGATAGGCTACAAGCCGACCTTTATCAAAGTCGGAAACGTGATGGTACGCATTTCTCCTCCTTACACGAGGTATCATAACAACGTTTCACCAAGCAACGCCGGTCAACTGCTGTTTATGTGTGAGAAATCGGTTGGAAACTTTCCTCATGTCAGCACGTTGTAGGTGTCGCCACTGGCGCCAACCTTGTGTGAATGCTCTGAAAAGGTAATCATTTGGATATCACAGCATCTTCTTCTTGTCCGTTAAATTTCGTGTCTGTAGCACGTCATCTTCGTGGTGTAGCAATTTTAATGGCCAATAGTGTATATTGATTCGGTTATGTAGCCGTGCTGACAGTTAATCTGGAACAGCCAGTTAACGTTTCCAATTAAATCCGAGGAGCAGTACTTCGCGTAATTCGTCTCGCCAACCGCACGTCGCCAAGTGTGAGTGGAAGCTGGCCGCCAACGTGAGTGTGATTTCATGCAACTTACGGAAACTCCGAGGCACAGACGAAAGGAACGTTTCAACAGCTTTCTCGTAAATAGAAATGTGCTTATTATACTCGTCTAGGAGGAGCTCCCTTTTATTCCTCAGTCTCTAATTACAGTGCCAACCTATGTTCACGTCGAATCAATGAAGAGTCATAGCGCTTAAGATGTTACATTCATTTCTTGAGAAAGTTTTTCTGCAGTTTCATAAAATCGCTTCTCGAAAATACTGAGACCGCTGCTTAAGCGTATAATGACCGCCTCCTTCTCTCATTTTTCTTCAGATGAGCTAAGGCTCTAACGACATCGTCGTCAAAAGGGTTGTTAAACTGTAACCCTCCTTCGTCTGGGATCTGCAGCTCGAATGTGACAATGAACTGCCTTGTCGGACAGTCGTTGTGAATTTTAGTGCACTGGGAAATCATACCTCCTCGACGTCCACGAGGTTCTTTTTTTATTGTATTTCTCTGGGTAGAGATCGCTGTACGCTACGGTCGCAGGTTCGAATCCTGCTTTGGGCATGGATGTGTGTGATGTCCTTAGGTTAGTTAGGTTTAAGTAGTTCTAAGTTCTAGGGGACTGATGACCTCAGAAGTTAAGTCCCATAGTGCTCAGAGCCATTTGAACCATTTTTGATATCCCTCCTAAGAGTGATTTAAAGCCAGATAGAGGATGCAAGATCATCTTTCTCGTTATTAGCCTAACCCAGATTACTAAACGGGTAATCCGGGGTTGACTATATCACGGCTTTCAGTGGCAACAAAAATTTTCAATATTTCATATAATTATTGATTCAATTGATAATTTAAAATGTTGTCAGTCTCCTCATTAATAGGTATAATCTTATGTTAAAGGTTTAACATAGTAAGGCAAGTATTTCAGTTAAACACTGTGCATGTCTCTTGAGGCAGTGTAACTCACAGCGCGCAGATTACCCAAACTATAGTCATCCAGTGTTTGATAATGAAAGCAATTAGCGACTTACAACAAACTTTCAATATAATGTCAAACTTTTTCTAAACGTTTTCTAGCTTACACACGCTTAACATCAAATAGTTAAGACATTAGCTCATTTGTAAAGTAATCACACATTTGAAGCTATTCTATACACGGTAGTTCGATTTTTTAAAGAATCGGGATTGGGGGGATTACTGGTAACAATACTACCATGCACGGTTAGTTTGCGTTGTTTTACACTGTTAGCATTGCTCATTCGAAGCAAAGATAAATAAAAGTAACATTAAGGTACTGCTAACAATATAAGTTAAATGTTCGTTCAGATTTAACAATGATGTGGAAGAGGAGCAGTCTGGATTGATTTAAAGAAATTTAATGAAGGCAGATCGGGGCTGAAAGATCATCTTTCTTGTTATTAGACTAATGTTTTAGTATGGTACGAACTCAGTATCTCCTTTATTACACTTCCAGTCGGTTGAATGATCTCTACGAGCCGGCTGCACTCCACAGGTGAAGGCGAAACGCATGGCGTAAGACACTTGTAGCGTCTCTGTTTTTAGCGGTCCTTGCCGCTTCGTTTGCGGATGAAGCGTGCCGAAAACGTTTGTTTATATTCTTTGGTACGTGTTGGAATGCAGCCAACCTGCTCTCCGTGACGCCAGCAAGGGTGAGATGTAGACGACTGCAATTGCTGCTGGAATTAAACGTCACACGCAGAAACCTTGTCGGAGGAATGGCGTAGCTTGTTTACCTGCATGTCAAAGCATGCGGGGAATAGTTCGCCGACCGCAGCGCCGTTTGCTGCCTGGTTTTGCTTTGAAACGGAATGTCCACCACATCTGAAACGTCACGTCTCTTGTCAGAACCAACGTTATTACAGAAAGTCCAATAGCCTTTATTACATCGCAGTCAGCCTGTTTGGGCCTCTTATTTGGATTCAGTTAACTGGTGGAAGTCTTCTTAGCTTATGCAAAGTAGTTTACTAAGAACGTTCACAGATGTAAAGGTCATTATTAGAAATTAAAATTGTGCAAAAGGTCAGATATGATAAAACCGATCATTCAGATGCGAGGTGCTTCGTCAGATAGATCATATATCTTGTAGACACACGAATTTCAATACTATGGTTACATGCACGAACGAAATAGTATTTTCGAAATCTTAGTATTCAAAAATTGTTCAAATGGCTCTGAACACTATGCGACTTAACTTCTGAGGTCATCAGTTGCCTAGAACTTAGAACTAATTAAACCCAACTAACCTAAGGACATCACACACATCCATGCCCCAGGCAGGATTCGAACCTGCGACCGACACGGTCGCTCGGCTCCAGTTTGTAGCGCCTAGAACCGCACGGCCACTCCGGCCGCCTCTTAGTATTCATTTAGGACACATGGTAACTACATCCCGTTTGGTATCTGGATGTAAATCAGTTGATTTGTTATAAGCTGGTGGGTAGACAGTACGAGTTTGTAAAACAAACTCAGGGCAAGGGCTAATACGCATCTGATGGTAAAACGCTATGAAAATTTTACCCCTGATTTCATAAATTGTTTTCTATGTTTTGATTATTACATATTACTTTTTCACTAATGCACGCCTGTGGGATGGCACTCGACTCGGAGGTGGGCCGGTTCGAATGCTGCTGGTGGATGAAATTCTCTCTGTCAGTGTTTGGCCTCTTAATCACCAGTCTTTGCGCCAATGTCCTGGATTAAAGTCCGAACCTCTCTGCAGTGTCTCAAGAAGAGAGGTTGTGTGGTACTGTTAATAATAATTCGTCCGTCGGATGGAAACGTTAAGCACGGCAGTCCCGTTGGCGCTATCCGAGAGGCGTTGGCTATGTACCGGCAGCGAGTTTCACATTCTTCCTTCCCACATCACATCATCATCATCATACAACACAAACATAAAACCATACCATACACACATTCATTACACTCACCTAAACTCTACGAATATGCATATGACACAACTCTCACACATACGCAAGGAAAGAGGCTCACGTGCGCAGTTGAACAACCTTTCCAATAGACGCCGAACCCACCCCATGCTGTATGGATGGATGGACGATTTGGGGGAGAGGACCAAACAGCGAGGTCACCGGTCCCATCGGATTTGGGAAGGATGGGAAAGGAAGTTGGCCGTGCCCTTTCGAAGGAACCATCCGGGCATTTGCCTGAAGCGATTTAGGTAAATCAGGGAAAACCTAAATCAGGATGGCCAGACGCGGGTTTGAACCGTCGACCTCCCGAATCCGAGTCCAGTGTGCTAACCACTGCGCCATCCCGCTCGGTCCGTGGTGTATCACAGCCAACAATTCCATACGGCATTTCCATTTTTACTGTTCTGAAAGGAATTTCATAGAAATTACGCTGTAACGAGCCACCGGAAACCACGGGTCCCTTATATCAAAATACTCCGAAAATAACCCTGAAAAACTTCTGAAATTTTCTCGATGGAATTTGTGTTCACAACGTAGAGCCATCTCGTGTGTCGTTTCGCAGTGGTACTCAGTTTTCAGTTTCAAGTTTTTTTTAAATGGTTCAAATGGCTCTGAGCACTATGGGACTCAACTGCTGTGGTCATCAGTCCCCTAGAACTTAGAACTACTTAAACCTAACTAACCTAAGGACATCACACACATCCATGCCCGAGGCAGGATTCGAACCTACGACCGTAGCAGTCGCACGGTTCCGGACTGCGCCCCTAGAACCGCGAGACCACCGCGGCCGGCAGTTTTTTTAGATCATCTATCAGCAAACTGTCACGAAGGTGTAGGTATCAGCCTGGCAGACAGTTAAAGAGCGTCAGCGGGCAAAGAACTGCCGCCAAAGCACGATAGTTGCGAGTCGCAGCTACAGACGACGATACTGTAGTTGTCATTAAGTTTTTAGGCGCCAGTGACCGCATTACAGTGACCGCGTATATTTCCTGTTGTGGTTTCAGGCACTATCTCATTACACTCTCAGAAGCTATTTAAATTCAGAATGTTGAAGTAAACTGACGGAAATTGAAAGTGTTACGCGATTAATACTTCGACACCGTTGAATTTGTTGATTAAAATTTTATCCTTTTACGAGCTTATCTTAAGTACAGAAAAAAAACCGTTCCTACAGACGAAGAATGGTGAGAGTACGTAATGTATACTTGGTGTGTGTGTGTGTGTGTGTGTGTGTGTGTGTGTGTGTGTGTGTGTGTGTGTGTGTGTGTCTGTCTAAATTTAATGGAACTTTTAAGCATTTTTCCAGAACACGTGCACCTCCACCTGTCGCCATCTTTAGGACTTTGAGAAAAGTCGATTGGCGTAAGGGAAATGTTGCTAATGGACATCAGTTCCGAAAGGAATGGAAGTTTAATCATTTAGTGCTCGTTATGTGTTGAACACCTCTACAGATGGTGCTTCATGGTGTTACACTATCCATTTTGGCTGTGTAAGTGGAACGCACATGCTTGACAGCTATCAAAATGGAACCCTGGGAGCAGCTTACTTCTTGCAAATCACAAGTCGGTTGTGTCCTTGGCTGGCGCCCACAGTTCCTCCGCGGAGCTACCAAACCCGTGGGACTGCACACCTCTTGCCTTCCCAAGCACTGCGTTCACACACTCTACGTCACACTTTAAACCCTGCGTAACATCTATTTGAATGAACTTCCAATGCGAAAAGATTTACGTGGCAATGACTTGTTTTTATGTTGTTCCTAACGGATTCTACAAGGTGTGTCTGAAAAGTTCGATGAATGGTCTCAGAAAATAAAGGAAACATGAGTTAAGAGCAAAATACCTTAACTGGCCTCCAAAGTAATTATCTTTAGCCACAATACACTTCTGATGTTGTAAATTGTCAGCAAACGCTTCTTGTGAAATCACTCGAAGTACCGTGCTCAAGCGCAACGTCTGCGAAGCGAAAGCGTTTTAAGAAAAGGCGGAAAAACAAAAATAAGTCTGATGGTGCTAAATATGGAGAATTATGAGGGTGCTCAGAAACAGTTACGTTGCGTTCAGAGAAGAATTTAAGCATGCAGACGTTGTGGTTATACAACAACGCGTGACCATGGTGCTTCGAGTGATTCCAGAAGTGTTTGCTGATTGTTTCCAACAGCTTTACTACCGATATCAGAAGTGCGTTGTAGCTAATGGTGATTACTCTGAAGGCCAGTAAAGTTGTTTTGTTTGTAACGCTTGTTTTCTCTGTTTTCTAAGACCTTTCGCCAAACTTTCCACACGCGCCTTGTATTGCAGGTGTTCTGACGAAGGCGAAATTTTGGCACAATTATTTTCGGAACTGAAAGCAAAGTGCTCTATATCCGTTTTAGGAAAATTTACTGTGCTTCAGTATGCGGCAGTGTCACAAAGAGGAAACAATGTTATTTTCCCCCGGTGGGAGACCAGAGGATGTGCTAGGTCATGAAATTACACTGTGCACTCACTGAATTGAAAGCAAGTAGGGCAACGTACCGAAACTTTCTTACAGTATAATTAAAGCTGTGGTATAATTTTTCACAAGTGATTGCCGGCCGCTGTGGCCGAGCGGTTCTAGGCGCTTCTGTCCGGAACCGCGCGACCGGTACGGTCGCAGATTCGAATCCTGCCTCGGGAATGGATGTGTGTGGTGTCCTTGGGTTAGTTAAGTTTAAGTAGTTCTAAGTTCTAGGGGACTGATGACATCAGATGTTAAGTCCCATAGTGCTCAGAGCCATTTGAACCATTTGAGCCACAAGTGCTTCAAAAAAATTTTCTCTCTATAAAAGTTCTCTCGTCGTCGTCGTCTTCAACCCGAAGACTGATTTGTCCACGCTAGTCTGTCTTCCGCAAACCTTTTCATCTGCACGTAACTATTACAACCTACATCCGTTCGAAACTGCTTTCTGTAGTCAAGCCTTGGTCTGCCTCTAAAATTTTTATCCCCGCATTTCCCTCATTACCAAATTACGATTCGTTGATGCGACAGTGCGTGCCCTATCAACCGATCCCTTCTTTTAGTCAAGTTTTGCAATAAGTTTCTATCTTCGCCTATTTCATTCAGAACCTCTCCATCAGTTATCCGATTTACGCATCTAATCTTCAGCATTATTCTGTAGCACCACATCCAAAAAGCTTTTATTTTCTTCTTGCATACACTGTTTATCGTCTACTTTTCACTTCCGTACGAGGCTACACAAATATTTACAGAAAAGACTTCCTAAAACTTAAAATTTTATTCGATGTTAGCAAGGTTTTTAGTTTGAGACCAGTTTGTCTTGCTATTGCTATTTAATCATTAAAAGCAAGGGAGGAGAGAAGTAAGGAAGATCAAGGTTTAGCATTCCGTTGAAGATTGATTTACTGAAGGGAGACTGTAACCTCGAACTGAACAACGCCGAAAAGGAAAATCTACATCTGGATAGTTTGACGGGGATCTGAACTCTTCTTTCGGATGTGGGTCCAGTATCTTAGGCGCTGCGGCACCCCACCTCAGTGGGTATGTAAGAGAGAGTATAGTTAAATTAAAATATAACAGAGCATTCAGTTTCACGCTATCAAATTGATGTGCTATAGTCTATCCCTCACTTACCTTCTGTTGAAACTTTAAACTCTCAACTCCTGGAGCTTACCTCCTTTCTATTTTTCTTTCCTTCCAGTGTTCACCTCAACGTTCTCAGAATTCTCCCGAGTTGACGAAACTGTCCATTTGCCCTCCCTGTAATAACCTTCCATCGTATTTTATATCACTTTGTGACACATCGAAGTGTCTAGTGACATACAACCAAACCTGTAATCGAACGATGCCGTAATTTTAATCCTACTCATGCATATTGTCTGTCTGTATGTCTATCTATCTATCTATTTGTCCAACTCCTTCTCCCTCCTTTCTCAGTCCATCTCACCTTCCGTTTCTCGGTCCTCCATCTCCTCCTCTCCATCACCTCCTCTTCCTTTGTCTGTCCATTTCGCCGGTCCCTGTGGCCGAGCGGTTCTAGGCGCTTGAGTCTGGAACCGCGCGACCGCTACGGTCGCAGGTTCGAATACTGCTTCGGGCATGGATGTGTGTGATGTCCTTAGGTTAGTTAGGTTTAAGTAGTTCTACGTCTAGGAACTGATGACCTCAGATGTTAAGTCCCATAGTGCTCAGAGCCATTTGAACCATTATTTTTTTGTCTGTCCATTTTCTCCTTCCTCTACTCTCCAAACGTTATCACCCCCACCCCAGTAGGCGGTTGCAGTTTCTTACTCCCATAGTACTTCTTTCCGGAGAGTAAACAGTATTTCTATCAAGTTAAAATCGATCCAGGGGTTTAGGAAGAGTTTTTACCGTGGCTGTGTCCGCTTACGCACAAGTCACGCATATGGTGCTACTGTGAAGGTGCTACTGTGCCTTTGCACCGGAGAAGTAGTGATCAGGAAGAAGATTGCATGCTGCATGCCCGCATTTATACGCCTATGCTCCTCAGTACTGAAAAACTGAGTCAGCATGCCTCCATGATGAGTGACGTGCTGAACTCAGGAGAATGACAATCTTCCACATCCTTACCTCTAGTTTCTTAACTCGCCCGTGAATAGATTATACTATAAATATATGATTCCGCCTTTTAGTTACAATCTGAAATGACGGTGGGACACGAATCTTCCAGAGATGTTCGTACTTTATACATTCCTTCGGAGATTTATTGGCATATTATCGTCTTCAGCTTGCGTATCTAATTTGCAATACTTGTTTCCTGACCATTGTCTACTCATTTATCATCGGGCGTTTTACTGGGCGCCCATGTTACCGTTAGTTCAAGAAAACACTCGCTTGGAATACGTAGCCATGTCTTAAAGCAGGACGCTAATAGCCACGTGACAGCTGCTGTGTGGCTGTACTCTGCCAACCATGAAAAGAAATTATTCCCAGCGCTACGTTTTCAGCTTAGAAAATACCTTTATATCCGACGATCGATGCTCCACGTGTTCCGAAACGTGCGGCCATCGTTAGAGATGTTTGCTTCTATAAGCAGCAGGAGATTTTCGTCTGCCTTTGAGGTTTTAAGGTGGCGCCGTGTGTTGGATTGGTTGCCGACATCTTACAAGGGTACGGGGGAATTGCCTGGGGTCTCCAGTGCCTGCAAGGCAGTGCGCAAAAGTCGACTGGTAACGGAGGGCGCCAACGTATACTCCGTTTCCAAGGAAACCAACTATCCTTCCGATAACTGTGGCGCGTCTCGTTAGAGATTTCGCTACACTGAGCCAGCTCTCTGTGCCCAGTAAATCACCGACACCGCCTGCCAAGAGGTCATACTTCGTTGAGAGTGCCTCAGGTGGTTGACTACGTATATCTTGACGTTCAAAATGTCAGAGTTTAATTAGTTTTACAACCATCTATGTGCCGAACGAATTAGCCTTCTTACGTGTAAAGTATGTTAAGCTAACGAGTGGGTAAATACATTAGTGGACACAGGCTATTCGTACGGTAGATCTGAAGATACGACTTAGGATCATTATTGTTTATTGTCTGTGATGATGACTTCACAGATGCAAATTTGGACGCTGATTGTGTGGTTATCTGAAACACGGTATTGATTCGAGAGAATACCAAGGTTATTTAGTCTGGTCTCGATGGGAGTACAACATGTAAAAATTTACTTCTAGCTTCACATTTAATTTTTTTTTTTTTTTAAAAGAAAGGCTGAAGCGCCGCTGTCGCCGACTATAAAAAGTTGACAAGTCTCGATTGCAGAGACATTAATATTAGTTGTTTAAAAGAGAGTATTCTATATCTGTGATCAGTCTGCTTCTGCTGTGTGAGTTGCGTAATTTATTATTCTAATCAGAAGCAAAACAAAACAGCATGACTTCATTTCGAAGACATTTAATGATTTCTTTATGTTAGCGAAGGTTTTGGTAAACAGTAGTAAAGTATATTTCTCAGACGATCAACTCGTCGGAGACATCATTCACTTGACGTCACCGGGCGATGCACATGCATAGGCCATATTATTACAAGATTGCTTTTTCTCTAATGATTAAACCTGTCGACTGATTCTTCATAATTCTGTTATTGACATTGCTTTTCTTCTAGTATGATAACCCTCTTGTAATTATTGAAACTGGAAAGAGAGCTATTTCTTGTGGTATCAGAAATGCTTGATGTTAATGAAGCGAATAGGACCATATCCATTCATAGACACACGGGTCCATGTAACGTGGTTTCCCGAAATAACTTCAGGCGAATCGCTGTATAAACAGTTTAAAATGGGCCAGCGTCGAGTTGCTGCTCCATTCCTTGGCCATTTGAGGTAGCATTCAGTCACTCATAGCTTCAACTTAGATGAAACGTTAAATTCTGATTTTTCATTCTACCTCTAAACAAGCTTTCTATAGAAGACATAAGATAAATGCAATAAGTCAGAAAGAGGAATTTTTAACCATGGAAGTAAAAAAGCAGGAAAAGGTACGGAGTTATTTTGTTATGTTCAAAAATATAGCTAAAATTATCAGAACTACGCTTGTCCTTGGTTGCAAAATATCATCATTATTGCAATTTTCTGTGTGGGTTGAATCTACCGATACCGGACATCGGCTTTCATCTACATCTACGCACATACTGCGCAAGTCGCCGTATAGTGTATGATGCAGGTTGCCTTGTATCACTACTACTAATTTCCTTTCCTATTCCATTGTCAATTGGAGCGAAGGAAAAACGACTGCCTAAATGTCTCCGAACGAGCCTAATTTCTCTCATTTATCTTCGTGGTCCTTACACGAAATGTACGATGGCGGCAGTAGAATCGTTCTGCAGTCAGCTGCAACTGCCTGTTCTCTAGCCTTTCTCAAAAGCGTTTCGCGAAGAGAACGTCGTCTTCCCTCCAGGGATTGCCGGCCGGTGTGTCCGAGCGGTTCTAGGCGCTTCAGTCTGGAGCCGCGCGACTGCTACGGTCGCAGGTTCGAATCCTGCCTCGGGCATGGATGTGTGTAATGTCCTTAGGTTAGTTAGGTTTAAGTGGTTCTAAGTTCTAGATGACTGACGACCTCAGATGTTAATTCCCATAGTGCTGAGAGCCATTTGAACCATTTGAACCCTCCAGGGATTCCAATTTCAGTTCACGAAGCATTCCCGTAAAACCCGTGTTGATCCATCCTACCGGTAACCAGCCAAGCAGCACGCTTCTGAATTGCTTCGACATATTCCTTTAATCCGACAGGGTGGCGATCCCAAACACTCGAGCAGTCCCCACTACTCTCCTTACGTGCTTCCATTTCACATCACGCTGCGACGATACGTCTATATATTTAATCGATATGACTGTGTCAGGCAGCACATGACCCGTGATGCAGTGATGTGCCGTGTAATGCCATAGGTGCGCAGACAGATATGGAACAGAATAATGAGAATAGTTATTTAGCTTCAATATTGTTTTTTGGTTTGCAGGTCGTGGTGACGGACATCTGTAACGCAGCGCAAGATCTAGGTTAGGTTGATAGGTAACAGTTTGTTTATGAAATGGCGAGGCCAATGAATGTGGCGCAATAAGAATAACTGTAATTTTTATTATGGTTCGTATATCACACATATCACATGTCGATGAGTGACTTTTGTTTGCGATTTTTATGACGTCATGGGTCAAAGCAGGCGGATGGTTTCGGAAAGTTCGATATCTCATTTTTTACGGCGGAAATAGGGAGTATCTCATTAACTGAGAAGTTTCCACTAATATTTTATTCTACATAGTCACATTTTTCCGAGTCCATAATCCATTTCTGACTCAATGTAGCTTGTTCGGTTCGAGTTGGTGCAGTGGTGAGAAGCCCCAAATCGCTTACGGCAACTGACGGGATGGTTCCTTCGAGAGGACACTGCCGATTTCCTTCCCCATCCGAGCTTGTTCGCCGTCTCTAATGGCCTTGTCGTCGACAGGTCGTTAAACCCTAATCTTCCTTCCTTTTCATTAACATACTGACGCATTTCGTTTTCCGAAGGGTGTGTATGGACCGCCTCTTGCAGGATCACCCAACGACTGAGAGTGTTACGTCGACAATCCTTTCGTAGAGATGAGCTCAACGCGCCGGAGGACAGTTACAGAGAAGCGATTATTTAACAAATTTTAATAATTCTTACCTTTGTTCGGTATGACAGTCATAATGTACTTTTTGAATTAAACTGTCGCCATTGGACTGTAAAGTTTTTATAATGAATTTATTTCACACTATCGCTATTTCGGCTTCTAAGCCGTTATCAAGTTCAAAGGTGAAAAAAAGTCATTATATACCCGACATGTCTGAATGACATGTTTTCATTCAAATAAAACAATTCGTATGTGGTCACACATACCAGTCGCCGCATTATGAGATCTGAATGTAAATTCAAAAAAAAAAAATATGGGGAGGTGTTGTATCTGGAGACTAGTGCACCTAGGAACACACGGTGTTTCCTAGTTCGTGTTTCAGTCTAGTGATCGATTTCATAATCACACGAAGGAACGGGCACTAGAGAGCGTCATTTTCTGCCTTTTTTGGTATTTTGAGACATGATGTTGTGTTTTGAGCAGCAACTATAATTATTAAGAGTTCTACGTTTTACAGTCGTGTGTGATATATTAAAGCTACTTCGAGAACGTTCTTAATTTTTCAGTTACCGAGTTTTCTGGTGAGCAAAATCCTGTACATTTTTTAAAACTAGTTACGTAATGTGTGAACAGTTAAGGAATAATTCGTCACTCGTGCGCCATCTTGTACCTTCAAGCGGGAGGTTTTCATACCGTGGAACACGTAATATTGACAAATGAACTAAGTTTTTTATGTCTCAACAGTTTTCCCTGTCTCTAAAACGAAAATTTGGTTAGTTTCCAATAGCTCCTATTTCAAAATGTTTTTAACTTATAATTAGTATTTGATAATACGACGACGTGCTGAAAAGTAATGCCTCCAAATTTCTTATGTGAAAATTGTTAAAGATTTTTAAATAAAACAAACGTCTATAACATTCTGTATCTTTATTCTTCATGTCTACACATTTATTTTTCAACCTAGTCACCCTGTCGATGAACACATTTCTCCGAACGAGAGACCAGTTTGTTGATACCCTCACTGAAGGATGTTTGACATCGCTGACGGAGCCAAAACCTCACCTCTGCTTGCACGTCCTCATCATTATCAAAGCGAAGTCCTCGAAGGTGATCTTTATGTTTTGGAAACAGATGAAAACCGGATGGGGCCAAGCCGGGACTATATCGAAGAAGATCGATGACAGTGAACCCAAGGCACTGAATTGTTGCAGATGTCGCAGCGCTCGTGTGTGATTGGTCTGCCGTTGTCATTCTGAACGAGAGGATGTTCCATGTGTGGACGAACTCTGTAAATCCATGCTTTCAGTTTTCTGACATAGTTAACTTTACACATCCCCACATTATACGTTGCAGTTCGGAGCCCTCTGGCGTCGGAGGGTTGCAACTTGCTTCAGCGAAGCAGAAAAGTCGACCGAGTAATACGCATGACATGTAATAGCTCAACCGATATTGAGAACAGAATAAAAAAATTCAGAGGTCTTACTTTTCAGTACGTTCTCGTACTTCTTCTTAATCTGATTTCACTTACTGATTGTTTGTGTGTATCAGAGTAATTATGTAACGCGTAGATTGTTAAATACGGTATTGACTAGAGTTTCTCTATTTAAACCCTTCTAAATTTGAATAGAATTTTTTTTCCTAGGTATATGACCATATTTTACCTTGGAACAGTTTTTCACATTTGGAAAAACCTCAGTTTTCCAGAGTAATTTTTGTAATTTCACAAAAAATACTGCAGCACCCAGAAAGCGAATGCTATCGTTCCAAAATTGAATAAGAAAATGAATTAACTTTCTATTACAGGGCTGGGTAGAGGCGAAAGCTACAACACTCTCTCCTATTACAGCTGACATTACGCAGAGCACACTCTAACGCACTGTGTTGTGCTAATTATGGCCAATACAGTGCTGTGATAGGCATTAATCATGTACGAAGATAAACTGAATATGTTTTGACACGGTTCATACCTACCAAAACACCGTATTGGCCATCATTAGGACAGCATAGTGCGTTAAGACGTGTCTGTTGTGCGTAATGCCTCCTGTAATAATGGTTCAAATGGCTCTGAGCACTATGGGACTTAACATCTGTGGTCATCAGTCCCCTAGAACTTAGAACTACTTAAACCTAACTAACCTAAGGACGTCACACATATCCATGCCCGAGGCAGGATTCGAACCTGCGACCGCAGCAGTCGCGCGGTTCCGGACTGCGCGCCTAGAACCGCTAGACCACCGCGGCCGGCCCTCCTGTAATACCTGCCTTTAACTCACAATCAGGTCTTATAATGCGACAACTGATATATGTGACGACATATGTTAACCCTACGACCTTGATAATAACCCAACAACGCCCATGTTGAACTGTTGTACGGAACTGCTACTGCTTGCGACAATAAAAATTCAAATCAAACAATTATCCGTGGTAGAACACATTAATGCATTTACATACAACATACCCAATAAATATGCCGTACTTACAAACATTCAGGACACAGGATATTCCTTTTATAACAGAGAGGACAATTTAATAATACTTCACGAAATGAACAACGGCCACAAAATCAATCTTCATGAAGAACTGGAAATTTTCATTCGCAATAGAAAACATGGACAGAACACACTAAATGAAAAAGCTGAGACCATAGCAATGAGTTTCTTACAAAACTTAGCAGATATACCACATGGTGCACTATAACTATTTCAGATTTTTACTTCTTGAGTAACCTTAGGAGAAGATAGCTCTCAAAGCACTGCACAGAAAGAGCACGAATTAATTACGTTGTTACTAAGTCTGCAAGTTTTATATTTTTCATGATTTTATTTTATTTTTATTTGTGTCTTCACTGTCTTGTATTTGCAACAGTAGTACTTTTAACAAGTCGTTGCAAAGAATGAAATAATTGTTATATGCACGTATGGCCCACAGTGTAAGTTGGTAATAAATGATCTCTCATGCAAGGCACTGTATCTTTACATCACTGTAATCTTTGGCTTTTTTGTGTTAGTGGTTCGTGTTCTGTAAGCAAATAAAGTTAAAAATGTATATTTATGACGAACCACAGGGCTCTGTGCACTGAAACAGATTGTTAAGTAACTCTATCACCCTTTAGTACTTATAAGTGCCATATTATGCTAACGAGTGCCTGCTATACGTTTTTGTAGCAAAATGAAACCACAACAAACAACTAGCTACATCCAACTAACAAAAACGTAACATAATATAATTATTCCAGCTGAAGATGAGTGTGTAAACTCTCGAAACGCATCGTGGGATGAAATAAAAAGAGTGACTGACGCAGATAATTGTTTCATTTGAACTTTTATTATGACCACATGTTGTTGTTGTGGTCTTCAGTCCTGAGACTGGTTTGATGCAGCTCTCCATGCTACTCTATCCTGTGCAAGCCTCTTCATCTCCTAGTACCTACTGCAGCCTACATCCTTCTGAATCTGCTTAGTGTATTCATCTCTTGGTCTCCCTCTACTATTTTTACCCTCCACGCTGCCCTCCAGTACTAAATTGGTGATCCCTTGATGCCTCAGAACATGTCCTACCAAGCGATTCCTTCATCTAGTCAAGTTGTACCACAAACTCCTCTACTCCCCAAATCTATTTAATACCTCCTCATTAGTTATGTGATCTACCCATTTAATCTTCAGCATTCTTCTGTAGCACCACATTTGGAAATCTTCTATTCTTTTCTTGTCTAAACTATTTATTGTCCACGTTTCACTTCCATATATGGCTACACTCCATACAAATACTTTCAGAAACGACTTCCTAACGCTTAAATCAATACTCGATGTTAACAAATTTCTCTTCTTCAGAAACGCTTTCCTTGCCATTGCCTGTCTACATTTTATATCCTCTCTACTTCGACCATAGCAAAAGTCCTTTACTACTTTAAATGTCTCATTTCCTAATCTAATTCCCTCAGCATCACCCGACTTAATTCGACTACATTCCATCCTCGTGTTGCTATTGTTGATGTTCATCTTATACCCTCCTTTCAAGACACTGTCCATTCCGTTCAACTGCTCTTCCAAGTTCTTTGCTGTTTCTGACAGAATTACAATGTCATCGGTGAACCTCAAAGTAGGTGTGAAGCCGTTGATCCATATTTCGACGACGATGTGTCATTCAGACATGTCGAATATTTAGTTACTTTTTTTTCGCCTTTTGCTATAAATCTGAAATCGCGATAGTGTGAAATAAATGAATAATTAAAGACTTCGTCGAATGGCGGTAATTTCATTCTGAAGTACATTTAATAAAATTGTTTCTCTCGAAAAACTAAGAACTGCTAATTTATTTGTGCTTCCGAGGTACGCACAGTATGCAGGGGCGTTGGCGATAGGTTGCAGGGGTGTCCAGTGGGTGGGAGGAGAAAAAAAGTCGGCGACGCCGTTTGAATGGACGCCATGGCGGAAACGCGCGCAGGGCGCATGCGCATGCGCACGGGAGGGATGGGCGTGGCGGGGAAGCGGGGAAAGGGCGCGGGCAGACGGGATCACTGGCAGACCTTGGCATTTGACGTCGCGACGCCAGACACCGACCGTCGCCATGGAAACGAGACGAGAGCCGGCGGCGGCGGCAGCGGCGGCGGCGGCGGCGGCCGCACTTTCACCCTCGCCAAACAGCAGCGCGCCACACACACCCCCAAAACGCATCGCCCTGCGCGCGCTGCGCCGTATCAGCAACGTTTACTTCTACGTCCTTCCTCTCCATTCTCTCCGCACTGCACATCCCGTATCTGTTTCATTTATCTTTTTTCTACCTTATTTAGGTGTCCTGTTCGTTTACAGATAAACAGGTTGCACATTGTCCCCAAATTTCACTCTTGCTCGTTTTTTCTAGCTTTTCAACTTCACTTTATCAGCGAGTTGATCATGAAAACGACGTTGAATGTGTATATGGGGATGAAACAGGCTGAATTCCCTCTTTCATATTATCGCTTTCTCTACGATATGATGTTCTCGTGACCCCTGAATAGAAGCTACGGCTCTTTTTCATAAGCGTCGTTGAAAATTTACTCAGGCGTCTCATCTGTTATCATTTTTAGTAGCAGTAAGACGTTAAAAAAATATGTAACAACATTTTTCGTTCTTATTTTCCCTAAATATGCCTATGTTTCTCAGTTTAAAACTTTGTTTGAGAGCAGTACATTCGTCTCTCTCTCTCTCTCTCTCTCTCTCTCTCTTTCTCTTTCTCTCTCTGCTCTTTTTCGCAATCTGTCCATTTACCCTTTCGTGTTTCAAACAGATTTTTCCGTTTGATAATAACGCTAGCTTGATAGCGAAGGGCAGATTTTGAGTGCAACATGAGCAGTATATCAAACAGTGCAGCTGAAGACATAAGTTCATGGCTTTTAGATAAAAAATTATGTTAAATCACAGTAAAACTCAGTTTGGCAGTTTCTAACACACAATTCAACCAAAACTGCCATTTTGTTTACACTGAATGGACATATTATTAGTGAGTCTCCACAGTTAAAATATCTAGAGTGTCAGATAGATGGTAAGCTGTCATCGAGAGGCCATGGTGATGATTTTGTTCAAAAACTGAATTCTGCTATATTTACCATTAGAGACATTTCTGCAGTAAGTGATAGTCCAACAAGAAAATTAATCTACTTTGACTGTTTTTGTTCGCTTATGACACACGGCATTATATCCTGGGGTAATTCTTACCATTCACAAAGGGTATAATTGGCACAGAACTCAGCAGTTCGATCAATATGTGGTGTAAGTTCTCGAACCTCTTGTCAGTCACTGTTCAGAATGCTGGGAATTCTATCACTGACTTCTCAGTATATGTTTTCTCTAATGTCGTTTGTTGTTAATAATATGAACTCATTCCCAAAAATTATCAGCTATTAGCCAGTTAATAGGAGGCAGAAACTGGGTGGTGTCAGCAGTGTGAAAGGTTGACAAGAATGACGTCCAGGTGCTTATTACGGTGAGAACTGTCGCTTTCGTCTGAGAAATGCAAGGGAATTAACGCCCCAAGGAAAGGGGGTTATCATTGACACCCTTTATGCCACCCTCTGAGATCTTTTCTGTCGATTCTGAGGGGCGGTGCGTCTGAAATGTTTTTCTCTGCCACCCGTAACAAAACTGCCTGATTCCAACGCTGGACGTAGCGGTTCTGATCTCCACCGCAGAGGCGTCAAAAGAAGGGATGAAATGTAACAGGGAGTGTGACGATCGTCCTATCGTGTGACAGGGCTGCGGTGGTGCAGCGCAGAATTGTGATGAAACGTAGTGCCAACGTGTTATCATTAATCCACATGACAAGTCTCATGAACTTCGGAGCCCAGTGCTTTTTTTCGCACGTGTCGATGCCTTGCTGTTTGAAGCGTTGTCGACCTCGATTGTGAAATCGCAGAGCGCCACGCTTTCGCGGCATTACAGAGGAAGATAGTAGGTACCTTTGAGCTAAAGTTCAAACTTCTGCGTCGCAATGCGAGACAATTATGGAGTTTGGAAAAAGTGATCCTTTAATTGTGTCGCGCGGTGTCGGAAGGACAGGGTAAGAATACACCTATTAAGACTTCAGGTGGCGCAGTGGATACACTGGTTCCCGTCAGATCACCGAAGTTAAGCGCCGTCGGGCGTGGCCGGCACTTAGATGGGTGACCATCCAGGCCGCCAAGCACAGTTGCCATTTTTCGGGTGCACTCAGCCTCGTGATGCCAATTGAGGAGCTACTCGACCGAATAGTAGCGGCTCCGGTCAAAGAACCATCAAAACGACTGGGAGAGCGGTGTACTGACCACACGCCCCTCCTATCTGCATCCTCGCCTGAGGATGACACGGCGGTCGGATGGTCCCGATGGGCCACTTGTGGCCTGAAGACGGAGTGCATTAAGACTTCAGGGAGCCATATAAGGCAAAAATTGTAGGGGAATACAGAGGTCGAAATAAATTCAAATGGCTCTAAGCACAATGGGACTTAACATCTGAGGTCATCAGTCCCCTAGACTTAGAACTACTTAAACCTAACCAAGCTAAGGACATCACACAGGATTCGAACCTGCGACCGTTGCAGTAGCGCGGTTCCAGCCTGAAGCGCCTAGAACCACTCGGCCACAGCGGCCGCCAGGTCGAAATACATGCAACAAATGATTGAGGACGTGCTACTCAAAAAATGGTTCAAATGGCTCTGAGCACTATGCGACTTAACTTCTGAGGTCATCAGTCGCCTAGAACTTGGAACTACTTAAACCTAACTAACCTAAGGACATCACACACATCCATGCCCGAGGCAGGATTCGAACCTGCGACCGTAGCGGTCGCTCGGTTCCAGACTGTAGCGCCTATAACCGCACGGCCACTCCGGCCGGCACGTGCTACTCTGAGATCAAGAAAGTTTTAGAGGAAATAGTGACGGGACACAACAAAGCAATCAGAAGACTGAAAAGACTAATGTCAGCACTACTCTACACACTTTGGCACAATCACAGTGTCTTCTAGCTTCCTCTAAACTTGTTCAGTCGCATTAAAAACGTCACTAAATTCCTGCCGTAATTCAGGATAAATCTTGTGATCTTAAGAGTACGGATCATACAACAACTTTCACTACATTTGCTTAGCTTATACCTGTACTGTAATAGTAGGCCCCTCAGTCGGAAATCTAGTCGTAATTATCTGATGGAAGTAAGCTTGCTGTTATTTCTGTATTCTAAAATTCGCGCCCAATCTGTGGTTTTAAGTTAGGCTGTGAAGACATGTACTATGCACTGTTTGGTCAAACGTATCCGGAAACCCCTGTGTAAACCGGTATTGACCACTAAATATGACGATCGGCGGAGCTGAGGCAAGGTGTATTGTGTTGTCAGTAGAGAAGCAGTGACAGCAGAGTGCGTGGTCAGGAGAGCTCAGTAACTTCATCTACATCTACATCGTTACTCTGCAATTCACAGTTAAGTGCCTGGCAGAGGGTTAATCGAACTATTTTCATACTACTTCTCTACCATTCCATTCTCGAATGGCGCGTGGGAAAAAGGAACACCTAAATCTTTCCGTTCGAGCTCTGATTTCTCTTATTTTATTATGATGATCATTTCTCCCTACGTAGGTGGGTGTCAACAAAATATTTTCGCATTCGGAGTAGAAAGTTGGCGATTGAAGTTTCGTAAATAGAGCTCGCCACAAAGAAAACCGCCTTTGTTTCAGTGACTGCCATCCCAACTCGCATATCATATCAGTGACACACTCACCCGTATTGCGCGATAACACGAAACGATTTTCCCTTCTTTGCACTTTTTCGATGTCCTCCGTCAATACTACCTAGTAAGGATCCCATACCGCGCAGTAATATTCCAGCAGAGGACGGACAAATGTAATGTAGGCTGTCTCTTTAGTGGGTTTGTCGCATCTTCTAAATGTTTTGCCAACAAAGCGCAGTCTTTGTTTCGCCTGCTCCACAATATTATCTATGTGGTCTTTCCAATTTAAGTTGCTCGTAATTGGAATTCCTAGGTATTTAGTCGAATTGTCAGCCCTTAGATTTGTGCGATTTATCGTATACCCTAAATTTATCGGATTTCTTTTATTACCCATATGGATGACCTCGCACTTTTCTTTGTTTAGTGCCAATTGCCACTTTTCGCACCATACAGAAATTCTTTCTAGATCATTTTGTAATTGGAATTGATCGTCTGATGATTTAAATAGACGGTAAATTACAGCGTCATCTGCAAACAATCTAAGGGTGTTGCTCAGATTATCACCTAGATCATTTATCTAAATCAGGCACAGCAGAGGGCCTATGACACTACCTTGCGGAACGCCAGATATCACTTCTGTTCTACTCGATGATTTACCGTCTATCACTACGAACTGTGGCATCTCTGAGAGGAAATCACGAATAAAGTCACACAACTGAGACGATACTCCATATGCACGCAATTTGATTAATAGTCGCTTGTGAGGAACGGTATCAAAAGCCTTCTGGAAATCTAGGAATATGGAATCGATCTGAGATCCCTTGTCGACAGCACTTCGAACTTGCACCAATCATTAGACGTCACTTGAGTAACAAATCCGTCAGGGACATTTCAACCCTTCTAAAGCTGCTCAAGTCGACTGTTGGTGATATGATTGCGAAGTCGAAACGCGAAGGAACAACCACAACTTAACCAAAACCAGGCAGACTTCAATCATGTACTGACGGAAAAGGACCGTCGAGCATTGCGAAGGATGATTGTAAAAGAATCGCACAAAATCAGCGCCGTGCGGGGTAGCCGCGCGCTCTAGGGCACCTTGCCACGGTTCGCGCGGCTTCCCCCCGCCACGGTTCGCGCGGCTTCCCCCCCCGTTGGAGCCCGTTGGAGGTTCGAGTCCGCCCTCGGGCATGGGTGTGTGGGTTACCCTTAGCATAAGTTAGGTTAAGTTAGATTAAGTAGTATGTAAGCCTAGGGACAGATGACCTCAGCAGTTTGGTCCCATAGGAACCACACACAAAAATAAAATCAGCGGAAGAAAAAAAAATGGTTCAAATGGCTCTGAGCACTATGGGACTTAACATCTCAGTCCCTTAGAACTTAGAACTACTTAAACCTAACTAACCTAAGGACATCGCACAACACCCAGTCATCACGAGGCAGAGAAAATCCCTGACCCCGCCGGGAATCGAACCCGGGAACCCGGGCGTGGGAAGAGAGAACGCTACCGCACGACCGCGAGCTGCGGACATCAGCGGAAGAAATTCTTCGTGAGTTCCAAAGTGCTGCCAGCAGTTCAGGTAGTACAATGACTGTACGTAAGGATGGTTGAGCAGCTCCTCATATGCTACACAAGCAAGCAACGCTTAAGGTGCTGTAAAGAGCGACGGCACTAGACAGTGGACAATCGGAAACGAATGGTTTGGAATGGTGAATCTCACTATACCGTCTGGCAATCCGATGGAAGGGTTTGGGTTTGGCGAATGCCTGGGGAACGTTGCCTGCCATCATATGTAGTGCAAGCAACGAAGTATGAAGATATACTTATATGGATATGGTGTCTGTTCTTTCGGACATGTCCGAAAGAACAGACACCGTATCCATATAAGTATATAGTTCTGGTACCACCGGCCAAGGCCTACTTCTTCTGTGCGGATGCACACATATTCCCCGAACTCTTACGGGACATTGGTAAGAATGTCTTCCTCGAGTAATGAGTGTGTTGTGGTGGGACACTACGAATGTGGTGTGTGGACATACAAGGTGAGAATGTGGGTCTCGCCGGAGACGTGTGCGAGATAGTCCCTGCAGTCGCATTAGCCTCTGTGCCCTCGGTGGCTCAGATGAATAGAGCGTCTCCCATGTAAGCAGGAGATCCTGGGTTCGAGTCCCGGTCGGGGCACACATTTTCACCTGTCCTCGTTGATATATGTCAGCGCCCGTCAGCAGCTGAAGGTATTAATATAATTCTAAAAGTATAAAGGAGGTGACGTTACGGTGTGGGGATGTTTCCCATGCTGAAGGATTTGAAGACATTTTACAGCGTTGTGTACTGGGTATAATGGAGGAACAATTCGGAGACGATTATTTCTGTCAGCATGACAAAGGAATGCATTCTGTAATAAAGCAGCATCTGTGATGCAACGGTTTGTAGAGAATAACATTCCTGAAATGGATAGGTCTCCCTAGAGTTCCTATCTGAACACACTGGAACATCTTTGGGATGAGACAGAACGACGACTTCGTCCCAGACCCGAGCGTCAAACATGACTACTTTCTGTGGTTTCAGCTCTTGAGGAAGAATGGGCATCCATTCCTCTACAGACATTAAGACAGCTCATTGAAAGCCTTCCCAGATGTTCAAGACGCCGTAGCAGTGAAAGGTAGTCACTCTCCGTATTAATGATGATGATGATGATGTTTGGTTTGTGGGCGCTCAACTGCGCGGTTATCAGCGCCCTTACAAATTCCCAACCTTTGCTCAGTCCTATCTGGCACTTTCATGAATGATGATGAAATGATGAGGAAAACACGAACTCCCGGTCATCTCGTCCCCATATTAATGTCCTCTAATAGGGGTCCGGAGACTTTTGGTCAGATAGAGTATGCAGACAGTTGTTTCACATGTGAATAGAAAGGATTGTGACTTCGCGCCAGTCAACGGTTAGGTCGTATGAAACGGAGCACAAGCAAGGGTAGAACTGGGATGTTGTGTGAGACAAGGCGTACCATATCACTTCATTCACTGGCCAGAATAGTGTCGAAGTACCCACCTCCGCGTTCCCAACAGTGGTAAACAGAAGTAAAACATTACAGTACTCTCATATATTTCCTAGTAGTAACAGAGGAGTGGTCAGAGAATGTCGAAGTTTGACCACATACAGAGTATAATTTTTCTTCCCTCCCACAAAGCTGCCAGCCAGTAGCCAGTAGCGGAGCACAGGGCGAATGAATATTTTATAAATGCCCCTGAATGCGCTGCTCTCACTTTACTCGCTTTAAATACCGGGCTCGCTTGCGCCGGCACGAGCTAGCTGCTGTCACACTCCCAGTCCTCTTCACTCCTCCGCTAGCCGGCTGTTATAACCACCGTCACATTCAGCTGCTACACGTTATTTGATTTCAGTAAAAACGTTCCCTGTGCTAAGATCACAGTACGAGAACGGCAGACCAATGCTTCAGAGGATACGGGAAGATTCTTCGTCGCTTCGTATTAATTGCGTCCTATGAAGATCTTGCATAATCCACTTTACATTTTTATACTAGGACAAATAAAAAACATTGTAACGAGACTGTAGTGTGCTAACATAGGTGTTGGCCTATACGTCTTCGGTTGTTTAGGATCTGTATATCAGTTTCTATTGGCTCATTTCATACCTACGTACGTGGTGTGTGTGAAGTCAAATGGAGCCAGGGGAAAAATAGGTGCATTCAACGAAAGTAAAATTAAGTGCTCCAAAACGAATAACACAAAAATGAATAACATCTGGCATGAGCTCACCCGCATATCAGATTTTGTTCCGTTCAGTCCGATCCATCAGCTCAACTTACGGGGAACTTCCAGTGTTTCTTAACTATTTCCCAAGTCCTCGTTGTTCACATCTTCACTGCTCTTCCTTCAATCTGGTGAATGAGTCAAGGACATCGAGCAGAGCTGAACCTTCCAACAATATCCTCATTGCTATCGTTCTATTTAAATATCGTTCTGTTACACACTATGAACGACGTGTAGACGATATTTTTTCAGCCTACGGACCGATTCAACTGCTCATACTTTCTGTTGTAAGAAAATCACCCGTCCTATTGGCTGCTCCTCGAAAACTGAGAATCTGGAAGTGGGCGTGGCCTCATATTCTTTCTTAAATCCGGAACTTTGTTGCAAGAGTCGCCAACAGGCGATAGGCAATACTAGAAATTTTCTCCTTCCAGTTTTCGCTGGTTAAAGGATAATTAACGACTCACTAAATTTAAGAGCCCAATGTACGTGGCATCTTGGGCTCACATTTTCCTTGAAAGGCTTCAGGAAGATGTGGAGGTAAGATGGTTGGCAGTCTTGTTTTTATTAAATTACTTTGATCTGCAATAATCTTCCTTTCGCTGAAGAGCTCACCTTTGTCTACTCATAGAGGAGTCTACTAATGTCACATAACCTGGTATGTTAGGGTTGTAGAGCGTGTTGTAATGTGGTACAAACCTGATTATTAGCCAAGAGTTGACACAAAAATTTACGGCAGACAAAGAACCGAAAAGCAAAGAGTATGGTAATTCTCAAAATGCTAAATTTTTAAAATTTTTGTATGTAAGGAAAATTTTAACCAGCAACTCTCGGTATATCTGCTTGCATTGTACTTATTCTTTCCGCATTAGCACGGAAATCTTTGCGGTGAGAACATTCTTCCAGTTTGATTAGCGGTGTCGACAGGAAATGGCCCCGTTCCCATGATCCTGGCTTACTCGAAGGTTACAGCACAATAGTTTTTTCTTTGTTTGTAGACCATATGGAAACTGTAGATGCATTGTTGCCTTTTTCTGTTTCTGTTGCTGCTAGAGGCTCTCCACAGTGACCCTTCACGGATTAAAAGCAAACAGGGACTGCATAATTAAGCCACAGTATTCAAATGTATCATTTTGATCTAAAACGTTCTCTTTGTTTTGATGTTCATAACTGGCAGATGGGTTTAGCTGTGGGTGGAGCATCGGGATAAGAATGAATTTCGCAACTTTGTCACGGCTTACAGTACGTGGCGATTCGAACCTCGTGTACCAATCTCATTTCTACGTTTACCTGTACCACTTGCATATGGTGCGCGGTTACGGAATCCACGAAGTATCATGCTATAGTTTTGAGTTACATATGACTTGCTTCTATTTCTACACATAAACAAACGTTAATGATACCACATACTTTTTATTTCCTAATTTGCAATGTGCCTGTTTCGCTGTATATCGTAAAAAATGTATTAACTTAATTTTATTATGTTGGTATCAAATGTCTGCGGTACGCATTTTGGTGTTCCACGTGAGTAATAATTAGACAGACATCTGAAGCAACAGTAGAGATTCTCTAACTCAATCTTGTTGCCCAGTAACAATGTTTCCGAGAAAGTATGTCCTTGACAGTCCTCATAACTTCTATATGTGTATTTACTATCCACTCTCTTAAATATTTATCGCTGTTTCATTAAATGAATCAAAAAAGTTCATATATCATTTAGAAAGTGAAGGCGGAAGGCGTCGCCGTTGTTGTCGTCTGTTGGCTAATTATTAAGAGATTAAGTGAACTTTCTGCGTCTGACGTTTCTTATACTCAATTGTACAGAAACTGAACTTTAGGAGAAGCATTACTTATCACGATGCACAGTGGTTTAGAAGTGTTGGGACTCGTAGTTTTCTTGCAGAATGAATTTCGACACCTAACTGTTCCCGAATTGCCGGAACTGGAAATTAATTATCAGCTGACAATCAAACTAAAGTCAAGTGCCATCGATAATATTTAAGGTATCTTAAATATATACTACTATTTTGGTGCCGGCCGCGGTGGTCGAGCGGTTCAGTCGGGAACCACGCGGCTGCCGCTGTCGCAGGTTAGTAACGTTTACTTAGTCTTAAGTCTAAGGGACTGATGACCTCAGATGTTAAGTCCCATAGTGCTTAGAGCCACTTGAACCATTTATTATTTTCGTAACCCCTGTCAATCAACAAGTCTTAGAATGTATTTTTTGGGGAAACAAGATTAAGGCCTGTGATGCAAAATTTGAAATGCGTGCTGAAGAGTTCCAGTGTCTGTAAAACATAATTGCTGCATGTGAAGGAAGTGAGCGATCGATGTGATACAGTGGTAAGACACTGGACTTTGATTCAGATCAATGTCCGCTTTTGCGCGGTTTCCATAAATCGCTTGAGGGTGATACCGGGACGATTTATTTGAAAAGGACATGGTCAGTTTGTTTCCCATTCTTCCCAAATCCGAGATTGTGCTCCGTCGACGGGACATTAAACTCTTAGCTTCCTTGTTTCTTCTTTTTGTGTGTAAAGAAATTGCAGATGACATCTGAGGTAGCATCAACAGGGAAAGAGAGCTATTTCCAAAGTTGCGGACATTATGATGACAGCATACTCCCCATGTTGACAAATATATCTGTTCTTAATTCTAATTTGAAGTTATTCTTAGGAATGTGGGAGAGATACTAGCAAATTGAAGTTCTGCGTCTGGTCGTGATGGGTAGACCGATATCTGTACCCATACTCTGCAAGCCACTGTACGATATGTAACAATGTATTTGGGGTGTCACAACTGGAAGCGCGTTTCCTGCGAAATGAAAAGTCCTGTCTTCGAATTCTTGACGAGCACAGTGTTTGCATCTGTCCGAAGGTCAGTCTTCTTCTTTGGTAGTGGAATAGTGATGCGCACTGGATACGCCATTATCCGTATTGAAAATAGCATTACTATACAAGCTCTAAAATGAGATACGCACTGTAACAAACAGTGTATCAGGCCTAAGAACATTTGTAAGACATGAAACATAAGGTATCATGTAGAGTGAGAAACCTAGCAACAGAGCAAGGACAGTTTAGGAAAGAGAAGTGACTGACATCTGTTGATGCTCTACATTCCTCCAAGGAACTTGTTTATCATTATTACGGGCCGCTACATTCCGACTGGTCCCTCACGATCAAGTGACTGTGAATGTGCACGATCTAATCAAAAGTATCCGAACACATATTAGTGGAAATTAATATGGGGTGCGTCCACCCTTCGCCTATACGACGGCTTGAACACCGCTAGGGACACTTTCAGTGAGGTGTCCAACTGGCTGTGGAGATCTTGGCGCTGGGACCTGGATCGAAGTCGACGTTCTAAATCGTCCCAAAGGTTTTCCATTTGGTTCAAGTCGGGTCTGTGGGCAGGCCAGTCTCTTTCAGGGATGTTATTGTCCACAAACCATTGCCTCACAGATACAGCTCAATGACATGGGGCGTTGTCATATTGACACAAACAGTCATCGTCTCCGAACTGTTCCTCTATTGTACTTAGTATACACTACTGGCCATTAAAGTTGCTACACCAAGAAGAAATTCTGATGATAAACTGGTATTCATCGGACAAATGTATTATACTAGAACTGACATGTGATTACATTTTCACGCAATTTAGGTGCATAGATCCTGAGAAATCAGTACCCAGAACAACCACCTCTGGCCGTAATAACGGCCTTGCTACGCCTGGGCATTGAGTCAAATAGAGCTTGGATGGCGTATACAGGTACAGCTGCCCATGCAGCTTCAACACGATACCACAGTTCATCAAGAGTAGTGACTAGCGTATTGTGACGAGCCAGTTGCTCGGCCACCATTGACCAGACGTTTTCAGTTGGTGAGAGATCTGGAGAATGTGCTGGCCAGGGCAGCAGTCGAACATTTTCTGTACCCAGAAAGGCCCGTACAGGACCTGCAACATGCAGTCGTCCATTATCCTGCTGAAATGTAGGGTTTCGCAGGCATCGAATGAAGGGTAGAGCCACAGGTCGTAACACATCTGAAATGTAACGTCCACTGTTCAAAGTGCCGTCAATTCGAATAAGAGGTGGCCGAGACGCGTAACCAATGGCACCCCATACCATCACGCCGAGTGATACGCCAGTACGGCGATGACGAATACACGCTTCCAATGTGCGTTCACCGCGATATCGCCAAACACGGATGCGACCATCATGATGCTGTAAACAGAACCTGGATTCATCCGAAAAAATGACGTTTTGCCATTCGTGCACCCAGGCTCGCCGTTGAGTACACCATCGCAGGCGCTCCTGTCTGTGATGCAGCTTCAAGGGTATCCGCAGCCGTGATCTCCGAGCTGATAGTCCATTCTGCTGCAAACATCGTCGAACTGTTCGTGCAGATGGTTGTTGTCTTGCAAACGTCCCTAGCTGTTGATTCATGGATCGAGACGTGGCTGCACGATCCTTTACAGCTATGCGGATAAGATGCCTGTCATCTCGACTGCTAGTGATACGAGGCCGTTGGGATCCAGCACGGCGTTCCGTATTACCCTCCTGAACCCACCGATTCCATATTCTGCTAACAGTCATTGGATCTCGACCAACGAGAGCAGCAATGTCGCGATACGGTAAACCGCAATCGCGATAGGATACAATCCGAGCTTTAACAAAGTCGGAAACGTGATGGTACACATTTCTCCTCCTTACACGAGGCATCACAATAACGTTTCACCAGGCAACGCCGGTCAACTGCTGTTTGTGTATGAGAAATCGGTTGGAAACTTTCCTCATGTCAGCACGTTGTAGGTGTCGCCACCGGCGCCAACCTTGTGTGAATGCTCTGAAAAGCTAATAATTTGCATATCACAGCATCTTCTTCCTGTCGGTTAAATTTCGCGTCTGTAGCACGTCATCTTCGTGGTGTAACAATTTTAATGGCCAGTAGTGTAGAAGTATCTGGCTACTGTTGATCAGATAGTGTATATCTAGTCCCCTTGCCTGTGTTATTCATCTCTCTCAAGAAATAAGACACTTCATTGTGGTGTACTCATTACGTTCCTGATGTTTGTAAACCTGATAAGCTACCTACAGAATTGCCATCTCGAGTTGACGTCGCTGACAACGCTCGTCCTGTAAACTATCATTTATGAATTCGTTTTGACACTGCATTCACAGCGCGGCTACCTATACGCGGCCGCTATTTTTAAAAATCTCTCTCGTAAGTGGAACGGTTATTGCGCAAAATCGTCCCGGTTCTCTCGGATGCCGAAGAGATCCCGTCTGGCAGCCGCTGCTGGCTCGTGGAGTCAGCAACATAGCACTGTTATTGTTGTCATTATTACTGGCAGCGTCACAGACTTAGCTGATGGCACACCAACACGTATGGTATTGCCTACAAATAGCTGTCCGCAAAGGACGAAAGTGTCACTATACCTACATGTAATAAACATATAGGGGACACAACTATAGAAACGCCCTTTTTAATTGTATTGTTCTCAAAGGGTGTAGGTAAAACATCGACCTAATATTACGACTTTTGGGATCTTAGAACGAAGTATTTTACGCTACTTCCGTAGAAAGAAGGATAGAGACTGGATAGACGGCTACATAAAGCAATTCTTCGTTAGCTGCACGTTGAAACAACCATTGATTCTGAGGCATTCTGAACAAGAACAAAACTTTCACTCTGGTTTGGCGTGCACTAAGATGAACTTAATTGGTAGATTGAATCTGTAATCCGCTCCGGGCTTCGAACGTGAATCTTATCTTCTGTGGACCATACTGTACCATGTAAACAAAATCAGTAATCCTGCCTCACAGGCGTCATCTCCTAAATAAGCTTTCCTATGAATTCTTTGGATAAACACCCAAAAGGAGAAAAGGATGTGAGGGAAATTGGGCCTCAACATAAAGAACACTTCCAAAATGAAACTCTAATTCTCCAGCACATTTTTCCCTGTAACTGATCTTTTTGATATATCCAGTTGTCCACCCGTCTGAAACTTGAATCTGGCATTTGCCTTTCGATAAATGTTCTTCCAGAGGTAGAGCGCACGATGGAACATTTTCCGCAAAAGCCAAATCCTGGATTCGAGTCTCGATTGGTACAGTCCTTGTCTTCTCGTGAACTCTACTTCAGTAGGTTTATAGAAACAATGAAAATGTAATTTTATAATATAAACTTGCTAAACAATAATTAGTAGAAGTAGTTGCATTCTTTATGTTCGTACGTAGTTGTCAACACGGCAAAAGTATTCTTCCATCCTCTGGACTTGGAGGATTGTACCTGCATCTTCAGGTAGATTTATTTAAAAACAAGATGTAGACTATTTTGTTAGAATGCCTGTGGAACTGTATTTCCAGAGCCATAAGCTGCTAAGAAAATATTTAGAAATCGTACGTACAGACCGTTCATCTTGTCAATAACATTTTCTTTTAGACCTAACATAAAATGTTCGAATTTAAAACAAACAGTTTCTGCAATGATCTTGTGGTAGTTATACTGAATAGTTTACGAATCAAGAACATACAGTCTGCTTCACCGATCCAACATCGTAGGGAATCGACCTGTCCGGACATTAGGAGTACTCAGTAATGGAGCACGTACGTTACGCGCACAGTAGCTTTCAGTAGTAGGCTGTTATGTCCAGAATTGATCGAAGGAATTGTACTACAATTTGTGAAACACGGCAAAACTATTTCACGTGGAAGTCCTATAATATTTCATGGATTTCACTGGTCCCAATGGGTATTAAATGTTATAGTCACATCGACATTTAAAGGAAGGGCTCTCGTTATGTTTCTCGCAGTTTATTTGTGTTTGAAATTGTTCAACTACTGTGTTTTTCTGTAATAGCGTTTTCTGCGAAAGTTATAAGAGCGATTTTCAACATTTCCTGTTGACTATAGAGAAAAACTAACCACAACCGTTCACTCCCAAGTTTTTATAATACGCACAACTTTCCCGATCAGTCAAAGTACAAAATTTGTGTGACAGATATTGACTGTAAGGTGTTAAATCCTTATTTATTGTAGTTTTTAAACAATATATAACAAACATTTAGCTGAATGTTAAGCCTGTTCTCCATGTCTAAAATAATCAGTCTAAGCTAAGTAGTCACATGCAATCTTCACCCCACATGACATTTGTTGAAAATAAAAGTGACATTAAGTGACTGCATATATCGTATTAACTTACCACAGTTCTTATACTTCCCGCTGCTCGTCTCTCTTCCATCAATTGTTTCCTCACATCAAAAAAGAATAAGGGAAAAGAAGATATGAACAACGAGGTCGTTAGAAACAAGAACCCAAACTTGGATAAGAGAAGAACAGGAAAAGAAGTATGTTGTGTTCATTTAAAAGGAACCATCCCTTTATTCTCCTAAAACGTTATAGAGAATTTATTGGAAACCTAAAACTGGACATCTGGGCATGGTTTTGAACCCCGACAGTCCCAAATGAGAGTCCAGCCCCTCCAGCACTGCCTCGCCTCTCACGGCCATACCACAAACATTCAAATGCCATGATGATCACAGTTACTACGCCTGTGTCCTCACTGTGTGTACCAGTATCATTAAATACTGCGTGTCATAGGCCTTTTGGGGTAACGGTTTCATACAACTTTAACTGTTGTCGTTGGTTGGGAAGTGCTGCCCACCTGGGTACACCATACGGGTGTACAGCCAAGTAGTTAACTTCTGTTCGCAGAGCATGTTCCACGAGGGAAAGGATTCAAAGAACCGTGCTACCAAAGCAATTTTTTTTTCCTCGCGTGCTTCTGCATTATGCATAACACCGAGTAGTTTCCAGAATTTCTAAATTAGCTTTATAATGAACAATCGAACTGGGTTTTGATCAAAAATATGTCTCTTTGTTTCAGGTGAGTGGTGACGGTTCATAAACTACGACGGGGTAAGTTGCAGCGTAGCTAGTAATAGCCATGGCAGTGTTTCGCAGCTCGTAGAGAGAAGCAGTAACATAACATTCTACTATGGCTACAGGTTAGTTTCATTTGTCTTTCGCCAAAAGGGCCAAAACGCTCCTTCGAGTCGTGGCCACTTTTTCGTAACATTGACGTGACAACCATTTTTAACGGACCAGTTTCTGTATCACCACCCAGTAAATAAAAGATAAAGTTTGGAGTTCACTTTGCCGTCCATGGTTTGACAGGTGTTTGTGGCATGTTACGCAGCTAAAAGTATGGTTTAGTCTCTTCGTTTATTCGAACCATTCACAAGTATACTCCGAGGGTAGGACTCATTTTAAGTCCTACCCTCGGACACTCGAGTCATTCTAAGACTTTCCTCTTGTAGTCAAAACTGTTGAAACAAAAATCTAAAGACCAGTATTGGCGCAGAGTAATTCTAACGAATATCTTACGTTATGGGTTAGTAGTTTCGTTAGCCATTAGTCTCCTATTGCATTGTGTGTTTATACGGCCCTCAAGCTCTCGTAATTATCCCAAGCACACACTTCATTTCTGCCTAGGATCGAAAGTTAAGTGACTGTGTAAGCGACAGCTAGTTAATAAAGCAGCTTATTAATGGATATACAAGGGACGGAAAAAAATTTGGAGCCGGCCGGAGTGGCCGAGCGGTTCTTGGCGCTACAGTCTGGAACCGCAGGTTAGAATCCTGCCTCGGGTATGGATGTGTGTGATGTCCTTAGGTTAGCTAGGTTTAGGTAGTTCTAAGTTCTAGGGGACTGATGACCTCAGAAGTTAAGTCCCATAATGAAAAAAAAATAAAAATAAAAATAAAAAAAATAAAAAATTTGGAAAGACCACAAACACGATACATTACCATACCTAATACGGTCTAGGAAAACCACTGGCGTTCAAAACAGCTTCCTTCCGTCTCGGAATCGATAAATATAAGTCCTGTGTGGTTTTCAAGGGAATCTTATACCACAGTTCCTGCAAAATTGTAGCATGGCAGGTAACGATGGAGGTAGATAGCGGAGCGGACACGCACCCTTCTCTCAAAAGTAGATTACAAAGGTTCAATAATATTGAGGTGTGGTGAGTGTGGTGATCAGGGGAGATGTGACAATTCACCCTCATGCTCACCAAACCAGTCCTGGACGATGCGAGCTGTATGAACAGGGTCCCTATCGTCTATTGAAACACAGGATCACCATTAGGAAATAAACATTGTACCATGGGATGGACCTGATCAGCCAGAATGGTCACAATCCTTGGTAGTTACGTGATCTTGCAGAGTATCCATGGAGCCCATGGCATACCACGATATTTCTGCCCAAATCATCACCGAACCCCAGCCATGTTTCACTCTTGAGATGTAAATTCCGCCAGAAGTTGGAAGCAGGGTGAAACAAGACTGATTCGACCAAATAACTTACTTCCATTATACCATAGCCCAGGTTTTATGGCACCGCATTTAACTGTTACGGACATTTGCATCGAGATGTGTGATTTTGGAATCCAGATAGCCCTGCAATTCGCAACTTCTGGAGCTTCCTTCGTGTTGTTTTGGTGACGACAGGGTTCAAAAAAATGGTTCAAATGGCTCTAAGCACTATGGGACTTAACATCTGAGGTTATCAGTGCTCTAGAACTTAGAACTACTTAAACCTATCTAACCTAAGGACACCACACATCCATGCCCGAGGCAGGATTCGAACCTGCGACTGCAGCAGCAGCGCGGTTCCGGACTGAAGCGCGTAGAACCGTTCGGCCACAGCGGTCGGCTGACAGGGTTCGCGAGTGCGACATTCAATTCTGCAGTGAATTATGCAGCTTACTTTTCGCCATAATCCTCTTCAATCACTGTCACGATCATTTAACACACACGTTGTGACTTAGTGGATGAGCTTCTGCGCTTTCCCTGTACGCCGTATAAACCTTCGATGCGGTGCCTCTTGAAACACCAAACACTTCACATACCTAGGTTACGGAAGCCCCACCATACGGACACTTACAATTCGCGCAGGTTCGAATGTAATGAGGTCCGACTTAATGCACTCACCATTACACAAACACTGTTCTGAACACGACTGACACTTACGACGAATTGAGGACACTGCTTAGGTGCCGTTCGTGGTCAAATACAACAGCGCCACCCAGCACCTTGGCTAGCATCTACATTTATGTTCAAGCACGCATTTCTCGCAATGTTCCCATACTTCTGCCCAACCCCTGCATGTTCTCCACAGACTTTCCTCAAGTTGTGCAAAAATCGGAATTTTTCAGAGCGAATTCATTTCTAATTCAACTTACTTTGTAAAAAAAAATAACAGTTAGATAGATGATTTGTAACTCCATGGCTAGTAACGGAGTGTAGCGTGCGAACAACCGTATAAATTATTTCTGTGCTAGTGAGGAGCATCTCATAAAGGTCTGAAATCAGATAGCACCTCCTCCAATCAGGTTACCCGAATTTTATGCATTTCTCTTGATTGTGTGTGCGAAATTTCCACTGGATTCCTATATCCACCTGATATAACAATTTCGCACATTATATAAGTTAAAGAAGAACATAGATTAGTCATGGGGTGCTGATAGTAAGTCATGCAAATTTTAAGCCAAGTCCCGAATTCTAGACATTTATTGATAAAGTATGCTCACAAATTCTTGGATATGATCAGCCTCCTACTACAACTCCTAGTCACATGATTTACACATTAAGTATTGATAATTTCATTTCCGTCGTATAATCTTTATTGGGGTCGTACAATGTCAGTCCCCTATAGACATCTGATCTCTAATATTCAGTCTACTTTTACTGAATCTTCCTCCTGAATTTTTCCCCTCCAATCATCTGTCGAAATATTCCATTGCTGATCTGGCGTAATAGAATCTCGGCAAATAGCGTTGTATATCAGTCTGAGTTATCGTGCAAAATCATTGCCAGCCCTGTAGATAAAAGATTCTTCTTATCCCCCATCTTCGTATTCCGAGATGTTCGTCTAAACAACTTTATATCTGTGGGTGAATTTTAGACTTACTTCCATTTAAATAGACACACAGCATCAATAAATAAGCAAGAACAGCTAAGAGCTGTATGTGGATTGCTATTACATTTATTTCCCAAGAGACTTCGTAATTACACCAATGAAACGTCAATTCCCGCGAAAATATGGGGCTTTCTGCTTTCTGTTGGAAGTTTTCTGCTTTACACAGCTATCCTTTCAGAGAACACTCCCGCGTATTTGTAGCTCTTAATTTGTGCTAACTGGATACCTTCCAGAAAGGGGTTGAATTCGCTGGTCTTCATCTTTATTAGTTTTGGCTGAGTGGCAATTACCTGACATTTTTTAAAGGTTGCCTTTGGTAAGCGTCAGGCTATTTCAAGCACACCCAGACATGCTTTCTTTTTTTTGCGAAATGTATGAAGGAGAATTAAAGAGCGATAATGAAGATAATCACCGTGGGCTCGTTCAAGGAGCCGACCCTGTTTATTATTGACAGTATTCTTACTATTAAGACTAGAATTGGGACTGTTGTGCCGCTTCGTATAATTCTCCGTTTACTTGATGCTGCAGACAACACCGCATTCCTTTCTGACTTTTCCTAATACTTTCGCGCTATTTATTCGCACGACAAGTTATAGATGATTTGAACATTCACAGGCGTATTTCCTGTGATTACTTTCATAGATTTTCAGTACTACTATGACGAACCGCTCCTTACATGGTCAATATGTTTCTCGTTGGGTGTTATAATTTATCAGTGAATAGGGCACTGTATCAACATGCAGGGTGAGAGGGGGGGACATGATTCAAATTCAAATAGCTGTCCAGTCATCCAGATTTAGGTTTCTCGGACATTCCCGAAAACACTTCAGATTAATCCCGCGTTGATGCCTTTGAAAAGCAACGGTCGGTTCTCCTCCCCACGCTTGCCCTGTCTAAACTTATGTTTCGTCTATACAGACAGATGTGTTTAACCCTAACCTCCCTTCAGAAACGAGATCCTTGTTATTCGATACTTAATAAATAGTTATGAAAGTAATTGTAATACGTTCGTCATCATCTTATTACGTTCTACAGGAATTTGAGGAGGTGTCATGGAAAGGTGGTGCCGGTTTATCATTATTTTCCTTCTTCCTTTGATCACTGAACAGTTGTTTCTGTTTGTGAGACTCTCTTTTCCTTCTGGATGGCTGATGGCGCTTTAAAGAATCAGTTTCAGTCCTGTATCCTGGTGCCTTTCATCAGTCCTGCATTTAGTTTGCAATGTCGTTATACCTTCCCATTTCTTATATTTCTGAGCGCTCACCATTTTCAGTCTAATGTTTGGATATATAATCTCACTCCATGCCTCCGACCTACAGTAATTATCACTACGTTCGATGTTTAGTGTCTTGAAAATACACTGCCTGAGAAAACAATTGAAGCACCCGGGCCGGCCGCTGTGGCCGAGCGGTTCTAGGCGCTTCAGTTTGGAACCGTGCTGCTGCTACGGTCGCAGGTTCGAATCCTGCCTCGGGCATGGATGTGTGTGATGTCGTTAGGTTAGTTAGGTTTAAGTGGTTCTAAGTTCAGGGGACTGATGACCTCAAATGTTAAGTCCCATAGTGCTTAGAGCCATTTGAACCATTTGAAGCACCCGGCAGGGTAGGAGAAAACCAAACTAAACTTCAAGGTTTGAAAGAGTATGTGATGTAATTGCAGTGGTTACAAAATCCAGTCAAATTGACAGAAACTTGGCGGTACGAACCCACTTATCAGTATGATGTTACATCTTTTCTGGCCTGGATGCATTTCTGATTCGGTTTGGAAGGCGATTATAAAGCAGTAGTATCTTCTCGTTAGGAAAGCTGCTCACAACTTGTAACTGGTCCTTGATATCCTGGATACTGATACTAGGACGGAGTTGACATTCTAGCTACATGTTGTATCTGGGGATTTTGCTGGCTACGGGAGTACCACAAGACCACACTTATAGTTAAGAAAGAGAAGTGCTGTGAGTGGACGAGTACAGTCCTCTTGAAAGATACTGTCATATGATAGGTAACACTTGAGGACGCAGTATTTGGCTAAAATGGCTCTGAGCACTATGGGACTTAACTACTGTGGTCATCAGTCCCCTAGAACTTAGAACTACTTAAACCTAACTAACCTAAGGACATCACACACATCCATGCCCGAGGCAGGATTCGAACCTGCGACCGTAGTGGTCACGCGGTTCCAGACTCGCAGTATTTTCGTGACGCATCATCGTGCCGTCATAGTTCCCTCAGTCACTACCAGGCGTGACCTGAAGTCAAACCAGATGGCTCTCCATACCATGACGTCAGGATTAACACCACTGTGCCTCTCCTAAACATTGGCAGAATCGGACCGCTTTCCAGGCTGCCGCCATACTCGTCGACGATCTCTATCCTGGGTAGTGCAGAACCGTGATTCCTCGCTGAACGCAATGTGTCGCCATTCGTTAACAGTCCATGCTTCTCGGGCACAACACAACAACAAACGCAGCCGATTGCGTTGTGGTGTTAACGGCAGCCTACGCATGGGACGGTAATTCCCTATTCTGCCTGCTGCTAGTCTCTCACCAGTGGTGCGGGATGACACAGAACGTCGCAGGGAGTCGATTACTTGTTCTCGGATGGTTGGCGCAGACGTGAAGGTGTTACGATGTGCTTGGTGCATAATACGCCGATCCACCGTCGTGATGGTCAGATGTGGTCGACCGGAACCGTGACGTCGAGGATGCCTGCTGTCACGCTCCCATGCAGTCCAACATAGGGCCACTGTCATACCCAAATGCCCCACAGATCTGGATATTGCACGATTCGATCAGATGGCGAAATGGAGACCCTCAATGAGGCCGTTTTCCAACTCTGTCGGGTGCGTATATCGTAGTCTCCGTGTCCTGCACAGTGATCACTCAACATCTGATGCTGTTCACATCCTTTATATACCCTATAAGGCCTGGTAACGCCATTAGATACCTGCAATACTAACGCACTCTGGTTGGCATGCTACCTGTCACAAAGAAGTGCAACTTCAGTCCTTTACATACATGCCTATCATGTGTTCGACTGCGAAGTTACATTGTCATTCGACCAAGGCCTTTGGTTGGTTCATATGATTCTGAGCACTATGGGACTTAACATCTTAGGTCATCAGTCCCCTAGACTTAGAAATACTTAAACCTAAGGACACCACATACATCCATGGCCGAGGCAGGATTCGAACCTGCGACAGTAACAGTCGCGCGGTTCCGGACTGAAGCACCCAGAACCGCTCGGCAACAGCGGCCGGCTACGTCTTTTGGAGGAGGAGGAGGAGGAGGAGGATATTAGTGTTTAACGTCCCGTCGACAACGAGGTCATTAGAGACGGAGCGCAAGCTCGGGTGAGGGAAGGATGGGGAAGGAAATCGGCCGTGTCCTTTCAAAGGAACCATCCCGGCATTTGCCTGAAGCGATTTAGGGAAATCACGGAAAACCTAAATCAGGATGGCCGGAGACGGGATTGAACCGTCGTCCTCCCGAATGTGAGTCCAGTGTGCTAACCACTGCGCCACCTCGCTCGGCCTACGTCTTTTGGGTGCTTCATTTTTGTTTACAGGCAGTGTATCATTGAATACTTTTCTGTTTCTACATTTATTTTCACGAAACACCCAACGCCTGTCTACAGCAGCCTAGAGTTTCCATGTACACGTCTTGTTCTCTATTCTTGTGTATATCAAATTCGTGTGCCGAAACTCTTTGTCTTCTTTTGTTTTGTGCTGGAAATAACCTCATACTAGCAGATATCTTCTTCGCTCTGAGTGAGCGATCATACTGGCAGCTTCGTCGCCTTCTGTGGAACATTCAATACGCCCTTGATTTTGTCCGTCACCTATTCTGCCCTCATGTTGAGTCATTTAATTTATGAGTGGTTCCACCGGAAGTTTGCTCTACATGCAGCGCACAGCAGGCACAAGGATACGGGTGTGAACCGTCACTAACACGTGTGGGAACCCTGAAAAGTGACGGCTAAAGGCGTAGCACTGAAGCCATATTTGGCTTAGCTGCCAAGTGGTGGGCAGAAACGTGATAATAGCACTCAGTATCAACACGGAAATAAAATAACGTTCAGTAGTTCATAAACCCAGCGACGACTGTTTTATAATCCCAAGACAGAAACAGCGGTCGTGATATCAGAGTGAAGATGAACTTTATTAGTTAACCTAGGGAAACAGACACATACGTTAAAGTTACCACTCTGCAGATCATTCTTATCCGCGCGTGCTTAGTTGCAGGAGCTGCCTACTTTCGTCTTCCTGGAATTATCATTCAGGTTCCTGAAAGCTGCATATGTGTAACTAAGATCCGGAGCGCTATCCTTACTCAACATTGAATTCAGTAGGAATAATATGGTCCTCTATTCGGATAGTCTAAAGCCGCAAATAATTTAATGACATTTTTGCGCAGGTACGGTCAAATAACTATTGCACATAAATGCGTAGGGTACTGTCACGCATATTTCGCAGCAGTTCGCATCATAAAGAATTGCATTTTAAGGAATTTTACTGAACGCCATTTGAGTGAACACCGAACAAGTGTATTTACCAGAGGCGAGAATAAGGTGACGCTAATACTTAATAGCTATCGTTAGTACAATAGATTCATTATTCACGTAGCCAGGACGGTGATACAGTGGTTGAGCGATGTGGTAGCTTGGATTAGGTCATTTGGATTCATTAACTTAATATATCAACGAAAAACAAGTGACTTTGCTGCGGCGCAGAGATAACCTAACCTAAGATTTGCCAGAAGAGGATTTATCTTATAGTGCGAATTTAAGCTGTGAAATTTGCGAGTGCAGCTCGTGGCCGCTATATTCCGCAGTCCTGTTTACCGCCAGATGTCTTCGGAGTGCCGAGTATATTCGCCGGAGAACGCTCCAAAACGGCCGCGTCGCGAACAGGAAAGTGCTGTTCCGAGATCCGGAAACTGTTAAGTTGGACAGAAGGCGCGCGTGTGGGCGAGCGGGCGAGAAAAAGGCGTTGCAGCAGCAACTGGCGCTCCCAACTCTAGCCCCATCGTCTTCCGGTCAACCAAGGCTACATTCCTCGCCAGAGTCAATGTCTGCCGCCAGGGTCGGCCCGGCTGCGGCTGCACTTGCAGCGCAGAGACGCTCTGCCGCCCCGGAAACCTCGCTGCACCAACCGCTTACTGTCTCACACCCCACGCTCGTCCCTTTCCCTCTTTACTTTACGAGAAATGCCCTCAAACAGAAAGTTATACTCAATACGCACGACTAAGTTTTCGGTCTCTGGCTGCCTAGCTCACGGAGACAGATTTTGCAAACAAAAAGAAAATCATTTTTAGCTTCAAGTTGACACTTAAAAAAAAAACGGGTGGTTAAGTTAGGAAAATTGCAATTGTTATAAGAGTTATCCTTAAATAACATAGAGTGCAGGCTTTCAGGGCCCATGTTTGTGTACTTCGCATTTTTTTTTTTTTTTTTATGGGTATTAGGCCGTGATCCAAAGCATGATCCTCTACCTGACGTTTCGTCTTACAACGTTGGAGTTAAAATCAGAGTCTATAAAGATTCAGGTAGCTGTTTCAAAGTTAAACATGATTAGCAAGACAAAATGTGATACGTTTCCAAGCAACGATCGTTTCATGACGCCATCATACCACAGTCTTAGGCTGAGTTCACAGTGACAACGACAAGGATCGTCAGACGCCGTCGCCAGAGGTCGCCCGATAACATCAGCCGACAGCTTGGTCACAAAGCGTCCAATCTCCTTCGATAGTTTTTGGCACGGTCAAGACGGTCGGGTTAGTTTAGATTAGGATCTATTTTACGTATGAAGTCGTTTTGGTTTCAACCTCCAAGTGTAAGGTGGATACGGCAGCGCTTCTGAGCTTGGAGACAAGTGCTACATCTACATCTACTACATCTACATTTATACTCCGCAAGCCACCCAACGGTGTGTGGCGGAGGGCACTTTACGTGCCACTGTCATTACCTCCCTTTCCTGTTCCAGTCGCGTATGGTTCGCGGGAAGAACGACTGTCTTAAAGCCTCCGTGCGCGCTCTAATCTCTCTAATTTTACATTCGTGATCTCCTCGGGAGGTATAAGTAGGGGGAAGCAATATATTCGATACCTCATCCAGAAACGCACCCTCTCGAAACCTGGCGAGCAAGCTACACCGCGATGCAGAGCGCCTCTCTTGCAGAGTCTGCCACTTGAGTTTATTAAACATCTCCGTAACGCTATCACGGTTACCAAATAACCCTGTGACGAAACGCGCCGCTCTTCTTTGGATCTTCTCTATCTCCTCCGTCAGACCGATCTGGTACGGATCCCACACTGATGAGCAATACTCAAGTATAGGTCGAACGAGTGTTTTGTAAGCCACCTCCTTTGTTGATGGACTACATTTTCTAAGCGGCTTTTGCTATTGAAATGATGCCGAATGCATGTGGATGAGCTTAGTGACAAGTTTTACGAATATATGAGATGAAGGGAGAAACATTCCATTACATACTCGAGACGATTCGTTGTGACCTTGAAAAGCAAGATTACAAACACTGTTTTGCTGAATTTGTTTGAAAATTGTGCAGACATGCGTCACTTAGCCTTCAATGATTGTCATTTAGTAATCATGTAAAAACCAGACATAAAGTTTAGAATAAGATGCTCTGAATACCTAAAGCACTGAAAAGGGGAAAACATACACCACATGTCCAAACCACTTCCTGTAACGAAATGACCATCTTACTTACATAAAAACGTCAGTAAGCAGTAATAATAATTCATAGACAGCTAATGTCCACCTACATTGTCCCTAAAGAGATACACTACAGAAGCTTTAAGCGTAAGATACACCATCCTTCTGACCAGACCAAATTTTTTGAAGTTATAATTTACGTCTAAAATTTCCGATACAGATTTTGCCTACTTGCCACAAACCCCATCTCTGAATAAAAATATCAGTTTCCCGCAGTCCATGTTTCTTGTTGTGTTGGCCAATGTGACCGATGAAAACAAACTGATTTGAATGTCACCGATTGTCGTCCGACGTCTGTGCGTTCGGGCGATGAGATCGACAACATTGTGACGAACTGATCTGAAAAGATGGGACTTTTCCAGTGGACGTCGTTAGACTGCGGAATCCACCGATATCTGCGCCACTGTGACCGCAGCCTTTGATCGCAGAGTCACTTCGACGTCTACTGTGGAGCTTGTTCTGGGGACGTGTTGGCGCAGTATGCTTTATTTAGCGCTAAGGCCCTCAACTTTTCTTTTTTCAGTCTTTCTTCTTTTTTGTTGAAATTGTTTTTGTTCGATCACAGTCTTCGGTTTGAACGTCACGAACCGACCGCTGCATAGATGCGTACGAACATTTTGGTTTACTGAGCTTCTTTAACTATGAAACTGCCATCTTGAATTTTATAGTCTCTGATGCTGTCTGTTGCATTAACAGATAAAACGACAGGGAGAGAAATATACCTTGGACAACGGCCTAATGCCCATAAAACAAATATCACCAAGGATTGCTTTTAGCAGCCGGAAGTTCACCCTAAACTGCAGGCCATTACAGCCTCCCTATTGTTACAGTGGAATATTTATGTATTGAAGAACGCCATACTGGTAGCAGGCGACTTCTGGGAGGCCGTGGTACTTCATCTGTTAGCATGGAACTGACATACACCTACAGATCATCATCATCAGTCTTCTGCTGTATTAGCAGGTTCCCTGCTTCTACATCTCCTGCGATCCATTACTTGCTTCCTAATGTTGCTGTATGTGCCCCCTCCCATCACATCATTCAGGATCTGGAATCTCTTCCTCCCTCGCTTCTTCTTTTTTTCTTCAGACCCCTCTAAGATTGCCTCTCCTTATTTCTTGTACGTTCAGTTCACTTTCGTTTCCTTCTTTTTATTGGGTCCAGTAATTTTCTTTGGTCTCCAATCTTCCCAGTACCTCTTCATTTTCCACTCTATCCGTATGACTTATTCTTTCCATCCTCCGCCATGTCCAAATCTGAAAAGCCTCCAGCCGTGTTCTACCTTTCGTCCTCAATGTTCACGTTTCAGTACCCTACCGGAGGCCACTCCATACAAAAGATTTTAGTGGTCTTTTCTTCAAATATTGGTCCATGTTGTTGCAGAAAACTCACCTTTTCTTACAAACTACTTTTTTCGCCATCGGTAGTCTGGTTTTAAGTTATGTGCTGCTCTTCCAGTTGGTTTCTATCCTGCTTCCGAGATATTTAATCTTCTCCATTCAGCATTACCTTTACCCGTTTCTTTTCTCCTAGTGCCATAACTTTTATTTTCTTTGTATTGATTTTCATTCCATAAATATCTCCCTTCACTTCAGTAGTTCCACGGTATACTGTAATTCCCTTTCATTTGTTGCTAGAAGGACCATGTCATCTGCAAACCTCAAATGCTATATCCTTCTTCCTCTAATTTTTATCCTTTGTCATCTAGTGGACAGTGGTCGATCATATTTTGTATGTATAGATTCAAAGGCCTAGGAGACAGACAGCAACCTTATCTTACTCCTTTTCCTAGTTCTGTCCCGTTGGGACTTTCTTCTCTCACGATCACTGAAGCTTTTCGACTTAAATATAATTATATAATTAATTTATAAGTCAGCTGGTTTTCCAGTCCAGTCTCTTTTCCCTCTTTACGGTTGCAAGCTCATCCCAAGCCACATTATCAAATGTCTTTTCCAGCTCTATTAAACACAAATATAGATCGCTTCCCTTTTCAGTAAACCTCTATTTCAAATTCACAAAAATCCTATTGCATCTCTTGTGCCTGTATTTCGTCTGAAACCAAATTCCTCTTCATCCGGATTCTCCTCCATTACCTTTTCCGATCTTTCATTAACGATTAAAACAATTTTGGCTGCATGTGAAATGAGGCTAATTGTCCTGTGATCACTGCATTGCTTGGTCCCTTTGATACTTGAATCATTAGTGTTGTCAGAAAGTCCTCTAGCCATTCACCGCTGTCTTATATTTTGTTACATAACCTCAGTATTTCTCGTAGTCCTTCTTGGTTCAAACATTTTATTACTTCTCCTGGGATCGTATCTTTCCCAATTTTCGTTGCAGCTTCGTTTCAGGTTGGCAGTTATTACATGTAAGACTTTTTTTTCTTAATGTTTCGACAGAATGCCAGTGGTGAAATGTTGATTTGTGTTGAGAGATTTTTGCCAAATCTACGTCTTCCTGATGCCCGCATGTTTCCTTACGTAAGGGCAAGGCCGGTTTGTTCCCGGTTCTTGCTCAGTCAGAACCAGAACCGCGCTTCCACCGGCATCGCCAACAGTCTGAAATTTAGCCCTAATACGAAATCAACTTTCAGCTAAACTTCTTAATGTTTATAATAAGGAGCTGCATGCAAAGTTCATCGTGACGTAAGATGCAGTTAACGGAAACTGAGACAGGTGGAAAAAATAAGAAAAACTGTTTATTATATCAAAAGTAGTCGCCATAACTGTTAATAAATTTATCCCACTGTGGGACAAGACGTTCAATGCCTTCATGAAGAAATGTCTGCGGTTGCCTTCGCTCGAAGCAGGTCGGTGGCCAAAAAGTCTTTCTTTAGAGGTCCAAAAATATGGAAATCGTATGGGGAGAGATCGAGGATGGAGGATGTGCAAAAACTTCCCAGCGAAATTTGTGCAGCGTTGTCAAAACAGCCTTGCAACATGTGGATCGTGTATGGTAGTGATGTTTCGACTACGCTACAGAAGTCTCGCTGGGAATCCCTTACACATCCGCCATACAGTCCCGATTTTTCCCCTGCGATTGCCATATATTGGGAGGTCTGACGAAAGACATTCGTGGCCGTCGATTTGCTTCGATCGAAGAAGTGCATGCCTGAGTACAATCATGGTTCCGTAGGCTACCGCAGATATTTTCCATGAAGACATTGAAAATCTTGTTTATCAGTGAGATAAATACATTGATAGTTATAGTGATTACTTTTGAAATAATAAACAGTTTACGTTTTCCGTCTCTCGTTTTCATTTGACTGATCCTTATACACACGCGTATTTCAAGTTTTACACAGTTTAATAATGCATGTTTCTTACTCGTAGAATGTTCTTCACCTTTGGGGAAAATGAGAAACTGTAATTACAATTAGCGTGTGTTATGTGTACCTGTGTGTTGTGTGTAAATGTTGGAACACGTGAGGCAATACTGACCCTACGACTTATCTTAGAAAATATTTTAAGGAAAGGCAAACCTACATTTCTAGCATTTGTAGACTTAGAGAAAACTTTTGACAATGTTGACTGGAATACTCTCTTTCAAATTCTAAAGGTGGCAGGGGTAAAATACAGGGAGCGAAAGGCTATTTACAATTTGAACAGAAACCAGATGGCATTTATAATAGTCGAGGGGTCATGAAAGGGAAGCAGCGGTTGGGAAGGGAGTGAGACAGGGTTGTAGCCTCTCCCCCATGTTATTCAGTCCGTATATTGAGCAAGCAGTAAAGGAAACAAAAGAAAAATTCGGAGTAGGTATTAAAATTCATGGAGAAGAAATAAAGACTTTGAGGTTCGCCGATGACATTGTAATTCCGTCAGAGACAGCAAAGGACTTGGAAGAGCAGTTGAACGGAATGGACAGTGTCTTGAAAGAAGGATATAAGATGAACACCAACAAAATCAAAACGAGGATAATGGAATGTAGTCGAATTAAATCGGGTGATGCTGCCGGAATTAGATTAGGAAATGAGACACTTAAAGTAGTAAAGGAGTTTTGCTATTTGGGGAGCAAAATAAATGATGATGGTCGAAGTAGAGAGGATATAAGATGTAGAATGGCAATGGCAAGGAAAGCGTTTCTAAAGAAGAGAAATTTGTTAACATTGAGTATAGATTTAGGTGTCAGGAAGTCGTTTTTGAAAGTATTTGTATGCAGTGCAGCCATGTATGGAAGTGAAACGTGGACGATTAATAGTTTAGAGAAGAAGAGAATAGAAGCTTTCGAAATGTGGTGCTACAGAAGAATGCTGAAGATTAGATGGGTAGATCACATAACAAATGAGGAGGTATTGAATAGAATTGGAGAGACGGGAAATTTGTGGTACAACTTGACTAGATGAAGGGATCGGCTGATAGGGCATATTCTGAGACATCGAGGGATCACCAATTTTGTATTGGAGGGCAGCGTCGACGGTAAAAATCGTAGAGGGAGACCAAGAGATGAATACACTAAACAGGTTCAGAAGGATGTAGGTTGCAGTAGATACTGGTTGATGAAGAAGCTTGCACAGGATAGAGTAGCATGGAGAGCTGCATGAAACCAGTCTCTGGACTGAAGACCACAACAACAACAGTGATTACTTTTGAAATAATAAACAGTTTACGTTTTTCGTCTCTCGTTTTCATTTGACTGATCCTTATACACGTGCGTAGTTCAAGTTTGACACAGTTTAATAATGCATGTTTCTTATTCGTAGAATCTTCTTCACCTTTGGGGAAATTAATACGTTGTAATTACAATTAGCGTGTGTTATGTGTACCTCGCAGGAAACAGACCAATTTCTGATTATCAGATAACATTAATCAATTTCTGTTAGTGTATGCTCGCCTTCTTGTGATATTAGACTCAAATTATGACCAAAGCATATTAAAAGTCCTGCTGAAAATGCAGAAAATTGCTATGTATTTAAATTCTATCTTTCGGAAGTATCTGATTATGTATGTAAACTAATTTGGTTTTTTTTACTCTGCTATATTCGAGAGTAGTTCTCACGGTACAACGGTATTCCACAAGCAGTTATACTGTTTTACTGCAGTATGGCACTGTTTCTTTAAAGGCGATTCCTTTCAGCTTTCAACACGCCATCATAACATATGCGTGACGTAGATTTATTTTATGCAGTCATCGATGCGTTGGTGTATCGAGGAACAAATACATGGACAGACGTGGAGGTTATATTGAAAATAATGAGTAATAGTTCATCCCTGTAATAGCATCTGGAATACAGTTTGAACATGGGGTCTTGTGCTACGTTACTTTGTTAATAAGTTAATAAACCTTTATAGTCCTACTTCCCACCACGCGCTGAACAATTTTGATATGAACGCTTTTGTTTTGTAGGAAAGAGTCCCTCGGTGAATATCAATATTTATGACTTTATATCGTATCTGAATAATTCAATCATGAGCTTGAGAGGACGCACATTCTGTACCAAATAATGGGCTAAAAGGTGGTCTGACACGTGTTGCATAACCCAAGCAGACTCACTCAGATGTATCGTTTATGAATATTATAAAACAGCCATTGCAGACTTATTAATAGCCGTGGCTTCAATAAAGTAGCTATTTTAAACAATTGTTGTGAGATACTACGTGGAGATTAAAACATTCGTTATGTAGATACAGAAGGTATATTTAATGTGTGTCCACGCAACCGTATCTCAGTCCGAAAGTAAAGAAAAAAGTATCTTGCATGAAGCTTTCTGTATGGACGCAAGAGGCTTAACAGAGAAACACGTCTCCCTTATTGCCCAGCTACAAGCTTAGCGACACCAAAATTGTAGGCATAATTAATATTTTAGTACAATATCTGGGTTTCTGGTGTAAGTCACTTTTCCTTTGCAAATGGACAAACAATGACAAAAATGTGTGTAGGGGAGAGTGTTATACCCAGAGGATAGTGTACCTAGGAACACGTGATGGTTTTTGGTCGGTATTTCAATTTATTGACTTATTTTAGAATCGCATAAAGGAATGCGCACAAGAGAACACCATTAGCAGTTTTTGTTGCTGCACAAGAGGTTGTGTTTTGTGCAGCATTTGTTAATATTTCGAGTTCTACACATGTAAGTGCGGTATAATATATTAAAGCTAATTGGAAAATATTGATAATTTTTCAGTTACAGGATTTTACAGCAAGTAAAATTCTATATATTTTTTGAACTAGTTATATAACGTGCTGTCAGTAAAGCCATACTTAGACGGTCGTGCACCATCTTGTAGCTTGAAGCAGAAGAATAACTTCTACCATGGAATATAGTATTTTTGCAAATTAAATGAGTTTCGTTGATGTCTTAACATTTTTTACCTGCTTCAAAATGGAAATATGTGTTAGTTTCCAATATTTCAGTTTCAAAGTTTATTTAACGTGTAACTGGTTTTTTGATAGTACATCTGCTTAGTAGAGAAATAATGTAACAGATAAAAGACTAAATACAGTACTGACAAGATTTTCTCGATTGCAACACTTTTAAGATTCAGTAGCATGTTTATTCCTAGGTACATGACAATGTTATGCCTTGGAACATGTTTTTACATTTGGAAAAACTTTTGTTTTCCAGAGCAATTTTGTAATTTCAGAAAAAAGTGTCGCAACATAAAAAAATGAATTCCATCATTTAAAAATGAAAATTAGAAAATATATTACTCCTCTGTTATCGAGCTGGGTAGAGACGAAAGTCTGAAAAGTGCCCCCAGTTACAGTAATCACTCGTATATCATGTTTTGTTAGTTCAAACTTTTTTAATTCGAAACACCTTAGTTTTGGACCCAAAACTTTCCTATTGCACATTGTGTCTCTAACTTCCAAGGTCAAAACAAAGCGAGACATGTAATCGTGTAGTCTAATCTAAGCACTCTCACACAGGAAACCAAATGCTTCACGAAAATCCCTTTTCAAGACCGTATGATATTTTTCACTCTCTCTCTCTCTCTCTCTCTCTCTCTCTCTCTCTCTCTCTCTTTCTCTCGTCGAATAACTGTCAAATATTTATTCCACTAAAACGCCTTCATGAAAACAACATGTTTTGGCAGAAGGCGTCTTGCAGCAGACGTATTAAAAACTCAGTCTTTCTTTTCCTCCGCTTGTTAGTCACCTTGGGATAGCCCCTTCCACCAGTATACTCTATTGCACTTGAAGCTTTGTAACGGCGTGCTTTGGGGTTTGATATGTGCCATTTTCGCGTGCTCCTCAGCGCATGTTTTTCCTGTAGACACTGAAATGTATTCAGTAACGATCAGCAATACAACTACAAACTTGGCTAAGTAAATTCTACATTAACACAAAACAGAACACTGCGATGTTCTCTATAGATAACTTTAACTTACAGAACATTGCTGCGATGTTGAATGATTGCATTGCAGCTGAATACATTGTAAGCGGTATTCAGACCTGCATACACGAGGACCTCACAAATGATGTGCAGTGTTGCGTCTCTGGGTTAGCGGTGCCTTGGGGGTACAGCGCAGCGCTGCAGATTCTCTTGGTACGCAAACATTTGATGAAAGGAGCCAACTGGCTAATTCCCTCGGATGTTTCCATTATTCTGCGGGAACTGTACCACAGCAAATTGACAGAAACAAATGCCACATGTTTCTCAGTGCATTTAAATAAAATAACAATCCTTACCTGCAACGGTGTCTGTTACGCCGAAGAGGAAAAAATAATTGGTAATAAAAATCACTGGTCGTGAGGCATAATTTGAAATTATGACAAAATCATTGTAGTATCTGACACAGACAAAATCGAGAATACGTAATAGGACATCAACTGCGTCTTTTTTCTCCTTTGTGTAGATGTAGGTGGAGGGACAGGGAAAATTAACCCTAATTTAGCGACGAAAATAACGTTATCGACCGTGGTCTTGTTAAAGCCATTTCATAGCGGTAATCTCTCTCATCCACTGTATATTCATCATTTTATTCTTCTTTTTGTGGCCTAATATAGATCTAGATGAGGCAAGTAATGATTACCAATAGAAAATAATTCCAGAAAATTGGAGGATGGGTTTCGTACAAGAATTCGGTAACAAACTACGTAGTATTTTGTACGACCCCGTTTTCTCGTATATAGTCTCACCCCAAACATTACAAACTGATCTCACTTGCAAAGAGCTACGATAACACACAACTGTAGAGCACTGTTTTGCTTCGCTTGTACGCTGACGGTTGTTTTCAATACAGGTAGTAGGAAATCGAGGCTAGTGAATGTGTTAACACGTATTATGCTCTCTTAATACTTACCGAATCTTCACATTAGAGCCATTTCAATTTCAGAATATAAATGTTAGATAACGGCAAAAGTAAATCTCGTTAAAAAACGGAACACATGTTACAGACGATATGCTGTATGAGAAACGCACAGCAGGTTGGCAGAGTTGTGACATGTAAGAGCTACAAAAAGTAGGGGAAGTGCAATATGGTCATGTACCTAGGAACAAATAGTCTGTTGAAATTTAAAAGCGTTGCAATCGAAGGGACCTGGTCCGCACTGTGTTTATTCGTCTGTCTGTTACATTATTACTCTACTGTAGACCAATAGTAAGCCAGTGAAATCAAATTAAGAAGAATTATTATCAAAAACCAGCTACAATTTATAGTTTGATGTTAGGCTATTGGAAACCGACACAAGTTCCTCTTTCAAGACAGGTAAAATTGTTAAGATGTTAGTGAGATTCATATCCTGTGTTCCATGGTAAAAGACCTTTTGTTTCAAGTTACAAGATGGTGCATGCCCGAGGAATAATTAATAATATATTCCATTTAGCTTTAATATATTATACAGAATTTAAATATATGGAAGTCGAAAATTTTACAAATGCTGCACAAAACACAACCTCTTCTGCAGCAGCAACAAAAACTGCAGGAAGTGGCTGAAACTGTTAATGGTGGTCTGTAGTGCGCGTTTATTCATATGATTCTGAAATCAGTCACTACACTCACGTCCGACCAAAAGTCACAATGTGTTCCTAGGCACACTACCCTCTAGTTACAACACTCTCCCCTAAATGATACTGCATTGAACAAAAGAAAAAAGACAATCAAACAACATTTCAAAATTAAAAATTTCAGTATGTAACCACCTATATTTCATTTTTTTGCAAACACGGATTAATCAGAAGAATAGCTGAAGTGGGTAATTATTATTTTCAAGTGAACACAACATCCGTTGAGGATCACAGTAAATACACATGGCGCTGACATCGATGACTCAATTATTAACGATCTCTGTCATGTCAAGGGATACTCAAAACTGGATATAATCCAACTTGTGGCTTCTTTCCCTACGGAATCTAGCTTTCGTTAGAGCACTGACAAAAGTTTACGGACATCCAAGGAATCTACTTTGGTGATAAAGTCATTCATCGTTTCAGTTCACATACGTGTGTCATGGTTTTCAATGGAAACAGGTTAATAATTTTAAAATTAAAGAAAGTTTGGCATTTTCAAAGGTTAATACTTTCACTTCGTTTACTAAATAAAAGTTTGACAACTATTACGGATTTCCGAAACTTGAATTTCTTTTTTTTTTCTAATTGAAATCAATTTAGTCACGTTAAATAATGTTTTCCCAACAATTTTGTACAAAACGTCATTTTCCACTTATAAAATTTCTTATTTCTCCTTATTTCTAAAACAGATAACGGCATGATCCAATACAATTTATTTTTATTACGTTCTAGTATATTGTTAATTTGTCTTCCTAAAGTATTCTCAGGGTGGAATAACAACTTTCGTAGAAACTGACTTGATGATACACAGAGTGCACGTATGTAACCTCACAGCTTTGAATGTTCATATGTGACTTCTTTGCTGCTCAGCTATCTGAAAACCGTACCCGAGCAACAGTTGCTGTGCACTGCTTCTTTGTATCAGCGCAATACCTGTCCCTCCAGCTCTGATAGTTGCCATTTAGAGCAGCAAAGGTACAAATTTCAAGTATACGAGCTTTTACATTGGCACAACAGCTCGTAATAGAAGTTTACCGTAGAGGGAGATCAATGTATGAATACAGTGAGCGGTTTCAAATTGGTGTACGTTATAGTGGTTATTCGGAAGTGAAGTTACTGAATATCCAATATTTAAATGATCTTAATGTTTCGAGAAGGGATGACATTCACGATCTCGACACAATAGAACCTATGCAAATTACATAAATTCCGCTTCCAGAGTTCAGAGCGACGCACAAACTGCGCGAGTTGAATGAAAAAGAAATAATTGTACGCCAAAAAGAGTTCAGCATTATCTAAATTTATAAGAAGGATGAAACACAGTTAACAAATCTGAGAAACCAACCCACCTTTACCGGAATTATACACCTCGAATTCTGGCGGAAAACTCGAACTTGTAAACATTGACCAACTTTTCCTACTGTTTTACCTAGTAACCGATCCTGAGTAATGAGGATTTGGGGAGCCGTGTTCTGTTCGTATACTGAAGCGACCTATTAATTTATTTTTAGCTTCATAGAAGGCATGAAACAGCTTTGTGCCGCGGTCTGCGAGCGCTCGTCGATGTGCCAAATGTAACCAGTGGCGTGTTCGCCGGGCTGCGGAAATCTGGCGCAGCCAGCGCTCGTGCCGGATATGAAATCTTTGCATCAGTACGTATCCTGCCACGTCGCATTGCTTCGTCGTGTTCAGAGCTTTAAAATGCGAATAATACCGTACACGAGTGCGTTCCTCATCCAGCAGCTGTATTCAGCGGCGATGAAATCTACTGTAAAACATCCGACGAATAGAAATCATCTTCGGAATGTCATAAGCTCGGAGGCTCATGTTTCCAGTCTGACGTTCTGAATATCTGGCTTTCAATGTCCTCCATTTAATGAAGTACCGAGTCAGGGAAAATGTTCCAGAGCGGCTCCTGAAACTTTTTGTACCAGAGGGGGACAGGATGTAGCTTAGTTTGAATCTCAGCCCGAACATTCTGATTTAAGATATCCGTTTAAGCCTCGGTGTTATAGATAGTGTAGAACACCGTGACTGTATAAACTGAATATACGGATAACAGCGACCAGTCACTTATGAAACATTTATTTTAATTTCCATTAACTAGTTTACAATATTTTTCATGCTCATCTTCGGATGAGGTAAGCAGAAATTTACGCATTCATGTCTGTAGCGTGACGCTGGGAATTGGAGGTTGTTTCTTGCGGCTGTATGGGTGGTATTGTGCTTAATATCCACCTGGCAGCTCCCATTTTCATTGCCTATCGGCCAGAGAACTAAGCACTGTTCCCACTATTCCCTATAAAGAATAACTCGGTGTTTATAGTGAACAGTGTTTAATTCTGTGGCCGACAGGCAGTGATAACACAGACTGTCAACACCCACAATACTACAATAAGCAACCTACATTTCCCAAAATACATATGTAACTTATGAATGCCTCATCTGAACCTGAGCCTGAAATTGCTCGAAAACCAGTTAATAGAAATAAACAAATATTTCGTAAGTGACTGATCGTAATTATCTATATTTATATTCAGAGGATATCCGTTATTGTCGTTAAGTTACTCCGAGCCAATGCAAGAATGGTTCCTTGAACTGGCTGAGACCGACCCCTTTCCTGGTCCTTATGGTATCCGAAGTGATGTTACGCCTATTATGGAACCATGATCGCTGACAATCAATGGTACAACCAGAACATCAGTCTTGTGAATGATGACACATTTACCTCTGTATAAAAATCAAAGTTATCTGCGAAAAGATTCCCGGCGGGGTTAGGGATTTTCTCTGCCTCGTGATGGCTGGGTGTTATGTGATGTCCTTAGGTTAGTTAGGTTTAAGTAGTTCTAAGTTCTAGGGGACTGATGACCATCGATGTTAAGTCCCATAGTGCTCAGAGCCATTTGAACCATTTATCTGCGAAAAGACTGCACTCCGTGTAGGAGAAATGTGTGTCTCATTTAAATAGCATTATAGTGCCTCTTGAATTGGTGTTAAGCGAAAAAGCAGCAATTATGATGGTATATATTTGTGGTTTCAGATACAGAAAATAGTTCTTTGTACTCAAAACGGCCGCATGTAGAAGCCGACAAGTAATCCAGACAGCCCTCTTATTCTATAACAAACGGACAAACGAAAGAGCAAAGACTCTCTTCTAAACACGTCAAGGAAAAACAGACACACTTTTGTTTGTATCAAAGCGGAACAGATAATCCTCCATTCAAGTTACTGTACGCCATTCGCTGTTGCCTTTTCCACCTTGCAGTAAGTAAGCATTAAGTGATGGTGATCGAATGTGGAGCGCTCAACACGTTGATCTTTACCGCCTGGCGGAGTAAGATATCATCATGCGTATTTGTAGTTCATATGGATTTCGTAGTTAACGCATGCTTTCATACGTTCCCTGGCACGTTTCTGTTCCTTTTTTTCTCCGTTTTACGGTCATCTGATGTCTCTATTCCTTTAGTGCCTTTCACAAAAATCCAACTGTAGGAGGATGAATTAACGTAAAATCTTCTGCTATTCTTTGTGAAGCTTCTTTTCTGTTGCTGTTCCCTTGGTTTTATCCATCATCATTTTATTGTGCCTCTAAGATACCTGATTTTCTCCTCTTTTTCCAGTATCCACAATCAACTGTCAAACTACAGTTGCACAAACATATCTGGGAATTATACCTTCTCCATCAATTTTCGAGCAAGATTTGTTTTATCGGAACAAAGTAATAGTGTGCTTTGTGCGTGTGTGTTCTAGTCTGTTCATTTGTTTGCACATGTTTTTTCCCCTTGATTTTGTCACCAACCTTGCGTCGTGTTTGTTGTTGACCTCTAGTTATTCTTGATCCACTGCAGGCTCTTCCACCTTTTGTGTATTTACTACAGCCAATGTCAACACCTATCTCTGTAGTTATTTCATCGTTTGTCGTGCTGTACAGTTGTTGGCGTTCATAGGTCTCACTACTGCCAATTAATCCGTTCTGGATGCTTTAGAACATGTCATTCCAGCCTGTTTTTCTTCGGAGTAAGATACCATTCCTCATTTGTTGTACTTAGTGTTCTTTCGTTTTGTATTTTACCTGTCAACGTGATTTTCAAAACCATTCTGTTTTAAATGTTACCGATCTTACTTTTCAGATTTCCTTTGCAACTGTCCAACTTTCACGTTGAGAAATAAGGAATTGACGGGTGCACTGATCTTGTAGTTTTCTTGTCAGTTATTGGTATATTTTGTAGTTCACTGATTTTATATTTGTAGCTTAGGATGGATATATTCAATTTCGGTTACAGTTAACCTGTCTGTACGCAGCATGAAACTTCAGAGCACGGTCCACTAAAATTTTCGGTTGTTCTGTGACATCTGCTTTGCAGTACATCGTCAATTAATAAATTTATTTTCAAGTGTTGTTTATAGACGGCAGGTGGTTTATAAAGCCAGATCTCAGTTTTAAGCACAATATAATATTGAAGAATATCCTTTCGTACATGTCCGAAAAAAAAAACAGACTCTTTCCGTGATTCTGCAGCCGTATATGGACGACGAAAGAAAAATTCCGAGATCAGCTGAATTTGGGCATTGAAATAAGTCCAGTGGCGACAAGTGGAAAATTTGTGCCGGACTGGGACTCGAAGCCGGGCTTCCGCTGATCACGAGCGGTCACCTTAACTACTTTAGCTATTCGAGCACGCTTCCCTCCCAATCCAAATTCCCATATGCCACACACGAAACACATAGTGTCTCCTGACACTTCATTGCTAGTAGTCTCGCTTTATTCCCGCAAGAGGTCGAACGAAGAGTGCATCGAAGGTATTAAAAATGGTTCAAATGGCTCTGAGCACTATGCGACTTCTGAGGCCATCAGTCCCCTAGAACTCAGAACTACGTAAACCTAACTAACCTAAGGACACCACACACATCCATGCCCGAGGCAGGATTCGAACCTGCGACCTTAGTAGTCGCGCGGTTCCAGACTGTAACGCCTAGAACCGCTCGGCCACCCCGGCCAGCTCGAAGGTATTATTATTTGCCGTCAAGGAGCATGTATTTATATTTTTGGACATGACCGAAAGAAGAGAGACTACATATATAAATATATCAGTGGTATGGTAGACGATGAAAACCTCATAACTCCATTTTGTTAATGTGGTGTCACCGCCAGACACCACACTTGCTAGGTGGTAGCCTTTAAATCGGCCACGGTCCGTTAGTATACGTCGGACCCGCGTGTCGCCACTATCAGTGATTGCAGACCGTGCGCCGCCACACGGCAGATCTAGAGAGACTTCCTAGCACTCGCCCCAGTTGTACAACCGACTTTGCTAGCGATGGTTCACTGACGAAATACGCTCTCATTTGCCGAGACGATAGTTAGCATAGCCTTCAGCTACGTCATTTGCTACGACCTAGCAAGGCGCCATTACCAGTTACTATTGATACTGAATTATGTACAGTCAAGAGCGACGCTCATCATTAATGGATTAAAGTTAAGTATTCCACCAGCTACGTCCGTTTTTCTAAAGTCTAATTTCCTTGTCCTGTTCCAGACCTCACGCCAGCCTGCGTGAGCTAAAACGCGTGCCTTTCGGCTTCCTCTAATTATACGGTGTTGGCTCTCCTGCCAATCCACAACAGTTCAGATTTGCAGGTTAAGCAAAAACGGTTTCTTAAAGAATAATATAAAGTGATACAGACAGTTGCTACATGTGTAAATGTATAGTAGAAGCCTAGTTATTGAGAGAGAAATCAATGCGCTTTCAAATCTTTGTTTGATTATGGAGTTACTGGAAATTAGGTGAGGCTGCGAGCTGGGAGGATCATGGACGGGAGACACTAGGTATATGGGAATTTGGGTTGGTCGGGAAACTTGCTTCGGTAGCCGAAGCATTTAAGGCGACCGCTCGCGGAAAGCGGAAAATTCGGGTTCGAGTCTCGCTCCGGCGCAAATTTTCACTTGTCGCCATAAGATTTATTTTAAGTGCCCTATTACAACTGATGTCGGAATTTCTCTTACGTCCTAATTTGTGTGTTTGTTTGTATTTTTAGCGTACTGAAGAAATGAGGAAAACTGAGAAAATTGCCTCACATCGACTGAAGGGTAACTGCATAACATCGACTGAAGAGTAATTAACTGTTCGTATGAGTTACTGCTTTCGAACGCCTTCGGTTACTCTAAATGAACTACAGCGATAGAGGCATTTTGCTTCTCAGTGGAACGTACCGTTTGTACCCGAATTAGCGACAGAGGCTCGACATTTTAAGGCAGGCGTAGACAGTGGTAAGTGCAACAATACGCCCGGATTGGACGCCATAGATGGCGCATACGGCAAGCAGATGCTTTTACTGGGTCCTGCGATTTGCATGTGTCATTAGGAAATCAGCGTCGGAAGCGCGTACGTGCACGTGCGAAGCGAGGCAGGTGGCGACGGTGGGAGGATAGCGGCGACAAGAGCGAACGAGGGGGGAGGCGGCGTGACGCTAGGAGTGGTGAGGTGGGAAGGTGGGAGAGGAGAGAAGGGAGGAGAAGAGAAGAGAAGAGGAGGGCTGGCGCGCCACGCCGCGCCGGCGCAGACAATGCGTTCTCCCGGAAGCCTGTCAAGGGCATTGGAGCGGTGACCTACCAAGGTGAACAACAAGTACCGCGCCGCGCCGCGCAGCGCCGGAAATATTCCTTATCTGGACCTGCGTGCACGAGCCGGCCGCCGCCGCGCCAAACCCCAGTGGCCGCACTGCCTCATTCATTTGCAATTATTGTTTCCCGTCACTGTTTTCTGGCTCTAGAAACTCCTCGAGTAGGTAGCGCCGAGAAGACTGAGCCAGAGTCGCCCTTTCGAATCGTCAGATACGGCCCTTTTACTTGTGACGGTCAGCCGAGCGGCATTGTTCGGCCTGTCCGCTGTCTGTGCTCCACAGAAGTTTGATTTCATTAGAACCACTCGCTTTTCTGTTTTGTTATGGAGATCAGTTTTGATTCCGTAGAAATGTTGGAACACGTGAGGCAATACTGACCCTACGACTTAACTTAGAAAATAGATTAAGGAAAGGCAAACCTACGTTTATAGCATTTGTAGACTTAGAGTAAGCTTTTAACTGGACTGGAATACTCTCTTACAGAGTCTGAAGATGGCAGGGGTAAAATACAGGGAGCGAAAGGCTATTTACAATTTGTACAGAAACCAGATGGCAGTTATAAGAGTCGAGGGACATGAAAGGGAAGCAGTGGTTGGGAAGGGTGTGAGACAGGGTTGTAGCCTCTCCCCGATGTTATTCAATCTGTATATTGAGCAAGCAGTAAAGGAAACAAAAGAAAAATTCGGAGTAGGTATTAAAATCCATGGAGAAGAAATAAAGACTTTGAGGTTCGCCGATGACATTGTAATTCTGTCAGAGACAGCAAAGGACTTGGAAGAGCAGTTGAACGGAATGGACAGTGTCTTGAAAGAAGGATATAAGATGAACATCAACAAAAACAAAACGAGGATAATGGAATGTAGTCGAATTAAGTCGGGTGATGTTGAGAGAATTAGATTAGGAAATGAGACACTTAAAGTAGTAAAGGAGTTTTGCTATTTGGGGAGCAAAACAACTGATAATGGTCGAAGTAGAGAGGATATAAAATGTAGACTGGCAATGGCAAGGAAAGCGTTTCTGAAGAAGAGAAATTTGTTAATATCGAGTTTATATTTAAGTGTCAGGAAGTCATTTCTGAAAGTATTTGCATGGAGTGTAGCCAAGTATGGCAGTGAAACGTGCCGATAAATAGATTAGACAAGAAGAGAATAGAAGCTTTCGAAGTGCGGTGCTACAGAAGAATGCTGAAGACTAGATGGGTAGATCACATAACTAATGAGGAGGTATTGCTCCCATAGATACCAGAAACGTCAGGCGTGATTTAGACGCTTTGTCTTTACCTGATGTTTAGCCTGATATAAAATTAATTCTGCAACGAAAATTACCGTCACTAACAGCAAGCAGTTAAAGAGCTGCAGAATAATACATCTTTGTCACCAGTTCTATTTAGAATAGTGACAAAAAATCTATATTGTTTTTTGTGAGAAGTAAATCCCCCTTCACCCCTCTTCCCATAGGTCGGAATATTCATATCGTTGTAAAAACGAAACATGAACCTACACAGCTTCTAGAAATGAGGTCACTTACGCAAACGTAATTATAAAATTTAATAAACAGTTTTTCATCTCAGTTCACTCCAGATCGTCGCAAGATGTTGTTCTATCACAAAGAAAAGTGGCCAACTGCGAGTAGTACTCGCGTGCTGAGGGATCCGTACAAACTTAATTACGTAGACAGTTCGTCTGTAGTTTGTGATGGGTTAGTTTGCGAGCATCAAGGTATGTGGCGTAAATGGCCGTATCTCTTGATTGCACTGACCTAGAGGTTTAAGTTTTTACACCACCAAGGGACGTAAATTGCAACTTGATACCTCTACCCCTTCCTGAGAAAAAGGGGACTAACAGACGGGCAGACAGACAGAAATGATCCCATAAAAGTTCCGTTTTCAACTAATGAGGCGCGGAATCCTAAAAAAATAAAAAAACCGACGCTTTGCTGTATATCAACAGAAAATAGCCTGTGTATACACGCGTTCTTCCATACATGCCAATATACCCGCTTGAGATGGGCAGGCACATATTTGATCCTAGTCCCACATAATTATCAACTCAGCATCTCCTTTTTTGTTTTTGTCGTCTGACGATTCCGACATTGCCTTGGGGTTAGACACTGAAACAAGCGTTGTGTAGTAGTACAGGTTAGTCTCGCTCACTATGGAAAGATAGATCCTTTTCATTGACAGACGTGATATCTTCTCGCAAACTGAAGAGTAAACGTTGAGCCCATTAGATTTGTTCCCTTTTCTTGTTCAGGATTTTGCTGGATAATGAATTATGTTAGTAAATAGTACGTCTGTTAAGTTACAAAGCACACGCGAGATACAAGCTTCTCCCTATTAAATACAAGGCACACTTCTACGGGTCAGCATTAACCCTAACAGTACCAACGCATTTTCGAAAACGCGCATTATCAAGGAAGGGGGTTCTTTATCTCCATTATTAAATAATTTAAAACAAACTGAATACATGTTAACAGAATCTTTCGTCGGTCCTTGGTAGAACAAGATTATAATAAATGAAAAGCAAACTGGTGCTTTTCATTTATTAAACAAAATTCGTTAATTGTAGTTCACTTATATCAACAACTCACTTTTTAAAGAGGCGGTGATGTGTTAGTAGGATCCAGAACATAAAAATATCTTTTAGCACACTTTCAATTACATGTACTACCAAGGGGGGGGGGAGTACTTTATGCCCACCCTAAAACATTTATAAAATGCAAATATCATTAACTGTTATTGACTTTTACTTACAACATAGTTTTTAAAGAGCTATTGATGTGTAAATAAGATCCTGATCATGAAAATATTGAATATGAAATTTATCGGGGTAAGTGACACCTGCTACTAAGACTTAAATTTTTGGGTTAAACTTATATGAAAGTTTTAAATATTTATGGAATCTGCTAAAAGACTTCAGTAATAACAATAAAAATATTTTCAAAATTAAAGTATAAAATAACTGTTTAATAAATGTAAAAATGGTCCGTAGTAGGCTGTAATGCGATTTTTATTTAATCGTGCGCTTAACTAATTTCTACTACGTGTCATTGTCAAGCACATTTGTAACAGCTGTGCTTCATGTCATTTTCAAGACATTCGTAATTACAAGTAAAAAGTAGCAATATTCCGTCATTTTACGAAAGGATACACACTTAAAGGTGTCACTGTGGTTTGTATCCTTTCGTAAAATGAGGGCTCTGAGCACTATGTGACTTAACAGCTATGGTCATCAGTCCCCTAGAACTTAGAACTACTTAAACCTAACTAACCTAAGGACATCACACACAACACCCAGTCATCACGAGGCAGAGAAAATCCCTGACCCCGCCGGGAATCGAACCCGGGAACCCGGGCGCGGGAAGCGAGAACGCTACCCTACGACCACGAGTTGCGGACTCGTAAAATGAGGGAATATGGCTTTTTTTTACTTGTGATTAAGAACGACTTGAAAATGATTTGAAGTACAGATGTTGCAAATATGGTTGACAATGACGCTTAGTCGAAATTAGCTAATCGCACGATTAAATAAAAATCGCATCACGGCCTACAGCGGACCATACTTGCTTTTATTAAACATCTGGAGGCTGTGGATCCCCACAAATACAAAAATAAAATAACTGACTAGATTAAAATATTTTCAGAAGGTGGGTATATGCTATCTCTCGCCTCCCTCCCCTTTGTATTGCGGGGTTAAGTGTATAGCAACAACGGCGAAACTTTACTGCAGAATAAATGAATGGTTTTGGACACACACACACACTCTTAAAAATAGAAAATAAGAGAAAACGCTGATACAGGTGATCTTTTTTATTGTTGTTATCACTATTATTATTTTGTTTGACTTCTCTCCGAAGACAGACCGCCAAAACTCGGCATCATTTTTGCCGTGGTGAACTACTGTTACCAAGGAGCCTGTTCACTCCATCTTTCTAAATGCAATGAATAGCGTACAAGTGGTACCATACTTCATCTGCTCGTTTTAACTAATCATTAGTCAGATGCGGTATACGTTTTTCCCCGTATTATTTATGCAGCACAGAAATTGCGTCACATAACCAACGTTTCTCATTAACGCCGTTTGCGAGGAAGCTTGACCAATCGTTTAATTTCTCATTCTCACTGCTACTACTCTGTTTTGTCGTACGGCATCACAGTAATCTCTCACGGATGTCGGACTCACATTCACCTTAAGCTAAATGGGAGCGATGCAAACTGAGTAGGTTATGCCATAAAGAATGAACTCTCCTTGAAGGAAACGTTGCAGTAAGAGTCGGGAAGATCGGTAACTATCTGATTTTTAAAAGTCATTCTTTTCTACAGAATTCAAAAAGACGAACGGCCAGCCAGTAATTTCAACATGTTAGCCCCTTTTATTTTTGTTCGCGCTCAGACTATACGAATTTTGCAATGCAGTATGTCTTGAATAAGTCAGCAACCAGTCCGTTTTGTGTTTAGTTTTTGCTTACGTTTGCTTTTGCTGTTACAGACGTGAGGTTGCTAATCTTGATGTGTAGGTGCTTAATAGAAATTTGCAAATGCCTTTCGAACAAAGAACGAACGATTTTATAATCCAAACCGGCTTCATACTTTAGTGCACCGTAAAATGCGTATCCATGTCGGTTTTCCTCACAGATGCGGCACACACACAATTTTAAATTCGTGCAGAGAGTGGTAGTTACCGTCGTATATGCGAGAGTCAAATTAGATGTAAGTTACTGTAGCATATCAGAAGATAAGAATAAACTCTACAATTGCGTAATGCATAAAGACAGACAATTCCGCCGCCATCTGATGCGTGATACGTACGAAAAACATCCGTGATATTCCTAGTAAAAGTAGCTACCCGAAAATGAGCCCGATCGACTCGTAGCCGACGATGGAGCATTAAACAGAAACGGAAAACAAAAAAATGACTTGCTGGCAGCAAAGATGCTGCTGACTCTTTATCTCCCAACCTGCTGAAAACGTGTGCATGCTGGTCTTACATTCGAGGGCCGCACTCATCTCCCTGGGCCAGAGCCATTGTCTGTTGGCAGCCCTGATGCGGAAATCGTGGATGACGGTGTGGTTCCAGCGGAGGACATTTTCTCTTTCGTTTCAGTTCCCAAGGCTGTCGGTGAAGGCTTCATTCGTCGCGCGCCTGTAGGCTGGGCCCGTCTGCTTTGTGCCTGCTAGAGCGAGCCCGCCGCAGCAAATTAGGGAAGCCGTGGGAAACGCCTCGCCTTGCGACTTCAGTCTGACTCCACCTCCAGGCACGGGCGCACTTTTGCGTTAACAGGCGCCACGTGCCCTATACGCGTCATCATAAACAACCACAATAACGACTTAAAACTGAGGCGGGATGAGAGTCTAACCATATTGACACGAAAACACCAGTGGCTCGTTACACAATAACTGCATTTCATTTGCTGCCTTACCCTTGTCTGTGTTTGTATCCGGTTTAGAGTTGCGCTCTTTCAGAACTCCGGTTCTGTAGTTTTGGTGCAGTACATAAATTACATAGTAAATGGTAGAATTACCGGTTGTACTGGTAGCATTGGTTGCATGTGTGCAAGAGGAGCAGGGATCCGACGACTTTGTTTGTTTTGCATATAATTATAACTACACATTGTGCAGTGTTAGTCCGTTGCGTATTTAATATTCTCACAAAATATAAATTTCATATTATAAGTAAAACAGATCAGCTGATAGCATAACTTCTGCATTTTTGTGTAACCAAAACAATTACTTCTGGTACAAGTATAGTTTACATACATAAATACAAAAAAATCTAAATATTTATAGTTTTTACACTCCTGGAAATTGAAATAAGAACACCGTGAATTCATTGTCCCAGGAAGGGAAAACTTTATTGACACATTCCTGGGGTCAGATACATCACATGATCACACTGACAGAACCACAGACACATAGACACAGGCAACAGAGCATGCACAATGTCGGCACTAGCACAGTGTATATCCACCTTTCGCAGCAATGCAGGCTGCTATTCTCCCATGGAGACGATCGTAGAGATGCTGGATGTAGTCCTGTGGAACGGCTTGCCATGCCATTTCCACCTGGCGCCTCAGTTGGACCAGCGTTCGTGCTGGACGTGCAGACCGCGTGAGACGACGCTTCATCCAGTCCCAAACATGCTCAATGGGGGACAGATCCGGAGATCTTGCTGGCCAGGGTAGATGACTTACACCTTCTAGAGCACGTTGGGTGGCACGGGATACATGCGGACGTGCATTGTCCTGTTGGAACAGCAAGTTCCCTTGCCGGTCTAGGAATGGTAGAACGATGGGTTCGATGACGGTTTGGATGTACCGTGCACTATTCAGTGTCCCCTCGACGATGACCAGTGGTGTACGGCCAGTGTAGGAGATCGCTCCCCACACCATGATGCCGGGTGTTGGCCCTGTGTGCCTCGGTCGTATGCAGTCCTGATTGTGGCGCTCACCTGCACGGCGCCAAACACGCATACGACCATCATTGGCACCAAGGCAGAAGCGACTCTCATCGCTGAAGACGACACATCTCCATTCGTCCCTCCATTCACGCCTGTCGCGACACCTCTGGAGGCGGGCTGCACGATGTTGGGGCGTGAGCGGAAGACGGCCTAACGGTGTGCGAGACCGTAGCCCAGCTTCATGGAGACGGTTGCGAATGGTCCTCGCCAATACCCCAGGAGCAACAGTGTCCCTAATTTGCTGGGAAGTGACGGTGCGGTCCCCTAGGGCACTGCGTAGGATCCTACGGTCTTGGCGTGCATCCGTGCGTCGCTGCGGTCTGGTCCCAGGTCGACAGGCACGTGCACCTTCCGCCGACCACTGGCGACAACATCGATGTACTGTGGAGACCTCACGCCCCACGTGTTGAGCAATTCGGCGGTACGTCCACCCGGCCTCCCGCATGCCCACTATACGCCCTCGCTCAAAGTCCGTCAACTGCACATACGGTTCACGTCCACGCTGTCGCGGCATGCTACCAGTGTTGAAGACTGCGATGGAGCTCCGTATGCCACGGCAAACTGGCTGACACTGACGGCGGCGGTGCACAAATGCTGCGCAGCTAGCGCCATTCGACGGCCAACACCGCGGTTCCTGGTGTGTCCGCTGTGCCGTGCGTGTGATCATTGCTTTTACAGCCCTCTCGCAGTGTCCGGAGCAAGTATGGTGGGTCTGACACACCGGTGTCAATGTGTTCTTTTTTCCATTTCCAGGAGTGTATTTTGCATGATCAAAGAAAATAGTTTCATGTTATAAATGAAAAGTACGGAAGTTGTTCAGCAGTAAGAGAAATATGTTTTATATAAGCTCGACGAAGTACTGAAGCGATGTTTGATATGATTTTGTTCTGCATTTCTTTTATTTAATTTTACCTTTTTTGAGGAAACTGCGTATTTTAGCGCTACATGATAAATCTGTGTGTTTTTTTTTATTTTTGCTACAACATCCCTCTGCTTCACGTTACGAATCAACTATTTTCGAACAAAACCTGAATTAAAGAGCGACCATTTCAATTTTGCCATAAATGCTGTTCATTTTTAAGCAACAGACAGTAGGGAAGCTATTAGAACAGAAATGCTCTGTCGGTTATGTGACACTTTTTATATCCTCACTCAGTTTCTATGTGGTGCACCATTTCTGGTTTCTAGAGGAATCTAGTAAGACACAGATCGCAAATGCAAACAAAGCGATCGAAATGTGGTAACACCCGATAGGTATGCAACACACCTAACGTACAGGTACCACAGTTACGATCTTAACTGACTAAAGCTACTAGGAAATCTACCGTAATCTACGCTTACTTACAATTGTCTACGGTAGCCTACGGTAGTTTTATGTCTCTTATCCATTGCTGCTCGGTTCTGTCTCAGGTTTGGTTTGACATGAAAATCAGCTATTCGCTCCTCGGTCGAACTTTCTGGTCTTACAAAATACCGTCAGATTTGAATCGCTAAGAACTAACAGGCTACTAATCAGTAAGCAATGGTTGAGCTCGCAGCGGATAGACCATGTTTGCATGTTTATCGCGGAGTATTTGTTTTGCCAGTGACATCATCGTACCAGTGTAGGGACGTGCGCGTAATTGTTACGAATAAGCTTTGTGAAAATTTGTAAACTGGTTTATCGTTCAAACGTGTTTAGCTAGGATGTTGATCCGAGTGTTAGTGTGAAGAGCTTACGGACTGTTAGGACCGAAAGTGAGACAACAGATGTATTCGCCGGAAAATAAATGAAGATCGATATACACTAAAAATTACTAAACAATGAAAGATGTCCTCTCGTATGACTTCTAATATGCACGGAAATACAGAAACCATAAGCCAAGGAAAGCTCGCGTCGAAAGGAATCCAAAAAGCCTCGAAAGTCCAATCCCGAGCCAATGCGACTGCTATGGCAGCTTCGAAAATGAAATGTAAAAACGGCGCAAAGCCATTAACGTAGCGGCCCATAAGGCAAGCAGCGGCCAGTAACAGTTCAGACTTTTGCTTAATCTATTCTGTAACCATTATACTACACTGTGTAACCACTGTATTAAACAGATTGGTAATTAAATTACACATTAATACGAAACACTTGTTATAATTTTATCCCGATGTTCTCACGAAACGTCTACGGCAAGGACCCGAAAATAAACCCATTTTTTCCGGCAGAAGCAGTCCTACGTTAACAGTAATACACAGCAACATGGACTGGTTTACTGGCGAACAATTCCTGTAAGGGAACAGTTCTGCATTTTTTACTTACTGAACTGTACACGTGCGGAACAGACCGAAAAAGTTGTGATAAAGAGTACATCTTTTGTCTGAGGGTTGTTTCATTAATCTGTGTTTTATGTTGTACCTTTTCCGCTGTCGTGAAGGCATTTTCATGGAAACATCGGTAACTCGGGTTACAAAGTGAATAAATCATAATTAAATTCTTACTCGCCACGAGCCGCCGGAGGCCAGCGATCCTGTGTAACAAAATATCTCTGAGCATCCTCCGAAATTTTGTCATTGGCTTTCGTGTTCGCACGGACAGCTGTGCCAGACTATTGTGATGCATGCCACATCCAAGGAATGAAAAATAGCAACAACAGTGAAAATGGGAAATCGAATTATAGCCAAAATTTTCTCGCAAATGGCGTTATGAGAAACACACGTTTCTCGGAGTAATTTGTAAGCTGTATAGGTGTTATGAGAAACTTATACTGCGTCAAACTGACGATCAGTTAAAACGAACACAGGGAGAACAATACCGTTTGTATGTAATTCATTCTTATTAAGGACACTAACGTACTACCGGCGCATGAAAGGACGCAGCTATGAAAATGGCAAAGAAAGGAGACTTTCATAAAACAGAGTAGTTTTGTGGTAACAAATACTCATTTTAAAATGAAACCTTTTGAAAGCGTATGTTTATAATACGAGGAAAAACTTACTGGGCAACAAATAAAGAAAAGAAGCAAATCTGCACGAAAATGGCACACAATCACAGATAATGATGCAAATTTGTGATGCAGGGAAATAAAAATGGAATAAGAAAAGGCAAGTAGAACACAAGGTGAAGATCTGTCGGGGTACTGTCTAATCCACAGAAGACAGCACAGCATGAAACGTAAACACATATCAGTTTAACATGGCATTACATTTCAGAGACATCGCAAGGAGATGAAATTCAGAAGGATAATGCTGAAAATGAAAGGGATGGATGTGGAACGAAATTAATTGTCAGCGCTGAAGAGGACAATTTTAAAGTTACGGAGAATTAATGATCTAGCATCTGAAAACTGGAAGAAAAAAAATTGTGACTAACAGAGCTCGAAACATTGAAGTAAGTAATGGAGTTTAAAATATTTAGAAAACATTAACAAAGGAATAAGAGAACCGAAATATGATGCCGAAAATGTAGAAGCGGCAGTAATACACAAGAAATTGGATTCTCGTACGTAAACTAACTCTTTTGCCGTTGCAAATGTCTCTCAACATCTCGTGATACACTGCATTCATTTTGTACCTTCGTTGTTTCTTTCCTGCACGACGATGCAACGTCAGGTCAAAACTACACCATATTGAGGCACTCTCTTATATCTACGTAGGCGTTTCTGATAATGGCCCTCTTCTGCCGTGTAATGGCTGGAGTGAAGTGCACAGATCCATGCAGCCCATTATGCGGGCGAAAGGTCGCGATGCATATTTCATCTTGCTTCGAATAAAGAACATTACTGTACACTGGTGCAGCACGTTCACCTGTGTTGATGTCATACTAAGCCAGTTTCTAAACGCTGCCACGTTCGATTTCGGAGACGAGGAAGGTGTGCCGGAAGTAATGAAAATGGTTATCTGTAACCCGTTGCTGCAATAAGGATCTGGATGGGACCTCGTGCTTGGTTTTAACGTAGCTCCTACGAAGGCTGTATACTTAATTGTTGGAAATATCTACAGCTATGCATTGCAGCTAATGCCTGCAACTGTGTATTCAGACCTGTCACGAACCACACACATTCTGAGTCTGGCACCCATCAAGGGCTCTGTGAATAATGACGAAGATAATTAGAGAAGAATTAATCCGCCTTACGGTAGAATTAGTCCGCCTCAGTCGTTGAGTAGTCAGCGCAGATGGCTGGCATATGGAGGACCCGGGTTCGATTCCGCGTACGGCCAAGGATTTTTCTTCTTTGGTGAGAGGACTGGTACGGGGTGCAGTCAACCGCGTGATGCCAATTGAGGAGCCACTTAACTGAGTAGCAGCGGCTCCACGTTCTGGAAAGTCTGCAAAAGGCCGGGAGAGCGGAGAGCTGACCACATGACCCTCCATGCCGTATCCGTATGACGCCACAAGACAAAGGACGACACGGCGGCCAGTAGACATCCCTTGGGCCTTCACGGCCTGACGAGCGGCTCTTTAACTACGATAGAATTCCGTGTTATAAAGAAATACCGAAATCCACATCATTGTCGACGGAACTCAAGGTTGGGAATACCATAAACGAGGGTAGGGATGGTTGGATAACGAGTTTCTTGAGGTAAAAAGTTTTTAAATTTTATTGGCTCGTAGTGTGACTGTTTATGTGTGAAAAATGTGTCAAATGATGGTCTTAATTCACGTTAACCTGCATATCCCCCTCCCTCCTAGCTGGGTGAGTCGGCTGTTCAATCTTGTAGGGGAAGATATTGAAGGGGAAAAAACAAAGTGAACAACAGTTATAAATAAAATTTATCGAACAAATAATGAGCCGAGACGGATAGCTGTACCATTATCACTGAAGACTGTTACTCGGAGTGTCAATTCCGCCTTGACTCGCTGTAGTCCTGCGACTTCTTGAAGATAATTAACTGATAACCAAGCGTGAATCATCCACAGTGCGCATTTAACCTGAACTGGAAATGTCGACGGGTTTTTAGAAATTCTAACGATTGTCTTTACGTGCACACATCAAAAAAAGTTCAGCATCACCTCGGTTCCGAGAGTTCCAGAACCTGTACAAAAAATTGGAATAGATATCAACATAAACATCATTTCCGCCCTTTTATTACTCATGAAAACCACACATTGCATGTTGTACCACTATACAGCGAGACCTTCAGAGGTGGTGATCCAGATTGCTGTACACACCAGTACATCTAATACCCGAAAGCACGTCCTCTTGTATTGATGCGTGCCTGTATTCGCCGTGGCATGCCACCACAAGTTCATCAAGGCACTGTTGGTCCAGATTGTCCCACTCTTCAACGGCGATTCGGCGTAGATCCCTCAGAGTAGGTGGTGGGTCACGTCGTCCATAAACAGCCCTTTTCAACCTATCCCAGGCATGTTCGATAGGGTTCATGTCTGGAGAACATGCTGGCCACTCTAGTCGAGCGATGTCGTTATCCTGAAGGAAGTCATTCACAAGCTGTGCACGATGGGGGCGCGAATTGTCGTCCATGAAGACGAATACCTCGCCAATATGCTGCCGATATGGTTGCACTATCGGTCGGAGAATGGCATTCACGTACCGTACTGCCGTTACGGCACCTCCATGACCACCAACGGCGTACGTCGGCCCCACGTGATGCCACCCCAAAACATCAGGGAACCTCCACCTTGCTGCACTCGCTGGACAGTGTGTCTAAGGCGTTCAGCCTGACCGAGTTGCCTCCAAACACGACTCCGACGATTGTCTGGTTTAAGGCATATGCGGCACTCATCGGTGAGGAGAACGTGATGCCAATCCTGAGCGCTTCATTCGGCATGTTGTTTGGCCCATCTGTACCGCGCTGCATGGTGTCATGGTTGCAAAGATGGACCTCGCCATGTACGTCGAGAGTGAAGTTGCACATCATGCAGCCCATTGCGCACAGTTTGAGTCGTAACACGACGTCTTGTGGCTGCACGAAAAGCATTGTTCAACATGTTGGCGTTGCTGACAGGTTCCTCCGGGCCATAATCCGTAGGTAGCGGTCATCTACTGCAGTAGTAGCCCCTGGACGGCCTGAACGAGGCGTGTCATCGACAGTTCCAGTCTCTCTGTATCTCTTCCATGTCCGAACAACATTGCTTTGGTGCACTCTGAGACGCCTGGACACTTCCCTTGTTGAGAGCCGTTCCTGGCACAAAGTAACAATGCGGACGCGATCGAACCGCGATATTGACCGTCTAGGAGTGGTAGGGCTGTTGAGAAGAGACTGCGGCTAAGCATTGTACACACATGACAGGGCTGCCACTATCAGCGTAAACTTAAATCACATCTTTGTGAACGAAGTCTGTGCCGCTTCCTGAGAGCTTCATTTCGTCAGCAGAGAACACCTCGCCTCCAGTGTGTGCGTGCATCTTGCAGCTGTATTGTGAAGACTGCACCGTAATCAGCGTTAAATCACCGCCAGCTGTGTTATCGCTGGGCCTCATAATTCCTAGTTTCGTAACAACCGTCTGAGCAGCCGCTTGCTGCTCGACGCGGCCACCGTGTAGAATTTGTAAATGAGGGAACAGTAAACACTGTTGCAGGACTGCGGCACGAGTAAAGACGAGCTGCTTCTTTGAAACAGTGCCACCGTGCAGTCTTATCTGTCCTTCAGCCTCCTCTCCTGATCGTGCGCCAGCGACCATAAATCAAACTTAATGCGAATCGTACACTCAACTTGTCTTGTGAAACACTTGCACGCAGAAGCGGCGTAGTCTTTTGTGTCATCTCATAACATGCCAAGGCGTACTGCGCCAGTGAGACGACGTCTTCCCACATGACGCCGATTCTTCCTTATTCGTGAAGGAGACCAATTCTCCGCCGCACTGCGACAGGGCTGAATAAAGATGATCCGTGTTTAACTACGTCTTCTTCCGAAGAAAATCAAGATATGTTCGAATTGAACGCCACGTCTAACGAGGAGACCGTATGGCACTCGGATTCTTGTATTTTTTTTATATTTGTGGTACGTGAAGTTCAGAACTAAAATATCAATCTCCAAAAGCCATTCGATGCAACCCCCACAAACTCACGAGAAAATCAACTTTGAAATTTTCCGAGCCTCTTTAATAACCTAAAACAAGTTCGCTTATTCTAGGGACGGCTCTATGGAAGACTGCTCAGCTGCTATATGGATGGACTGGCTTCGAGCTTTGGCTGTCGTAAATTAAAACAAAAAACGGAGTGCATGTTCCTTGAGTGTTTCCATGAAGAATAAAATAGATAAGGATGAAAAAATTTTTGATTTGTAATTTTTTAAATTCGAACGACCTTTATTTACAATCTCTTACAAATTTATATTTGGAATGAAAACTGGGGGTTCGAGTCCTCCCTCGGGCATGAGTTTGTGTGTTTGTCCTTAGGATAATTTAGGTTAACTAATGTGTAAGCTTAGGGACTGATAACCTTAGCAGTTAAGTCCCATAAGATTTCACACACATCTGAACATTTTGAAACCTGGATTTTTCTGAGCGGTATGTAATTAGGAACAAGGAACCACGCATTTTTCATAAATATGACAATTAGGTATGTGTCAGCATATATTTGATGAATTTTATATTTAAATGACATAGGTATTCGAAATGAACGGAAGAAGTAAGGAAAAAATAAAGACCGAGAAGAGATTCGAACCAGCGATTACCAATCTCGACTACTGCTAATTTTTTTTCTCCGTCTTTATGTATTTTACACTTCACGGAAATTCTCTTAGGACATGCACCTTTGTTCAAAAATTAGAGTCGGCCGAGAATCGATCACATGACCCATATGTCGCAGACATCACACTACTTGTCGAAAAAAAATTCATCTTGCTTTATGGCAGGTGTGGGCAAACAGTGACCAGATAATGGTTTTTGTGCAGTCCTCCAAGACAGTCAGAATTTTTATAAAACAGTTTATACCTTTTCTGGAATGCAAACGTAACTAATGTGTGTAATCATTTTAAAAGGTGCGTTCCTCCACTGACCTGTGCTTCCACAAAGTGGCTCCCAAGCCAAAACTATCGCCCACTCCTGCTTTAGGGTATTAACGACGCTCGAAAAACTTCAAAGTCGATTTTATCAAACATTTTTGAGCATTGCATTCTCATGGGCGACTAATATTTGAGTTCTGAACTTTACTTGCCATAAATATAAAAAATTACAAAAATACAGTGGCTGTGTAGTCTCCTTGAAAGACTGAGGTAATAGAGACGGAGCGCAGGTGAAGCCTGGATTGAAATGGAGAAAGAAGTCAGCCATTTTGTTATTTATGAGCCATCTCGCCATTTGCTACAACTGATTTGAGGAAACATCTCAGTCAGTACTGTAATTATCCCCTCTCTTACGAAGTTTAGTTTCCTCACCACTGCGGCACGTGTGTCTGTGTTGTTGTTGCGGTAGTTAGACAGTTTTTATCCTTGATGCCTCAAATCACGTTCTATCAGTCTTGTCCTCTTTTTATCTCCGAATAGGTTCAGTATCTTTTCATTAGTTATTCCAATTACCCATCAGCATTCCTTTGTACAACCAGATTTCCAAAACTACAAATGTCTTCTTGTGTGAATTGTTCACTGTCAACGTTTCACTTTTATGTATGTACACTCCACACGTATACTTTCAGAAAAGACAAACTAACACTTAAATCTATATATTATATACTAGCGAATCCGGGATTTCTTCACAGTAGCTAAATATTCATGCGAATTGGACACACATCCTAAACTACTCCTCCCCCTCTCTTTGTCCATGTCCTCCTCCTTCCTCCTTCTCTCTCTGCATCATCTGCTCTCCCTCTCTCTGTCTATCTTCTCCTCGCCCCTCTCTGTCCAATTCCTCCTTCCCCACCAGTTGTCTTACCCCTCTCTCCTACTTCGATCCTTGTTTATTGGTGTTGCAAATGAAACCTTGTTTGTAAATTGAAATCGCATAAAATAAATGGGTAAATCTGTTGGGACCATTGGTAAACAGGGTGTGAGAGCGACCTTTCTAGCTTCTGGATCTGTGAAGATAGTAGCTTCAGTGACTGCATTTTGCACAGTTTTGGTCTGCGAATAGGTAAGATTACAACGTTTCGGACAATTCGGATTCAGTAGTAGTTACTGAGCCTATAGTCCATAAATATCACTTTCCCGTTTTCTGTAAAACGGACGACGAAGAACAAAACAAAAAAAAAATGGTTCAAATGGCTCTGAGCACTATGGGACTTAACATCTATGGTCATCAGTCCCCTAGAACTTAGAACTACTTAAACCTAACTAACCTAAGGACATCACACAACACCCAGTCATCACAAGGCAGAGAAAATCCCTGACCCCGCCGGGAATCGAACCCGGGAACCCGGGCGTGGCAAGCGAGAACGCTACCGCACGACCACGAGCTGCGGACAAGAACAAAACAGAACAGCACGTTGTTGTGTATACAATTTTTATTGGAAATTATTTATAAGGAGAAAGAAGATACATATGGGAGAAATATTGTCTAATGGTTTACATGCCGTGCTATCGTAGTTGAAACTGACTGTGGGAAAGAAACCGAAACACATTTCCATAGCACAGCACAGAATTTTCTTTCTCGTAGCCTATGTCCGCCTGGAAGTTAATTAGTTTATCGTGAGAAATTGTTGAAGTAAGTCTGTCTAGTACTTTCTGAGATTTGTGGTAACAATGTTAAACAGTGACTTATATAGTATTATAGTTTAACAAATTTTTCATGTGCAGGAAAACTATTCCTGCCACTGCCAGTCTAAATTTTATATCCTTTATACGAGGCATATTCGGAAAGTAGGGTCCGATTTGGTACGAAATGGAAACCGCTGTGAAAATCCGATGGAACTTTGCACAGATGTGTTGGGCAGTGTCTTTAGTGTGCCTGTCGACCGCTTCATGTCGCTCGTTTCAGTTCAGAGCGCAAAGTGATCACGTAGAAATTCCTAAGGCAACAGTGTCTCCTGCCAGGTATGTGGATCTGGTGAGAGCTTTCGCCTGAAGCTATGCAGCCCACACAACATAAATGTCATGCGTTTCTTTCTTCAAGACAATTCTCAGCCGCATTCTGCAGGGGCAATGAAGACGTTCCTGCAAGTCTTTCGCTGGGAAGTGTTTGATCACCCACAATACAGCCCTTAATTGGCTCCCGCCGATGTTCATCTCTGCTCACATGAACCGCTGGCTGCGAAGACAACATTTTGGCACAAACAACTAATGGCAGACCAGCGTAGCGAATTGGCGGAAAGCACAGGCGGCTGCTTTCTGTGACGAGGGTAATGGAAAGTTTGTACAACGATACGACGAATGTGTAATTCGGAGCAGCGACTATTCAGAGAAGTAGTTGGAAGGTGTGGCTATCTGTTGCGAATAAAAAATTTTTGGTTCTCACTGTGGTTTCCATTTCGCGACCGATCGATCGGACCTTACTTTCCGAACAGTCCTCGTACTTTTGCTATCATCAATTATGTTGCTCGCCAAATATCAAAACATGGTTGCTATTTTCATCGTGCCACTTCCTAATATAATGCCCTCAGCACCACACGATTTCATTCACAACACTATATTACCCTTGTTTCACTTATTTGCATTTATATTATAACTTCTTTTCAAAAGACTCTCCATCCCGTTCAAGTAATCTTCTATGTCCGCATCGTCTGTGATATTATTGCTTTGTCATTGGCGAACCTTAAAGTTGTTATTTCTTGTCCCTTAACTTAAATTTCGTCTCCAAACTTCTCTTTGGTTTCCTTTACTTTTCGCTCCACGTACAGATTGAGTAACATGGGGAATAGGTTAAGAACCTGTGACACTTCCGTCTCTTCTACCAATGTCCGCAGCTCGTGGTCGTGCGGTAGCATTCTCGCTTCCCACGCCCGGGTTCCCGGGTTCGATTCCCGGCGGGGTCAGGGATTTTCTCTGCCTCGTGATGACTGGGTGTTGTGTGCTGTCCTTCGGTTAGTTAGGTTTAAGTAGTTCTACGTTCTAGGGGACTGATGACCATAGATGTTAAGTCCCATAGTGCTCAGAGCCATTTGAACCATCTCTTCTACCAAATCTCTTTCATGCCCCTTTATTCTCATAACTGCTGTATGATTTCTTTTGAAGTTGTAGATAACCTGCAGCTCCTTGTATTTTACTGCTCATAACTTCAGAATGTCAGATAGTGTTTTGCAGTCAACAGTGTGAAAAGCTACAATTGAAAGAAAATAGCCCTCGGTCACTATTTTTAATGAATTAACCTGGTTTCAACACTGCTAGGAGTGTCTTCCGCAGAATTGAAATCAAAGAATGGTCTATAACATGGTCACAGAATTATGACTAAAAACGTATGATACAGAGTATAAGTACAGAATCATCGTGAAAGACTGGCAATACTTATATGTTATTTATAAAATAATAAATATGTCAAAAGGGCATTAGTCACAAAGATATTTAAGATAAAAATTGTGATGGCGAGCCACTAAGGGCTGCTCGTTACTTACGCGGTTACAGGTTGCGATTCTGAGGAAGACATTCCTAGCAGTGTTGAAACTCGGTTAATTCGCTAAAAATAGTGACCGAGGGCTGTTTTCTTCCAATTGTAACTATTCACGGTCTCTGAACGTGCAGCCATGAACAAAATTTTGAGTGTGAAAAGCATTTACTAAATATACGAATCCTGTAAGTGCCTACAGGAAAGTGGAATAGCTCTGAATCATTTCGCTACTTGCAAAGTATTGAGCAAATATTGCTGCACACTAAACACAGTCCCAGAATACACTAGATTTTGTTCGACGTTCTTGAACAGGTCCAAGTCAAGCCCCTTGGAGAAACAAACTTCCTCCAATGGTAGCCAGCGGTTCTTCACTAGACTAAAACAACGTAGAGCAGTCTTTTGAACAACACCAGCGCGCTCAGCACCTTTGCATTTCTCCTTGATATTGGATTACAAACAGTTTTTGTAAGAAATCTCTTTTTCGTTCTACGTATTACGCGCGATATTCTGCGGTTTGCGGAGACCGTTGCACATTTACAATGCATTATACCGCATTTTTATTCCACGCCTGAGCCCAAACAATGATCACAAAAATCTGTTTGTGACTGGTTACCTGTCGTTACCTGCCCCCTCATAAAAAGCACTGAACCTCAGTGGAAGCGCCCTCATCCTGAAAGTTAGTTGCCGGTCATTAGTTCGAATATTGTCACCCATTTCCATGTCTCATTCAATGTGAACCTTGTCCATTTTCTTCCCCTCCGTGTCCGGTCCACCTCATCTTGCATTGCTAACGACTTCGACGTCGGCAGTGCGGCAAACTCTGATCCATCTGTCTCCTTCCTTCATTCCCTAAGCCAGTAATGAGAATACCATTGCTACAAGAAGATAATGTAAAAAATATTTTGCGAATCGTCCGCGGGTTGTTCATCGCAGTTGTCGGGCTACGGCAGTGAGCTCTCATATTGAGCTGTGAATATTGGAAGCAGCGCGCCGTGAGCACAAAGGGACGGCGGCAAGATGCGCAAAAGGCGACACTCGACGCCGTGCTGAAGTTAAATTCTCGTCCAACGCCCCTCTGGCGGCATCGCGTAGCTCAGGAGACATGCAATACCGGAATCCAGCGGCGCCCTCGATGTGCTGAGGCCGGTAGCGACTGAGAAGAGGCGAGATGCTGCATAGACATGACCGGTACGTTGACACTGCGGCCTCCGTCGAGTGACTCTCGGATTACCAGAGCACCTACATCCTGGTACTACGGCGTGTTTGCTGAGAAACGCAGCAGCTGCGGTCGTGCGCGTATCCCTGTGTTTCGTTGCACGTTCTCGTACACTTCTCGGTATATACGTCTTCACCTGTTCAACATTTTCACCAATCAGTGCTCCTTGTGTAAAAACTCGAAGTGCCACTGCATAAGATGGTGACGCTCAACTCGCATTTGTGGGGAAGGGGATCGAAGTTTCTTAAAATCGCGTAAGGTAAATGCCAGGTGATTCCTTTGAAGAGACCACGACAGATGCCTTGTTCCATCCTTGTCTAATCCGAATTTGGTTCAAATGGCTCTGAGCACTACGGGATTTAACATCTATGGTCATCAGTCCCCTAGAACTTAGAACTACTTAAACCTAACTAACCTAAGGACAGCACACAACACCCACTCATCACGAGGCAGAGAAAATCCCTGACCCCGAATCCGAATTTGTGTTTTATCTCTGACCATAACATTCTATATCTTCCTTTTACTCATGATAACCATGGAAACTGGAGTGTAGCGTTGTACGGAAGTGAAATAAAAATGATTCAAATGGCTCTAAGCACTATGGGACTTAACATCTGAGGTCATCAGTCCCCTAGATTTAGAACTACTTAAAACTAAGTAACCTAAGGACATTACACACATCCATGCCCGAGGCAGGATTCGAACCTGCGACCGTAGCAGCAGCGCGGTTCCGGACTGTAGCGCCTAGAACTGCTCGGCCACAGCGAAGTGAAATAGATCAACAGTTAAATAAGAAGAGAATAGAAGGTTTTGAAATGAGGTGCTACAGAAGAGTGCTGAAGTTTAGATGGTTAGATCGGATAACTAATGAAGAGGTACTGAATCGAATCGGGGAGAAATAAGTTTATGGCACTACTTTACTAAAATAATGGATTGCAAATTGGCTTAGACACGATATCTATGTGGTGCGAAACGTGGCAACTGACTCTAAATAATGAGAAGTGCGAAGTTATCCTCATGAGTACTGTAAACAATCCACCAAATTTCGGTTACATGCTAAATAACACAGATCTAAAGGCTGTGTATTCAGCTGAATACTTAGGGATCACAATTACGAATAACTTAAACTGGAACGACAACATAGATAATGTTGGGGGGAAGGCAAACCAAAGACTGCGTTTTACTGACATAACACTTAGAAAATGCAACAGGTCTACTAGGTAGACTGCCTACTCTACGTCGTCTTTTGTAGTATTGCTGCGCAGTGTGGGATCCGCATCGGATAGGGTTGACTGAGGACTTCGAAAAAATTCGAAGAAAGGCAGCTCGTTTTGTACTGTTGCGAATTAGGAGAGAGAGAGAGAGAGAGAGAGAGAGAGAGAGAGAGAGAGAGAGAGAGAGAGAGAGCGATCGATCGCGCCACTGGTGTGATACGCGAATTGAGGTATCAATCATTAAAACTAAGTCTTTGTCGTTGCGCCAGTCTCTTCTCATGAAATTTAAATCACCAACTTTCTTCTTCTAATGCGAAAATACTTTGTTGGCGCCCACCTACATAGGGAGAAATGATCATTGTAATAAAATAAGAGAAGTCAGAGCTCGTTTTTCCCTCATGCTGTTTAAGAGTGGAATGGTAGAGAAGTAGCCTGAAGGTGGTTCGATGAACCATGTGCCAGGTACTTAATTGTGAATTGCAGAGTAGTCATGTAGATGTAGGTGTAGATGTAGATTAGTTGAGAAGACACACCCTGAGGCATAAGGTAAACGTCAGTATGGTAATGGACGGATGTGCTGAAATTAAAAATTGCAGAAAGGTGCCAAGAATTGACTGCAGTGAGCATGTTCAAGTTGATGTAGGTTACAGTGGACATACAGAGATGAAGAGACTTGCACAGGATAAACTAGAATAGGGAGCTGCATCAAAGCAGTCTTCTGACTGACGACGACGACAACGACAACTATAGCAACCCAAGAAAAATTATTACGCCTCTAATATGATCGTTCTTGGAACACTAGATATTTTCTAACTGTCCACGTAATACCATGTTTCGAATTGTTTTCAGAAGCAGTTCTCATTATAAATATGGTTGTGTAATAGCCTCGGAATAATGTCTTTTGTTCTCCGGTATTCATTATTATTCTGTCCATATTCTCTTTCAAGATAGGCACTGGAGACTATTGTAACGTAGTAGGCGAGAACTGCATGCATGAAAGAGATTCACATTTACATCGTAGTTTATCTGTTAATTTCAATATACCTGCCACTTCATGCGTATTCCTTCTACATCTAGATCTTGACTGCTGTTCCATTGGTGGGAATGTTGATTAGTAATCCTGATGATTCAGCACTGAATTAAAATCAGTTGATTTCTGAAGAGTCAGTAACATGTATCTTGCATTTTCTGTAAACATACGGCATTCTGTCTTGGTTATTGAGGTCCATTTGATGTCTGCATGTGTGATGAGGTTATTTATTCATGCTGGCGTGTGATGGAAAGATGTCAACACGGGGTAACTTAAGGAAAATATTTACTTACAGGACAGTATCTACAGATAGCGGTTGTTTCTGATTATGCTCTTTTCAGACGTTTGTAACTTTACAGATGGTTATTTACGGTACCTTCGCACGCTAGTTATAGAAATCGGTAATCGTGATATTATAGTTTGTATGATGTGAAAATTCTTTTCAATTCACGTAGCTATGCAACGCCCGGGCTGACTACTATACATGCAATATATCATTACGGATGTGACTGAATTGGAGATATTTGGACAGATAAGAGTTAGTGTGTCATTCCATGACTATTGTCATCAGAAACGATTATAAAATCAGAATTCACGAGAGAAGTGTGCTTTTAAAACAGCTACTTGCGTTGAATATCGATGATATGGGGGCCAGAGAATCGAAACGTTAAGAACATATTCCGTATGCTGTTCTTATTCATAGAAAACGACGTTCTACAATAATTGTTCCGCACGTTAAGTGACCAAAATATAAGCGCATATACTGATGATGCCAGCTAAACATCACATTAGTAGTTTTTGAGAACGGAATTATTACTCCTAAATATATAATAGGCCGCGGATTCAGTGTTTTGTCTTCAACTTCTTGACCTAAAAGTGACGCCCACGGTATTCCCACAAAGACAAAAATGGAAAACAGATATCCTGTAGCGAATTACTAGACGAAATCTCCGAGGGTATAGTTTATTTATGACAGAGGTTGTTTACAATACACTCGTACAAAGAATTTTTAGGATAATTCGTATCCCTGTAAGATTGTTACCAGCTCAGAAACGAACGTTTTAAACAAGAATAGTTCAGGCACCCCCTACACGGTTCGTGAAGGTTAATTATTTCTTACCTGGCAGCGTGAGATCTATGTAGAAGTGCTCCACGGGCGCCACTGTGGATAGCACACTTAAGGTTTCAGTCTTACCTCAACTTCTGCTCTTTACATGCTGAGAACTTGTCTTCGCAGATAACTCTAAAAATAACAGTACTACCTCATACGTACACACTGCGCGAAAATCACACCGATGAAAATACGGCAGATACGCAGGTGTCCTGGCAGTATTTCTTTTCTCTTACATTATGCCTGAATTTTGAATTGGACTGATAGTTCCGTGTACCCATCGCGATAGGCACGTGTATGGTTAGCAGTGCAGAGAACAGATTCAGACGATGGTGCAGAGTATTACAAATATTTTCCGTGAAACTTAACCAAAACATTGTTCCTGATTCTGAGCGTGTTTTCAAGTGCTGCTTTTCTTCTGAAACAGAAAGGTTGTTTATATTGAGTTTAAGAAAATGTTGTACGTCGAAAGAGTTTTCTCAAATAAACTGATGGTGTGTAAAAACAGGAATATGTTGGTATACATGTTTCGTAAACAATGAGTCCTGGCTTGTTCTGCCAGGCACAGCGCCACCGCGCGTGTCAAAATTGAAAGCATTTAAAACTTCCGACAGAAAAATTTAAAAGCTTTCTGCTTGTTTTCTGTAAAAGCAGACAATTAATTCAAACATTACTTGACGGAATAAATGTGCAGTAACAGAGGAGAACATGAATTCTATTTTGCTTCCGCGAGCGCAAGCAATCAGTCCACTACCTTGCGATTTTTTAAAAAATTTTTATGTGGCGGTGACGAATGACGGCATTGTGGGGGAGGGGGGGGAGGAGGCACTGTTTCTGCAGACGGCCTACTACGACCAGTTTCACAGGTACGTTGTCAAAAATCGGTTGTGCTCCTGGGTGAAAATCATCGACGCTTTGGAATGCAGCGATTCTAAGGAGCAACCGGAAACAAACGAGCGTAGCTAGACTGCGAACTTCCTTATATGCTAGTAAGACACAGAACGTCTGCAGTCTACAGTATGACAACCAACATCTTACGGTTTCTTAAAATAAGCGACACCGAATGAAAATTCAAGAACTAAAGCTAAGTTATTTTTTAGGTACACTTCATTCCACAATCTTGTCCTGCTCCATGGATTCAGGCTTCTGAACAACTGTTAGCATTAAACTAACGGCACAGGGAACTATATCTTGATTTTTTTTCGGGGGGGGGGGGGGGCGCAAAACTGCTATGGTCATTAGCGCCCTATATCTTGATGTTGACACTGTTGATGAACTCGTACAGTGGCTTATACGTTACCATATCGTTGGATGCTAACAAGGCTTGGAGGCTCCCTGGGAGCTGAAGACCAAGTGCCCAAAGATTACTTTATGTGATACGTGTTCGAAGACGTTGTAGGAATACATGGTTTGGATCGCCTTCCTCCCCGCAATCACTTACAGAGGTGGCACTGAGGCTGGGCTGATAGAGGTGTTTGTTGAACTTTCAATGATTAAAATTCTGCTGTGCTATAACTGTCGTAAAGCGCCTTGATGTTTGTACCTAATTATACCATTGTACTCTTGGAATCCTGGGATGGATTAGTACATAGTGACTGCTTTTGATTTTAGACGTCCTCGACTATTCCGCTTGTCAGTCCGAGGTAAATCGCTTTCTCAGCATGGGCATCACCTCTGTGAAAGAGTTTATCATATTTAACAGCTTCAAGTAGAACGCAATCTGCTTGTTCATTTACAGGTTTCCCAGAGTGGCCTTTCATCCATACCACCACGATGTTGCGACGGTTCCTCTGCATCCGAAACACAATGTCGATAATTGCTGCAACTGTGGGCTTGGTACAACTACTATGATGGTTTCTAATCAGTTGTAGGGCTAACATACTGTCAGAGATGATGACTTGTGTCTGCCGTGGTCGCCTGCGTGGACATCAGAGCTTCCAAAATGGCAATCAGCTTGGCTGTAGTGATAGTGGAGTGTGGATCCAGCTTGCATAGGCCTGGTCGTTAACTTCAGGGTCAACGTAAAAGTGGGCATCTTGTTTTATGAACAACGCTGCACTGCCGAAGCCATTATCTATATCTTCTCGAACGACAGAGTAACCCAGGAGTGCGAATGCTTCATTCAGTTTTAACCATATTTCTGCGTTGGCACAAATGTCTACAAGAGCTTCGAGCAGAAAATGTCGCAGTTTGTCTTCATTTGCCTTGAGCGATCTTGAGTTCAATTGAATGGTTTTATGAGCCATTTTGGGGTGTAAGGAGTTGAGTCAACATACTTTGGATTGGAATCCCGATCAAATCTGTTTGTAGTACTGGAGTTGGTACCGTTAGTAGCCTATTGGTGCGATACCTCATTCACCATAGCCACAATAATACTTTAAATGTTGTTAACGAGGTAGTTCAGACCATCGCTCTGTTGGTTGCGCCTGTAGAAACTATGGTGAGTAGGGGCTGGGACCCAGTGGCGTAAGAGGAAGGCAGAGTTCCAGCTGATAAAATCGGTCCCACTAGACCACGCTTTGGTGGGGTCCTGTCTGTTCTACAGAATTTACGATTTGCTGGTCGGATAGTTGAGCATACTGTATTAGAGGAGGGGGCGGTGGTATCGGCGGTGAATCCACTGGAGCCACCGTTCCTTACATCTGCGGCACTATCGTCATGACATGGGTTACTTGGTCCGGACTGTAGATGGCGGTGCTAACAGGATGAACGAAATTAAGGCGGTGCTGATAATTCCATTGAGTTGGAAGCGCGAATTCTGTACGCTGTCTCGTAATGTTTGGGGAAAAGTAACTGCATTCGCATATGGCATCTTTTCAAACAAAGCAGCTGCTTCTCGGAAGATAATATTATTGAGAGACATAATTTTATTAATTTCCTTGTATTTTACATACATCGGGCAGGTTCGTTGATTGGCCCTCCCAGAGACATCACTTCTGTGTGATCTTGAGCAGTACACGTCCACTGGACAGCAAACTCAATGAATATAAATAAACTGTGAGATCCGCTGTGATCTAAATGTCACAACACAAACTGGAGATGGCTTTGTTACCGTTTGCCGATTCAGAATTATAGTTTTATTAAATCTCCTTATGGCATTAACTTCGCAGCAACACGTCATTTGAATTAGGAAATGGTCCTCCGTAAGGGAGCATCATTGATGATGTCACCGAGCGAGGTGGCGCAGTGGTTAGACACTGGACTCGCATTCGGGAGGACGACGGTTCAATCCCGCGTCCGGCCATCCTGATTTAGGTTTTCCGTGATTTCCCTAAATCGCTCCAGGCAAATGCCGGGATGGTTCCTTTCAAAGGGCACGGCCGACTTCCTTCCCCGTCCTTCCCTAATCCGATGAGACCGATGACCTCGCTGTCTGGTCTCCTTCCCCCAAAAACCAACCACCATTGATGATGTCTTGTTTAGAAGTGACGAACTTCGGAATGAAGGCCTCCAAATTTGCTTTTTCTAAGAAAGAGCGTTGAACTAAGGCATTGGCAGTTAGTCCTGTCTCAATTTTAATACGGATTTTCCCTGCCGCCGTAATACTGCTTATTCGAGGATGCTTGAATAATGACTCGCAGTCCAACCTAATGGGTTTTCCTAGTGCCATAAGATAGAGCCTACCAATGTTTCTATCTCTACTTTCAACAAATAAGATGAAAGCACCTTTGTCGGTAGTTGCGTAGAAGTTAGCAGTGCAACTTACATGTTGGTGGGTGTTGTTTCCATCTTGGGTATCGTAGACAAGTGGCACCTTCTCCATTTTGTCCCGTTGGTCGTCTTGTTCTTCTGCACTGTGCGGTGCCGTTGGCCTTTCTGCTGCAAATCTGGTATGTGTCTGCGTTGTGAGACGCGATGATTGCGTCGCTAATGACTTGACTGACGGGTACATGAAGTGCTTCAACATCCATTGTGACTCTGTGAGGCTGGGTACATGAAGTGCTTCAACATCCATTGTGACTCTGTGAGGCTGGTTTTGTGAAGTTTGTGAAGCAGGAGGCTGCAATCGCTACCGTCCATGGTGGTGATTGCAGCGGAGGCTGTGGAAGTAAAACAAATACCGGAACGAACTATCACTGTGTACACTCCACGAGCACTAACCGGTTAGGAAGTGTGTACACCGTAGCGCGCTGATGTTGTCTCTTCCGCTTCCCCGAGCGAACTGGTGCTACAACTATTTGTCTTTCCATATTAGATTCTGTAAATTTTGCAGTTTCAGCAGACAGAAATCCGCTTCTGTGTACGATGTAGCTAACGCACGATAGTGGAATGGCGCTCGATCCGGAGGTAGCCAGATGGAATCCTGACTGGGAAAAGTTTTATACCGCCAGAATTTATCCGGCAGGTAATGGCAAGTAAACGGGTGCACTTCCCTGTCACCAAACTATGCACAACCCTCTCGGTCGCCGGACCTCAACCCTTTAGATCTCTATCTGTGAGAACACCTTTAACAAGTTGTGTATGCGGAGCCCATCCTGAACATGCAGACACTGGAACAAGCACTCAGGCTGCCTGTGACGCCATTACTTGTTTTTCACAATATATATAAATGACCTAGTAGATAGTGCCGGAAGTTCCATGCGGCTTTTCGCGGATGATGCTGTAGTTGGTTCAAATGGCTCTGAGCACTATGGGACTTAACATCTGTGGTCATCAGTCCCCTAGAACTTAGAACTACTTAAACCTAACTAACCTAAGGACATCACACACATCCATGCCCGAGGCAGGATTCGAACCTGCGACCGTAGCGGTCGCACGGTTCCGATGCTGTAGTATACAGAGAAGTTGCAGCATTAGAAAATTGCAGCGAAATGCAGGAAGATCTGCAGCGGATAGGCACTTGGTGCAGGGAGTGGCAACTGACCCTTAATATAGACAAATGTAATGTATTGCGAATGCATAGAAAGAAAGAACCTTTATTGTATGATTATATGAAAGCGGAACAAACACTGGTAGCAGTTACTTCTGTAAAATATCTGGGAGTATGCGTACAGAACGATTTGCAGTGGAACGATGATATAAAATTAATTGTTGGTAGGGCGGGTGCCAGGTTGAGATTCATTGGGAGAGTCCTTAGAAAATGTAGTCCATCAACAAAGGAAGTGGCCTACAAAACACTCGTTCGACCTATACTTGAGTACTGCTCATCAGTGCGGGATCCGAACCAGGTCGGATTGACAGAGGAGATAGAGACGATCCAAAGAAGAGCGGCGCGTTTCATCACAGGGTTATTTGGTAAGCGTGATAGCGTTACGGAGATGTTTAGCAAATTCAAGTGGCAGACTCTGCAAGAGAGGCGCTCTGCATCGCGGTGTAGCTTGATGTCCAGGTTTCGAGAGGGTGCGTTTCTGGATGAGGTATCGAATATATTGCTTCCCCCTACTTATACCTCCCGAGGAGATCACGAATGTAAAATTAGAGAGATTCGAGCGCGCACGGAGGCTTTCCGGCAGTCGTTCTTCCCGCGAACCATACGCGATTGGAACAGGAAAGGGAGGTAATGACAGTAGCACGTAAAGTGCCCTCCGCCACACACCGTTGGGTGGCTTGCGGAGTATAAATGTAGATGTAGATGTACTTGCGGCATGCCACATTTGAAAGTGTACATCAGTCGATGCTGCGTATTCACACATGGTTAGACTCCCGTGAGGCCACTTCGAATACCTTGTCTAAAGGTGGTATCTTGACGGTATGTCGTCAATTGCATTGTGCTATTCAGGCACGATTAATTAATAAATGCCCTGTAGCACAGACATCACACATTTCCAGCCGTATATCAATATGACCTTTTTGCTCCTTATCACCGTAAGATGGCTTGCGGAGTATGGATGTAGATACAGAAATAAACTTCTCACGTCTCCGGAAATTTATGCACTAAGCTTTGTACTCTTATTTCGCTTCCAGATTAGTAGGAGTATGAACACAAATGTCTGTTTGATTCGAGCATGACGTTGTTATTACGGCAGCCAGCGAGAATCGCGTTCCCCGTGCCACTTCTCTTTCTTGTAAGCGGGTGTTATTTTCTCGTCTCTTATCGAACCGCGGTGAACGGGTACAGCTCTGTAACTTTGTTGCCGCTGCTAACTTGTGGCGAAGCCCTTGCGGTGTCCCTTCTGCGCCGGCTACACCAACGAAGTCTGCGCGGAGTTGGAAAAGTCGAGTTTCGGCGGCGAGGAAAGTGCACGAGGCACGGATCCCCGGCGCAATGGAGTTGTGGCTTTGGCGAGATAATCGTTTATCTGGCGTGGCAGGGGGCCGGCATGTGCCCCATTCATAAGCTCGGCAGTATTTGCCCCCGGCTCGGCGCGCGGGCGTTTTTAGGCGCGTGATGTCACGGCGGCAGGGAAGCACTTTTTGTCGCAGACTCCGAGCCGCTCCCAGTTAATTGCTCGCAGATTGCAAAAAGGCACGCGTTCTCGTCTCGTCTCTTATCCTCCATCTACACCTACAACAGTATCAACGCCAGCACTCACTCGAGGCTAAATCACCGCATTGTATCTCCCATCCTCTCTATTCAGTTGTATGACTAGAGATAAGATAATATCTCAAACGTATCTTTGAGGCTCGTGTCTCACTTAACTCTTATTATGTGTTGTGCAGATTAAACTGTGTAGTAGAGAAGAAACGGTAACAGGTCGTTAGAATACCTTATCGATTCGATAGTCTTGAGCAAAGTTTGTTGACCCTCCTCTCTGGTTGTTCTATTACGCGGAAAGACCGGCCATGGTGACAACGCACTTGAAGTCTGCCGCAATATCTCTGGATTTAATAAGGATTTACACTGATCAGCCAAAACATTATAACCACTGTCCACCGCGACGTTGGATGCCGCCTGGTAGCTTTGCGGGCACGTGACGCGGTAACCAAAGTATGTAAACGGAGAAGACACGGACGGGGAATCACACTTGCGACGATGTGGGCCGCAAATATGGAAATCCACTGAAATAAGCGACTTTGACAAAGGTCAGATTATTATTACGAGAGCCTGTGAATGAGTATCTCGAAAACGGCGAAGTTGGTCGAGTGTTCACGTGCTACTGGCCTGAGCGTCTACGGAAAGTGGTTGAAGGACAGTGAAACTACCAGTAGGTGCTAAGTGGTTGGACGTCCACGATTCATCACGGAATGTGGGTTTAGGAGGCTTGTCTGCTCTGTAAAGTAGGATAGCTGGTGATCTGTTGCATATCTGCCGAAAGAGCACAATACTAGTGCACGCACAAGTGTTTTAGAGCACACCGTTCATTGTACATTGTGAACCTAGATCTCCGCAGCAGTCCATCCCTACGTGTTCAGATGTTGACCCAAGAACATCTTCAGTTACGATTACAGTAGGCGTGAGACCATTGGGATTCGACCGCTGATCAACGGAAACGTGTCGCTCTTCGGGTGAACCACGTTTTTGATACACGAGGTCGATAGTCGTCTCCACATACGCCGTCATCGACGTGAACGACGTCTCGAAACGTCCAGCGCGCCACAGACACAGGCTGGCGGGAACAATACTATGTTAGGGGAGATGTTCTAAAAAATGGCTCTGAGCACTATGGGACTCAACTGCTGAGGTCATTAGTCCCCTAGAACTTAGAACTAGTTAAACCTAACTAACCTAAGGACATCACAAACATCCATGACCGAGGCAGGATTCGAACCTGCGACCGTAGCGGTCTTGCGGTTCCAGACTGCAGCGCCTTTAACCGCACGGCCACTTCGGCCGGCCGGGAGATATTCTCCTGCGTGTGCATGAGACTTGTGTATTAATAGAAAACACGCTGACATCTACGAACCACCTGCATCCATCATGCTTGATGTCTTCCCCGACGACGATGTCATATTTCAGCAGTATAACTGTCTGTTTCTCGGAGCCAGAACAGTGCTACAGTAGTTTGAGGAGCATTATAGTGAACACACGTTGATATCTCGGCGACCAGAATCGCCTTATGTAAATCCTATGGAACCCATCTGGGTCGCTATCGGGCGCCATCACTGCGTTCGCAAATCAGGGGCCCGTTTCTTACGCGAATTAAATGACCTGCGCGTAGACATCTAATGCCACATACCACCACATACCTACCAACAGACTGTCGGATCCCTGATACGCAAAATCAGTTATGTATTTCGCTCCAAAGACGTACAAGCAAGCTATTAAGTAGTTGGTCATTATGTTTTGGCTCATCAGCGTATTTACTGAATACTGGCTGCCGTTCATAAATAATTCCAGATGTCGTATGCTCGCCAGCTGGAATGTGTCTTTTAGGCTGTTTTCTCCGATCACTCGCTCGGATAGCCGCACGCATTACCTTGGCACTTCTGAGATGCGAGGAGCGCACCGGCGTCGGATCGAATCCGCCCTGTGGATTAACGACGAGGGCCGGTGTACCGGCCAGCCTAGATGTTGTTTGTAGGTGGTTTTCCACATCCCACTATATGAATACTGATCTGGTATCCACGTCCCGCCTCAGATACACGCTACGCAAACATTTCAAAAACTGTCTCAAACTTGCACATAGAATTTACTCTGGATGCAGACAGATGGAGCACTCTGATTCTGTCCTGGGGTGGTGAAGAGGAGGCTGATGTCCTTAGACGTTTAGTCTCCTTAAACAATAACCAGCAGTTTATGAGATGAAACAAGACGCAGACTATTGGGATACACAAATTTCGTCCCTGGGGGAATGGCGTGGCGGCAGGAAAGATATCCAGCCCCTTCTGCCACTAACAATTGCCAAATTAAGAAATTAACATGCTAACCCCTTGAAAATATGGGATATAGGCCCACTTATCTCCGCAAATACTGTTCTCATTCATCGATTCAGCTACCGAGAACCCTCTCTCGGGGGTTATTAAAGTAAAATAGTCATCAGCGCGAAGATTGTTTTCAACACCACAGTGCTCTACTAGACACGGTCAGTTATTAACACTGGTAAAAACGCGTTTGTGCGTTTATAAGGTGGTAATGATCATTTTTGAGGAAGACGAAATAGTTTCAAGGGGCAGGCATAAACACACATCCTTCGTCCTCGGCTGCAGTCGGTATCGTGAGCGTTTTCGTACGTAATATTTCTTACGTCTAGATCCGCAGCCGCTGTAAATTTCTAAAAGAAATCATTTTTGTCCCTAGTCTGTTCTCTTATTTTGAAATAAACACATGCATGAAAACAACTTCTTTTAAGAAATTTTCTTGCTGCTTCCTCTCGAAATGTGGAAGAATGGATGGCGAAAATTTAACAACCTGTCACCATCGATGCCACTGGCCAGTGATGGGAACGGATCAGCCGTGACAGCCATCTCGACATTTCCCATAAATGATTTCGATAAACCATGGAAAATCTAGAGAATTGAATGGGGATCTGAATTCCCACTCTAGTCGAATAAGAATTCAGTATCTTAACCGCTGCACCATCTTTAGCGATTATCCTCCCCGGGTTAGCGCTGAGATCTGCAAATGTTTCGAAGGATTTCGTTGTTTTTCTTGCTAATTGGTGCCAGTCGGTTCTTGATGTCAGACTGCTGCATTAACCAGTATTTCAATAGTTATTATTACTATTATTATTATTATTATTATTATTATTATTATTAAATTTGAGTCAAGATTCCTCCTTCTTGCGCTTTCGTATTAAACTTATTATGATGACTCCCAATAGGTTCAGTATGGAGAGGGATCATTACTGCCAGGTAAAATATGAGCGTCAGTAATGAAAAGCAACCATACAAAGTAGTCCAATATCAACAATCAACTAAAGGCAAACAGAAGTAGAATAATAAAAGTAAACAATATTCCTTTATCCATTATGGATGTGGAAAACTGCGACTGTAATGAATAAAGCCTTTCAGAAATAAATGCAGCCAGTCACCTTGTAATAATGAGTGTAATATAATATATATTTACTGTCATCAGTGTGCAGTTGTCGATAATGCGATTGTTGACTAAAGAAAATCTCTGCTCCAACACAAATTCTTTGAACATTAACTTTAGTCACGCTCTTTAGTACGTTTACAGTCTGTGAAGGATGTGAGAAATCCTGCCTGTAGAAAAGGTTGTGTAGTGCTAAAGATTTAACGTAACTAGAAAACATAAATTATGTTTTCCAGAATAATATATGCACCAGGAATAAACCCATGGATGCTCATAACTGTAAGTAATGCCTTTAAGTCGAACTGATGTAAATAACTTAACATTCAGTGCTTACTTTTTCGTTTTTCTATTTCTCCACAGTTACACGAACCCGACAATGCTCCAATATTCGTTAAAAGTGTGTACCATATTACGATGAGTCGCTAGACAATTCGAGACAAGTCATGGTAAATAAAAACTACAGCATGACAAAAGGCGACTGGTTGCAGTTATTTATGGAAATCTTTAAAAAAATATTCCAATGTATATGCGAAGGTGAATGGGATGCTGGCTGCTGGAAAACGTTCAATTGTTATAAAATATTACCGTATTCCTGCCGCACAAAATTAGAGTAAAAACTCTAGCTTTCGATGCGAACCACCGTCTTCTTCGTCAGGAGCAATTGACTGTCGTAACTATCCCTACCATAACGACGTATCGATGATGTAAGCCGATTATTCGTTATATTAGGTCATCATGGTAGCAATTAAGAGTCAGGTAGCACCGACGGAGGTTGTCGTCAGTAGCTCCAGAGTGTGTTCTAATTTTCCACTGCAAGAAGACAGTTAAAATTTTGTAAAATGATGTCGTCACGATAAACTACGTTCCCAACGTTCCGTTCGGAAACGGCATATTCTTTCGACTATGGTCTTTGAACTCGGTAATATTTCAACTTCTTCAAAACTGAGCATTACCGACCACGAAAGCCTGAATTCTCTTATCAGATGACTGCACTATCTCCCTCTCATAAATCTGAAGCTGCATGCTAGGCATAACATGCTAGCACCACATGCGGACATTCGCGCTCTTTTCTGTAGTCCTTACACATTTCTTAGCATATGAGAATAGCTTTCTCAGTCAATTTCATTGATAAAATCTTCGCTAGTTATCGGTCGAGTGACATCAAAGTTTCGATTATTTCTCTAAGCGTAAGTTTCAGGCGAAGTCGTAACTTGAGGATACGTTGCTTCGGGAGGACGGCTGATAACCAGAAAAGAATTCATGAGTCAGATTTCCTAAGGAATTGAAAAATTATATTAACCATGGCTGCAGAACTTATTAACTGTTTAAACTATGTAATCATGACAAAAAAGACAACCACATATTGTTGCTTATATGTCTTTATGTAATTTCGATAACAGGGCCTACCTGTACAGAAATTTCCCCATAGGTTACTATGGGGTAATCCAATTTGGAGAAGTCCTGAAAACTGAAACAAAAAATGTTACCGGTCTTTACGTTTTGTTCGCTTTCCTAGAAAGCCATTGCTGACACGGACACCATACATCTTAGCGGTAATGTGGGTTAGAATATACTTCCAATGAAGAAGAAATTTCACACGAAGCGGTCTTTGAACATCCCTAAGAATGGGCACAGAATTCCGCTATGACAGCCGCAGAGCTTCAGCAACTAGTTCTGTAAGCTTAATATCTAAAATAAATCAAAGGAGACACACGTAGAATGCCGAAGTTCTTGATTTATCTGTTAAAGATTACGTATGCTTCCATTAATACGGTAGTACGTTGTTTTGTGTGTATTATGTAGAACGTAAGTGGGTCATATGTGTATAGGTCACCATGCAACCATGATTTATAACAGCAGTTGTAGAATTCGCAATGATAGAATTATGCCTACGGAAGTGAGTGGCCATTTATGGAGCGTTATTTGCGCGCTAAGTTCCATGTTTTAAATTTTTTTCCTGAGTATAATATGTACTCCGCTCTGATATTTGCAGTTTACACAGTCATCTGTTTTATACTATATCAGTTTAAGTCTCCATCAAAGGAGCAACACAAGAGTGATATTGAAGGGCTATTATTTGCTCTGCGTGCAGATTAGATATCGAATAAATGTTTCAGTTTATTCACCTACTCCTCGACCGGAACTCGAAACCTAATTCCGTCAATTTTTCAGCTTTCGAGTTTCATACATTTTCATAACTGTCCCACGTCATAGAGACGATTGTCGAAGTCATTCACAATATTTTGTACATCGGAACAGCAAAGGAGGCGGATTTTAGGTTGCAGAGCCACTACTGTCCCTCAGATATCAGTTTGATGTTACACACTGGGGCATTAAAAATGTCGGGACCGTGGAAGCAGTTTCCAGAAATAACTTAACGGCGAACAATTTTTTAGGAGCTACAAGACTTTGAGTTGGGTGCTGTCCAAGAGTAAACTTTTTTTTCAGTTCCGGAAGTCATCCTCGTCGTAATGCCTTTGGAACTCAACTGTATACTCGATATAAACGGTTTGCTATCTTGTTTCGGCTTCCGCAATTAATTTAATTCGCCTTTGCTATGTTTCTTTTTTTGTGGATGCATGGTTTTCGAGGTGACAAGTTGTAGATCTTCCAGTAATTGCTCGGCCTCTTTAGGTGAATATAGCAACTAATCATGGGCTCTTTCTCTTATTTACGACTCGAACAGAAATCTTGTGCTTAAACTTGTGTACGTGCCTGAATTTGGACATAAAATTACGTTGTGCTTACACTAAGACCAAAATATTAAGAATTTCTCGGGATCGCTGAATTAGTAACGCAGAGGACCACAATGAAAAATATATACAGTTGTGAGACCTAAAATTTATGCAACCTATCCAGACAAATCTGTGTTCTTTCGTATGATCCAGCTTGGTATAGGAGCGTTTATGACGTCTATCTTCTGAAGGATGTCACGATATACTTTTGTAGGTGCGTTTAGCGGCATACGTGGATATTGCCTGAAAAATTTCTTACAAATACATTTAGTAGTACAAAAGTAGTAAATTTAAACGTAATGCGTGGTGCGGCAGTTTTTCTCGCAATTCACTGTTTGTGACGTCATAGACCTTGAACTATGATAGGTAAGTGGTACTTACCATCGCAACGGTTGTTGCCTTACAGTTTGGTGGGAATCGGTGCAGTAGTTTGGTTTAGGAAGAGATGTGCTACACACACACACACACACACACACACACACACACACACACACACACAAATATATACACTTACGAGCCAAAGAAACTGCTACACCTGCCTAATACCATGTAGGGCTCCCGCCAGCACGCAGATGTGGCGCAACACGACGTGGCATGGACTCGACTAATGTCTGAAGTAGAGCTGCAGGGAACTTACACCATGAATCCTGCAGGGCTGTCCATAAATCCGTAAGAGTACGACGGGGTGGAGATCTCTTCTGAACAGTACGCTGCAAGACATCCCAGAAATGCTCAATAATGTTCATGTCTGGGGAATTTGGTAAACAGTGGAACTGTTTAACCTCGGAAGAGTGTTCCTGGAGCCACTCTGTAGAATTTCTGGACTTGTGGGGTGTCGCATTGTCCTGCTGGAATTGCCCAAGTCCATCGGAATGCACAATGGACATGAATGGATTCAAGTGATCAGACAGGATACTTACGTACATGTCACCTGTCAGAGTTGTATCTAGACGTATCAGGGGTCCAATATCACTCCAACAGCACACGCCCCACAACATTACAGAGCCTCCACCAGCTCCAACAGCCCCTGTTGACACGCAGGGTCCATGGATTCATGAGGCTGTCTCCGTGCCCGTACACGTCCATCCGCTCGATACAATTTGAAACGAGACTCGTCCGACCAGGCAACATATTTCCAGTCACCAATAGTCCAATGTCGTTGCTGACGAGACCAGACGAGAAGTAAAGCTTTGTGGCGTGCAGTCATCAAGAATACACGAGTGGGCCTTCGGCTCAGAAAGCTCATATCGATGGTATTTCATTGAAGCACGTTGACGTTTGTTGATGGCATAGCATTGAAATCTGCAACAATTTGTGAAAGGGCTGCACTTCTATCACGTCTAACGATTCTCTTCAGTTGTCGTTGGTCCCGTTCTTGTAGAATCTTTTTCCAGCCGCAGCGATATCGGAGACCTGATGTTTTACCGGATTCCTTATATTCAGAGTACACTCGTAATATGGTATAACGGGAAAATCCCCGCTTCATCGCTACCTCGGAGATGCTGTGTCGCATCGCCCGTGCGCCGACTGTAACACCACGTTCAAACCCAGTTAAATCTTGATAACCTGGCATTGTAGGAGCAGTAACCGATCTAACAACTGCTCCAGACACTTGTTGCCTTATGTAGGCGTTGCCAACCGCAGCGGCGTATTCTGCCTGTTTACATATGTCAATATTTCAATACGCATTCCTATACTAGTTTCTTTGGCGCTTCATCGTCTTACACCCTATACGTGGATTACTTTTCACTATACACTTGACTTAATAAAAATGGTTCAAATGGCTCTGAGCACTATGGGACTCAACTGCTGAGGTCATTAGTCCCCTAGAACTTAGAACTAGTTAAACCTAACTAACCTAAGGACATCACAAACATCCACGCCCGAGGCAGGATTCGAACCTGCGACCGTAGCGGTCTCGCGGTTCCAGACTGCAGCGCCTTTAACCGCACGGCCACTTTGGCCGGCTTTGACTTAATACAAAATGTCATAAGTTCCATGAGGATTTTCAGAAGATGCTGTTGTATACAGAGAAGTCCCAACGCTAGAAAATTGTAGCGAAATGTAGGAATGTATGTAGAGGACCGATGCTTCCATTTGACCTTCGACGTATACAAATGTAAAGTATTACGAATAAATTGGCGGAAGGACCCGTTAAGGTATGATTACATGATTAAAGAATAATCACTGGAAGCAGTCAAATCCGTTAAATATCTGCGAGAATGCGTACGGCGTAATTCATAGTGCTACGATCTCATGAAACTATTTGTAGGGAAGGCGAATGCTAGAGCGAGATTCATTGGTAAAATTGTCACGCGGAAAATCCACACACGAAGTAGGTAGCTTATAAAACTCCATTAGACAGAAGCTGGGGTATTGCTCGAAAGACTGGGACTTATAGGAAAAGGGTTGACAGAAGAAATAGAAGATATCAAAATGGTTCCAATGGCTCTGAGAACTATGGGACTTAACTTCGGAGGTCATCAGTCCCCTAGAAGTTAGAACTACTTAAACCTGACTAACTTAAGGACATCACTCACATCCATGCCCGAGGCAGGATTCGAATCTGCGACCGTAGCGGTCGCTCGGTTCCAGACTGTATCGCCTTAAACCGCTCGGCCACTCCGACCGGCTAGAAGATATCCAAAGACGAACAGCACTTTTCCTTACTGGTTTGTTTAGTAAGAGTGATAGTGTCGAAGAGATGCTTATACAATGCCAGTGCAGACCCTAGAAATCAGGCGTTGTGACAGACGGTGAAGTTACTGTTAAAATTCCGAGAGCATATGTGCGCTCCTAGGAATGTCAGCTCTTGCGTGTATCTTACGACGAAGGTAATATTAGAAAGCTCAGATGCAGGCTTACCAACAATCGCTCTTCCCAACACCATACGCAACTGGAACAGGAAAGGGAGAAGAGAGAGCTGTAACGAACTACCCCCCCCCCTCCCCCCCCCCCCCGGCACACACCGTAAGATGGCTTCCGGAGTATAGATGTAGATACATCTCTGGTGTTCGTAGTATTGTTGTTTTATTTTTTTTCCCAGTCGTCTTAGAGATGGACTCTGCGTTTGCTTGGTGTAGCTGCCTGTGCTCGGTGAGTGGTGCGCGGCGGTTGGCAGCACAACGGATGTCGCAGCGGTGGGCCGCAGAATACGGCGGCGACACGCGCCCCGCTTCCTGCTTCTAACCGCAGTCTGCGATCCCACGTATCGTGATCCGACCTTACCGATAACAGCAGCACACAACGGATTAAGGCACTGGATTCATATTCTGGAGGAGCGGAACTCAATTCTTCTTTTCAGTACTGTTTTCCTAAAACGTTTAAAAAAAAAAACGCCAGATAGATCCTTCCAGAAGGGGACAGTTGATTTGCTTCCCATCCTTCACCAGTTGTGCTCGTACCAATTCTCTAATGACATCCGTGCTGACAGGATATTAAATTCTTTCTCATAACGTCAGGAATTTAATAGAAAACAGAAGCTTAACTTTGCGGTGCTAAAGAAGCGATTCCCGTATCAGAACGTGCTGGTCTCTTTGGTTTTCGCTACAGTTATGTATAAATGATGAACAGTCACGAGAAGACAGAAGCTATCAGGTTCTTTGCCTTCTACTTCTTTTTTCTCCTCCTCCTTTTTCTAATTAGCTGAAGCTGAAGGATTTTTTGACAAGCGCCTTTCTCTTCGGCGCGTGTAACGGTAACTCGAGCGTGTCGTTTGTTTGCGCGAGTAATTAATCAGAGGATGGGTGGTTGGGAAACAACTCGATACTCGTCATTTTAATAGCAGTTTATTATATTTTCCTTGATCATTACGTGCTAAATTAATTTATTAACGAAGATCTCAGGTTCTCTTGATCATCTAAGACTCGCCGACATGCTCTTCGATGTCAAATGGTGACTTCTCACTTCCCAGAAGTACATCGTCCTTCGAATATAAATATAAGTCTATACTCCTCAAGCCGTATCACGTGTGTGACGGAGGGTAACATTGTCATCTTTCCCCACTCCTGGTCTCGTCGCGAGCTGTGCGCGGGGAAAACGATTGTTGGTGAGCCTGCGTGTGAGCTCGAATATCACTAATTTTAGCTTCATGATCGTTTTGTGAGATATGCGTAGGAGGAATCAATATATTGGTTTACTCCTCTAGGAACGTACGCTCTGGGAATTGTAACAGTTAAACACTCCGTGATGCATAACGCCTGGGGCGGAGCATCATGCAAATGTGGGGAGGAACAACCTTGTAGTCATCTCATGAAGTGCCGCTTTTGTCCGGGTTCGCGTACAAGATTGAAACAGGCACTGACTAAAAGCATTGCCATCAATGCAGCTAAATACTGCTCATAACATTTTATAAATATTGTATATGGTGTAAATTTGATTATATCTGTTTATGTTCTGTGAGGTGCTTAAACCCTCGTAACATCAAATAGTGGGGGGGGGGGTTACTTTGAGTCCACATTTCAAAAATATTGTAACCTAGTTTTTTTAATTTTGAAAAAAGTGTGTATTGTTTTTACCCATTTCTTCTACCAGATTCCATAAATGCTTTAAAATTTTCACTTAAACTTAACTAAAAAACTGAAGCCTTAGTAGTAGGTGCCACTTTTCCCAAAGAATGCCATATTCAGTATTTTCAAGTCCAGGACGTTACCTACACACCATATCTCTGTAAAAAGTATTTTGTGAGTGAAACTCAACAACAGTTAACGAGTTTTGCATTTTAACGTTTTTATTTTTTACTGTGGGCATAAAGTTGATAGTACACGTTACTGAAAGTGCAATAATATTCCTAAGAGCGTGCTAAAAGATATTTACAGGTTCTGAAATCTACTTACACATTAGAATTTCACATGAAGTGCTTTATGGAAAAGACATTGGTACTGCTAGGGTTAATAGCCTTCGGTTTTTATTTATTTGTTTATAAATTGGGGTTTATTAATATGTATATGTATATTTCATATTCTTTATATTTAATATCTGTTTTGTTTGGTACTTCTGACGCGAATAAAGGAGAAAAACGCCTCTGGAGTTGGATGAGCATCTCGGAAACACTTTCGTGATTACTGAACGAACTTTGTACGAAACGCGCTGCTGTTTTGGATATGCTCTATTTCCTCTATCAGTGCTGTCTGGGAGGAGTCGCAGATTGACGAACAATATTCGAGTATCGGTCGAAGGAGGATTTTGTAGGCTACATCCTTCGTAGATGGACTGCGCTTCCTGAGCATTCTTCCAGTAAATCTCTCTTGCCTCTGCCTTTCCTACAGTTAGTTCTAGATGGCCGTTCGATGTGCTTATTGGGCGTGGCGGAGTATCTAATCGATTTTCAGTAGTAATATAAATGCGCAACGGTCTTATTCCATATGCTGCGTGACACTACTTGCTCATAAACTGAAAAAGAACGTCTTATCTTTACATACTACCGAAGTCTGATAAACTATTGTGCTTAATGTCATATGCCTGAAAGTCGGATGACCATCTCATACTATGTCTTTCATTTTTAATGTAAGGGATTCAACATCACATGCATGAGTGTTTTTATTTTCCTGCTAAGGAAACTTTACTATTCTCATTTCAGCAAAGTTGAAAAGATCGCATTCTGCTAAGAGCCGTCGATGTGAACCATCACGTCACGGGGAGCTTGCGGGAGAGATAAACTTGCCATCTGCTCTTTCTCAGACTCTACGGCAACGAAGTAAGTCGCAATATCCGGTAGCGGTTACGGGGAAGTCGACCAGAATGCAGTCATTCCCGCCCTACTATCATCCAGGACACATGGTTGTAATAGAGTTTCTGGAGTGGTGACATCGGCTGAATCCACCAGTACGACAACTGTTGACAATACACAGAAAACACAGAAGACAGAGCACAGGGAAACGCAGTCTACAAGAGACATCAAAAGAAGTAGTGAACCTCCAAGAAAGATATGATGGGGGGACTATATTGTGTCATTGTAGAAAATGTGAAGAAAGGCACGGAAACATTGCATGTTAACTACAAAAGCGGTATTTCAGTTGGAAAACGGAAGTATGATAAATGTTATAGCTCCAGCTGGGCGTAACGAGATTAAAGCTGAACGACGTCGTGAATGCAGCCATATAGCCTAGTTCATAATCCAATGTTTCAAAATGTAATTTAGAAGTATGCATAGTCACTCATGATGCTTAAACAGTAACGTTACTCCTTTACTCCTCCAACTCATACTTACGTCACGAACACACCCATAATAATTTTGAACATGTATCGCTTCGTATTATGACTTATTTTATATTCCTGACATTCACATGATGGGGGTGATCTATAGTATAAGGACTCCGGGAAACTCCAAACAACCAAGGTCGCTAGTAAAATATTTATCTAGATGACGGGTTTCTGTAAGAGTATATGTTATCGTCTACGGATCTTCAACTTTAGAATTCATACAATCTCCACCATCTGCGATCTGTATAGTGTCATATCACAAATGTATGTATAAGAATCACAGTGGATTTCGGCATGCAAAATTAAAATAACTGCATATACAGAACATAAAAGTCTCTATTCGGCTGTCGTATGAACGTGAACATTGGCTGTCGGCGCATTAATTTTATATTTTGTGTATACAGTTATTTTAATTATGACGTGTCGACATCCATTGTTTTCCAGAATTCTTACACATTCATTTGTGATATGACGCGAAACAAGGTGCAGATGGCACAGATTGGATGAACTGTGAAGTTGAAGATCCAGAGATAGAAACAGTCTTACCGAAACCGGTCATCCAAATAAATACTTTACTAGTGACCTTGGCTGTTAGGATTTTTTCCGGAGTTCATTATGACGTATTTGTTTGTAGTGTCTCATTGCATATTGTGGTGACTGTATGGTGTGTAAGCACGAAAAGGAAATTAAATGCGTAGGTTACGCTTAACGTTACTTAATATGTAATGTGACAAGCGACCTTTCCGAACAAAAGATCTTTAGTATATTCAGGAAGACTTAGGTTCAAATCCGCGTCCATCATCCATGTTTCCCTTTTATGCGGTTTTCTCAAAGCATACGGATATCGAAATCCTTCCTTTGAAAGGTATGATCGATTTCCTTCAGTATTTTTGGGCCTTAGACTTCCGTGATCCAATTGCCCAAACGTGAAACCCTGTCCTTCGTTCTGTCTGGCGTAAGTTCTCTCGGTAAAGAGCTACAATGAAATGAAAGAAAATTACATTAGGTAAAATACGTAGCTCTCTGTGAGTGCTGTGCGCTCAAGTCGCAAGTTACGTGTGCATTTACTGACTCAGCGGACCTGTGGAATCGTACATTAGGTAAGTATTGTAGTGCTACAGCCAGACAGCAGCAAACAATGCTGCAGTCAGCAGCGGTGTACTCACTACGTCAGGCTGAACGACGTCACAGTGCGTGGCAAATCGACCTCTTCCATTTGTGTCCACTGTCCCGTTGTACACACGTCTAACGATGCAACAAGCCTTGAGTACGTTCGACAGGCACAAAAGAATAAAATCAACAACCTAATTAGGTGTTGTGGGAAAATCAAACCAAATTAAGTGTAGAAATTAACATAAAGTTGATCATTGTTTTCCAGTGCAACGCTTGTTTGAACTTACAACTGAAACAAAGTAATGGAAGATACCCCAGAATATTTAATAGCTCAGCGTTATCTGATTCTCCTTCTGTGACTTCTACGACGTATCTATAAACGACACGATTACTGCATGGCTGCACTGATGTAATAATGAGTGTACAAGCCTTGTTGAAGTCAAATAATACTACATGGTATAGATAGTTTTATGACTTCGAAAAAAGAAAATCAGTATAGCTATGATGGTAGAGCACTTGCCCGCGAAAGACGAAGGACCCGAGTTCGAGTGTCGGTCCGGCATACAGTTTAATCTGCCAGGAAGTTTCAAAATCAGTATAAGTAAAATGCAGACATTTATTGATGCTACGAGAGGAATATCCCATTGTCATTTGTACATGGCATTAGCGTTAATCACGATTAAAACTGTATGAACAGGCAATTTTTCTGACGTTGGCCTATGAAACTAATCATTTTCTGTCAAACACACCGAAAGCCAGAAAATGTTGAAAAGTTCCATCGACAGACACGGATTTCCATTGTTAAGGACAAGATTAGAAAATTAAATATAATTTTAGTAAAGGCAACGGAAAGTTATACAACAGAAAATAATTAACTAGCTGGAGTATACATCTTAGTATTGGTGATCTACACACGATTTGTACACGCGGTTGTATGTACATGATCGATAGTTTTATCACGCACAAAATTTTTGCGAGTGTATTTGAGCTTTACATGCCATCTTCAAAATATTCAAAGTGAATACCGCAATAATTCCTTGTAATAGGCCATGCTAGACGCCTGCCCCTCTCCTTCCAATGGCTGAAACTCGTGAAATGAAGTAAATTCTTATACTATATGATTATTTCACTGTTCGTGTCTATCCGGGCGTACAAATAATAGCCTTTTCATTTTTGCCTCTCAAACTTGAAATCCACATGAAGGAATTAACATAAACTCTTCACTAATTGTCTTAACTGTCATTTGGGCACTCAAGGGGTGGGAGCAACAAGTAAAGGTAGCTAATGACAGAGCGTTAGAGCATTGACACAAACAACACGTTTTATTCTATTTGATTTTCGGAGCTATAGTTCACACTTTGTTCTCTTTGAGCAGACCTGGCATCGATTCCCGATTTTCTGATTACAACTGCTTAAGCTACAGCACTCGGAGGGCGAGATAAGTCGCAGATTAACTTCTCCGAATTGTTAACCATGTCTACAAAAGATTCTATACCGGCGAAACGTACACATGGATGACAAGTCAACCTATAAAGTCATGCCCTTACATTCCTTGTGGACATTCCGTGAGTTAAACTTAGAAGACGAAACAGCTGCGTTTGTTGTAGCACCACGAGAGCGTTTCAGCTATTTCGATCGCGGTGTCCACGCATTTAACAGTTTTGCCTTCCCTGCGAATGCACACTTCTGCGGTACTGTTAGGTCAGTACTTCCGGGCATTGTTCTCGTCTTGACTGTGTCCTCTTATTTGTGTACCCATCACTAAATCTGGTACCTTCGCTGCCGCAGATCCCATACAACAGTCGCCTTTGCAGCTTATAGCCTAATGAATTGGAAAAACTCCAAGTTTCAAACGCGACCCTTGTGGTTAGCTATTTAATTACTGTAGCTTAATACAGCTTTTTATTTCATTTACGTAGCTGACAATAAAGCGGGTTATCACTGCAACAAGTAGTCTACTTTTCAGAATCGTGGGGGTCCTGAAATACCTGGAATTTGTCATTAACGTGAGGATTATTTTGTAATAATTTTGCCTCACTTTTAATTTTTATTTTCATCATATTCTCCAGGATTTCAACTTTTATTAAACTCTCGCGTGTCTGAATCTCTTTCTAACCAGGATTCTACAAAATTACAGAACTCGGTACAAAAAAAGTCATTCTGTTCGTTAGTGAGCTTTACGAATAGTACATTCGTCAGCAGGTGAATTACTCTTCGGCAGGATGCGCGTGTCTCACATAAGCGTGTTGAATATCTGAGCATCGACATTTCAGTGGAAGCCACTTGCCTGTGGTGCGAGTGTGATTAAAACCCTGCACCTCTCCCCTGAATGCAGTCAAGACGTAATCGCCATTGTGCCATTTCGATTGCTGAGACGTTTGCATTGAAACACTATTTTGTAAACAGTTTCTCGTTACATCATCAGTGTGAAGTCGCCGTTGGGATTACAGACTAAACCTGTCGCTTGCCACATATACGACCGACATATGAACACAAGAGAACATCGACCTGGATATAATCCACTTAATTCCTTTAAATCTCTGTATCTTCTTATTAGAAGCAGAAGCAATGAAGATAGAGAAGCATGTGCAGTAACACGCAGATTCTGGAATTCATTACATTATTCTTTTTTTTTCGCCTGGTAAGGCTAGTTTTGTTGTTTTGCACAGGCGTTTTATATAACCACAGCAGCGGGTAGCAGTGCAAGTACTGTCGGAGAACTTCCAATTCTGTTTTTTAGCGTATGCCATTGAGTCGCATTCGTAAGAGCCTCGGTATAACAAGAGATGTACAAAAATATGGAAACACCATAAGCACAACACATAACCATGCCTGGTACACTGTAGGAAAATCATTAGCATTTAAAACAGCTTCCAGTCGTCACGGATGGATAAATAAAGGTCCTGTATGGTTTTCAAGGGAACCGTGTACCATTCTTCCTGGAAAATAGTGGCAAGTACAGCTAACGATAATGGAGGTGAACAGCGGTCACGCGCCCTTTTTTCCAAAGCAGACCACAAAGGCTCAGTAATACTGAGATCTGGTGACTGGTGGCATCATCGTGCTCACAAAACCAGCCTGAACGATACGTGCTGTGTGAACAGGGGCACTGTCATCCTGAGGTACAGCATCACCGTTGGGGAACAAACATTGTACCATGATATGCACCTTATGAGCCAAAATGGTCGCATAATCTTTCGTAGTAGTGCGACCTTCCAGAGTAATCATGGTGCCCATGGAATACCACGGCATGGCTGCCCAAATCATCACCGAACCCCTGCCATGTTTAACTCTTGGGACGTAAACTCGGCCAGAAGTTGGAAACAGTATGAAACAAATGACAGTCTTCCATTGCTCCATAGTTCTGGTTTTATGGATTCGGAACCATGTTTCCCTGTTTCGGGCATTTGCATCACTATGAGTGGCTTTGTAATTCCGCATACCCATCAATTGGCTTAAATGACTCTGAGCACTATGGGACTTAACATCTATGGTCATCAGTCCCCTAGAACTTAGAACTACTTAAACCTAACTAACCTAAGGACAGCACACAACACAACACCCATCAATTCCATGTTTCTGAAGCTCCCTTCGTATTGTTTTGGTGCTGACAGGGTTCGCAAATAAATGATTCAGCTAAGCAGTGACTTTTGTAACTATCGTCCTCTTATTTTCCCCATAGTTATCTTCAGTGACTGTCCGTCACGACAACTCAACGCACACTTACGTGCGCGTTGTGACGTGATGCGTTCATAATTACACAGAACACTGCTCCGACCCCGACTGACACCTGCAACGTACTGATTATATTGCGCAGGCGCCGTTCGTGGTCAAATACAACAGCGCAAATGGTTCAAATGGCTCTGAACACTATGGGACTTAACATCTGAGGTCATCAGTCCCCTAGACTCAGAACTACCTAAACCTAAGGACATCACACACATCCGTGCCCGAGGCAGGATTCGAACCTGCGACCGTAGCAGCAGCGCGGTTTCGGACTGAAGCGCCTAGAACCGCTCGGCTACAAAGGCCGGCACAACAGCGCAACTTGCAGGCTTGGCTAGCACCTTCATTTATGTTCAAGCATGCTTTTATCGCTGAGTGTACATATTTTTGTCCAACACGTGTAGGTCTTAACACGCATCACTGTTCCCATTAATTTTTGATTCTTAAGTACACAACCAACGGTCCTAGTCCCTTGCTCCGACTATGTGATCTGTGACAAAATGATTTCTTTGCGCTTTTAGTTTCCTTCGTTCTCCTTGAAATAGTAAATGAGAAATTTCACACGTTTTCTTCGGAGAACTTATACTAATCTTACTTCATGAAAATCTCCATAAAGCGTCCATTGAACGCTTCTTGCGGCACTTACCAATATGCGATTGTCCAACACACGCTGTCATTACTTGCTTTCCAGCCCCACCTGCGTCTCCAGCTAGTGTGTCTGGATTTTCACATATCTATATAGAGCTGACATGGACATTGTCAACGATGATGTGTGTGTGTGTGTGTGTGTGTGTGTGTGTGTGTGTGTGTGTGTGTGTTTTACCATATGCCACAAATTATACTTAGTTATTCTTTCAACGTTTCACGTACCATCTACAGCAAAATATATATGGACGAAGCTAATTCTGCAGAGTGCTATAGTTATCTAACAATCAATCGCAGCCTCCCTTAAATACTTGTTGCGGCGCCAACCATCAGGGATGCGATACCTGAATTGTGGGATATATATTAAATCTCTTACCTTAGCACGAATATCAGAGTCACAATAGATATGTTGATTGTCCAGTGTCCTCCGGTATTCGTGCAGCAAGAAAGAACATCTGAAGGAACACGGATAAAGAGCATTATAGCGCTCGTCCAGTCAATCCTTTGTTGCTGTCTGGTAAATATGGGTCTAATTCAACTTCAGCTGTCATTTTAGCTCCTGAACTCGGGACACTTCATTCCTCTCACGACATCACTCTCTGCAATTCTGAGTATAACAGTTGCTGAAAGTTAAAGAGTTGAAGGCAGTTAAAACTGTGTCGGCACATTGCTCGATATAAAGCTTCTCTTGACCAACGCAGATTCTTTTTTGTTTAGTCTATGCTGTGTTTTTGCTTCACGATGTTTCAGGCTATAAACAGAAGGCGGAAACAGCTGTTGAAGCTTTTCTCCACCAGTGAATGCGGAACTGGTATTTCTGAAGCTGACGTGGACGAAACCACAACCTTCCCGTTCACCATTATTGCCTGGCCCCGAACCGGCAACTCTAACGTTTAAACTTAGGTATTTTGTTGACTTTAACAGCTGTGATTGATTCCCTCGCCTCTATCCCAGACTCGCCCCGTTTGCCTCTCTAGTATCTGCTCCTCCCATCTACTGATGTTTTTCGTACGCACCCAAGAAACGTCTACAAAAGCGATAGGACTTTGCAGCAATATGTATCTGAACTCCTCTCCCTGTATAATGTGCTCCATGAATTACACTTAACGCAGAATTTGTAACGGCAAAACACACAGTAACATCGAACATCATGAGCGCAATAGAATCGTATACAGGAGGAAATGGACTTACCTAACGGTCCAACTTGCCTACGAAGCTGATACAGATAATTACCAAGAACTCTAGTTTGTAATTTGAGGCTAAAAAAAAAGCCAAGAACTTTTATTCAGGGATGTCGTCGCGAGGAACGTGTTTCTGATATTGTAAAGTAGTTTTGGGTAGACTCTGTAAAAATATTCCATGCAGATGACAATACGAACTCTTCAATAAAGCAATGGCCCATTTCTTGCTCCATACATATCAGAGTTGAGTAAATGCCAAACTTCTAATCATCTCACTGTTCAAGGAGCGTCAAAATATTAAAACGTTAAAACAGTACACACTAGCACATGTTGTGTACTGACTGTATGAACATACAGGGTGTTTCAAAAATGACCGGTATATTTGAAACGGCAATAAAAACTAAACGAGCAGCGATAGAAATACACCGTTTGTTGCAATATGCTTGGGACAACAGTACATTTTCAGGCGGACAAACTTTCGAAATTGCAGTAGTTACAATTTTCAACAACAGATGGCGCTGCAAGTGATGTGAAAGATATAGAAGACAACGCAGTCTGTGGGTGCGCCATTCTGTACGTCGTCTTTCTGCTGTAAGCGTGTGCTGTTCACAATGTGCAAGTGTGCTGTAGACAACATGGTTTATTCCTTAGAACAGAGTATTTTTCTGGTGTTGGAATTCCACCGCCTAGAACACAGTGTTGTTGCAACAAGACGAAGTTTTCAACAGAGGTTTAATGTAACCAAAGGACCGAAAAGCGATACAATAAAGGATCTGTTTCAAAAATTTCAACGGACTGGGAACGTGACGGATGAACGTGCTGGAAAGGTAGGGCGACCGCGTACGGCAACCACAGAGGGCAACGCGCAGCTAGTACAGCAGGTGATCCAACAGCGGCCTCGGGTTTCCGTTCGCCGTGTTGCAGCTGCGGTCCAAATGACGCCAACGTCCACGTATCGTCTCATGCGCCAGAGTTTACACCTCTATCCATACAAAATTCAAACGCGGCAACCCCTCAGCGCCGCTACCATTGCTGCACGAGAGACATTCGCTAACGATATAGTGCACAGGTTTGATGACGGCGATATGCATGTGGGCAGCATTTGGTTTGAAGCTTATTTTTACCTGGACGGCTTCGTCAATAAACAGAACTGGCGCATATGGGGAACCGAAAAGCCCCATGTTGCAGTCCCATCGTCCCTGCATCCTCAAAAAGTACTGGTCCGGGCCGCCATTTCTTCCAAAGGAATCATTGGCCCATTTTTCAGATCCGAAACGATTACTGCATCACGCTATCTGGACATTCTTCGTGAATTTGTGGCGGTACAAACTGCCTTAGACGACACTGCGATCACCTCGTGGTTTATGCAAGATGGTGCCCGGCCACATCGCACGGCCGACGTCTTTAATTTCCTGAATGAATATTTCGATGATCGTGTGATTGCTTTGGGCTATCCGAAACATACAGGAGGCGGCGTGGATTGGCCTCCCTATTCGCCAGACATGAACCCCTGTGACTTCTTTCTGTGGGGACACTTGAAAGACCAGGTGTACCGCCAGAATCCAGAAACAATTGAACAGCTGAAGCAGTACATCTCATCTGCATGTGAAGCCATTCCGCCAGACACGTTGTCAAAGGTTTCGGGTAATTTCATTCAGAGACTACGCCATATTATTGCTACGCATGGTGGATATGTGGAAAATATCGTACTATAGAGTTTCCCAGACCGCAGCGCCATCTGTTGTTGAAAATTGTAACTACTGTAATTTCGAAAGTTTGTCTGCTTGAAAATGTACTGTTGTCCCAAGCATATTGCAACAAACGGTGTATTTCTATCGCTGCTCGTTTAGTTTTTATTGCCGTTTCAAATATACCGGTCATTTTTGAAACACCCTGTATATGAAGTGTATGAATTTTTTTATTTGCGGGGCAATTCGTAAGATGCTGGTTGGAGATTATACACCTGCCACATTTCCAACGCCTCTTTTCCTGCAGAAATGTCGCAGGGAAATTATTTCTCAGGACATAATTTTCTTAGATAATCACCGGTATTCTTCCGCCGATATATATGTCTGACTTCAGACATGAATGAAGTATGCGAAGCAGTCATCAAACGGAATGGTAACTGAACATGAGCGTAAACTAGTAGCCATACTGCTGTAGCAGGTGATCTGCCTGTGTCCCTTCCTGTCCTGAGAACCAGCACGCACTTTCAGTGTGGAGATATACTATGTGATCAAAAGTATCCGGGCACCACCACAAACATACGTTTTTCGTATTAGATGCATTGTGCTGCCACCTACTGACAGGTACTCCATATCACCGTCCTCAGTAGTCATTAGACGTCGGTGGTATGATTGCCTCATTGTTCACGGCGATTTTGCCTGATCGGCATACCGACTCTGGATTGTACGGCCTTCTAACGGAAACGTTTTGATTGCCCTCATAATCACCACATCTTAAGGATAGCCGACCCCGTGCTAGGCAGGGTCAACGTTAAGGAGGAGAATATTAAAATACTGTATATGTTTTGTTATTATTAAAATCCTAGGTATTCATGTAGCGTTCAAAGTGAAGGTACTGGCAAGTTACATTTGGAGGGAATGGGGAGGGGTGAGACGGCAACTAGCTGTGAACCCCCCCTCAGAATTTAACCCTAGATTCCCCCAAGATAGATAAATCTCACAGATAAACCTTTCTTGGGAGCCCTAGTGCAGCAGACACCTTTATCCATGTATAAACAATAAGGCTAATAGAACAATAATAAAAAGCTTTGGACGATTTTAAACATGTCATCGAAATGAGCACTCTGAAATCGGCAACGATGTCCGTGACATCTTGGTTTGATTGCGAACTTCTAAGTTCACATTTGTAAGAGATATTCTAACTAGCTGAAACTAATAATTTACACCAGAAGAGTGTCTGATTGCGAAGTGTGGTTATCTTTCGGTCGTGGGTACAACTTTATAAAAGCGGTTGTGTGTGAAAAATCACTATATATATTTTTTCACATTAGTAACTTGGGATCGAAATAGCGCTAGACATATGGACTGCTAGGCCGCATAGTGGAGCACGCATATGGCCGCATTAAGGTGATATGCTGGAGCGATATATCTATGAGGTGTCACACCCGGCGAGATCGGAGCCGCGGGACGCTGTCCAAAGTGGGCCGCTACTCTACGCTGCGTATCGCGTGGCGGATGTACACTCCTGGAAATGGAAAAAAGAACACATTGACACCGGTGTGTCAGACCCACCATACTTGCTCCGGACACTGCGAGAGGGCTGTACAAGCAATGATCACACGCACGGCACAGCGGACACACCAGGAACCGCGGTGTTGGCCGTCGAATGGCGCTAGCTGCGCAGCATTTGTGCACCGCCGCCGTCAGTGTCAGCCAGTTTTCCGTGGCATACGGAGCTCCATCGCAGTCTTTAACACTGGTAGCATGCCGCGACAGCGTGGACGTGAACCGTAAGTGCAGTTGACGGACTTTGAGCGAGGGCGTATAGTGGGCATGCGGGAGGCCGGGTGGACGTACCGCCGAATTGCTCAACACGTGGGGCGTGAGGTCTCCACAGTACATCGATGTTGTCGCCAGTGGTCGGCGGAAGGTGCACGTGCCCATCGACCTGGGACCGGACCGCAGCGACGCACGGATGCACGCCAAGACCGTAGGATCCTACGCAGTGCCGTAGGGGACCGCACCGCCATTTCCCAGCAAATTAGGGACACTGTTGCTCCTGGGGTATCGGCGAGGACCATTCGCAACCGTCTCCATGAAGCTGGGCTACGGTCCCGCACACCGTTAGGAGGTCTTCCGCTCACGCCCCAACATCGTGCAGCCCGCCTCCAGTGGTGTCGCGACAGGCGTGAATGGAGGGACGAATGGAAACGTGTCGTCTTCAGCGATGAGAGTCGCTTCTGCCTTGGTGCCAATGATGGTCGTATGCGTGTTTGGCGCCGTGCAGGTGAGCGCCACAATCAGGACTGCATACGACCGAGGCACACAGGGCCAACACCCGGCATCATGGTGTGGGGAGCGATCTCCTACACTGGCCGTACACCACTGGTGATCGTCGAGGGGACACTGAATAGTGCACGGTACATCCAAACCGTCATCGAACCCATCGTTCTACCATTCCTAGACCGGCAAGGGAACTTGATGTTCCAACAGGACAATGCACGTTCGCATGTATCCCGTGCCACCCAACGTGCTCTAGAAGGTGTAAGTCAACTACCCTGGCCAGCAAGATCTCCGGATCTGTCCCCCATTGAGCATGTTTGGGACTGGATGAAGCGTCGTCTCACGCGGTCTGCACGTCCAGCACGAACGCTGGTCCAACTGAGGCGCCAGGTGGAAATGGCATGGCAAGCCGTTCCACAGGACTACATCCAGCATCTCTACGATCGTCTCCATGGGAGAATAGCAGCCTGCATTGCTGCGAAAGGTGGATATACACTGTACTAGTGCCGACATTGTGCATGCTCTGTTGCCTGTGTCTATGTGCCTGTGGTTCTGTCAGTGTGATCATGTGATGTATCTGACCCCAGGAATGTGTCAATAAAGTTTCCCCTTCCTGGGACAATGAATTCACGGTGTTCTTATTTCAATTTCCAGGAGTGTATATGACATTGCCTGCAAAGATAACGCGCCGCCCGGAACGCACGCAAGCGGTACTCGTTTTCTCACATTTCAGATTTCTCATTCCGCTTCAGTACCGTGGGAGCTGTTAGAAATACGTTGTTCATTCCTTCATAACCACAGAGAAGTCAGAGATTTTTGGTCTGTTCACAAAAGAAATACCTTATGATCTCTGACTCACGGATACAGTTTCATCCCGATTCGCTGTATCTTTTTTCTCTGACATACTTTCAGAAGCGTGTAGACGCGCGTGCACACACACACACACACACACACACACACACACACACACACACACACACACAAAGAGGGGGGGGGGGTGATTTTTCAAATATGTTTCATTTTCGCTGTCTCTATTGGGAGGGAGATAGATGAAAGGACGCCTACAAAACCTCCAGAGTTTTGTTGCTACTGTATATATAAGCTACTTTCGAGTAGATTTTTTGACCATAATGACAGGTAAAACGATAGAATAACTGCAGAACTACTGTTTAAGGTGACGCATTCAATCTTCGCTATCAAATCCCATGGATCTATTACGTTTCCAAAGAGCATGCTATTTCAGATACATTTTAGAGGGTTTCCATCTGGCGTAAGAACCGTAAGAAAAACTGGAGAGTAGGTCTCGTACAGACGCATACAGGCAATCATTGGAGACACAGGTATCGCCAGGAATGCCCCAGGAAGTGCGTCAGATCCGTTCTTGTTTTCCATATAATAAACGACCTGACAAATAGGATGAGCAGCAATCTGCGACTGTTTGCTGATGACACTGTAGTCTACGGGAAAATTTCGCCGTTGGTTGGCTGTAGGTGTACAGAAGATGACTTTGACAAAATTTCTATTTGCTGTAATGAAAGGAAGCTTACTGTAAACGTGGAAAATTGTAGGTTAATGCAGATAGCACATACAATTCGGTAATGTCCAAATACAGTAATAGTAGCGTGCTTCTTGACACAGACACGTTGATTAAATATCTAGGCGTGACGTTGCAAAGAGGCATGAAATGGATAGAGCATGTAAATCGGTTGGAAGGAAGGCGAATGGTAGACTTCGGTTTACTGGGAGAGTTTTAGGAAAATGAAGCTCATTCGTAAAGAAGGATCCATAAGAGACACTTAGGTGAGGCCATTATTTAGTACTGCTTCAGTGTTTGGGATCCTCACCAGGAATACACGGAAGCAATTGAGAAGCATGCTGATGGATTCTTTCTGGTATGTTCGATCAGCACGAGAGTATTACGAAAATGCCCCATGATGTCTTATGGGAATTCCAGGAGGGAAGGAGACTTCCTTTTGGCGAAACACTATTGAGAAAATTCAGAGAACCAGCATTTGCGACAGACTGCAGAACGATCCTACTGCCACCAACATACATCTCGCGTAAGGACCGCAAAGACAAGAGAAATCACGGCCCGCACGGAATCACAAGGACAGTGGCTTTTCCCTCGCTTCATTTCCGAGTGGGACAGGAATGGAATGACTAGTAATAGTACTAGTTACCATCAGCCATGTACCGTATTATGATATACGGAGAATATATGTACATATAGATGTACATTGTTGTTCCCTTGCCGTATTTGGGAGTAGAACAGGAAGGAAATGACTAGCTATGGTAGAAAGTAACCTCCGACGTGCACTGTATATGTTCACTACGTGGCCTGCAGAAGGTAAGGAGGAAACAAAATTAAACTTCACGGGTCCAGAGAGTGTATGCGATGTTATTGCAGTGATTACAAAATAGAAGCAAAGTCAAAGAACTGGGCAGTATAAGTCCATTTATCAGTATGATGTAGCACTCCTTCTGGCCTTGATGCATGCATTGATTCGGTGTCATAAGGCCGTTGTATCCTGTCCAAAGGCAAACTGACCCACAACTGTAGTACCTGTTCCTCGATTCCCGAGTACTGGCATTGGGAAGCAGTTGTCGTCCGAGCTGGTCCCACAAATTTTCTAATCGAGGACTGACTTGCACATCCTGCTGGATATGGGGATATCTAAACATCAGGCAGAGTGTTCGTGAAGACACGTGCCATGTATGGACGAGAATTGCCCTGTTGAAAAATGGCGCCACTATGAGGACGCAGGACGTCCATGACATATGATTGTGCATTTAGAGTTCGCTCAGTCACTTCAAGCTGAAATGGTACCTGATGGTCCCCACACCAGGACTAACACAACTATGCCTCCCGAAAATTAGACCTCTCACAGTCACAGTCATACTAGCCGACGATGGTCATTCGGGGTAGTGCAGAACAGCGATTCATCGCTGAACATGGTGTAACGCCATTCATCAGCAGTCCATGCTTCCCGGCCGCGGCAGCACTCTAAACGCAGCCGTCTGTGTTGTGATGTTAACGACAGCTTACGCATGGGTCGGCAATACCCTAGACCGACCGCTGCTAGCCTCCGTCCAATGGGACGGGATGACGCAGAATGTTTTAGGACACCCATTACGTGTACTCGGATGGCTCGCCCAGAACGATTAGCTTGGTACACAATACGGCTGTCCTCCCTTGTGGTGCGCAGACATGGTCGACAGGAATTTCTTGACGACGGGTATCCTGCTCTCACGTCCCCATCCAGTCCAACGTCGAGCCCCTGTATGAAGTTACATTGACATCCGACCATGTCTTGGTGCTTCACTTTTTTTGTCAGCCAGTGTGTTATGTGGTGCGGGGATTGTACGTTTTCCGAATACAATGACCTGTACGTGAACGGGTCGTTTGACTCTAACCTTCCTTCCGTAAACTGTCACGGAGTCACGAGCGATGCGCATTGAACCGAGCTCCATCACTGAAGCTGTCAGCGGTCGTGGCATCGACTGGATTGCATCGTGCACCGGACAGCGACGTCCAGTCAGCAGACGATGGCGGCCGGTGCCGTGCTGAGATGAAATGAGACGAGGAGGAGGAAGGGAGAGAGCGGCCGCTCAGGGCCAGGATTTGGGAGCGAGCGCGCCGCGGCGATGCATTCCGACCTCGTTGCCGCTTACGTAACCGCTGACAGCCCGCCTGCCTTGAGCAAGCTACCGAGGAGCATGTAGGTTGCAATTGGCAAATCGTTTGTTTTGATTAGGTCTTGCGACGATGGCAACCTCCTTCTGCAGAATCTGCGATGTGGGTCAACCGTGGCGACCACTTTCTCAGGCCTTGGTGCGCGCTGCTGAATCACGCGCCGCCCGCTCCTGCTGCCTCTTCCTCGTTCTTCTTTTTGTTCCGGACCGAACCGTGCCACGTGGACTGCCACCGGCTGGCCTAGCTCCTCCTCTGTTGCTTCATATCAACATCACGAACACCAACACTTCCAGGTCCCTTCTCCCTCCTCCCCTTAATATCTAAATTCTGTAGGAGGTGGGTATAAAGCCCCGCAATTTTCAGTTTTACTGACATTGAGCTCAATTGGGGGTAAATGTTCCCGCAATTTCAAACTCAAGTTTGGTTGTTACCGATAACCGATCCAAATTCCAGCTATGTTTGATTACACCAGACAACAAATTCAAACTTTTAGACTGCATCGGGACTGTAAATCGATGGATTTACCTAATTCTGGGATGCTGAATTCACTGGTAACATCTGTTTTTCTCTATTACATCACATTTAATAGGTACACAGCAGAATCAAAAACGGTACTAATCGGCATTGATAGCCGCTACGGTCGCAGGTTCGAATCCTGCCTCGGGCATGGATGTGTGTGATGTCCTTAGGTTAGTTAGGTTTAAGTAGCTCTAAGTTCTAGGGGACTGATGACCTTAGAAGTTAAATCCAATAGTGCTCAGAGCCATTTTTGAACCATTGATAGATTTAAAACAAACAAGAAATACATAACCAGAACTTTAGAATTCAATACTATGTAATACGAATAAAGGCCATGACGCCAATAGAAGGTCTAAATTAGTTCACAGCGTATTTTCAACGTTAATTTTCTTTGGTATTAGAAAAATGTGAGAACAATACTCTATTTTTGTTTGCTGTTTCTTTGTCACACCTGTCGTCTAATGACGATTTGTAGACGTTTTAGCACTCTTGCGCAAAAAAGTTAACATCAAACTACGGAAAAAATGGAATGATAGCCCTTAAAAAACTTAAAAATCATACATCCTTAAGCATTTTGAAATGTTGATTCTGATTCTACTCACCAACATATATGCTTGTTGATACATTACATCCCAGGGAGATGGTGTGGTTTAGCGTTCCAACGTCAGTGCGATTAGGAAAACTGTCGTTCAGTCCTCGAAGGGGCCGTTGTAGAATCTGCTTTGGATGATTTTCGGGAACGACAGCAAATCAAAATTTCGCTGTCCACCCTGAAATTTCAAAGCGAATGTTCGGAACGCAGATCCAGCATTCCCTCTCCTGTTCCCATACGCTCACTTTTCTTCTGTCACGGTTCTTAGAGAATCAATACGACGCTGAATGTGCGGACGTGGAACATAGATAGTGAACAGTTCAGACCAGAAAAATACAAGCAGAATCTAGCAGCTTTTTTTTTTTTTTTTTTTTTTTTTTTTTTTTTTTTTTTTTTTTTTAGAAATGCTGAAGGTTAGATATACAGATCTTGTATCTAAAGAAGTACTGCTGAATCGAAGTGAGGCAAAAAGAAATTTATGTCACAACTTGACTAAAACAAGGGCTCATTGATGGGGTGCAGCCTGAGCCATCAATGCAACGACAGTTTGGTTCAAATGGCTCTGAGCACTATGGGACTTAACATCTGAGGTCATCAGTCCCCTAGAACTACTTAAACCTAACTAACCTAATGACATCACACACATCCATGCCCGAGGCAGGATTCGAACCTGCGACCGTAGCAGTCGCGTGGTTCCAGACTGTAGCGCCTAGAACCGCTCGGCCACTCCGACCGGCACAGTTTGGTAATTTAGGGATGTATGTGCGTGTGTCGGACGGGGGGGGGGGGGGAGGGGCGGGGGGTTGAGTAGACGAAGAGGCGTGCCGCGCGGGCTGGAAGCACGGTTAGAGACGCCATGTCACGGATTGCGGGGCCCCTCCCGCCGGAGATTCGAATCCTACCTCAGGCATGGTTGTGTGTGTTGTTCTTAGCATAAGTTAGTTTAGGAATTCATACACATTTGATTTTGAACGAAGGGGCTTGCACAGCGTGGAAAGTGTCGTATCAGACACCGTCCTTTTAAGTTTGTTGTGAAGCTAAACATTGTTTCGCTTGCATAACAAACAAATGAAAGTACTTAACGTAAACATACGCGGTATTTCAGAAGTAATGAAGACTAATTTGAAACCGAAAGGTGAAACTGAAAGCATCAGTAATGTTTGCAAGTAAACTTCTCTAACCACGACGCCGAGCTCAGTTTAAGACTCGCAGGTGGCAGCAGACAGAGAAGATCACTAACCTGCAAGGTCTGTCCCATCCACCTCCCCATTCCCCATTCCTCTCATACCTCACCCCATTCTTTGTGCTCTGCGACATGGAACGAGCAGTGTGCTGACCTGCACTTCAGTTTGGAAAAGCAAACGACACTGCAATCGAGGCGTCCCCACATGACTACATTTATGCCGTCTCCACTATTTCAACTCCGTACTCTTCACGAGCGAAGCTGGGTTCACTCGTAACATGGGCTTTCATTACCACAACCGTCAGATATTAATCCTGAAGCAATGCATGTACTGCACCAGCAGCGCATCTCGTCTAGTGTCTAGTTAGGACTATCCGGTGACAGGGTAATTGCTCCATTTCAAAAATTTTCCGCTGCAATTACACACAAAAATGGTTCAAGTGGCTCTGAGCACTATGGGACTTAAAATCTATGGTCATCAGTCCGCTAGAACTTAGAACTACTTAACCCTAACTAACCTAAGTACATAACACAACACCCAGTTATCACGAGGCAGAGAAAATCCCTGACCCCGCCGCGAATCGAACCCGGGAACCCGGGCGTGGGAAGCGAGAACGCTACCGCACGACCACGAGCTGCGGACAATTACACACAGACTGGTGGTTTATACATAACCAGTAGCTCCCCGCCACCACCGATTCTTTAAAGAATCGAACTCCCAGGTGAAAAACAGCTTCAGCCGTCTGATAACCCTAAAAATGAGTTAACGTGTTAAATATTTCACTTAAATCACGTAAAACCTTCGTGTCCAGAGATGGTTGGTTCAAATGGCTCTGAGCACTATGGGACTTAACATCTGTGGTCATCAGTCCCCTAGAACTTAGAACTACTTAAACCTAACTAACCTAAGGACATCACACACATCCATACCCGAGGCAGGATTCGAACCTGCGACCGTAGCAGTCCGTCCAGAGATGCAAAACTCTAACTGTGTTAATGTTATTAGTTCCGAATTATTCACCCATAGGCAAATGAAAGTTTAGAAAAATTAGAAATTATTTTTAAAGTTTGTTGGAAGTTGCAAAGTGCTCTCATTCCGTAATACTAGATGAATATAAACTCGGTAATTTGCTCGCCGTAAGTTACGTTCCCTCAGGACACATACACAGTTTCGAACTGCCTATACGGCAGATACAAAGTATAAAGCAATGGAACTACCAAAGTTCTTACATGTAAACGAAATACTCGAATAAGATAAATTTGTACATTGTTGCCTGCTGTCAACATTAAAACGACTATTATATCACAGAAACTGAGAGAATACTCAGAAAAATGGAAATAAGTAATGTGAATATATTGCATTGTGTTATGGAAGTTATGGTACGCATCGTGGTAGTTACATAATCAAATGTTTCTCACGTGTTTTTTTCCGTTGCTGTATATAGTGCTTGATGACGGTAAAGGTTTTTGTTTCATCAACATCTTTCGGTGATTCTGACATTAGAGTATTTTTTAGAATTAAATTGATTGTGACTGCTACAGCGTTTATTTTCTTAGCGTCATAATTGAAAACAGCCGTCGAGTTCTCAGTCGATTTACGGCGCTCGTTGATATTGCGTTGATTGGTCGGAGTGTGCAGAACTGCGGCGACGCGGGAAACCAAACTCAGCGCTCAATCGTCGTCTGTTTCACCGCCGCTTCATCATACGGCTTCCTCGCTGAGGCCACGTTTGCCCTCGCAGACGGGGAAAGTTTATCCCGCCAGTTACCACTCCTTAAGTTAGCGCCCATTGTGCGCGCGCGTTTTGCGTGGCTCTATATTTGCCCGGCGCCCAGGAAGTGCTGTGACTGAAGGGTTTCCGCTTAAAGCGGTATGTAAGCTGAATGAAACCTATAGTGGCAGCTTTAGACACGAACAGGAATATTGCGGTAGACTGCGCGCCTTTGCCGTCGACGTTCCCTGAAAGCGCATTACGACATACTGTTCCCTAAACCAGCCCGGGCCAATTTTGAAACAATGCGCTCGTAATCTCAGAGAAAACTGGTCCATATCCCCGCCAGAGTACGCTATTTTGGATTTCCTGCTGTTTATTTACGAGTATATCACGTCTACCACACGACTCGTAATAGACGCTTTGACGGTTCCTCAGTCGATCGTTTGGCTTTTGTAATGGCTGCTTTACCTCTGATTATATCTAGTTCTTGAGGATTCTGTTGCTGTTTAAACGTCTGCACCACCGCGGGTGCACATATCCGCTTCATCGGACGACGAGTCACTAAATCCTAATCTTTGTTCCTTTTCCTTTCATAGTGACATCATAACGGACATGCGCCGCAGGGAATCCCGCTTGCCTCTCACACCGGACGCACGCGGCCGTCGAAAAAAATCCTCCTGTCGTTTTTGTTGACTGTTTCCTATTTCCCAATGGAGCTAGGATAATTCTTTAATGGTTTCTCCTGCGGGTTTAAACTCCAGATGAAAGAAGGTGTTATCACAAGAATTTTAACACCAATGCCATAGCGCTGACCGAATTCACAGTTTCACAGTCAGTGTAAATTGATCAAGACTGAATACGTAGCTGGAGCGTATGTCAATAGACTCTGCTAATAATAATAATAATAATTTCGTGTGGTTCAATGGCCGGATGCAAGTCTTTCAGTTGGACGCCACTTCGGCGACTTGAGTGTCCCTAATCTACCCTAGTTATCCAATTGAGGTAAAGGGGACCAACAGTTTAACGTGGAATCCGAACCATGTGTCGTTCTCGGTGACTCCTCACATCGTTGAGAGGTGAAGTCAAACTGAAAATTTCCTTGGTCCGACCGGGATTCCATTTCGCGAACTCTCGGTTTCCGAGCACGCATTTTACCTGTATATCGCCAGGCCCGACTCTGCTAATGTAATTTACCGATAATTTCTCCGAGCTCTCTTGTATATGATGGGGGCGAGGCTATCTACCGATAGTTGTCTCCGACATAGTTGTCGAATTCAGTGATAAATATATGACGGTAGTGGGTACCCGGTGTTGCCTGGGTATGTATTTATTCCAGTCTTCTATTAGTCCATCTCCTCCTCTTCCCTTTCTCTGTCCGTTTCCTCCTCTCACTCTCTGCCTGTCCATGATCACCTCGCACCTGTTTGTCTCTATTTCCTTCCTCCCCATCTCTCCATCTTCTCCTTCCTCTCACCACGTTATCACCTCCACCACAATAAAAGGTTGCTGGGTCTTACCGGCACAACATTTCTCTCCGGATAGTAAGTAATATGTGTACGAAATTTCGCTGAAATAGATCCAGAGGGTTAGAATGAGCTATTTACTCGTGGCTTCGCCCACGTACGCACATGTCAAATATATTTCGCAGATATTTAACACATTTCACGTATTTGTACACGTATTTCACCTGTATCTCTAGCGAATTTCCCCCTGCAGTTTCATGTTCACGCAGTTCAATATTTATGACGGCATACGTCCTGAAATATGTGTCGTACAATGACAATTTTGCAAATACATCCAGTGGTATATGTGGATGCTGTCTGCTAAATGTGTTGTGAAAAGAGTTAGTAGAAAAGAAGTAATAAGTTAGAACGTCACGCATGATGCGGCTGTTTTTCACTCATTTCATTGTCTTTGACCTTATATCTCCTGAACTACCTGTCGTAGAATGATATAATTTTGCTGGTACATTCAGTGGTAATGCGAATACTGTCTGCAAAATTTGTCGTGAATAAAGTCAGTAGTAAAGAATTAATAAACTAAATCATCATGCTTCATGCGGCAGTTTTACTGCATGAAGAGCGAAAATGTAGTACGCGATAAACTTTTTTTCCTTTCATAATTTTGTGAGGGTTGACAGCAAGAAAACGTTTCGTAAAGGTTTGAAATTGTGTGTAAAAATTCTTGCAAGTCACTGAGTGCTCTCACTTTCAAATACTGGATGAATAAAATATCGTTATTCGAGCGTCGTTGGCTACACCTGTTTTTCACCTCCGCCTCGATTCTTTTGATCGGTAGACGTTTCTTATGCCAACAGCGATATTTTCCAGACAGTAAGCGATATGTGTACCAAGTTTGGTTGAAATCCGTCCAGTGGTTTAGGAGGAAATGTGGAACATATAGCCGGCCAGAGTGGCCGAGCGGTTCTAAGCGCTACAGTCTGGAACCGCGCGACCGCTACGATCGCAGGTTCGAATCCTGCCTCGGGCATGGATATGTGTGATGCCCTAGGTTAGTTAGATTTAATTAGTTCTAAGTTCTAGGGGACTGATGACCTCAGAAGTTAAGTCCCATAGTGCTCAGAGCCATTTGAACCATTTTTTTTAACTCGTAAACACATCAACCTGAGAACCTCCATACCCCCCAAAAATCTATTTCCTTTTTTGTCAGCCCCTCTGAGGAGCAGCTCTGCTCCATCTGTTAGTTCTGACAATATAACTGAACAGTACATTGCATGGCTAGTTATTTGGGCGGAAAACAAAATTATTTTCCGTTTCTGATGCGTGTCCATGAAACGTCAGGATGCTTGCCTTGAGTCCAGTGAAGGCACGTTAAAACTTTATGAAAGATAAATGAAAACTTTGAGCCTAAACATAACTGTAAAAGGTTTTAATGTGCATGCATGTAAGCGATATACCCTTGTAAAATCGTATTTATTTTTTCAGATAAAAGCTTTGTATTCCAGTGCGAAGTTAAAATTCACTCCATGTTTCTATCTTCCGCATAGTAGATATAGTGTTGTGAAATCGTAAGAATCTTCCTGAAACACGCAGTATATACGAGTAGCTACGCTATGAACTTTGAACAGTGTAGCAGTAAGACCATTTTTTAAACAACTGGCATAATTTTTTATTTATGTATTTTTCTGTAATGTAATGAGTTTCATTCGATCTACCCAGATAGCCGCGCGAGTCAGCATGCCGCTACCGCGATAAAGGAGAGGTGGGGAGGGGGGGGGGGCAGGGGGCGCCGGTCCCAGATCGAATCTAGCCGGCGGATTAACGAGGATGGCTGGTGTTCTGGCGAGCCTGGATGTGGTTTTTAGGCGGTTTCCCACATCCGACTAGGTGAATATCCGCCAGGTACCAACGTTCTGCCTTAGTTAGACGAATCCCGAACACTTCGAAAATGTTTTCTCACTTCCACTTGGATAATACCATACGCAGACATATGTGGTACACAAATTCTGTGCTAATGAGGAAGTGGTGGCGACGAGAAAGGGAGCCGCGGGGTCTGTGTCGCCTTGCCACGGCTCGCGTGACTTCCCCCGAGACCTCCATCGGGCATGGGGGTGTGTGTGCTGTCCTTAGCATAAGTTAGTTTAAGTTAGATTAAGTAGTGTGTAAGACTAGGGACCGATGACCTCAGCAGTTTCAAAAAATGGCTCTGAGCACTATGGGACTCAACTGCTGAGGTCATTAGTCCCCTAGAACTTAGAACTAGTTAAACCTAACTAACCTAAGGACATCACAAATATCCATGCCCGAGGCAGGATTCGAACCTGCGACCTTAGCGGTCTTGCGGTTCCAGACTGCAGCGCCTTTAACCGCACGGCCACTTCGGCCGGCCGTCAGCAGTTTGGTCCCATAGCAACTTACCACAAATTTCCAGTTTCCATGAAAAGGTATTCGGGCAACCTCTACCGCCAACGTTGCCAAATCCAGGTTAACAAGCCGACTGCGTGACGATACGCGATAAGGCTAGAAAAAGAGGAAGGTTAATGTCGTAGTCACACAGAGTTTGTTAGTGTTTTATAGATTTGTCAGAATAAATCTCTAGTTGAGGAGCTAAATCAGAACCCGATGCTAATACTGTTTTCTGTGTTAAATATTACTTTTGATTCGATTATCGTCATGCCGCGACGAAGCGTTGACTTTTCCCGCTTTCTCTAGACTTGGCTCGTCACAATGAATTGGAAGCGACAAGAGTGGCTAGTGGCAGGGAAACAAGTTGAGGAAACTCTGTGTGGTCTCCAGCGATAAGCTTCACAGCGGCTGCGCGTCACATTCTGATTAAATCCCACGTGTAGCAGCGGACAGCGTAAACAAAGGACGGCCTTCATCGAAACCACCAGCGGGCCCCGTAAACGCTGGAATGCATTATCAGCTCTTGCTTAACTGCGGGCGATTAATTTAAATACCGGCCAGGCAGCCTGATTTAGACATTATGTCATTCCCCTAATAAGTCCACGCATTTTCTACGGAAGTCTCCGCCGAGACTACCTCTCCTTCACTAATGACCTCGAAATAGACGAGCCGTTAACCAATAATAATAATAATAATAATAATAATAACAACACAGCAAATTCTGGAAATGGTAGTTGGAAAAAATTACTACGCTGTAAACAGAGCTGCGAAATGCGAAAGCATACGAGAGTGATAAGAACAGCAGTTGAAATAGTAAAGAGATAATTTTATGAAGTACTACGAGAGAAAAGATTATTTCCCTCCAGCTGCGTTCAAAGACTTTCAAAGCATTACGGTAATTCAAATCCGTCTACTATGCCAACTACTATTCTTTTTAATTTCCAAACATGTTTCGGCACCTTTTTGCCATCATCGGTTGATACTTTCATTCATATGTATAAAATATAAGCGTGTTTTAAGTTGTAAAGATTGGAACGAAAACTAGGCCGTAATACAGTTTACGTGTTATGTGATTGTTACCTTATTCTGTAGAATGTTAAATTATGTAGGCAATTCTTTACAGAATTACACGATCCAGTCACATTAAAGTGACCACCGGCTCGGTTCGGCGTCAACCTGCAATAACCACTCACAACGGCAAATGGCAGCACTAGCAATGGAGGGTATACACAGCGTGTCCGGAGGACGTGGATAACAGTGCAGTCTTTGTCGTAGGAAAAGGAGCGATTTATCTGACGTCCAGGGTATGATCACTGGCTTTCGGGCCAAGGATGAAATTGACGGTCGACAATATTCGCCATTCAGACTTTGACAGAGCTTCATGAACCAGTCGCACGGCCTTATTGTTCATTGTTTATGGTTTCAGTTTGTCTTTGAGCATAATATACCTCAGATTTACTACTTTAGGGTGATCATGGGGCATTGCGTCCTTTATTTATTTGAAAGCATGGTAGCCCTCGCCATAAATATGCGATGTCTGGGAAATACATGTCATCGTTATCATATTATCACAAAACGTAATATATATATTTCACGTTAATTACCTGAATATATCGTTTCTGGATAGATATAATTAATTCACAGGTTTTAATAACAGTTCTTCTCATTGTTTTTGTTAATAACTGCAGCACTGAACTTCAGTTGTTTAATGACGTGCCTGTCGCCGAAAATCTCAAAGCTTCACCCAATCTCTCGTCGACTGCGACTGGCTCTCCCATTAGCGAATTTTGCTTCTCTATTTTATGTCTCATCAACATCATTCCTGCCTTCCGCGGTGGTCTAGTGGTTCTAGGCGCTCAGTCCGGAACCACGGGACTGCTACGGTCGCAGGTTCGAATCCTGCCTCGGGCATGGATGTGTGTGATGTCCTTAGGTTAGTTAGGTTTAAGTAGTTCTAAGTTCTAGGGGACTGATGACCACAGATGTTAAGTCGCATAGTGCTCAGAGCCATTTGAACCAACATCATTCCTTTGATGTAAGATGCAGGACTCATGCGAAAATAGTTCATGAAATCTTTCCTTTCCGTGGTTATTAATTCAGCTAGTAAATTAACATACGACAAGTTGCTTTTTCTATTCAGCCTTTCTCGGTCCCATTTCCTCGCTTTCCTTGTTTTCCGTTGTTTACCAACTGTTGCTAAAATAACTGCGGCACGCTCTTTCTTTTCGGTGCTCGAAATCTTAACCTTGTAAAATCGCACTGCCAACTGACAATACTGACTACGGTATGAGGGTCGCTTCCATATATTGAAGTTCTAACAGACTAGTTTTGTCTATAAACACTGAATGTGTGCAGGCCCCTTAAGTTATGCATTTTACAACCCATTTGTACTGAACAGGTTTTTCAACTTTTAGCCTAGACGAACTCCTCGCAAAATACAGTGTGTAACGGGTAGGAGAGCAGATATTTTTAAGTATGGTATCTTAATATGTACACACATCAGTGGGTTGGTTGTTTTTCCTCTACCTCTAAACTTTTCCAGCAGGTATGTCAGAACTTTAGGACCCGATGTTTCTGCATGGTCGTGACTATACAACTAAGTGGACTACACTTGTCAGTATAGACTAACCATGTTGCAAATGGTTCAAATGGCTCTGAGCACTATGGGACTTAACTTCTGAGGTCATCAGTCCCCTAGAACTTAGAACTACTTCAACCTAACTAACCTAAGGACATCACACACATCCATGTCGTAGGCAGGATTCGAACCTGCGACCGTAGCAGTCGCGCGGTTCCAGACTGTAGCGCCTAGAACCGCTCGGCCTAACTATGTTGCATCCAGGCATCCACATTTGCACGTCTTCCCTGCTGGCCAGGGAAAATATGCGTTCTTGCCACTCATACTAGGAAGTACTAACCAACCTAAAAATATACTACTCCTAATAGCTACAATTATTAGTCTGAAAATAGGATTGCCAGGCGTCCGGTTTTAGTCGGGCATGTCCTGCTTTTTACGGTCGTGTCCAGCGAAATAGATAAAAGTCCAGCCCGTCAGGCTTCTGTTAGGCTTTTTAGTAATGGAGTAGCGAACGCACATCTAAAATCCATTCCAAGCAAATGATGTAAGCACGAGGGCTAAGCATAAGAATGAATCAGGAGATACATCATAAAGATATATAGGTATACCAATGATGATTGACGAAGCTTCGCTACATTCATGAAAAAAGTCAACTTTAAAAAGACTTTGGTTCATGAAAAGTGGATAGCTTATTTCAAATCACATCATTACGAAGAATTTTCTTCGGAAATTTTGAAACTGGCAGAATATTACTTTGCTAATCCAGGCCATAATGTCAACGTCGTAAGGGTGTTCTCTTTTATAAACTCCCAACGGACAAAAGAACGCAATAAACTACAAACCGACACAGTCACAAAGATAATCTTGTGTAATTTAAAACTATCTTGTCGAGAGTTTCTCTAAATTACCCTAAGAAAAATAACGTTCTTGATGAAGCGGTTTCAGAGTATGCATATTAATATTTAACTAAGTATTATTGTTATTCATTTATAAATGTACCTGTAATGACCAAAGTTATTCAGTACCTTTTCGTTTCCTGTCCCAGAAGAGTAGAAAATAGTTTATTTTGGATAACGAAGAAATTTTTATTGTGACATAATATCTTGTCAGGAAGAAGACTGAGCAAGTAAGATAATTGAGCCTTTAGTTACTACCATAATTGCCAAATTGTAAGACTATTTAATGATTTTTTTTTAGTCCGAACACGTTTAAGTTTGATCTCGCTAAAAACTGGCTGTACCTGAATATTAATATACGACTGAGAATGCCCAAATTACTCAATTCCCATTTAGAACAGATAGTCCGACTTTAGGCAAAATGTCCAGCTAAATATTACTCCGAGTCCGGCTTTTCTATTTTCAGACCTAGCAACCCTATCTGCAAATGGCTTTAATACCGATGTATCGTTGTTCAGTCACCAATCTGCACTTATACCCGTTACATCCCGTATAAAATATGGAATGCTTTTTTAACAAATCCTGTATTTACTGTTCACCTTCTTCCCGTGATTGAACGGGACAGAATGCCGTGAAGAACTGTATCAATCCAGGATTTGGACTGGTGGGAACTACAACGAGAGCGAACTGTTTTGCAGACGGAAGTTAGGATATGGGCTGTACATTGTTGTTCTTTTGTGTGTCGCTGTAGAGATTCGGAGCGAGGGTGAGCTGTGAGTCGGGGGCTGGGAGCGCGCCTTACGGCCGTGACCCAAATACTCGCACTGCCGTCAGCCGCAGCCGCGCGCTTCTACGCTTCCGCAAAAATGAGAAGCGCGTTCGCACGGACACCACTTTCATCCTCCCAGTCTGCGTATTCCTGGCACACAAACGAGTTTGATAAAGCGCGTCGGCTTACTGGCTCTGCACGCTTCCTCTTCGTCGTGGAACGAGAGCCTAAGAGCACTCACGTATTCAGGTTGCTCTGGCTTCATCCCTCGTGCGCTCTATATGCAACCAGCGACGAGCGGGCAAGCGAATATTCTGCAGAGTCAAAGGCGTAACTGCTTCAGGGTCTGCACCCCGTTATTAAGTATCATTTCCCCAACACATGTGTCTCCGCTAACTGATTACTCATTAAAATATTCCGTACTATTATGTCTTGGTCGAGTGCAAAGGCATCCGCAAGGTTGGGAGGGGGATGGTTCCATGGGACAGGGTATACGATTTTTATTCGTCACAGACGTCTCGGATTTATAGCAGTCTGCGACTCTACTAAACTACTGGTTTGACATTGCCAACGGCAACTAGAAATACTGCAGCTTTAGTAGAGTTGTAAAACTACCGCAGGCTACCGTAAGTAACCATAGACTGTGGTTGTTATCCTTGTAGCTTTGGTCAGTTAAGATCATACCTGCGTTACCTGTACTTTCGGTGTGTTGCACACCTACTGGGCATTACCTCATAATGATCACTTTCTTTACGTATGCGATCAATGTCTCACTAGGTTCCCTTAAAAACCGGAAGCGGTGAACAGTCTAGAAACTGAGTGAGGATATAAAAATTGGCCGACCAACCTAAGGAACTACGTAGTCATGCTCCTGTCTGTTACTTGAAGCAGTCCGGAGCGGCCGAGCGGTTCTTGGCGCTTCAGTCTGGAGCCGCGCGACCGCTACGGTCGCAGGTTCGAATCCTGTCTCGGGCATGGATGTGTGTGACGTCCTTAGGTTCGTTAGGTTTAAGTAGTTCTAAGTTATAGAGGACTGATGACCTCAGAAGTTAAGTCCCATAGTGCTCAGAGCCATTTGAACCATTTTTGGTACTTGAAAGTAAACAGTAGTAACAGCAAAATTGAAACTGTCACTATTTAATTCAAGGTTGATTTGCAACGTGAAACAGAGGGATGTTATAGTAAAAATAAAGAAAACTATACAGATTTATCATATAGCGCTAGAAACGCTATTTCATCAACAAAATGGTAAAATAAAAAAAAACATACCAAACTTATATAAAAGTAATGAACGTTCTGTTGAATACAAAATAATATTTGTAAACTACACTTACATCAAAAGTAATTACTTTTGTTGCATGAAAGCACAGACTACAACTAATTTGTATTACGTATAAAATGGAGTTTATATTCTGTAAGAATGTAACATACACAATGTACTAACGCCGAACGATGTGCGGTTTTAATTATGTGCAAAACAAACAAACAAAGAGAAGTCGTCGGCTCCCAGTGACGCTTTTACACATTCATTTACGTTTCTTTCCCTAGCTTTACTACCAGTACTACCGGTAATCTTACCATTTACTACGTCATTCAAGCAGTGTACCAAAATTACCGGACGGCAGTTTTGATAGAGCGCAACTCTTAGCTTTAGCAGTCATCATACAAGTGGGTTTTCTTAGTCGTCGCTCTGTTCACGGGAAATCAGGCTGATTCCTTGGTGCGCCTGCGCTTTCGACGCTGATCTGCAGTCACGATATATAAAGTCTTACAGAACTGTGCCGAAATAATCTCTTCGGTCTTTTTCTTTTTGCCGGCCAGAGTGGCCGAGCGGTTCTAGGCGCTACAGTCTGGAACCGCGCGACCACTACGGTCGTAGGTTAGAATCCTGCCTCGGGCATGGATGTGTGTGATGTACTTAGGTTAGTTAGGTTTAAGTAGTTCTAAGTTCTAGGGGAATGATGACCTAGAAGTTAAGTCCCATAGTGCTCAGAGCCAATTGAACCATTTTTTTCTCTCTCTTCCTCCTCCAGCACTTACCAAGTTGCAGAACAGAGACTATCTAACACCCTGGAGCACGGACTCCATTGCCGATACCTGACACTTTAACGTAGCAGCGCCCGTGATAAATTCGCATAAGCACGGCCCCTCCAGTTAATGTACAACGGGAACACAATAGTATGTTATGACTTGTTCTTAGAAAAAAAAAAAAAACACAAGGCCTTGCTGATTTTGAATCAAGTTTCACGCCACAGACCTATTAAGCCACAGGCGAAAGAACAGAACCATGCTATACCGTATGTGTATACCTCTGTACTTAATCCAAAACACACCAGTCGAAAAGAGAAAGTACGATTTTCTGCGCTATAAGCGATGGGAAACAGTGTGAAATTTCAAGGTCAAAAAAACGTGATCGCCAGGACTTTCGGTGCGACGCAACACCACATGCAATGACAGAGCTTCGAATTCCGCATTCCAATTAGCATGCTATGTAATAATGTGACAAACTGGAGAAACGAAGAGTACCTCGTATATTCGCCTTGAGCTGAACTTTACCTAACAACCAGAAAAACTGTGTCTTTCAAAACGCATTTTGTACATCTTCAGTTATGCCGGTCGAAAAAAGTAGAAATCATGAATTCAATGCGATAAATCCATTAACTTGAACAAATCTGAAGTTTTATAAGCAAAAAAAGTGTTACAGATGCCACAAAAATTGAATAAACTTTTTAAAAAGATTTCCAGTTTTCTCCACTTTGAGGGATTTTAATGTGGAAGTTTTGTTGATAACCAGCAACATTTTCTCAATCATTCTGACTCTTTTCATTTATCAGATTTTTAGTTTTCCGTTTCAACGTAACGTTAAGGGAGTTTTAATAAATTATTTTTGCGAATATTTTATAGCTTCATTTCATTACTCGTTGGATATCCTGAATATAATCATTTGAGGAAGTAATTTCAGATCCCGAATGAGATTTTCACTCTGCAGCAGATTGTGTGCTGATACGAAACTTCCTGGCAGATTAAAACTGTGTTCTAGGAGCTACAGTCTGGAACCGCGGGACCGCCACGGTCGCAGGTTCGAATCCTGCCTCGGGCATGGGTGTGTGTGATGTCCTTAGGTTAGTTAGGTTTAAGTAGTTCTAAGTTCTAGGGGACTGATGACCTCAGAAGTTAAGTCCCATAGTGCTCAGAGCCATTTGAACCAAAGCAATCTACTTTAAAAATAATGAGTAGATAACCGTCAGTCTTTTGACATACGATACGTTTTATGTACTCTTGTCAAATTTAGTTCCTTACGCTCGACACGTTTTCATACTAATCGGATCAGTTGTATCAAAGTTAGCAAATTTTGAATGTTGCCCCCCCCCTCCCCCTCTCCTGGAAAATAATTCTCCGGATGCCCACGGTCGAGTTTATTGATTGAAGAAACTTTTCGTTTCGTCCTGATATGCAAAGGACATCTTCAAGGCTGGTTGTAGCTTCTATGAATGTCGGATTCACCCCCTAGTTGTCTGCTGACTGCGGGGAAATTTCGTTTCCGCCCGCTCCCCAGTGGTGGCGTAACGCAATTGTCCGCCGTCGATGGCTGGCGTCCGCTGTTGGTTCCACTGCGCGGTGGGTCACGGGTACGTATCTTCTTCAGCACCAGATTCCAGATACCATTCAGTTTCACACCATTTTTTTCCGATTATAGTAACTCATCTTTATCGCCTCCCTGTATAGCCTGTCGTAATATCCGCTCGTGGCAACCAGGACTTGAATCTTATAAAATCGAAACTAATGTTCCGCTGCGTGTTCCGCAGCAGCTGATGTATCTTTTCCCCTCTTCTCTAGTTGCCCTTACAGGGGTAAAGCTACTGTTCTGTCTTTTAGTACCCACATACACGTCTTCACATCTACATGGTATTCTGTAAATTCCTACTTTTTTCAGCGCCTTGCTAACATCTTTGGCTGACCTTAGGTGTTCATGTATTTTTTTGGGTGTGTTTATAGACAGGGTGATATTACCTTTCTTCAAAATCTTTCCTATTCGGTCAGTAACGTCTTTAATGAGCGACAGGAAATCTTTGGATTTCACATCCTACTACCCATTTTTATCCCTCAATGAATCTAGCCAGTTAAGATTTTCACAAGGTAGCGTTATACACTATAAAGCACCGCGTACGTATTAAATTTGAGAGTCAACAAAAAAAAATGGTAAGTATTATTTCTGTTCCCATGTCTGTTTCTTAATAAATCTTCGAGTCTGTATTTATGAATATGTATGATGTGCACGTTTTACAAAAATGGAAGGAGTGTATTATATGTTCTGCTATCGTAATTTATACCTCTTGTACAACTTGCAATGAAAATGGGAAACGGCTAGAAGATAATCAGACTGTGACAGGTACTGAAATACAAGTAGTGTCTTCCTTGTAGCCATGACAACGGATCTCGACAGGAGGTTCAGCATGCGCAATACTTACACTAAATTTTCATTCACTGTACTTCATATTTTCGGTTCTGAATGCTTCATCTGCTTGTGACTGATTTTAGAGCAGTTTGTATAACTTTCAAAACACGTAGTTCTACTATAAAGCATCTGCAGGTTCTCGATCACTACTGCCCGCGAGAATGAAACTTGAATAAACGACAAAGCATATTTTTCGTTTCCTCCTTGTTACGAATGTAGTATAATTGTGTGTATGTTACCTAAGAGCAGTGGATCGTTAAACAGAATACGGTAATCCAGAGCCGGCCGGCGTGGCCGTGCGGTTCTAGGCGCTACAGTCTGGAACCGAGCGACCGCTACGGTCGCAGGTTCGAATCCTGTCTCGGGCTTGGATGTGTGTGATGTCCTTAGGTTAGTTACGTTTAATTAGTTCTAAGTTTTAGGCGACTGATGACCTCAGAAGTTTAGTCGCATAGTGCTCAGAGCCATTTGAGCCGGTAATCCAGATGTTTGCTTCGAAAAAAGAAGCGGATTTAATTCTAGTTTCAAAATGGTGGTTATGTGACGTAAGACTGTAGGCTTATGTTACGTTTCTTCTAAGTTTAAAAGTTCTGCTTTGTGCGCAGTACTGGATCAGCAAAATGATTGGAAGTCATTGGTCTTTTCGAAACGGCATAATTTATTGAAGCCACAGAAAATCCCTCTCAAAGGTTTATTACGCGGTACCATATTCAAGCAGGTTTACATATTCCCGGATTCTATTGTCGCTTTCGTGCTATTAAGTTTGGCTTTCAGCAGTCATTCTGTTTCGCCAGATACAAACAAGGCGCAGTAAACGTAATGTACCCGGTGCCGAATAAATCCTCCATATTCTATCGGTGGGTGCGAAGGAATGATTATCTCATTTCTCTGTCTGCTCCCTTCCACAATCTGACAGGTAATTCGCCCAAACTCACGTTTCCTCTTCGTATCAGTGGGCACATTTTCAGGTAGCTTTCACTACAGATGTCATGTACACTGTACCAAATGTGCTGTCATTGGTCACTGATATCAGCCTTTCAACCATAACGCCTAATTTGTACTCCATTTTGCCAAGCGCGGAATGACAAACTATTATGAAGAGGTTTAAATATCAACTAATCCTGGCTGCTTGATTACCTCCACACCCAGTTCCACTGTTCGTTTCCTCCCATTACAAATTAGTATCTCACTAAGTTGGAATCAGGGTTCAAAATGGTTCAAATGGCTATAAGCACTATGGGGCTTAACATCTGAGGTCATCAGTCCCCTAGACTTTTAACTACTTAAACCTAACCAACCTAAGGACATCACATACCCGTGGCCGAGGCAGGATTCGAACCTGCGACCGTGACAGCTACGTGGTTCCGGACTGAGGCACCTAGAACCGCTCGGCCACAGCGGTCGGCTGGAATCAGGGAAATTGTGAATGACTAGTGAGCGATTTTCGTATTGTGCAGGACCTGGTACAAGACAGTACTTAATGAAATTGGGAATAATCTGACGAGCAAGTTATGTTGTTCCCTAACTTCCTTATTAGCTAACTCAATTGTCACCGGAATGTCTTCCGATGGTTTTTTGACCTGCCAATATCAAACAAACGAATGCCGCTTTTACAAATAATGCAAGACACAATCCCTTAAACGGGGTGTTGTTTCTGTGTAATTGAGAGCTGAAGTGAAGGATATTTATTTCATAAAAAGACCATTTTTCTATATACGATTTTTTTGGAAAAACTTAATTTTTTTATTATAGCAATCACGCCAGCTAGGTTGCTGCATGAAATTTAGATAAAAACTCAAGTTCTCTTCTTGAGAAGGAGCATGCCACTGCACGTCGTTAACACTTCCGGAGTCTGGTTTTATGCCCAGTAATTAATAAATGATTGACAGAATACTTCGTCGTGGAGTATTTCAGCCAATAATGGCGTTTCCCTACACGATCACACATAGCAAGAAAAAGATAAACATATTTCACAAGCAGTTATCATAGTCAACTATACGGCATAGTTACAAACGAGACGTAATACGTTCAAGGAAGGAGGGGAACACGCGCTCTGTATTTCAGTACAGTATATGATTCTAACTTGTGACTAGATAGTCATATTGACGAACACAGTTGTCGCAAGAGGAGCCTTTGTAGAAACAAAAGTTTTTAGCCAGAGTCGGTTGTTTTTATTCGTGGTGTACGGTGCACCATTTCATATCACACATGTCCTGATTATTGTCCAATCTGAAGAGACGGTGAAACGTAGCAAAGAACTGCTTTGCTTATTTCTGGAGATGCCGACATGAAAATATGACGGCTTCCGGAGTAGTTGAGCGCAAGGCCGACAGGACGATGGTATTGTCTCATAAACCGACTGGATTCCACAGAGCAAGCCCGGGCTGCGGAGGAATGGACGGCAGCCCGACAGAAGGCCCGCAGTGGGGCCATGGGCCGTGCTGGCTTTTATAGGAAAGTCGGGGGGCGCGCGGGTGTCTCATCTTCTTCATTGACTCTGTCTCGCAACTGTGACATGCGATTCCTTGCAAAAACCGCTTAATTTTCGCCGCAATTGATAGAATTAAAATGATTAAGAAGCCAGTGCTATCGTGCAAAGGAACTTACGAATTGTGTTATCTTGACAGATCTGGAATTTCTATCGTCTCGATCACATTCTCACGTTTGCGATGACCAGTGATAATCCTGGCTGTCAAAAGTGTGTCATCAGTAACAGACCCATGCTATCAGTGGACAACAGTCGCATTTCTGTGACTGGAACAAAACAGTTCAAAATTCATTTTAGGTATTTTGATACAACAAACTGGGGCAACGTTTGTTGGACGACGACAATATATATATATATATATATATATATATATATATATATACCTCTAGCGATCCTTAATTGTCAGAATGGCTCGTTTCTATTGTAATTTTAAGATGTCTATAGACTTACGAATAAATAATTCGGGCACTTGACAACCATACTTCAGCACAATATGCAGTGTGATTGTAGTTTTAGCATGTTATATCTTAGCATACTACATGTTTATAGCACTTTAATTTCGTATAATAGTAAAGGCGCAGCATCTAGCATGAAAAATCAGACGTATCTCTTAACATTTCTGGCAGTATGGACATTAGCAAAACAAGATTGACTTAATAAATGAAAAAGTACCATTTGCCGCTTCTATTTTCGATTTTCTTGTGATGCCGTTGAGAGGGTCGGTATTTAATAAACATTTAGAATTGATAAAACACTTAATTCAAAGCTGGGTTACATGCCATATCGAATAACTGTTATCCAAAATAATTCACTATCTTGGCAAGTCTTTCCTGAGAAACAAAACTATCCTTCCTTCCATCAGGAACAATGTCCTCTCTTCAAAATACTTTCGTATATTTTCGGTTCGTTCACGTCTGCCTTCTACTAGACTATCCGTCCTTAAAGCGAGTTTTAAGTTTTTTCTAGTATTGTCGTAATCTCCAGATTTCAGATTTACGTCATGTATAATTAGAAAATCTAGTTTGCGACTTACAAGCATTCCTTGGGGCACTTGGTGTTTCTGATCCGAAGAAAGCAAAAAGAAGATAATAATGCCGGTGACCGAGGACTGCTTTCGTATCACCATATTATAGACTGAAAAAAAGAAGACAGCTATCGAAGTTCGTAGAGGTAGTCATGTTTCACGCAGATACCTGGTGGCTTACTTTATATGTTTAGGAGAGTTCAGGTATTTCTTCATAGATAGAAATAATAAAACGAGTAGATGCCGAAAATTATGCAGGGAGTACTACTTTGCTATTTAAAACAGTGAAATGAAGATATTAAGATAAAACGTTCCGTGTACGAGTTTATCTTAGACGAATGAGACAGAGTTACGTTGGAAGCCTTTATTAAATAGTTTGTTTCCTCATTATATCAACGAATCGAGACAAAGAAGAAAAGAAAAAGAAAAAAAAACAAGAATGTGAGCTATTACCGCTCTAGTTAAGAATCCGAACAGTCATAATAAGAAAGTCACGCGGACCAGAGAAACACAATAACTGTGTATTTGTGCTCCGCAATCCCACTACACATAGGTCACAGAGATACTTCTATTCTAAAGTTGTTAACAGCTGTGGAAGTATAGTTCTAAATCTGGTGCATAGTTTCGTTGCACAGGTTTCGTTTTTAAAATTCTCTAAAGTGAATGGGCTCACCCATCATTAAGCAAACATGGGCAATCAAGGTAATGACGCACATTGCCCTTTGTGTGTGGGAAAAGCGATGCTTGAATAACCACTTTGGCAATGAAATGGGCAATCAGTGTGATTACGCGACAATTGCAAAACGCCATTTAGTAGCTTAGTTCAAAAGTTTGGAGACTGACATACACACACACATACACATACACTGATTCTTTTGCTTGCAAATTGTTAATTTTGTCGTGCTTAGAAATGTAATATACCCAAAGAAAGAATTTCGCTTTGAAATGTATACGACATTCGGTTAGTCACGAGTTCGTAGCTGAATAAGGGGAAACTTCCGAAGCACACTTCAAAGGTTTTTACATACTGCGGTCTTTATGTTTTCTAGACCAGACGTACGGTTAGTGTTGGCGCAAGTCTGCGTTACTGCTTGTATTAACTTGCCTCATCTGTTGTAAGTAAATATCATATGCGTAAACGAGGTCGTTAAACCCACTCTTCGAGCAAGAATCATACCATCACATGACAGACAAGGAAGCATAACCGGGCATTTCCAAACGTTCATCGATGGCTATCTTTTGTACATACCCGTGAAAGAAGCCCAACGTACATTACTGATCAGAAATCATTCGTGGTTACGTGAGACTACCTGTTTAGTTCAAAAAAATGGTTCAAATGGCTCTAAGCACCATTGGACTTAACATCTGAGATCATAAGTCCCCTGCACTTAGAACTACTTAAACCTAACTTACCTAAAGACATCACACACATCCATGCCCGAGGCAGGGTTCGAACCTGCGACCGTAGCGGCCTTGCGGTTCCGGACTGGAGCGCCTATAACCGCTCGGCCATAGCGGCCGGCTGTTTAGCTCAGCTACGGAGACATTTAAGATCATTTCTACTCATACAAACTTTCGCACTAGTAACTGCGAGAACGGTTGAATCTCCTCTAAGCGATACTACCATTACTGCAATGCCACTACTGGTTAACCAAAGCAACTAATTCTGCTGTGTGCAGTGCTGTATACAGATGTCAAATGCACTTCTGTTTCTTTGCTACATAAAACTTAATTGTAGTTTGCATAGAACATTTAGATTTTTTTTCGGACTATTTCTTACGTTCCTTTTCACATGAAATATGCCCAGTGTCACACATTCATACCTCTAACGAACGTATTCAGCAGAAAGACTGGAAATACGTTTTCTATTAGTTGCTGGGATTACTTCTTTTTCCCAATTTTTTATTCACTCCAAACGTATTCCGCTTTTACTCTTCAAAAGAATCATTAATATGTTTTAGCTGTAGCCGGCTCTCTGTAGTTTTCTTAGTCTGTTTTTATAGCTGTGAACTTTATGATATGCAAGACAGCAGAAATTTTTATTACGTCCGACAGTGTTAGCGCAATACTATGTTACAGGTTCTGTTGACTTGTCTCATCTCTTGTAAGTAAAATCATTTGCGTAAACGAGGTCGTTAAACCCACTCTTCGAGCAAGAATCATTACCATCACATGACTGACAAATAAGAACAACCGGGGATTTCCAAACGCTCATCGTTGGCTATTTTTTGTAAATAATCATAAAAGAATCCCAACATAATTCCCTTAGTCTTAAGGTGGTGGTGGTGGTGGTTGTTAGTGTTTAACGTCCCGTCGACAACGGGGTCATTAGAGACGGACCGCAAGCTCGGGTTAGGGAAGGATTGGGAAGGAAATCGGCCGTGCCCTTTCAAAGGAACCATCCCGGCATTTGCCTGAAACGATTTAGGGAAATCACGGAAAACCTAAATCAGGATGGCCGGAGACGGGATTGAACCGTCGTCCTCCTGAATGCGAGTCCACTGTGCTAACCACTGCGCCACCTCGCTCGGTCCTTAGTCTTAAGGAGAATAGTTCGGATGTAGGATTTTCCTCTGCTTCCATTCGAGTTTTTCTTAGTAATTGTGCGCAACAAATTTCTGTTTCGACACATAAAATACCGATTTCGTTTTCGGGAATATACATGGTGATTCAGTTGGCCCTGCCGATGTCGTTTTATGCTGCCCTCTATGGCATATCTGGTCTTCAAAAACCACGAGCGAAATTTTTTTGCTACGGGCAAACTATTAGTGCTACAGAAAAATGAACAAGACCCATTTGTAGGAAATTTAATTTAGCCTAGTTAAATTTTGTACTCCGATAAGTTTTCGCTAGAGGCTATGGTTTTCGAGTTACTCAAGAAAAACTTACAAAAGTGACCTTCAAACGTACCCCCACTCCCACACACAGCCCTAACCGGTCAGGATTTCTAATATGTTGTTCATGGCATTCCCTCCTACGCCTACAGAAAAGTTTGCTACTACACCAATTATTTCCCACATTCGACCTTTTTTGGTCTTCATTGAGTGGCCTTATTACGCCACCGACTTAGTCGAGCACTTACTAATGGTAAAACAGACGTTTGTGTAAACTTTACCTAGCAATTTTGTTAATTTTAACGACGTATAATAAACAATTAAGTCGTTGTATTAATTAAGCCTTGTGGCTACGAAACTACTGTACTTTTGAGGGTAAAGTTTGGATCGAATTATCAGAGTACGTAGTTTTAGAGTAAAGTTTACAAAAGCCATTTTTCTTTCACTATCCTAGCCGATGCGTTTAAATTAATATTGTTAACGAAATAGCCGACTACGCCGGTGGCGCAATAGTCCAGTCATCAGAATCAAGTAAGTTGAATGTCGGAAACAGTTCATGTAGTCTTTTTGTACCGTGCTAGGAGGGAGTACCTCGAGCAACATACTAGAAATCCTGACGGGTGAGTGATGAGAGTGCGCTGCAGTTGCGTTTGAAGATAATTTTTGTACATTTTTCTCGAATAACTTGAAAAATACAGTCCATAGTGAAAGCATACCCAGTACAAAATTTAACTATGTTACACTTCCCACGCAACGGCTCTGTTCATTTTTTTCCGTAGGAGCAATAGTTTGCGTGTATCGAGCGAGAGAATATGAAAATCTAGCTCATCGTTTTTGAACGCCCGATATAACATTGTGGGTTGGACAAAATGACATCGGTAGGGTCAGTTGAAGCAACCTGTATGTACTGCCTCACTCAGAACGGCCACGAGAAAAAAAAAGACCGAATGAGGATCACAAACTGATAGGCACGGATAGGGTGATGTAGACGGAGGCAAAATATGCGGGAGTATCTGTACTAACGGGACAAACCATATGGCGAGTCCCAGCAATACCCGGAAGCGGGAGAGCCGCGCCGAGGCGCAGGCAGCCGCTTTGAGTGTCACGTGCCATTCAAGGGTGACGGAAGTGCGGGAAGGCCCAACTGACGAAGCTAGCAGTCACATCCACGTAATTATGGAGTCCAGCACTACACTTGCTTTCGAAGGAGAATACGCATACCAGCATTCTCAAAATCCTGTCTCTGATTTGCTTAGGGAAGGAATCCAGCTTTGCCATACCAGAACAGAATGTCCTCCTCCGTGACAACCACCATGAATTCCGATAGCACTGATCATGCGAAATCAACTCGCAGTTGTCTTACATGACATACTGAAAGGCATCGATCCAGGCAGTCGAGTACGTGCAGTATTTCCCAGTTCCCGAAAAGCATTTCACTCAGTAGCACATTAACTCTTGTTATAAAAAGTAGTATCGTATGGAGTATCATGCGAAATGTGACTACATACATATCTAGCTATCACAGGCCCTGCAGACGACGTGTTGGACATTCCAAGACCCAAATTTATATTTCCAAATCGTCGCCCGATTTTCCTTCGCGCTTTTCGTCTTCCATTGTATCCATCTGTGTCCGAGGCAAGTTTTTGTTTCGTAACACAGACTGTTTTACGAGATTGGGTTGTTAGCCCAATGCCCAACCCTTCTCCTTCGTCCGAGCTTGGGACTGGCAGTGGCTGTTGCAAGACGACTGACCCCAGTTTCAAATGGTTCAAATGGCTCTGAGCACTATGGGACTTAACTTCTGAGGTCATCAGTCCTCTAGAACTTAGAACTACTTAAGCCTAACTAACCTAAGGGCATCACACACATCCATGCCCAAGGCAGGATTCGAACCTGCGACCGTAGCGGTCGCCCGGTTCCAGACTGTAGCGCCTAGAACCGCTCGGCCACTCCGGCCGGCTGACCCCAGGCGGAGTCAGTTAAAAGGGTTGAGGGTTTTTTGGTGGGGAGGACGCAGCACGTTATCTTGAATGGACAGTCGTCGACACATTATAAGGAGAGTTCAAATGAAAAGGAAAAACGTAGTAACAACCAAACGGGTTGAAATTTGCATATGCTGCTATAGGGTAACGTAGTGAGACTTAAAGGCAATGGAACCATGCGTCGTCACCACTACCTAAAAAAATCAAAGCTGCCCCCTCGGCAGGCGAGGTCATACTCACCGACTTTTTCGACGTCGGAGGTCTGATACTCATCGAATTCCTCGAGCTCGGAAAAACCATTAACATTGGTGTATACTGTGAGACACTCCGTAGCCTACGCAAGTCCATCAGCGCAAACGGCCTTGGCTGCTCACGGAGGAAGGGATTCTGTTCCACTGTAACGCGCGTCCACACATCTCGAAGGTCACACGAAGTATAACGGCCAAGTTTAAGTGGGAGCAGCTTGAACATCCATGTGACAGCTCGAACATGTCGCGCTGCGACTTAAATGTGTTTGATCTGCTAAAAAGCATCTCAAGGAGAAACGCTTCAACTCTGACGACGAACCGAAGGACGCACTGGAGATCTGGCTCCTGTCACAGCCATAGGAATTCTGGGAACAGGGAATCCTTAGTCGTGCTCAGATCTCTGGCGATTAGTTTTGAATAAAGACTTCAATTATACACACAGTGTTCTTTCGTATCTCTTCTTTTCAACGCCCCTCATAAAAGTAACTGCGGGCGTGTCCTAGGGAAGCGTGTTTGGAACCTTGCTCTTCATGTTTATATTAACGACCTTGCAGACAATATTAAAAGTAACCATAGACTGTTTGCAGATTATGCAGCTATCTATAATGAAGTACTGTCTGCAAAAAAAGCTGCACAAATATTCAACCAGATCTTGGTAAGATTTCAAAGTGGCTCAAAGATTAAGAACTTGCTTTAAATGTTGTAAAATATAAAACTGTGTACTTCGCAAAACTAAAAAAAACGTATTACCCTATGACTACAGTACAAACCAGTGTCACACATGAAATCGGTTAACTCATACAAACTCCAGAATGTAACACTTTGTAGGTATGTGGTAACAATCACACATGCCCAGCCACAGGTACAGGTACAGCAAATGGCAGACTTCTATTTATTCTTAGATTACAAGGAAACTACAGTCAGCTAACGAAGGTAATTGCTTATATATAACTCGTGCGACCAATCCTAGAATAGGCTGAGCGGTTCTAGGTGCTACAGTCTGGAACCGCGCGACCGCTCCGGTCGCAGGTTCGAATCCTACCTCGGGCATGGATGTGTGTGATGTCCTTAGGTTAGTTAGGTTTAAGTAGTTCTAAGTTCTAGGGGACTGAAGACCTCAGAAGTTAAGTCCCATAGTGCTCAGAGCCATTTGACCAATTTTTGAATCCTAGAATATTGCTCAAGTGTGCTGAACCAGTACCAGAGAGGACTTAAGGTGATATTCAACGTATACAGTGAAGGGCAGTACGAATTGTCATAGGTTTATTTGACACGGGGGAGAGTATCAAAGAGATGCTGAAGAAAATGAACTGGCGCACACCTGAAGATAGACGCAAACTATTACAAGAAAGACTAAGCACAAAGATTCAAGAACCGGCTTTAAATAATGACTCTAGGAAAATACTACAACCCCCTACGTATCGCTCGTAGGAGTCTAGCGGTCAAGATTAATTACAGCGTGCAAGGCGGCATTTAAACAGTCATTATTCCCGTGATCCATGAATGAACGGAACGGAAAGAAGCCCTTATAACTGGTAAATGGGAACTACCCTCTACTATGCACTTCACAGTGGTTTGCAGGGTACGATTGTAGATGTAGAGCCACCGTTATGCATGTAACCAAAGAATGTTTGTCGCGTATAGTTCCGCATCTCACATCCAGCCCTCTAGATTATAGCGTACGATTCTAGGTTTATACGACAAGGTACCTTACACGATTCTGGTCTAGTGAAAAAATGGTGTACCTTACTCACTCTTAAGATTGACATTTGAGAAGCTGAGTATTGTATCTCTCATTACTTAACTTTACCATAGGCGAGAGAAAGAAATTTCTTTTATCTTTGGGGTGATATAACATGAAGATGGAATCCTATGCGGGAGTTCCGTCTAGTTTTATTTGGAAGAAAATAAATAGTGAATAGACCTAAGATAGAACATTTCTATTTTACTCAAATATTAGGAGGGGCCCATCAAAGAAATTTCGCCCAATACTACTATTAGAGACAACTATCTCACAGCTACGAGTTCGTCATTGAGTTATGGAATGTCAGATATCTTTCGCCTTTGCAGATTATATAAGCTGTACCCCGTCAGTTCAAAAAGTTTCGAAACTGGATTAGTAAAAAATAGAGAAAAGTTAATATGGCGGTTTTAATGCTTCAGGTTCTCTACATAGTCTTCCCCCACTTGAGTAAGTGTCAGGGAAATCCTTCTTTGTGATGTTGTTCGACTCGCGCGTGATATTCGCACCTTCGTTGGTCTTGGTGAACCATCAGAGACTGACTCTGCACTTTGTCATTTTGCGGTAGGTTCGAACTCATAACAAGAAGACCGAATCACCATGGTGATTTTTCCAGATAAGAACTGTCCGCGTTTATCGTTTCAATCAAGTCGCGGCAGCCGTCCATGCGTCGTTGATTTTGTTCGGGGGCCGACGTGTGGTGACAGACTTTGCACACCCTTGTATCTTCTTCAAAACATTGTGGAGAATGTCTTGAACGTTTGATTTAGAGATTTTCAGTTCGTTGCTACATTGCGTTTTATGACACAATAAAGATGACACACTACAGCCTCACGTCCATCACTTAACACTGCCTGCTCGCAGCTTACTGCTCAAATGCATATCCGTTATTTACTGTTGTTAGTTAAAAGGTGCCACAGTAGTAACTCGATGACGTCGCTTATACGCCAGTAATGAAATCATTTCGAAAGTTTTGGATAGGCTGCGTAGATACTGACTGTCTAGCCCCGTAGAACAGTATTTCTACTAGCTAAGGTAAGAGCTTGCCTTAAGCCTCTCTGTAATACTCGGTCGGTTCGCCTTCCAATACCTGCAATTCTCTTCTGCTTGTTCCAGGAACTCGCCACCCTAATCCCCTTTGTCGTGGTTATTCCTTAATGCAGCCGTCTTTCGCCTTCAGTGGGCTTTTGCGGTTGATACTACTTGTGTCTAGAAGTTTCTGCTCGGACTCGCAGAATAGTCGAAGTCGTGACCCATGACCCATAGCTGTCGTGAGAGATATTGCGTACCTGAGCTCACACGACGGAACGTAAGTTCCCGTTTGCGTAGCGACAACCGATCTTCCTGTTTGCTCGGCGCGAACCGTGTTTGCTGTTTTGAATACACATCGGTTGCCACGACTTGTCAACCGAGGAGCTTCGATGGCGTACAAGAAACGAAATATATACAACGTTGCGGAGGATTCAATAAAAACACGCACTAAAATGCACCAACGAGTGCAACCTACGACAAGCAGATCGATTATTAACGTATCACAATGCCACCCAAAGGTGCATAAAAGAAAGAAAGAACTAGCGAGCGTGGTAAGTCGCTAGATTCGCATTCCGGAGGATCTCGGTTCAAATCTCACATTGGGCGTCCAGCTATGGGTTTTCCACTCTTTATCTAATTGCTTAAGGCAAAAGCTGAGATGGTTCCTCTCCAAAAGACGCAGCCTATTTACTTCCACATCCCTTCGGCAGTTAGTGCTTCTGCTACGTCTCCAGTGACATTCTCGGCGACAAGACGCTAAATCTTTACTTCTTATCCAAAGAATGGGTTTCGATTACTCATTATCCTTAGGCTGGCTTTTTTCGCAATTTACGACACTCTTAATCCTGGTCATACTTTACGTGTGTGAAAAATAACAAATTCCAGTAGGCAACAGACCGCGTAAGTTTTCTAACGTAAAGGGAGCAGCACGTCCAGTGATATGAATCAAGCCCACTGTGGTGTTAACAACAATCTCTGGCTTAATGACTGTTTTATCTTTTTTTTTTTAGAGTAAAGAGAGTTCTTTACGAGGATAAAACCACCGATGCCTGGTTTGGAAACCTAGAGAAATGCTTCATTCCAATAGTCTGCCTGTATTTTCAACCAAAAACTATGTAGATCTGACGGATTCATGTGCCAGTTCACAACTGTTTTGCGCCTCCGTCGTTGGGCCTACATTTTATAGTGACATCGTCGGGTCTACATTTTATAGTGACTGGATTTTAGCTGTTTGTTCTCTGCAGGCTCGTGGAATACATCAACGTAATTTCTGTCGATTGTGAATATTGAATTGACACCATATCGCACAGGCAATGAAAATCACATTAAAAATTATATATATATATATAGAGGTTGTCGTCCGTTTTAGACCTTAAAGTCAACTTTGCAAGTTTATTTTGGGTTGCTTCCCCAACTCCTAAATCTCCATACTGCCGGAGAGACGACTGAAATTGATAAAACCGTTCACCGTCTACATTCATATCAGTAGTTTTGTGTGTATTGTGATCAATCTATGCAAGAAAGTGTTAACTGTGCTAATGACTGCTATACCGTGTTGAACATTGTTTCATAAGTTACAAGGCATGAATGTTCGGCCAGTTTCTTTTTTCTGTTCTTTAGTTTTTCCGCGAACATAACAACAAAAACTGGCTACAAACGCAGTTGTAGTGCTTCTTAAACATTTTCTTACCATAGAACTAATTCACATTATCTAATAGTGTTAATACAATATGCTTCGAATTTTGTTGTTGTGGCTTTGATGTCTCTAGCAGGTAATTCTGTGAGAGAAGTCAATAGCAACGAACACTAGCTTAGCTGAACAACGACGTAGCAAGGAATGGGCCGTGCTCTTGTTCAGGTAACCACCCTAGAATTCAACTATAGTGATTAACGGACAGCACGAAAACCTGAAACAGTGTGGAGGGAGAATGGAGGCTGCAATCCATTTAATAAAAAAAAAAAGGGTAGTGATTCAATCTCCCCCCCCTCCCCTGGCTTCACTGCTCCACCTGCTATTACATAAGAAGATGCGAAGGCACTATACGTCCCTAAATATAACCTCTGGGAGCATTCTTCGATATTTGTTGTAATGTGAAAAGGAAGTTGGAGCCTACATTCATGAAGCACTATGTAACTGTTTATAAATGCAATTTGTAGTTGCAGTGAAAGGCAAATAGCGTCAATGAAGCCTCAAAAACTAACAAAAGCAGAATATCTCCAGAAAATTCGAGGTGCTAAGTGTAGTGGTACGTGCTGCAAATTCATCATCCATTCATTCTCTTAACTCTTCTTCGTCATAATGTTTGCCTCATCTTCTGAGTAAACCCGACTCAAATACATTTTCTACACTGACTTCGAACTGTGCCTGTCGAAAGAATGATCTTCTGCAAACTCCTGGTAAGCCTGAAGGGCTTGTAACCGTTTATAACGTCGATCACAAATTTGAGATGTAATATCAAGAGCTCAGCAAGATGGCGCATTCGCACTAGATTCGCATTCGTGGGGGTTGGTTTCAAAATTTCGTCCTCCGAGCTGGGTTTGCGTAGCCCCAGGTTTCACCAAATCGCTTAAAGCGAATGTTGCGGTGATTTCTTTGAAAAGGCGACGGCCAACTTAGACCCTGATTCTTGTCCAGTCCTTGTTTTTGTTCCACCTCCAACGACCCCGTTGTCAACGGGGCGCTATGCTTTAATATTCCTTTTTTTTTTCTTGGTAACAGGCTATGCACCTAACCCTTTCATTCACGAACTGTTGTGAAATACGAGTTTTTCTTCGTAAATTACGCTTCATCCAGATAGATGCGAATTATACGAGTGAATATAAAACGACGTCGATGAGGAAGCGAGCGGTGTGGCCAGGGGTGTTTCGTTTCGTCGCGAGCGGAAAGGAATGGAATCTAGGCCAGTGCGGCCATCAGCGACTTCCTTTGCTACAAATACCGCGAGCATGCAATTTTGGCAACTGCCTAACCGATGTAAGAGTACTATATTACCAGCCTCATTCAGTGATGTGTAAACAATCGTCGCGGTTTAATAATTTTTCTTTGTTTTGAGAATAATATACAAATGTACAGTTGTCGCAGTAACACGGGAAATCTTGTCCGCACGTATAACAGTATCGCGATAAATAAAGTGAAGGGCGGGGTTGTCATACTGAGTCACGTAACTGTACGGGTATAAAATTATTAAACAGACTAAACGAAAATGTAATATTTCATTAGGCACTGGCGTAGGGAAAATGCCATTAGTAGTGCTGTAGAATAATTTGTCGAAACTACTAGCACGAAACTGAATAGAAATTGGTTACGCCTGTAAAACGTGGAGAAAACTTTGTCGAGGAAGACGGGGAAGGTATTACAGTATTATTAGGAAAATGTATAGAGTTGCATGATTCCTTTGTTTAACTGTGTGTAAGTATTTTACTTAAGTGTCCTTCTGTTCCAGGAGGGAGAATGCAGATTTCTCTCTCGAGATATTGGCTACTTTAATAAGCGACCTCCTTCCCACAGTGATTGTCTAACTATTCGTCTCTTTTGTATGTAGGATAAAATTTATTACACATGTTGCTTGCATTGGCAGTTTGTACCACAACAGATGAATAATTACAGATGACTTCATTATAATTGGACTCTTAGATCTACCTAAGAGCATTTCACGCTATAATGTAGAATGGCGTATATTTGGCAGAGATACCGAAGCGGTTGCCTATCGCTGATCCAGGGATACGTGCACACGTGAAGGTAAATGGCGCAGCTGCTACATAAATAAAATAACCCATCATCTGCATGTTTTACATTCTGTCTAATTAGAGCGCATTATTCTCCACTGTAAACAGTGTGGGAAATTTATTCGTGAAACTTAATGAAGTATCAGGCCAGAGGGGGCTGTGGTAACTTGCTCAGTCTAGAACCGTATCGACTGCTCTTCGATTCCAGTTCTGTCCATCCCGTGTCGTGGCAGGTGATAGCAGTGATCCGTAACGTGACGTTACTATAGTTGCTTTCTTCTTCGCTCCTTACCAACATGAAAAAATGCTCGCTTATCTATGTGGCCCAGCGAACTCGTAACCCAAAAGGCCGACAGCAAATCCCGATCCAGTATGAACATAGTTTCCGAAAACCACGTCAGTCAAGTGCGAGACTGACGCCTATTCCCGCGTTGGTCCATCTGAATCGTCCCTCGATTTCTAATAAGTCGCTGTTTTTGGCGTATTATTTTCACATAATAAACCGACGTGCCCCCTCTTCTTTAACCTCGTTGTTGAATGAGGACTTGATGACTGTAGAGCAGATGAAATCATGGCACTTGTACAGTTTGAGTGGTGTTTACACGGAAGGAAATCTTAATGTACTACAGTCATGGTCATACCCACTCCGCAGTGATGCCGAATCGTCTGCTGTCTGACGCTAATAGTACCCTAGCAGTCTCTCAGAATTCTTGGAATTCCCCCCTACTGTCCACATTCCACGTCAGTGTTCGTGCTGCCGTAACTGCCGCTGCAATCTGTTGTGGTGACTAATACTGTTGCCGGACCAGTGCAGCGGGCTGAAGCTAGACATGTTCGTCATTTACTCACCACACCACCGAAGGCGAACTGCGTAATAAAGCCAACGCCTCCTGCTACATCATTTGAAGAAAGAACTTCCGTTTGGTCTTTGATCTTTGACGGAATCTAATGAATCACAGTTAAAAAGTTACCTCAGTCACCCTGGCTGCTTCATTTCATTTTAGCTTAAGTGAATAATCGCTCCATAAAAGTAAACTTATCTGCTGTGGAGAAAGGCTGATAAAAACTTTTATGTGCCAAACGCCGTAGGGCGCCCAATGATAAACACTTAACTGATAACCAAACGAGCTCTGCACATTAGTGTGTGCGTCATAACATTTCTCTTATTCCTTTAGAAATAGTAACACTTTTTCCTCACCTTGATGCAGCGATGCTTATTTCTTCGTAGCAAATTCTCTTATGAAGAAATTAGAAATATTAATTTCAGATACCTTGATCGCCAACAAAACTAACATATTGATGGGGCTCCCTAATTCTGTGCAGATATAATTAAATTATTTTTATCTAATTCCTATTGTTTTCAGGACGTTAAACACATTGGCAGCACATAAGTACCGAAACAATTTATACTTTTTTGCTTAACTGTTAACACTGAGGTTATTGTTTTATCTCCTCTATCCGGGCTAACTTTATTCTTGTGTTTGTGTCATTATAAAAAAGTCTATATTTTACAGTAGTTACTTTTTGTTACAAAAACATGTTATTCGTTTTGAAAAGGTGCGTCATTTTTCTAAATATCTCTCTTACCAAAATCAAGAAGAGCTTGGAAACACTGATAAACGCAGAATTCTCTTGCATACTGAATAATCATAATTGCTATGAGATCGAATCCTTTGTATTGCACATGATGCGCGTGGAGTATGAATGGTCATTTTGTGTTAGGCGACGTATCCGTATGCAGGAGTGAACTTGTGTAGGATAATAGGCATTCAAACCTATGCGTGCCTAATGTCGGCTTAAAAGCCAGGCATACTATAATACTCACGTTAGGTCTTCACATCCGTTCAATTTTTCACGCGCCGTCCAACACGAGGTTACAGACGAATTTCTAAGAAACAAGTATGACTTTCTAGTTGTTCTGTCTTTCTGGCGACATTTGTGTGTTGAGAAACGAAGAAAACTTTTTAGGCGAGTTGCTGAAGGAAACAGTCCCAGAGAAATCATGAGTCGTAAAGTGAACAGCAGCTTGTCCATGTCAAGTTTCTGTGAGCAAATCAAATGAAATTCAATCTAATATTAAAAGACAGATACAGGTTTTTTTTAAAAAAAAAAGTACAACTAGAAGGCATGACGAAAGAACACATGCTTCGAGACCAGGTCTCTCGCTCTAAAAACAGTGTTACATCTTTCAGAAATGTGAACAACTCTTCGTCAGAAGAGAAGCTGGACTCTTATTCTAGAGAAGCGGAATTCAGACCTCTATCCGATCAGTCACCGTTAAGGATTCTATGTTTTCCCTAAACCACTTCGGCCGGCCGCAGTGGCCGTGCGGTTCTAGGCGCTGCAGTCTGGAACCGCGAGACCGCTACGGTCGCAGGTTCGAATCCTGCCTCGGGCATGGTTGTGTGTGATGTCCTTAGGTTAGTTAGGTTTAACTAGTTCTAAGTTCTAGAGGACTAATGACCTCAGAAGTTGAGTCCCATAGTGCTCAGAGCCATTTGAACCATTTGAACCTAAACCACTTCAGAATGCCGGGATGGTTCCTTCAAAAAGATTACAGCAACTTCCTTTCACGTTCTTTCTACGTACGTCCATTTCCCGATAAATCATGGGACGGCAGCTGTTAATTTATATCTACGTAGTACGGATGACAGTTTCAGATAATTTCATACTGCATTTTTTCCAGTTATGATAAATTATTTACGGTTTTCAGGGACCTCAAGATGGTGCGATGTAACACCAAAACCGATTGCAAATAAAATAAGACCCATAAATACAGCTTAACGTCTCATCCCTACTACATAAAGATTTCCCATCTCTTTCTTAGCAAGCTTATGCTCCAGCTGTAATAGCCTCGACGTCGACAGATCGTTAAATCTAACTTCTCTTCATTCTTTCCATCTAAGTAACAAAACCCACCTACAGTTGTTTGTAATACTTTATTTAACTGCAGCTAAGAGTTTTGCATGTTGTACTGAATGAGAAGTGAGTTACCTACAGATTCGTTACGTTGCGCCTATCTTTTGAAAATTTGGTACTTCCTAGTTACCCCTTGTAATGCGTCGGGATATTTCATGTCCTGTTTTAAGCTTATACTCTTATTTCTGGGAGCGAAGTATTGGTAAAATTCTGTTGTCGATTCCGGCTTGCCTATCCCTATTTCGAGTCTCTCGATATTGAATTTATAATAAACGATGAGAAGAAATAAAAATGTTGCAATGCATTGTTTTTCAGATCTTTCTTGGAGATAGGTTGTGTGGTGTGTCTCAAAAGTCAAGGAATATTGTACACTGCTGGAAATGGATAGATAATGTCAATCACTTGATACTGACATGAAACAATGAGCTTTTCATCTCTGTAAAGATATAACTTTCTACAAAAACACGGTGGGCGTAATTAATTAAACCTGGTGGATATCTTACGGAAAACCAGCCCACACACAAAATCGAAAATCGAAAGCTGAGAGACCGTAGTTGTCTCTAAAGGCTTTTTATTTATAATTTCCTTAGTACTGTCTTCCCTCGTTCTGTGTGTAACGGGCTCAGGTGTTTCTGAAATGGAGTACTTCTGAATATTCTACAAGACCTAATCACACAGTCCTGGAAATAGCGTATTTTGATCCAAGAGATGCCTAATCATGAAAAACAATTCATATCCCACATCTATCTGACGCGCGTCCGTTGGCTGTGTTTGGGTAGTCGACGCGCTGCTGCTGGTTGAATGTGGTTTCCAGAACGTGCATGCGATTTGAGTTTGTATCTCCAGATTCATGTAAGTGGAATGTTGTTCTACCACCCAGCTCCTTTGTCACTCATTGTCGGGACATTAACTCATTTACACAAATTTATGAATTGTATCTAGGTTGATAGCATCGTTTTGTATAGACTACCCAAACAAGCTGAAGGAGTAGTCTGACATTCGGCGGGAATTTACTTTAAATCGCGATCTGTGTCTCGATGTTGTTTTTTTTTGTAATTTCTCTTAATTAATCGAAGCGAATAATTGTACGATACTCCGCTTAAGGCCACTGTCGATGCCCTCGATTCCGTTCTCGAAGCTGTACTCAAAACTGAGCGTGGTGTTCCGTGCTCCATATTCCATCTGGAATGACTTCCCTGTGTAAAGCAACTAAGACCGCAAAATAAGTTATTATTATTATTTCTTTCTTGTCTCAGACGTTATGTCTGGTTAAAAATGGAAGGTGACGCGGACCTTGATCAAGCGTGACTTCCTTTTAACTGTATGGTATATGTTACATTGCATTTAGGAATTTTTGGGTAATTGAACAAGTGTCAATAATTACAGATTTCTGTAGCTGTATATATAAGTTTGGATGTAGCTGTATTGCATTGATGTACTGGTGGATATTGTGTGGTATGACTCCTGTAGTTGATAGTATAATTGGTATAATGTCAACTTTACCCTGATGCCACATGTCCCTGACTTCCTCAGCCAGTTGTATGTATTTTTCAATTTCTTCTCCTGTTTTCTTTTGTATATTTGTTGTATTGGGTATGGATATTTCGATTAGTTGTGTTAATTTCTTCTTTTTATTGGTGAGTATGATGTCAGGTTTGTTATGTGGTGTTGTTTTATATGCTATAATGGTTCTGTTCCAGTATAATTTGTATTCATCGTTCTCCAGTACATTTTGTGGTGCATACTTGTATGTGGGAACATGTTGTTTTATAAGTTTATGTTGTAAGGCAAACTGTTGATGTATTATTTTTGCTACATTGTCATGTCTTCTGGGGTATTCTGTATTTGCTAGTATTGTACATCCGCTTGTGATGTGATCTACTGTTTTTATTTGTTGTTTGCAAAGTCTGCATTTATCTGTTGTGGTATTGGGATCTTTAATAAATGCTTGCTGTAATATCTGGTGTTTATTGTTTGATCCTGTATTGCAATCATGAATCCTTCCGTCTCACTGTATATATTGCCTTTTCTTAGCCATGTGTTGGATGCGTTTTGATCGATGTGTGGCTGTGTTAGATGATACGGGTGCTTGCCATGTAGTGTTTTCTTTTTCCAATTTACTTTCTTCGTATCTGTTGATATGTGATCTAAAGGGTTTTAGAAGTGGTTATGAAATTGCAGTGGTGTAGCCGATGTATTTATATGAGTGATTGCTTTGTGTATTTTGCTAGTTTCTGCTCGTTCTATAAAGAATTTTCTTAAATTGTCTACCTGTCCATAATGTAGGTTTTTTATGTCGATAAATCCCCTTCCTCCTTCCTTTCTGCTTAATGTGAATCTTTCAGTTGCTGAATGTATGTGATGTATTCTATATTTGTGGCATTGTGATCGTGTAAGTGTATTGAGTGCTTCTAGGTCTGTGTTACTCCATTTCACTACTCCAAATGAGTAGGTCAATATTGGTATAGCATAAGTACTTATAGCTTTTGTCTTGTTTCTTGCTGTCAATTCTGTTTTCAGTATTTTTGTTAGTCTTTGTCTATATTTTTCTTTTAGTTCTTCTTTAATATTTGTATTATCTATTCCTATTTTTTTGTCTGTATCCTAGATATTTATAGGCATCTGTTTTTCCATCGCTTCTATGCAGTCGCTGTGGTTATCCAATATGTAATCTTCTTGTTTAGTGTGTTTTCCCTTGACTATGCTATTTTTCTTACATTTGTCTGTTCCAAAAGCCATATTTATTATTATTATTATTATTATTATTATTATTATTATAACTACATCCTGAATAGTCTCCAACTACGTAGTGATGTTTAAAATACTAGGTACGGTCCTTTAGGATGTATTGTTGTGGTCTAAGAGCAATAGTGCGTTGACAACATTTCAGATTGTACAGAAATCGACGTTAGTAGTTCACGTGCAGTGATTTATAAAAACCAAAATTGGTCGTGTCAGACAAGTATTCGATCCCAGGTCGTATAGAAGATAGCACTTACTTTCGCGATTGCGAGACATGGCCAAGATTTCTATCCATTGGAAGGCTACGTATAAGACTAAATGTTGGCCGTGCGGGATTAGCCGAGCGGTCTCTGGCGCTGCAGTCATGGATTGTGCGGCTGGTCCCTGCGGAGGTTCGAGTCCTCCCTCGGGCATAGGCGTGTGTGTGTGTGTGTGTGTGTGTGTGTGTGTGTGTGTGTGTGTGTGTCCTTAGGATAATTTACTTTAAGTAGTGTGTAAGCTGAGGGACTGATGACCGTAGCAGTTAAGTCCCATAAGATTTCACACACATTTGAAGATTTTGAAGACTAAATGGTACATTACGTCTTCATACGTGAAACCTACGCATACCATTTAAATTTAGCCACGGTATAAAGTCTCAATGCTATAATTTGTTTAATAACTCTGACATGAGCATACAAACCTCGTAAAAGCAATGGTGTGTTTGTAAAGACTCTCTCCTCCTCAAATTTCCAGGTTCATACCTGGCCTCAGCTTTTATTTATTCTGATGCCAGCTCCGGCTCGACAGTGCATCAGCACACGCGGGCTCATGTTTCGACCGTCTCGAAACCATAAATATTCCATGGAGCCCTTGTCAGGCGTTAGTGGAAACTAGCAGCTTGCTCTGCTTCCTCGTGCAGCAGTCCCAGGTCACGTTAAAAAAGAAAGAGATCGATGTGTTCATCTAGCAGCTTCATTCGGATAGAATCAGCTTTGCTACTGTTGCGTGTGTAATTAATTTACATAAAATCTCAGTTACATGTAATTTTTCGAGCAATTTGAGATTTTAAAACTCTTTCCTCTGCAAACCTGAATGTGTGTTTCTTTTTTTATTCTGTACTCAAAAACATATTCCAACACCTTTGTGAGTTTCGTTTTATTTCTCTAAAATACTATACAGAACGTTTGTTTAGTTTTGTTTTAGGCGAAAAAATTATAACATGTTTGTTTTACTTTGTTCTGATTCTTCATCTAAAACTGCAGTGACTATGTTGATAGAACTGTACAGATTGCCCTGCTTTTAGGCGCTTTATGGTTCGACAGCATATCATTACAAAGTATTTGGAAGAACCTGTTTATGTGCTAAAAGAGTAATTATTTTTGTACACTATAAGAGTAGTAGCTGTTCAGTGCTTTCATTTTCCGTCGTCTTGTACATCCTTGGCATGCTTCTTTGTAGGTTGTAGTTGTATACACAGTTTTTCAGCAACTTTTTCACTTTATTCTTACGTGCTATCGGAGGAATTCTTATGCCAAAGCTAGACTTAAGAAAAATTTTGTCGCCACACTCATCATCGCTAGTCAGATTTATTTCGCGAATATTTCCAACCCCCAGCAAGATGAATCTTCTTCTTCTTCTTCTTCTTCTTCTTCCTCTTCCTCCTCCTCCTCCTCCTCCTCCTTGCCCGTTACCGTTGCTTTACGGGGTCGGCTTTGTTATTTGGGGACAAAATCTGTGTATCCCATCCGGCTGCGTCTTTAGTGTTAATGTCTGAGAACGGTTCCTAAATGTTTCCTGAGGCGGAACGGGACTCCTAGCACGGTATTCACGTAGTTTCATGTGGTCAATCACCTTAAAACCCAATGCCACCCGGCCAGCTCACCATCTCCTGTCTTTCATCAGAGAGACGGATTCGATCTTGGGCGGGCTTGCCTGCCCCTCCCGAATCGCGGAAGCGGCGCGTTAACGCGCTCGGCTGTCCAGCCCCGCAAGATGATTATCATTGTTCTGTTGCCAAAGAACAAGTCACATCATTCTGCCACTGTTCTCATGGAGTTCCCATGCAATGTTACTCCTTTTGTCTTGTTGACAGACTGTAGCAAACAAACTACGACTCTCCAATATTCTACCTGCAGTCACTGGAAGAAGGCTACGTCCTGAAATTAAGTACTCCGGTTTATTCGTGAAGTTTGACATATAGCTCACGTTAATATTTCAGTTTTTTGTTCGCATGGGCTCGGGTGACTGTTCGTGTTTCCGAAATCCTAGTAACGGTCGTGTGCCGAGAGCCTACCGACTCCAGCTGATCACAAAAGCCAGCAACTGCCTGAAATGCCTCTGGGAAGGTCACGCGTAATGGAATTTCGAACTAGGAGTGCCGCTACAGCCCAGCTTTATCGACACACCTGAGAATGGGAGACTGTCGTAATGACTTGGTGATCGAGTCGGACCGCGCTGGAGTGGAGGACATTAGGGGATCCCGCTGTGATGTGAACCGACTAACGGTGCAGCCGGAGAGCCTGGGGATGCTGCGTTGAGTAATTGTGGAAGGCCATGCAGAGGAATTTCCCGCTTTTCACGTTATCGTCGATATTAGCTCCCACTAAACCCCATAGGATAGTTTTTCCTCCAGCAGTTCCCCTATATGAACTCCACATCCATTAGTTTTTATTTAATTGCCAAAGTCGCAGCTGCACATGAGTTTGGCAGAAAAGCAATGAGGCGTCACTCTTTGGCAAACGCTTGTTACAAAAACGTTGCCTGATAAAAATGTAGCACCCAGCAGGGGAGAAGGAAACAAAATCAAACTTCACGGATTCAGAGGGTATGTGGCACTTCTTCAGTGTTTACAAACTCGATCAAACTTGCCAGGATTAGTCTACATATCAGTATCTGGTTTGGATACTGGCCCTTTATTTCCTAGATACTGACACTTGTCCAGAGTTGTCGCCCGAGCTGGTTCCACACATTTTGTATCGGAGACAGATCTGGGTATATGATGGTCTCGGAAGAAGCACCTCAACACTAAGCAACAGTTCATACAGAGACGTAGCATATGATGACGAACATTATCCTGTTGAAAATTGCACCACGACACGTTCGTACAAGAGGTATCGCATGTGGACGCAGAAGTACCTTTGTGCAATCAGAGTTCCCTTAATCACTACCAGCCTTGACGTGAATCATACCCGATGGGTCCCCATACCGTGACGTCAGGAGTAACACCGCTGTCCCTCTCCAAACCACTGGAAGCATGGGATCTCCGCTCAAGACGCCGTCATAGTCGCCGACTACCACGTAGTCGGGACAGCAGCTTATCGCTGAATACAATGGACACCATTCATCAGCAGTCCGTCCATCCTGGTCACGGCACTACTCCAAACGCAGTCGTTTGTATTGTGGTGTTAACGGGAGCCTACGCATGGGTCGGTACCACCCTAGTCGATCTACTGCCCATCTATGACCATGGTAGAGGATGATACAGAATGTTGCAGGGAGTCCATTACTTCTTCCCGGATGGCATGCGTAAATATAAAGGGGTTATGACGTACTTACTGTACAAGACGGCGATCCTCTCTTGTGGTGGGCAGACGTGCTCGATCAGAACCTTGACAATGAAGACGCCTGCCCTCACGTTCCCAAGCAGTCAAACCTCGGACTGCTGTCACACCAGAATGCCCCAAAAATCTTGAGATTGCAGGATTCTACATCTACATTTATACTCCGCAAGCCACCCAACGGTGTGTGGCGGAGGGCACTTTACGTGCCACTGTCATTACCTCCCTTTCCTGTTCCAGTCGCGTATGGTTCGCGGGAAGAACGACTGTCTGAAAGCCTCCGTGCGCGCTCTAATCTCTCTAATTTTACATTCGTGATCTCCTCGGGAGGTATAAGTAGGGGGAAGCAATATATTCGATACCTCATCCAGAAACGCACCCTCTCGAAACCTGGCGAGCAAGCTACACCGCGATGCAGAGCGCCTCTCTTGCAGAGAGTGCCACTTGAGTTTATTAAACATCTCCGTAACGCTATCACGGTTACCAAATAACCCTGTGACGAAACGCGCCGCTCTTCTTTGGATCTTCTCTATCTCCTCCGTCAGACCGATCTGGTACGGATCCCACACTGATGAGCAATACTGAAGTATAGGTCGAACGAGTGTTTTGTAAGCCACCTCCTTTGTTGATGGACTACATTTTCTAAGCACTCTCCCAATGAATCTCAACCTGGTACCCGCCTTACCAACAATTAATTTTATATGATCATTCCACTTCAAATCGTTCCGCACGCATACTCCCAGATACTTTACAGAAGTAACTGCTACCAGTGTTTGTTCCGCTATCATATAATCATACAATAAAGGATCCTTCTTTCTATGTATACGCAATACATTACAGTCGACAAATGGAAATCCACCTTGAGGCCCATTTGAAAATCTGACATGCTGACAATGCTGTTTTACACGAGTACGCAGCATCTTCGTGTCCTTCACAGTGATCATTGAGCTCCCGACCCTGTTCACGCTCCTTTTATTCTAACAGGCCTAGCAACAACATTAAAGATCAACAACACTACTGCACTCTGATGGCCGTTCGACCTGTCACAGAGATTTGCAACTCCAATCATTGTCTTACCCGCAGATGGGTGTACCTGTATGACGTTACATTGAAATTCGACCATGTTTTCTGAGTGTTTAACTTTTTTGTCAAACAGTGCGTTTGACGTATGCGTTTCATGACATTTGATTTCACTACTACACACCTGCCTACAGTCTTGACGTATACTACGCTTGATGATCTTACGAACCCGAGTTCAGTGAAAGTAGCACAGGTCTTTGCTTTCGATACAGTAGCACGTGCCTCACTGAAGGTGTCGGATGCGGGACAAACACACGAATTTTAACCAAACTAAAGCTGATCAATCATTTCCCGTAATCTCTATCGACACGTCTGGGCAGTCACAAACTTAATCGCATATGCATCAAACAGTCCCCTTTTATTACAGCAGAAGTAGAAACATTGGCCAACTGCCTGTGTGGTCATCTTTCCTTCAGACTTTGTTTTACTTATTAACTGTCAGCGCAGATGTGACAAGTGTCCTGAGACACAACGGGAGAATTCTCTTAAATGGTTAGATTACACGTAAGCACTGCTTCTTAGGATACCGATACGGTTCTGGTTACAGTAGCACACCACCGAGCGAGGTGGCGCAGTGGTTAGCACACTGGACTCGCATTCGGGAGGACGACGGTTCAATCCCGTCTCCGGCCATCCTGATTTAGGTTTTCCGTGATTTCCCTAAATCGTTTCAGGCAAATGCCGGGATGGTTCCTTTGAAAGGGCACGGCCGATTTCCTTCCCAATCCTTCCCTAACCCGAGCTTGCGCTCCGTCTCTAATGACCTCGTTGTCGACGGGACGTTAAACACTAACCACCACCACCACAGTAGCACTATTTTTGTGCCGATGATCGATTTGAAGATAGAAAACAGCGTACTGAGCAAAAATATTAATTTAATTGCCCTTGAAGAGGGATTTTCACACGTGTTTAAGGCTTTTATTCTACTCCGATCGCATAAAAAAAAACAGGAAAGTCAGTCCATTATCTTTCTACTCTCTACTTCGCATTCATACAGACATGAAGTTTGTTTCTTTTAACATCACCAGAAGCAGCTATAGTAAATTCTTACCTGTAACCAACGAAAATACAGTATAGGTCAGTAACAGTATAGAAGCCTCTTTACGACAAGTAAAAGAGCACGCTCAGAAGTCGAGAAATTCACAGAACAAGACTTGCGAGAAACCAACTTCATTGAAAACAGAGCGAAGAGCGCTGAGGACCCAATGCTTATTCAAGTAATTACCATTCTCTGTCCGGAATAAGTCACGTCGAGATGATAGAGAACACACTAGCAACGAAGTGAAAGTTGTTTTGTCCTTCCTTGCGCTGTACCTTTTAAGCCTACACTTCCATGAATGACTGTTGAATACTGAAGAAATTTTGAGCTTCGTGTAAGTGCAAAAAAATGTAAATCTCTACATAAAAACTTCAGCAACTTGGTCCTCAACTTTGCACTCACGTGAATGTACTCACAAACTTGATAATGTTGGAAAGGTTACACAGTTATGTCTAAGAGGCACTATTTTACTACTTGCGCAATTCAAATGTGAGGAAGTGTGTAAAACGTCGCCAATACTATCGCCGCATCAGTGACAATAAACTATTAATAACAAGATAGCAACCAAGGCAAAGAATGACTTATCACTGCGAGTCGAAAGTATGAAACAAATATTCACACATTGTTGGCCGATTTTAATATATGCATTATGCCTTCTTTGTTTTGCACTCACTCACTAGCAGCGACCACGAAATAGTGGCCAGAGTGAATGGTGTTGCTGGAGCATCGCGAATAGGGCACGAGGAAATGATGAACGCTGAGAGCGAGAAAATTTCCTTCCTCATCCTCAGCAGGTCCAAAGCGGTGCTGGTTGCGCTAGCGTCCCCAGATTTAGATGTAACAGTCAGCGCCTGACCTATTGACCTCGATATCGCAAGATGCGTACGGCACCGCACAGCGGGAAATAGACCTGTTTTTTAACCACGTGCAAATACATGTGACATATTTCAGCTGTTCAAGCTTCCTTAATACACTCAGTCTGAAACCACATTTAGTCACTTTTGTTTATATTAGAGTTCTGACTGCGAAATCGAATGTTGGTTACAATTTTACGTACACCTCGCAAAACACCCTATAAAGGATGTACGTTGCGCTCGCCTTTAAGTAAAAGTTTTGAAATTGTCGTCCAATAGACGTACGTTGTCACTATTGCAATTTTTGACGAAAGAGAACCATGAAAGTAATAATAGTGAGATTTATATAAAACTACGCGAAGTTCGCCCAGAAAAATCATAGGATTTTTTTAGTGAAGCCTTTTGCAATAGCGGTTCGCTGTACGTGACATACGAGGAAATCCCTCGCAGCAATGCAGGAAGTAGAGACGCGCGTAGCTTGTGTTGCCAGCATTAACCAAGGCTATACACTGCTGCGTTCCAAGGAAGACGTAGATTCGTTTGAACTTGACTGCACATTATATTCTATGTAAATCGTATCACTGTATCTGTCTGACAAATTCTAAGCGTGAACTTCGATATGTACCAGATCAGGACAAAGACGGTTCGACACCACACGAAAAACTTGTGGGAAACAAACTAAAAAACGTAAAAACGATTCGACGGACTTCGTTTAGTTTTATGTGCGTTTACTCCATCAGCTCACATTTGGTCATATAAAATACCAAAGACATAGAGCACGACAGATAAATTTCGCAGTTTTACGCAAGACGCCCAATACCCTGAAGCGGCTGTGCGGTTTGTCCCCTCTTGTACGGTGGAGACAGTAGAACTACAGCGCAGCTCCTGCTATTAAACTGACAATTCTGTTCTGCTAATTCCTAGGAAAAGCTACTGAATAAGTTAAGAACTCGTCATACAGCGATATGCATCTGCCACTGATCGCGAGTTGTTAGTTAGAAGTTAAGTTTTTAAGAAATGAATCAAGATAAGTTTGTAATTTGCATACCATGCTCCCAAAATGTGAAGCAAAATAATTTTTGATATACCCGTTTACTGGTAAACAAAACGTGTTTATAGACAGACGAAACTGTTTCCTATGCACAATCCCTAGTTCGGATGTGTTTATGTCCACACAAGTGTAAACTAAAACATTCATTTGCAACCAGTGACAATGACAATTAATGGCAACAGAAAATCTTACCGATCGGTGAAACCCATTGTACGTGCGTTCACCATCAACTGCGGAAAAAATTAAAAGTCTCACATTGCAGGTGTCTGACGTCCTATATTATCTACATATCATATTTTGGTGACAATTTGTGCCATCTCGTGGTCGTGCGGTAGCGTTCTCGCTTCCCACGCCCGGGTTCCCGGGTTCGATTCCCGGCGGGGTCAGGGATTTTCTCTGCCTCGTGATGGCTGGGTGTTGTGTGATGTCCTTAGGTTAGTTAGGTTTAAGTAGTTCTAAGTTCTAGGGGACTGATGACCTAAGATGTTAAGTCCCATAGTGCTCAGAGCCATTTCGAGCCACAATTTGTGTCCGTGTGTATATCAACGTTTACATTTCTACCCCGGTAGAAACTAGTCTGTGTGTGATGGTTTATGCGGTTTTGATCCGTCCTCGGATGATGTGCGAAAAAAGTGTTGCCAGTGCATATTTTCCACAATTTGTTTATGCTATCTATTTTCATTTTATTTGTTTACTTATTTGTGTTTTGCTTTGATCTCAAAAAGTACTATGCTCACAATTTCGGGCAGTTATTCTTCGTGCAAATGATTACGATACTCGACTTTTCTCCGTTAAAAAAGTAAAGTCGTATGGCATGAGTAGCTGGGAGAGCCCTAAAGGCAGGCTCAGCCGCCCAATTAGAAACGCTTTTTTCCCTGACCTTCGCACCCTTGTGGACCTTTCCTTCGCGAAGTATGAGCTGTGTATGTAAGTGTATGTGTAAGTGTAAGTATAGGTGACTGGAATAGTTGTCTGCTCCGGAATATAGTGCTTGTTCTACGTGACATTAGCGGAAGGCAGACGCCGTTACCTTTATACAGTATAATTTTTACACATTAGTGGATTCAGCTGAAACTTCTTAATAGAACAACTTCATATTTAAAGAACCTGATGATGGTCTACTTAGCTGAAAATCGATTGGTGGTGATGAAATATCAGTGGAACAAACGGCAGTGTATTTGCTTTTAAACCTCAATATTTTTCATTAGGTACAAAAGACCATTCGCTGTCACATTCACACACTATGTCCACCACCTTCTTTAAAAACTTAACTGATTATACTCACCAGAACATAAATTACCGAATGACAGACAATGTATTTACTGAATAAGGGTTACAGTTTCATCCGAATGATTGCGTGTAGCCAGCGAAGCATCACAATTGTGTGTATTCACGAGAAATCGAATTCTGTTTCTCATGCAGCTGTCTCCACCTGAACTTTGTCGTCTGTCTCAGTTGTTGCAAAAAGGTGCTAGACTTTCGTCATCACGCAATAAATAGATCTTAAACTGTTATTTATTATATCATCTCAGACATCGGCTGTTGGAACCCTGCCTCGGGCATGGATGTGTGTGATGTCCTTAGGTTAGTTAGGTTTAATTAGTTCTAAGTTCTAGGGTGACCTCAGATGTTAAGTCCCATAGTGCCCAGAGCCATTTGAACCAACCATCGGCTGTATAAAATATTTTAATATTGTATGGTGTGGTTTTCTAGGGGATCAATATTACGAATTACTACAATTGCGGCATGGGGTAGATGAGCTAGAATACTTAAGGCAAACGAATTTTTCCACACACTGTCGTCGTGGTCCAGGCCACAACAGCGCGCTCACTTTAGTGCCGCTTACCTGGAAGGTCCGGTTCGGACTCTTTTTGGCGGAAGGAATTTTCACCCATTCATTTCGGCCAGCATACGAAGTCTTCGCAGTCCCTGCAAAACGTGCGTCATTGCCCTGACGTTTGAGGGTTTTGCGAGAGGGTTGTGCTGGTAACATGATTCATCCGCTCCCATCTTCAGATGCTGTAATCGTCTGTAACACAAACAACACTAAACAGAAGGAGAAGTAGCTATTATTACCTAAACGGTAAAGTTACACATGTGACATACCATCTGAAATTTGGAGAAAAGCTACTATGCTGTACCCACGTATATCCGCGCCCATTTCTTACTAATAGCGGACACATACATATAATAATATGTTACTTCCTAACATCGTTAACAGCAATAGGAAATCTGCAGTTGCACATTACGACGTTAGGACATATTACAAATGTTTTTCTACTTAAAACTGTGATAAAGACGTAAAATAACGGACAAGTGCGAGGAGGCCTCGCGCTCTGAGGATTCCGTACCAACTTAATTTTCTACAGGGGTTTCATACACCAACAGCTTGCCGTAACCCAGAGGAAAAAGTCCAGAGGTGTGAAATCGCGCGATCGCGCTGGTCATGTGGCAGGACCCCCCCCCCCCCCCTTTCCAATCCAACGATGAAGATACGTGTTGTTCAGTACATTATGTCTGTTTAGGGGTCAGGGGTGTACGCTGTTTATCACCCGCTGCCTGTTCCAGTGTACAACAGACACCCGGGATCTTTGTGAGAGTGCGGCAGAAGTGCACGCGGCGTTGCAATACACGCGCTGAGACTGGAGATCGTCGCTTTGAACAGTTACTATGAGCTACGTTGTTGTTATGCGGTGCACACTGTGTATAACACAATAAATGTACGTTTCCCACCATTGGTTTCCAGACTCAGTATAATTGGGTGTGGACCCACTATCACCTGTTTCAGCTTCACCCGAAAGGTTTGAGACACCATTTATAGGTAGTTAATCTCTAGGTTTTGATGAATGCCGGTCGGGGAGGCCGAGCGATTCTAGGCGCTACAGTCTGGAACCGCACGACCGCTACGGTCGCAGGTTCGAATCCTGCCTCGGCCATGGATGTGTGTGTGGTCCTTAGGTTACTTAGGTTTAAGTAGTTCTAAGTTCTAGGGAACTGATGACCTCAGATGTTAAGTCCCATGGTGCTCAGAGCCATTTGAACCATTTGATGAGTGAGTTTGCGAGTATAAAAGCACGGTCTTGTCTTTTGATTGCATAGACTTAAAAGCATGAAATTTTTACATCGCCAAGGGACCGTAGACCTTACTATTTGACATAAATTTCAACTAAATGGCTCCACTCTTTCCGGAGAAAAAGGGGTCTTAACAGACGGACAACGAAGTTGTCGTATAACGGTCGCGTTTTTACCAACTGAGGAACTGAACCTTAAAAAGGCATGTTTTACAGCACAGAGGAGCTAATTACGGCATTAAAAGTAAACTCGTTCTTGTGTCTGGTAGTTTAAATTTTGATGGAGATAACACTTACAAAGAATGGTCGAACACACAGTAAAATCATTTTATACGAAGGTCGTTTTCAGATCGTTACTGAAAACAACAGTGACATGATCTCTCTTATTTGGGTTCGTAAGCTACTGCAGATTTCTCGAGCACCGTTAGGTACTATACAGACACACCTAGCAGAAGGAAAAAAGCGAGCTACGAGCGAGATAGAACAGTCGACCGCAGAAGCGAATATGTCGCGTCGTACGTCGCTCAGAAGTGAGGTATCTGCGAAGCAGGCGGCGGCAGAGTCGTTAAGACGCGGCGGGCTGCGTGTGTTTCCTAACCTACGCTACGGGCGCTGCGCCGTGTGACGTAATAGAGAGGGTCCAGGTTGGGAGTAACAATGCTGGCGGCGGGTTGCGGCGGCTGCCGCCAGGGGCGCGGTGGGCGCGGGCGCGCAGCGCTGGTGGGCGCGAGCCAGCAGTGTGCGCTGTGCCGTCGCGGGCTATGGCTGTGTAGACATGGAAGCGCCGCTAGATCTCAGCGTGCGGCCCGCTCTCGACTTCTGCGTGGACAGCGATGACTGCGAGCTGCGATGCAGCGCCTACAAGAAGTCCCTCATGCGCAGATACCGTGAGTACCGGCACCTTTTGCTGTCATTTTGCTCTCAGTTTGTGTGCTTTGCGCCGTCAGGTCTTCGTTCTTCCGCATGACGTTTCTGTCACGGCGCCCACTTTACGGAACCCCAGGCTGCAGTACCACATTATTCCACTCCACTAAGCTCGTACATAAGACTTGCGTCTCCTTAGCAGACAATATATTGTGTGCGTCAGAAGTACAATACAGATGAATTAATTGTATTAGCTGTGTCCAATTAGCACAGTCGCGGGACTGCTCTCTTTTTAAAGTGCCATTATTGCCTAACAGTTCGCTGATTTCACCAGTAATCATCTAAATATCTTTGAAGTGTTTTGCTTCCAAATCCGGTTGAACATCCGCCAACACACAACTCCACTGTCATGGTGCTGCAGGCTGTCCATAAAGGTAACGCGTGAAAATTGTCGAATCCGTTGTAAAGAATGCTCGGTACAACTACCTGGCTTTTATTCGTTGTTCTAATTAAGAAAAGGAAGCATTCTTTGAACGGTTCCGCAAGCACAAACTGTTTTGCTTTTTTGCAGTGTTCCGCGCCAGTGTTTACTCGAACATTACTGGCTACTAGCAAAGTGATTTAGAATCCCCTTCAGCAGACGGAAGCACAAGACAGAGTTGCGGTTACAGTGTATGCTCTGTCAGCCGTTTCACTGGCAGCGGCTGAACGTAGTAAACTAGCGTTCTCTCTCGAGTGCGTGGTTGCCTGACTACTTACGAGTGCCGGTCCCGGAAACGTTTCGTGGAAGACGAGTGCTGTGGCTTTTGGAAGAGAGCTTCCGCCACCTTCTGTAGAATAACGTACGTGGGCTTTGCAGAAGCAGGCACACGCCGCGGCCGAACAAAAACTTTCTCTGGGCGATCGTGCTGCGGGAGGAAACGCGACGTCGACGGCTGAGTGGGTGTGTCTCCCGGCGGGCGGCGCGACAATTGGCTCGCAGAAGTTCGCAGCGTTGTTCTGTGCTGTCGTTGCCGGCTCTGTCGTTCCAGTTTGGGGCCCTTACCGAAGGAGCTTTACCGTGTCGGCTGAGTGCGCTTGTGGGAGAAGGGACGGGCGGGGCTCCGAGGGCGAAGCTGGGAGCTGCGGTTCCGGGGAACGAAGCCGGACCCTCGGCGACGTTCGGGCGGGCGCAGCTTCCGGCGCGCCGGTGCAGGCGGTTTTCCGGTCCAGCAGCGACCGGTCCGCTGGGGATGAGCCGCGCGCGCTCGCTTCCTGCCTCCCTTGCTCATCAACAGGTTACCGCTTCCAGTAACGACGCCCGCTTTGCATACAGATGCGGCTGCCGTCTGCAACTCGTTTCTGCTCTTGCAACCGCTGTACAGTCCACGCCGCCCGTGCTCCCTCCCAACCTGGACCACTTTGTCGTATTTTCTTGACCCTGTGGTTTGCACTCTCTCACTGTCTTCACAGGTCTGTTTGAATTTTCAGCTCATTTTTCCTCTCTTTAGTGCTGAATGCAAGCGCCTGAACTTTTATACAGTCCAGCAACGACGAAACTGATGCTAATAGCTCTGTCAACTTGAATCTGACGAACGAAGACAAAATTATCAATGAAATCGGCCGTGACCTATTCAGCGAAGTCAGCAATCGCCTGAAGTAATGTAGGAAAACTTCAGCCTGAGTGGCCGCGCCGGGAGTACAACTGTGTGCTCCCCGAATGGGAGACGCCATTGTTTTTAACCACGGCGCCAACTCCCTCGCTGTGATACGATGAGTGGTCGCAGGAGCGGAACTCTGGAGGACCTGCTCCAGTTAGTCTGAGACGTGCTCCTCAGCTACCATCGTCCGAACCAACTGACACAGCGCATTCCTGTAATACGAAAAAAGACGACATTAATTGTAGCGCATTGATACAGAATGACGCCCAGCTGCTTTGGATACGGGCTCCAGAAAACATTTTTAAGGATGCGCCTACGGAGCATACTGCAGAAAATATTATGCGAACTGAATATATTGCGTTGAACTGTGTTCCACTGGAGCGTCTTCAGCGCCCGTAGTTCCAATATGGGCGACCACGCAGCTAACTAAGGTCACGGACGAATCTTCCCTCCCATCTTTTCTTCCACCGCCATCGAAAAGAATGAGGAGCTGTATTCTACGTACGCGACTGACTTATGCAAAAATTTCTGTTTTTTTTTTGTCACCGGAGCTACGTTAAACGCTAAATTTTGTTAATTATATATATATATATATATATATATATATATATATATATATATATATATATAGCCGCTCCACGCCAATAGTATATTCATTTCAGTACACGCTGAGGAGCACCTTACACGTAAACTGGCCACCACTTCATATGATGTGCTGTCCGAAGTGTCTTCGATGGCAGTGATTGCTGCTCACGTCTTCCTGCAGCCACAAAATTTCTATATTCCTTGAAACTTTGGGACCTTCTGAGGAACTGAGGGCCTTTACGTAATCTCGTCTGATCAAAGGAGCGAAGCGACACATTTCTTGCAACCTATACACTCACAGAGGGCGAAATTCCCGCGCAGTCTTCCTGATTTAGACTGCCTGCGGTTCCCCAAACGTGGATGCCGGGTATGTTTCCTTCAACAAGGCCACACCCAGCTGCTTCCATCCCGTCCTTTCTCCAGTTGAGCGAGTGTCCAGTCTTTGATAACTTCGACGTCGAAGGGGTGTAAGAACGATCTTCCTCTTTCTCATCTGCTTTACCTTTTACGTACGGCGAAAATCATGATATTCGCTTATGAAATAGAAGTTTCGTTATAACTAACGTGACAAAATGGCCCTCAACTCCAAAACGCGGCTGATCGCTATTTGATTAACGCTATAAAATCGTCCCCAATTGTTGAAAGCTATTTGAACGCAGGAAGTAGGCCACATGTGCAGTCGCCATCTTTACGCCTTGTGAGTGTCAGCTATTTCGATGTCACGTATCATTATGGGATACTTCAAAGCGATAGTCTTCTTTTTCAATGGGAATGTCACCTGAAGTAGAATTTCCCTTCCACGAAGCCATAGCCAGAAATGTTATCGTACATTCTTGTACGAATTAGCGAAATAGTAATTTGACAGCTAGATGGACGCGGCAGTAGCTTCATGCCAGTTCAGTTCATATATATATATATATATATATATATATATATATATATATACTCTTTTTATACGAGGTGAGAAATCGCGAAGATACTCAAATTTCGGTTTCCGTGTCGGCATATCCGTCGGGATTGCGTGGCTCGGAGTGGCCTCTGCGGCGAAAGCGGAACTAATCGCGTTTCCACATCTTGTTAGCCAATCTATGAGGCTTCGCCAGAGACTGACCTTGGCTGTTACGTGAACGAGCAAAATCGAAAGCTGGCTCGTACGGGGGAAGACGGTGGTGCGTGCGGCTGTCCGGTGCGTCCCATTGTCGCACACGCGGACGGCGAGCCCTCCCGCGAGTTGCGTAAGTTGGCCGGAAGACCGTTGTAAGGTTGCCTAAGCCGATAACTCCTTGAAACCCTAGCTGCCGTGTCTTTGCTCCTGGATTAACTGCAGCATCTGACCGCGCTGGCGACTGCCACGTCGCGCATATTTTTAATTCTAATGGCGCCCTGTATCAGTTCTGGACGCGTGCCACTGCTACCTCCGCTCTCACCTTACACCCCGTCGCCTGCGATTCCGGGCTCTAGGTTCCGCCACGCGTGCAGACTTCTGTGCTCGTGGAATCGATACACAGGGAGACTACGCGGTTCACCTCCACCTGCTGCGACTTACCGTCTCCTCGGTTCATCTTCCTTTCTGGGTCTTCAGGGCCGAATAATTGGCGAGAATAATAGAAGCAGTTCATCACAAAGACTTCGTAAACTGAACACATTGCACTGCTGGATCGAAAAACCGCTAGGAAAGCCGCCACATTCGGTAGGGGTGATGCACCGAGAATTTCACTGGAATCGGCTACAAGCTGCTGCTACTTTGCGCTCTCGTCCCACTTTCGATTTTTCGCGCGTTGAGCCGTCACACGTAAGACGCAGCTGTGAGCGTATAAATGTCATGGCACGCTACAGCGCTTCTTGGCACGTGTAACTCCCTCGTGCTCTTGCGCCGCCACACACCACAGGTAGCTTGACACTTCACTGATAACCAGGTCGGTATTCCTCTTTGATATTGCCTCGTCTTCCGCATAGCTCTCGCATCTAGTTCTTTCTGTCTAGAAATCAAATTTGGACGTCTCACCGCGTGCAAATTCTTCTAAAAGTTTCAGTCGTGCACCAACATCTTCGTTCTGAACAGTTTGCATAAAATGGGCGCAAGTGAAATTAACCAAAAAGCGCGCTATCGCAAGACATGTAGGTAATATACGCGTCTTTTCTGATCTCCAGACAAACAGACCACCATTTGCACGTAGTGGTGTTTGTTTTGTGCGCCTGGACAATACGCTGTACAAGGATCTTCTCACCTTCCGAAAACACCTGGGAATTTTCTTTCTAATTCTAGTTACAGAGGATAGGTACGTACCTCATCAATACACCACTGGCAGGAGTCCATCGGCCGAACTGCTGACAACTTCTGCGTTTTTGGAGAACGCCCAGGGTGATCCAGACCCTTGCAAGAGCTTTGTTGTTTTTATGAGGTAAAGGGATGTTGTGGCGATGACAAATATAAGAGATGATACATTTTTCCACTAGAGTTTTCACACGTTTGTTTTCTACCTTGTTAATCTCTTTGCGACAAATCTAAGTGAATAGTCTAACAATTTTCTTTAGAATGCGTCAAATCGCCGGCTGCCGTGGTGTCGACGTAGAGTTATTTGTAATTCAGAGGTCGCACCTCTGACATGGGCATATATCGTAATTGTGCCATTACTGTGGGTATGTCTTCTCGCTAGTTGCTGAGACAATACCAGAAATCAGCAATATGTGAGCATGAAGGTGGATGCATCTACAGAAATGAAAGTTTAATCGGTCGAATGATAGGTTAGCTGAAAGAAAGCCAGTTAATTGAAATCTAAAGCATCGTTGAACGCTACGATTTCACAAGGAAAAGGTGATCTGCGTGCATTCATCTGGCTCAGTCTCTTGTCCTCGAAGTCGATGGCACGATGAAACTTAACCTTCCTACCTTTTCCTTCCGAACGTAGAATACAGCACTTACTTCGGAATATGATACCACAGTTATCCTTTTTTTGATTTTAGTGGTCTGCCAAGATCCTACCGGTAAGTATTTTTCTCAATTTTAATAAAACACGACAAAACATAACCAAGCCCTAAATAGACTAGGTCTACGGGGTCACGCAGACTGGATCTAAGATGAATTCGAGGCCAAATGCCCAGGTCCTAGGGGTGTCGATGCGGGCGGAGTGTTGCTACGTAAACATTGCCGCTAGCTGCAGGAAGTGAATTCACCCAGAGAACGTTGAAAGCCGTACACATCCTGCGAGATTATGGAACATTGCATAAATCAGGGACCAGCTTGAATTTCCCAGGCATTTAGAAATGGAAGTTGGAAAGGAGACACCGAAAGGAGACCAATCCCTACCCGAGAGGTAAAATAATCGTACTCACTACATCCTCCGTGTATGACTCAGCTGGATGTAGTCGATGCCTTGATTCCTGGCGCCGTATTCGACTTTTATCTACTCATGACAGTACTTTCATATAAATTTCACTCTGTCCATTACATTATTTTTATTCTGTATGGATAAACCAAGAAACTGCCTGTCGCATGACAACCAGAAACTGTTAATACAACAACAAACTCTTACAAATCAATGTAATCGATAACAAGTGGTCTCTTTCTCTCCCTCCCTCGTTTACTGTAGCTCTAGACATCAGATCGACGCGTGTTGCCGAATCCTGGGAGTGAGCAAGACGCTCGAGATGTGTGGCATTAGATCCAGTGCGGAGAAATAACCTATGACAAAGTCTCTTTGTAATGTATTTATTTATTTCACTCTTCAACCTGTTTTGATTCTGCACGTCTCGATTTCCTTTCCTATGCAAATCTTTTCATTTCAGAGAAACTCTTTACATCCAACATCCTCTATTATTTGCGGTACACATTTCAATCTTTGTCTACCGCATCAAATTTTGCTCTCTATTGATCCCTCAAGGGTCGTGGAAGCTATTCCCAGATGTCTTAACGTAAGTCCTATCATCCAGTCCCTTCTTCTACTTCATATATTCCTCATATTCCCTTCCTCCCACGTTCGACGGAGAAGCACCGCGTTTCTTATCTCATCAGTCCCCTTAATTTTAAGCGTGTTTCTGCAACACCATATCTCAAGCGCTTATATTCTCACCGTTTCCGGTTTTCCCACAGTCTTTGGTATAGCAATATTATATCGGGTCGGGCCGGCCGGAGTGGCCGTGCGGTTCAAGGCGCTAGTGTCTGGAACCGAGCGACCGCTACACACACACACACACACACACACACACACACACACACACACACACACACACACACACACACGACACCCGTGTCAACGTTGGAAAGATCAGTGAGGAAAGAAATTCCTTGCTTGCTACAATGTAAACAGAAATGAAGTGGAAGTAACAACACGTGTGCTCTTGCAAGTTTGTTGATAACGGTTTATGGCAGTAAAACCGGGGCGTTTGCGCTTTACACCAAAATTGAAAGCATTGGCCACAGTAGTCGCAGCCTGAATAGAACGTTGATTTGACATACATAATGCATTTCGGTCCTCGGTGGACATCGGCGTTGAACTGCGGTGGCTGCAGCCTGCAGATAAGCACACGCTAATAAGTGCCACCATTATGCTCTGCGCCGTGACTGACGCCCGGTTTGCTTCAATGTCGGTTCTCACTAGCATTGACTGCTGCACGCTGCGTGTGCTGCACTGTCAGTAATGGAGAAAACACCCAAATAAGACACAATTTCGCGATAAACACATAGACGTGCCCCGGGCCGCACATTCGGTATAATGAACCCTTTCTCCACCGTGTCTTGAAATGTAGTGATTTAAAATGTCTGTTACGCAAGTACAATGGCTGCCAAAAATCATGGAGAAATCACAAGCATTTCGTCAATCCAAACGTAAATGCCTAATGTAAAAAATATAACCAAATATTCCAAGTTTCGTGATTGCTGCAGGAAAAAACGATATAACAAAGGGTTAGAAAATATTACACTGTGTAGTTACAGATTGGGGTCCTATTTCTTGGATTGCATAACAGAAAATATCTTTCATCGGCCCGCTTTGTAGCCGCTTTGCTCGTCCTCTGCTGCACCAAATGTGGATCGAAATATTGGTTGCAAATTGTTACCACAGTGTACGAACAACGGAACTGACGTTTAATCATCTGGTGACGTCCGAGTACCAAGTTTACCAACATTCGTCCGTCACAGTTCGTCCAGAAACTGCTGCCTGGGCGCCTGTCAATCAGCACCACCGAACGCGGTGGCGCAGTTATCACATTGGATTCGCATTTGGGAGGACGGTGGTTCAAATCCCCTTCAGGCCATCGTGAATCAGGTTTTCTCAGATTTCCCTAAATCGCTCCAGGCAAATTCCGGGATGGTTTCTTTGACAGAGCGCGGGCGATTTCCTTCCCCCAACCTTGAAGCAATCTGACTTAGTGCTTCGTCTCTAAGATCCTTGATGTCGACGGGAAATTAAACCCTAAACTGGTAGTTCAATAAAATAATTAATAAAATTACGGCCGTCGGAATTTATTTACTTCAAGTCTTTCTCTACGCGCAGTCCCATTCCATGTATACAAGAAGGATCTGCAGAAACTTAAACCCTAATCTTCTTTCTCTCACCACCTGCTGGGTATAAATGACGCAAGAGGGCCGCATCACCGTTTGTTTACATTGGTTAGTTTTGGTTACTCTACAGTGCTAACAACACGCCCAACTTTGGTGTCATTGCTTTACTGTTTCGCCGACGTACTGATATTTTGTGCTTTTCCGCTTCTTGTGAAAAGAAGTGTATAATGACTTTGAAACATGAAAGTTGTCTGCTGAGGGGTTACAGAGGAAAATTGATACCACACTCACTGCCCTATTACACTTTGGTTACTCTACAGTGCTAACAACACGCCCAACTTTGGTGTCATTGCTTTACTGTTTCGCCGACGTACTGATATTTTGTGCTTTTCCGCTTCTTGTGAAAAGAAGTGTATAATGACTTTGAAACATGAAAGTTGTCTGCTGAGGGGTTACAGAGGAAAACTGATACCACACTCACTGCCCTATTACACTTACGCTGTAATATGAAGCATGACAGAACAATGCATCGGTCCGCAGCTCGTGGTCGTGCGGTAGCGTTCTCGCTTCCCACACCCGGGTTCCCGGGTTCGATTCCCGGCGGGGTCAGGGATTTTCTCTGCCTCGTGATGACTGGGTGTTGTGTGATGTCCTTAGGTTAGTTAGGTTTAAGTAGTTCTAAGTTCTAGGGGACTGATGACCACAGCTGTTAAGTCCCATAGTGCTCAGAGCCATTTTTTGAACAATGCATGGTGACAGCTAGCTAGACGACAGCGTCACTGCTGTTACTAGAGTCAGCCGGAGCGTCGTCAGTTATCCCGTCAATCAGTCTCTACGTATGTCCCAAACAGGGGACACTATGGAACAGTGCTTTGATAATCCTATACACCAACACATTTATAGGATCTTCATGAGACTGGTAATAATTATTTGGCTTCAGCCAACCAACCATTAATAAACAAACTGTATGTACATGTAGTGGCTGCGGGATATAACGCAATTTTTAACAAATAACAAATTTAAACTATAAAGTACCTTAGAATATAAAATACGTCCATTTACACACATTTGCATGATATAGTATCGATTAAGTGTTCGCAGTAAAAATATGTCACAAAAAACACAGAACCGACTGAAATTATATGCAGCAGTGGTAGTGAATCATGACAAATAATGAAATCTTTTGTGTTAGCAGAAGAGCCAACACCGTGCTACGACTGGAGGCCGAAATGCACGCGTCTTAGCTCAAGCAGGCTAGCGTGAGGAGGAAAGAACTATACTTACGTGAGGTCTGGAACATGACAAGGAATGAGAATTCAAAGAGCGGACATAATTAGTTTGATACTTAACTTTAATCCATTAATGATGAACGTCGCTCTTGACGGTACATGAGTCACAATATTATCTGTTCAGAAGACATAGTAACTGAATATGGCGCCTTGCTAGGTCGTAGCAATGACGTAGCTGAAGGCTATGCTAAACTGTCGTCTCTGCAAATGAGAGCGTATGTAGACAGTGAACCATCGCTAGCAAAGTCGGCTGTACAACTGGGGCGAGTGCTAGGGAGTCTCTCTAGACTAGACCTGCCGTGTGGCGGCGCTTGGTCTGCAATCACTGATAGTGGCGACACGCGGGTCCGACGTATACTAACGGACCGCGGCCGATTTAAAGGCTACCACCTAGCAGGTGTGGGGTCTGGCGGTGACACCACAAAATCATTGCATCGAAATACATACTAAATTTCTGAATGAATTCTGAAGGTTCGTACATGAAGTTCTATACTTCACTTAGAAAACGTCATAAAATTGTTTGGCGTCCCAATGTCTTTGAAAATTGATTTCTGTCTCAGGTGTTAAATTTTATTCAGCTGCCGAAGTTGGAAGGTAATATTCCTGTAATTTGGAAATTCAACGTCTTGTCCCTTTTTAATATCTGGTATCAATAGTCCCTAAGCCGACATCGCCTCGGCAACAATTTTGAACCTCATTTCCTCGTATTATTACCATCCACATAGTGAGTTTTTCCAGGAGATAACTTTGTATGCCTTCACCTAGCCGACCTACAAGATGAAAGCACATGCTTAAAACATGTTGTCTTAGAACCCTGTAGTAGCTGTGTGTTGGAACTGCGTTGTTAATGACGTTGCCTACGCCATGCTGCGAGGTCATTTGGAGCAGCTTGGCGTTGGTGTACCGAACGTCTCACTTTCGTATTAATTTCTAACAGCGAATCATTATTGTGTTTTGGAGACTTCTTCCGCGGGTCAAAGTTCTCCTCCAGTAAAGTAATCGTGTAAAGATACAACTATAGTCAATCGTTACAACACAGAGTACCAACAAATTTCCTGGTGTGGCATCGCAGTCTCCATTCCTGAGAAATCCATTCAGGGGTCAAGGACAGATGAAGATGCTGGAGGGAGTATATGGACGTCACTTCCAATCGACCGTTACAGTAAGACACAGCTATCGTTCCTATTTACTCGTTACAACGGTTTCAGAATGTAAGCCGGCCGTGTCATTTCCAGAGATAAATCGAATTGCTCAAATGTCGCCGCCGTTCGTTAACCTCCTGTCCTTGAATCTCATTCAGATATTTTCTTTCAACTGCGCGTTTCGCTTCCTTCTTGTTTTTGTTCTTTTAGTGCGATAAGGGCCGTAGTTTTGGACGCTGACGGCCGTGTGTTTTTACTGGATTTTGCAAACAGCCTCTTCGCGTGTTCTGTGAAACGCAACGTGGAAACAAAAACTCTTTCCTTTTCTTCCATTCCTGAAGACACGATACAGTAGATTCCATAGAGTGTATCTGTTGAGACTACTGAAAAGTATCACTCTTGGAAGTAACACTGGGGACAAAAATATGTTAACAATATTCTCTCATAATGTAGAATTCTCCATCACCACACTGCTGACATAACTGAAGTCGTATATTTTGCCAACCACGTGTCTGGAGACCAGTATCGGGCCAGGGTGTTTTCTAAATGTGCCGTTACTGTGTGTCCACGAAACATTAGAATCTAATAAAAAACATGAGCATAAATGTCTGTACGACTATATACAAATTAAGCACTAGTCTGACCATTGTCGCCAATTTATCAATAAAACAAGGTGAGTTGTTCGAATGTTTGCGTACCCGAAGAACAAATAAAAAATGAGATGTGTCTTTGTTGCAAATAAGTATAATTCTGTTCTTGCTATCAACAGGGGATGTCAAATTGATCCCTTATTTTTAGATTACCAGAAGGCTTTTGATACCGATCCTCAAAAGCGACTTCTAATCAAATTGTGTGCCTATGCACTATCGTCTCAGTAGTGTGATTGGATTCGTGATTTGCTGTCAGAAATATCACAGTTCGTAATAACTGAAGGGAAGTCATCGAGTAGAACGGAAGTAATATCAGGCATTACCCGAGGAAGTGTTGCAATCCTCTACTGTTCCTGGTCTACATGAACGATTTAGGAGACAATCTGAGCAGCCCACCTAGATTATTTGCAAATGATGCTGTCATTTACCTTCTTTTAAAGTCATCAGATGATCAAAAATAATTGCAAAATGATACAGATAAGACACCTGTATGGTGCAAAAAGTGGCAATTGACTCTAAATAATGAAAAGTGTTAAGTCATCAGCATGCGTACTAATTGGTCTGATAGTCCATATGCTCTTACTTTGTTCATTAAACGACTGTGGGGAACTGCATCGAACAACTAAACGTCTGTTGGCCTTGTAGTTATCCGTGTTCCGCGACGGTACGACCTGATGGTTTCGACTGTGAACTAGTAGAGGGCAAGTTTGCTGCTTCGGTTATTTTTCTGTATAATGGAAATGTGTGTCAGTAGCATAACTTTCATTTTCCGAAATAACATTTGTCGCCTTTTTGTCTTTGCTTTAAACTTTCCTCAGGCATGCATTGTACGTCCTTCAAATAAAGCCAAAGGCAGTGGGGAGTTGATAGGGAATCGTGATGTGGAGAGACGTCGGAGGGAAATGGGGGAGGGGCTGCGGGAGTGCCGCAGGCAACCACTTGTTCGACTCCGGCGAGATAAGGAAGGAAGTGGCCTAGGCGACGGCACCGTTAATTGTGCGGGTAGGGATATTTCGCGTTTTCACAGAGCGGCGGGGGGAGGGGATCGATGTGGCTGGCCAGGAATAGTCGTATCGACCGGCCGACCTGACGTAGGCAGTGAGAGTGACCTAGCCGGACAGACCCACCCCCACCCCTCTCCGTGCCCCTCCCCTCCGCGCGCCGCACACCTCCCTCTTACCCCTACCCCTCTCTCGCTCTTGGCTACATCGCTGCGTCCTCCGTTATCAGAAGCAGGGGACAACCCGGAACGGCAAACAAGCGGACCAGACGTGGTACACCCTACCGGCGCACGGCCGCTGTCCTCCCGAACAGCTTCCAGCTATTCGTATCGACGTAATGACACGTCTTAAATAAACGACGAAATCACCGCCTTCACTCAGCGGTACCTTGTAGCAGTTTCGGTACACCATCAGATTTCGAACTGGCAGCCAACTCACAGTTTCAATACATTCACTATTGAATTGCGTCAGCTAACCGGTAGGATAGACTGAATAAGCTTTTTATATTTTCCGTGTGAAAGCAATAGAGATATACAAAATAGATATGAGCTTTATAAACGTAGATTAAACAGGAAATAGCGCAATTTAAAATTAATATAATAGCCTTAGAGCATATGATGGAACTTTGAACATATTCAAAACGGTTCGCTCATTAATGGAATACTATAATTTCATCGTTTTGCATCATTTACGAAAAACAGACGTTTCATGTCACAAAATCCGGACAGAAAAAGCACAGGACACGTAAAAGGACTCGTGATAGATAATTTGTTGTTCACCTTCTTTGGAATATATACAATTTCATTATCGATATAGCACTTTGTATTTAACAAAACACGAATATCTTCGCCTCTAGTTATTAACGTTTCCACAAGTTATTAACAGATTCACAGATTTCACGCATAAGAACTAATTTTCGACTCAAAATGCGATCACTATTTTTCGTCACCCATTGCCCCTTCGTGTTCTCTCTTACAACGGGTCCCGGGTTCGATTCCCGGCGGGGTCAGGGATTTTCTCTGCCTCGTGATGACTGGGTGTCCTGTGATGTACTTAGGTTAGTTAGGTTTAAGTAGTTCTAAGTTCTAGGGGACTGATGACCATAGATGTTAAGTCCCATAGTGCTAAGAGCCATTTGAACCATCTTACAACGGTAGAGACCGTATGAAGAGAGAATTCTCCTCGACCGTAGATCACATTTAATATTCCACACGATGCCAATGGCATCAATCACGAGAAGTCTAATTTGTGCCTATCCACGTTAGCTGAAAAAGACGTAATGCTGGGGTCAGGCGACGTATTCTTCTCTTCTCTTTATTGCTAGCAGCAGCACGGCGCAATGACAAAGTTCACTGTCTCTTTCTTTGGCAGCCCAGTTTATTTTTCTCAGAGTCAGATTGTATTTCGAAATTTAGGAGAAAACGAATCAGAAGCGTTCGCGATGTTATATGGAAAACCTAGCTGTCTCCATGCCACTGAAAATACAAGCTGAAATGATCCCAATACAGTTTCAGATGACGCACCGAGGTTCACCAGACTCAAGGCCAGAACTGCCACCAATCTCGTAGAGTGGATTTGCGTCGTCACTGCGTGCGTACGCTTCTGGCTTGGGGAGACGCATACTCCCGTCTTTGCGAGCTAAAGCCGCCATATACGTTCTGCGGGCAGTGCTAAGTATAACTAGTAGAAGTCAGACTTATCTTTAATCACGCTAGTACCCGACGTAGGCGTAAGATGTGTGAAGAAAGCCACCCGTCTGCAATACTCTAGGAACTATCTTGCAGTAGTTTGTTATCTGTGCTCACTTCGTATCTATTGAATGGGACGTGATGGAGCAATTCAATTCTAGAAATTATGTTCAGCTGTTGCCAGAAGATTTCTCCTATCACTGCCAGCATTGACATATCGTTTCTCTCATGTACCTACCTGTTAACGAGACCTTAAACATGAAAATAACGAATCAGGGTCTGATAACATAACAAGTTTGAAAAAGTGTGTCTCCATATGCAAGACCGATGTGCAAAACTACGAACCTACGAACAGCACCCCCCCCCCCCCCCCCCCCGCCCATGCGCGCACATAACCATAACGTTAACCTTATCATCTTAGCTTGCGCGAGCTACTTACTTCCAGCAACCGATTCCATGTGCCCCAATTCGGCAGAGAAACATTGTTAGGGTAGAAATTTTGTTTACAAAATAGACAGTAATAGTACCGTTACTAGCGCTCGAGTACGTCTCCGTAAAACATCTGGACTAGGCCACCACAAACAGTATAGTTTTGTTTCAAATGCCTTGGTCGTTCGCTGTGGCATGCAGTATGCAAGACCTTTTGTGTGGGAATTCTCAACGTATGCACAAGTGACAAAAAAACGTAAACGCTAGTCATGGCGCTGTCATTTAGCGGGTAAATTCGTCCATTGCACGGTGACACAGGCGTTGGAAAACACCCAGAAGCACACGATATTTGTACGTAGAAATCTCGTGTCTTCAAAATCATCAAAGAACAGTGGCGCTGTCTGAAACACAGCGCAGTTCACTTGATATGTGACGAGTCAAAACCTTATTCTTTTTACAGGAAACTCTCTCTTAAAAAATACAGAATGTAGGTTCTAGTTCATGTAAATACATTGACTTGCGCTACGAATTCCGAAACGAAGAGTCTCAACCAACCGTCTGATTATCCCACTTTCGCCATCTATAAGACCATCCAGCTGTGAAGTCACTAACGAAAGCCTGCTACATTAAATTCTCCCAGAAGCAGCTACAAGACCTTTCTCAGGAAAGCTCAGGGCACCTGGAACAGGTTATTAATATCTGTGGTCGTCATATCTGTGACATTCGACTCTTTGAACATATTTCACCATCTTATGCACAGGTACCCTGAATGCATGCAGACAAGCACAAAGATTTCCATACCCTCTGTAATCTCTACTGTCTTATCAACATACACTGTCCCCCGCATCTCTCCTCGGCCTTAACGCTCTCGTCTGAACAATACGGCAGAAATACCCGTTCCCATCACAGCAAAATACTTTCTGTCCCACTCCATCGTTCAGCCACTTGCTCGAAGTCCTTCTCAGTAGCAGGAAAATGTTCAAATGTGTGTGAAATCTTATGGGGCTTAACTGATAAGGTCATCAGTCCCTAAGCTTACACACTACTTAACCTAAATTATCCTAAGGTCAAACACACACACCCATGCCCGAGGGAGGACTCGAACCTCCGCCGGGACCAGCCGCACAGTCCATGACTGCAGCGCCTAAGACCGCTCGGCTAATCCCGCGCGGCAGTAGCGGGAACTTGACCCTGGAATAACCTTCCTCATTATATTAGAGAACTGAATAACACATCCAGCTTCATAAGACAATTAATGACATATCTGCTAAAGCAACAATAATGATTACCATTATCCCTGTAGACACTCGTTGCCCTTCTACAGCCTTCTTTCCAACCAGATCTTCCTCATCTCCCAGTATTCTCAGCTGGTGCAGTCACCTTAAATTTCCTTTCCCCAGAACTCGCCATATCAGAAAACATTTATTTTGTACACCTATAAATTCTTTTTGAGTGTGTCATTATCGTTATTCAAATGGTTCAAATGGCTCTGAGCACTATGGGAGGCTAGCACATTGGACTCGCAATCGGGAGGACGACGGTTCAATCCCGTGTCCGGCCATCCTGATTTAGGTTTTCCGTGATTTCCCTAAATCGCTGCAGGCAAATGCTGGGATGGTTCCTTTCAAAGGGCACGGCCGACTTCCTTCCCCGTCCTTCCCTAAACCGATGAGACCGATGACCTCGCTGTCTGGTCTCCTTCCCCAAAACCACCACCACTATGGGACTTAACATCTGAGGTCATCAGCCAGCTAGAACTTAGAACTACTTAAACCTAACTAACCTAAGGAAATCACACACATCTATGCCCGAGGCAGGATTCGAACCTGCGACCGTAGCAGTCGCGCGGTTCCGGACTGAAGCGCCTAGAACCGCTCGTCCACAGCGGCCGGCTGTTATTTCTTAGGAAACTATGATGTGAAAAGGTATTGTATGTGTGAAACTCTCTGATCCCGGTGGAGGTTCGAGTCCTCCCTCGGGCATGGGTGCGTGTGTTTGTCCTTAGGATAATTTAGGTGAAGTAGTATGTAAGCTTAGGGACTGATGACCTTAGCAGTTAAGTCCCATAAGATTTCACACACACATTTGTGAAACTCTGGTCCGATGTAAGAGGGGGTCTGATGGCCCTAAGCAGATCAGGTTGAATAAATAAATAAAATGAAATAACTATTCTATTACCATTTTTTCAATCCCACTGTGGTACATGTGATACAGTTAGCTGTCCCCAGAATCCTGGCTAGGAGGCCGCTTCAGCTGTTGCACGAAGCTACGTCACTCTCGACGGGACACTGAAACATGGAAATAATGTTGCGTGGAAACGGCGCATACCAGCTGTCTACGGCGCGCACGACCTCGTGGCAGCGCCGGCGCACCGTATGACGGAAGTGAACTTGGCTTGACGCGGTAGTCTGCCATCACGCAACTCGTTGCACATCTGTGCACGACACCGTTCTAGCATGAAGCCGCACGGCAAAGTCACAATAATAAAAAAAGAAATCTGACCTACTGCCGCGCTGTATGTCAACCGAACACTATGCAAACACTGGAAGCCGATAACGATTTTGTGACCCACTTCTACAAAAGTGAATGAATGAGATGCAGATCCTTTAGGTCTTTAAAAATTCCCTACGAAATGTTGCGAGAAATCATCCTAACTAATGCGCAGTGCTTGTGCAGAATGTATAATTACAGGTATTCTGTACATTGTTTAAAACCTAATGTAACTGTTTTCGCAGCAACAGCACTTCATGATCCGGGATACAAATAGTACCTCCATCACGGAATTTGTTCATCATCTAATGTTTAATTCCACCCACTCAGACCTTGCATTGTTTATTTTACACAGATTGAGCCCCATCAGTGTGTGCTGGAAAAGTTGTACTAGGTTTTCATTTCAAAAAAATGGTTCAAATGGCTCTGAGCACTATGGGACTTAACATCTGTGGTCATCAGTCCCCTAGAACTTAGAACTACTTAAACCTAACTAACCTAAGGACAACACACACATCCATGCCCGAGGCAGGATTCGAACCTGCGACCGCAGCGGTCACGAGGTTCCAGGCTGAAGCGCCTAGAACCGCACGGCCACACCGGCCGGCTTTTCATTTCAGTTTTATGTCCTAGAATAGGTTTTTCAGAGGCTATATGGAAAGCATACACATACGTTCCAGTAACGAGTAACATCCCGACAACCACCGATATTTGCGCAGTTAAACATCCTGTTTCTTTCCATTTGTACCTTGAAAACGATGGTGTGTTCACCTATCGAGCCACCGGTGATTGTCGAGGACGTAAACTGGCTGCAATGCCGTAAGTTGTTTGAACATTCTATACGTCGGGAAAAGCTCAAGTTCCACGTGCGCAAATGTATTTCGTGATTCCCGTTAATTTTTCCGATTTCTGATCTATTATTAACGTTTTCGTTGCGAGTTTAACTGAATCTGTGATATGAACGAAATCTTAAGAGCAAACCGTATTTTCATCGGCTTCAAACCGGATTTCCGTCAGGGATCTTTAATACGACATTTGCGTTGATTGTGACGCATAATGCATCGCTTACGCGCGAAAGAGCTAAGAGGAATTGCATTAGGTTTCATTATGAGAAACAGTTAACATCGTAATTAACCATTTACTGCATTTTGTAATTACCATATTTGTTCCTAGCGCAGTAAATATGAAGTTCAAGATCTGTGCATCAAAGTGAGAAAACTACCCCTGTTGAGTGAGAGAAAGATATCAACACAACGGACATTACTTCAATATTATAGAAACTTCTCTGCCATCAGTGTGTGAGATTTATATTTTGCAGTAAAGCTTGAGCCAAATCTCAAGGCTCGTATTTAATTGAACTTCATTCATACCCCACTGCTATTAATTACATTCTTAGTCAAACGTCCAAACCTACGAAGACGTAATTTTTATATGCATCAAATATGTAACTGAGGACTCCCGTGTATGATTTCTCTGTCGACAATGAAAATAAAAAGCATTAACATAAGTCTCGTCACTGATACGCGCTACAAGACCTACTGCCATTTTTTAATAAAATAACAATCTCTTCTGTTGATTTTTCCAAATACTTCCCTTCTGACTCCCTTTCATGTTTCGATGCGTGTAACTAATGGCTTTCTTTCAGACTTCAAAGCTGAATTTCCTAATACATTCATCAGTGACGGAAAGTATTAATGTTTAAATATTTCCGTAAGTAATCTTTAATTTAGTTTCAGGTCATCTCTGTTTGAAATGCCAATGATGGGTTGGTAACATAATGTCGTATGTTTTCCCCTGATCATCGATTTCGTATCTACGGACCGTCATTTGTGAAGAGTGATTAGTTTCATTAACTCTGCTTTTAAAACAGTCCTTAATTACTTCCGCACAGTGACGTTGAACCCACTTGCCACCTCGTTTCTCTTAGTCATGGTATGTCTCTCAGTATGCGATCCATTTATGAATTTTATTCATTTTCTCGTATTAATCTCCTCTTTTCTTTTATTTAAAAGTTGAGGCATATTTTTGTAGAATATTTTACGGAGTGCCTGCATACAAAAGAATAACTCCACCTCGCTTTACTGATGGTGTTGCCACTTTTACTTTAATCGTGTCTTTTGTCTGGCTTACTTGTGACTGTGAGCAGACAGACCCACATTTCATCAAGCCACACTACTTAATCGATGTGACTGACGGGTGTGCCTTGAAGAACGGTACAACCATGCAACTATATCTTTTCCCTCCACTTACTGCTTACAACCACAGAAATTTCCGTAGTGAAAAATTAATTTGTAGAGAACTACAAATAACAACACGTTATAGAAATCCTTTTTCCTTTAAGACGACTGATAATTTATCGAACGTCAGATGCTTTATTCTGCAGTAATTACCACAAACACGAGGGCATATTGCTTCCATATCAAATGATTCTGTAGTCGGCAATCCGCTTTTCCATACGATGCTTTTTTTTTCTCCAAGAGATTCCAACTGCTCTCTGCTGATTTTCCTTTTTCAAACGTTTCCTTGCCAATCTTGCAATAATACTTTCATTTACATGTAAAGCTACAGCATTTTTTTTAGATCACGCTGTTAATAGAACCGGGCCACCATTAACGTTTCGTTCCTCGAAGTAAATGCTCAACGCTCAAATACGAATAGTTTCTCTCGGCTGACCTCGGGAAGCGATTCGATAGCCAAGAGAGTGATGTCGAACGTGAATTTTCTCGACGATGCACTTGTTTAGAACACTGTTCGTTATCAAACAATATATCGACAAATAATTGTAGCGATAAATAAAATAATAGACTCCCATAGCCGTAAGACTTGAAACAACACACTACAGCACTGCTTATAACAAAGGCACCAAAGGATAGCAAGCTGCTTGAAATCGAAATGTAGCACAAGCGGGGAATATTGTAATTCTGGGGCCGAAGATTTGGCAACGATAGGTGATTGCGATTGCTGCCGGCTTCTGTGAAATTGTAGCTCCCCCATGAGTCTCACTCCACTACCTTCTTGGTAGCTGTCGTCTTAAAGTAACTCTTAAGAGGGTACAATGTCCTGTGAGCAACAAGAGAAGCTGTTTATCCAGATAAGTTCGCATTGGAGGTTCCTTCTCCCCTCTGACACTTTTTTTTCTTATTCATAAGAGCCCACGGATGCTTGTGGATTCTGAAGATACTTACTGAAGTATTTTTGATCACTCGTTTCTACACACCTTGTTTCCTAGTGATATATTGCCGCCGGCCGGAGTGGCCGAGCGGTTCTAGGCGCTACAGTCTAGAAACGCGCGACCGCTACGGTCGCAGGTTCGAATCCTGCCTCGGGCATGGATGTGTGTGATGTTCTTAGGTTAGTTAGGTTTAAGTAGTTCTAAGTTCTAGGGGACTGATGACCTCAGAAGTTAAGTACCATAGTGCTCAGAGCCATTGGAACCATTTTTTTATATATTGCCAGAATTATGGTAAACTTCCGTGTTACAATCATTACCATCCACGGAAATATGTTGTTGTAAACAATGAAGCATTTAAATAATACGCTCTTCTGGTTTTATCTGGGTTGGATGGAGACTCTGTGAATGTTTGTAATTGTATAGACTAACCGACGTGGCGTAGAGGTTAGCACACTGGACTGTTATTTGAGAGGACTGTTCAAATCCGAGCCCGGCCATCCAACTCAGGTTTTCAGTGATTTCCTTAAACAGCTTAAGACAAATGCCGGGATGGTCCCTACGAAAGGGCACGGCCGATTTCCTTCCCCCTCCTTATCCAATCCGAGCTTGTGTTCCATCTGTAATGACCTCGTTGATGATGGGACTTTAATCGCTGATCTTCCTTTTTTTATAATTATAACGATGAGGAAACTACTCTACAAACCGTAATATCTTTGAATGGACGATTTATACCTAGTTTTGAGCCCACGTCCAACTTCGGACAACGGTAAATTACATATTGAGATCTTAACTTTTCCCGGCGAATTGAATGTTCAAATAACTTACGGGTTTGCTGCCGGGTAACATCGTCGAACACCGCCGATATTTCGACGATTTTACCCGGCAGCAAACCCGGAAGTTATTTGAACAAATTACATATTGTTTATTATACGTGTTGTACTTTGTCTGTCCCTCTAGTCAACCTACTATGTAGGAGCCATTGTGTACATTTTATTATTTTTAAAAACGAATGGTTTCTCTACATGAGAAACAAGAATTGTACGCCGTAGTTTGAAGAATGATCCGAAATTAGGTACCGATGGAATATCGTTCGTCCGTAGCTCGTGGTCGTGCGGTAGCGTTCTCGCTTCCCTCGCCCGGGTTCCCGGGTTCGATTCCCGGCGGGGTCAGGGATTTTCTCTGCCTCGTGATGACTGGGTGTTCTGTGATGTCCTTAGGTTAGTTAGGTTTAAGTAGTTCAAGTTCTAGGGGACTGATGACCATAGATGTTAAGTCCCATAGTGCTCAGAGCCATTTGAACCATTTTTGAAGATCGTTCATTTAACGAAATTATGATAGGTTCTCAGGCTCCTCTCATTGTTAAAACAAGAAATCCGCTGGCACATAAGTTGGCTAACTAAATTCTCATCTCTGTGCAGTGAAAAGGGGCCAGGGGACTGTTGTGGGTTTTGCAGCTCAGCGTCTTAGTGAAACGGGGGCCATTAGGAGCGGAGAACAGCTGTTCGAATTAGTTTACGTCTGGGGAAAGAATTAGCCAGTGCATCTTAAGTCTTCATGCCCACGACCGCTGAAAGAAAAGGTAAGAGATTGGTGACAGGTCTGTATGGTTCCCAGTACATAGGAGACTCACACTTTGACAGTGTGTAGCTTCGGCTGCGAGATATCTGGGAAGAAGGGCCGGCCAAAATAGCAGCACAGCTGTCCATCGGCTTTGGCGCGGAGCTTTGACGCGGTCGCACTGTCTCGGATGCATCCACCCTTCTCCGCCTCGAGGAGGCTCCTCCGTAGCCAAGAGGATCCACGGAGGAAAAAAGAAAAAGGATGTCGTTGGCGGTGAATTGGGGAAAGGATGAAGGCGTGTGACGCAAGCAGCGTGTCGGTGTGGCAACAAGGCTGAAGAAGAGCGCCAGCAGCGGTGGCGGCACACTGACCCACTTCGCCCTCCCCCCCGCAAGCCCACTGCTTATGCTAAGAGGCGCGCGCGCCCAACCGCTCTCGCCCGTCGTTCGTAGGAAACTTTCCTTATCACCGTCGGAATCGCGGTCTGTTCCTTGTTTACATCGCCGGATTCTTCCATTGGTTTGCCTCTTCCGACACACTCAGGATGAGATCATTGCGAGTGTCATGTCGGTGGCACGCCGAGTCTGCTAGCGGGCGCTTTCACCGTTTCACGGCAATTACCCGGGCCAGAACGCTTCAGCTGCGCGGGACTGCAGGGGCAGTATTATGGTGCACCGTAAAGCGTTGTACTGTATTCTCCCGCCGCAGATGGCTCTTTATTTTGGTCTGCGGCGAAACTGCCAGCCATTACACGAGAAATTACCAGGTGGTTATAATTAAAATGCAGCCACTCACAGAGGTTCAGTGTGAGCTGCAATTGTCGTACAGCAGCGAAACTTACCAAATACTATAATGCGTTAATGCAGGAACCGATTTACGCTGGAAAAGAATTGTTCCAATTTTTGCCACGAGCTGCAAATCTTGCGCTGTGAATGCAAGAAAGACGCATAGAAATGTTTCTGTATGTTATGGATTAGGAACGTCACGTGAGTACAAACGGTCGAACTAGTGAGAAAGACATAATGTTGATTTTATTATTAACTGCCGCTTACACTATGAGCACAGGAGACGTCGACGAGATGGTGTATAGCGCCAGATTTGCATATCGTGGCCAAAACTGGAACGATTTTTTTTTTCATTAAATCGGTTCCGCATTGCCAAATTGGCGTGTCTAACTAGTTTTGCTGCCGTGCGATGATTACAGCCCACGCTTGACCTACATGAGTAGCTGCGCTTTAATTATTACGACCCAGCACTTCCCACAGCGACCAAATATTGCCACTCGTCCCTCCTCACTGATGATGTTGGTACAGTAGACTTCAAAACGCGAATTACGAAGAGCTGAGATTACTTTCTGCTGCCGAGAATAAATAAATACATCGGGTCCACGTGAAATGCATAGATACTCAATGACTGTTGACCAGCGGACGGGCTCAAGAACTTTCACAAAGGAAGGTCGATACTCAAATCTCCTGCTATTGTGCAGAGAGTGGTTTTATCTCGATCATGGTCTAGTACCAAACAAAGTAACAGAGAGTAAATTGATCGCCACCGAACGAGGCGGATTGTCTAACTACTAGAGTTGAAATCATCTGACCGGTTTCCCGAAACGATAAATATCAGCAAAAAGAGCCAAAACAGTATTAAACAGAAAAGGAACACACGTTATATCAGCAAAACTGGCGAATCTACCACATACTGAGAAATAAAAAAGAAAGACTTCCAGCTCTCCTGAATAGATTTATTTGGCTTTGGGCTATTGAACAATACTGCTAACAGCTAGGAACAATATAAAATATATGTACAGAGCAATAACAATCTAAAACGTTGGAACAGCAATTTAAAATTATTTTACACTGTTCATACTGCTACAATACATATAGCTAAGGAAACTTCAATTATTGATTAGAGACAAAATTGAAAACAGAAAGAACTAGACAGAGATCTGAAAGGATACACCTGCGTATTATGGTTTCTATGCAACAACAGATAGAACAAAGAAAAATCAAATATATACGCTACAATCTCGCAGGAAACAAAACAAGGTTTTGCGTACTTGAAGATGGTCATGACATAACAAAATTCGTGCACTTGTTCGATTCGAAGGGACACCTATAGTTTCACAAGGTTTTGCTGCAAGCTGTTCTGCATTCCTTTCAAGAAGCTGCAGGAAAATATCAAGTGGTTGACATCTCCTTTTTCTTACTACTGACAGTCGCTGACCCGACGTATACGTCCACTTATCCGTAAACTACTTGTCATTTCTATCAACTTAGTGAACCGTGCAGTACTGAGTGGAATACGTGCATATGTTGCACGAGATGCTTTGACAATGCTGCACTTCACTCATAGCAAAAGGTGTACTGGATCGGATAAGTCATGTGTCACACCTGCTACATTCACGAAAAAAAGTACTGCTTCTTTCTTACACACCGACGCAGTATATCATTCATACTTTATGGAGCAAAGTGCGCGTTTTTACAAGTATTTCTGAGTTTGATTACATCTATGGCAACATTTGAATGAGGTATTTATGTTACGTACGCCTTCACACATTTGGAATCTCCTCTTTTTATACGAGATGTTTCTTGAAGTCTACAAGAGATCTTGAATACTCATGCACTGCAATCGAATAAGTATTTTATTTTTCACGTAATTCTGTTTCCTAGTTCACAATGTTTGTGCTTTGTCGCAAGCAGGAGAGTACCGTTCGACGGTTAAAAGTCAGCGATCGCTGTCACTTTCCGGTTGTCCATTACCGACTTCACACAAGTCCACTGGCGCCTGTATTCAACCTAAGGAATAATGTAAACGTTACTTATCTCCTTGCTTTACGAAACTGTTGTGAACGGAAAGGGAAGTGGTTGCTGCACGCCGGCTCTCTGCCTCTCCGGGAATTTGTAGAGGACCTGCTGAATACTGTGAACCGATATAATGTATACTACACATAAACTGCTGACAAAATACGATAATCTCAATTATATTTCGCCGTAAGAACTGAAACCCTTTTCTTAACAGCTTCTCAGTATTGTTTTCACTATGGTTCATGTTCATTGTCGAGAGGCTTTGGAGACTTAGATGTTTTCCGGCTAGTAAAAATAGTTTTCTTTTAATCTGATTCTTCCCCCTTGTAGTCTACTTTCCCTAATGCCGTCAGCGCCATATGTTAAGCTCTTTCTTCCCAGGTCAGACATAAATGCGCATTATGAATAGAAACAAGCACTGAATCGGCAGATGGGGTTATCTTCTACTACTGGAAACATTTTCAACCAAGCTTATGCTCAGTAACGTCGTTTAGTTATCTGATTTTATCAGATAACATGCGAGTGTGTTTACAACACACACACACACATATATATATATATATATATATATATATATATATATATATATATATATATATATATATATATATAGAGAGAGAGAGAGAGAGAGAGAGAGAGAGAGAGAGAGAGAGAGAATTCCAGTGCGAGCTGGAATTCCAAAACCACTTATCAGTGATACAAATGCCAGCAACAGAAAAACGTGTTGCTGAAGGCATAAAATCTGAACTGTGGAGCAACGGAAGAAAGTCATTTGGTCGGATGAGTCTTGTTTCACACTCTTTCCAACTTCTGGCCGAGTTTACGTTCCAAGAGTAAAACGTGGTGAGGTTCGGTGATGATTTTGGCAGCCATGTCGCCGTATTCCATAGGCCCCAGGGGAACTCTACGAGGTCGCGCTATTGCCAGCGAATATATGACAATTTTGGTTGATCAGGTCCATCCCATGGTACAGTGTTTGTTCCTAAATCGTGATGCTGTGTTCCAAGACAACAGGGGCCCTGTACACACATTTCGCATGGTCCAGGACTGGTTTTGTGAGCCCGAAGACGAATTGTCTCACCTTCCTTGGCTACCGCAGTTTTCGTATCTCGACATTAGTGAGCTTATGTGATCAGCTTTGGAGATAATGGTGCATGACCGTTACCCATCTCTATCATTATTACCTGACGTTGCCATTATTTTGCAGGAAGAATGGTACAGTTTACCTCGAAAAGAATACAGTACTTGTACGTGTCCATTTCGACAGGACTGGAAGATGTTTCGAGTATCCACGGGTTTCCTACGCCGTACTGGTAACGAGATGTGTTTTCGGTGTTTCCGTAATTTTGTCCACCACTGTAAGCTTTAAAAATCCTATTATTCTTCTTTGAGGCACAACCGATGTTACTTTGTTACTGTGAAGTATTCACTGTCCAGTTCTATTAGTCAAATATACCTGGAGCCCACCACATATTTGCGAGGATACTCCGTATGATGGTATCTCCGCTAGCGCCTCATGCACTTGTAATGCGCGGTCGACTGAAATAGGCACGATATTTGCATTTCGGTGTAACGTTGAGTTTGACGGTGGTGCGGTCATTGGGAGGAGGAGCACGGCCCGAGCGCGCGCGCGGTTTGCTAAAGGAGAGGCTCGGCGCGCGGCTGCCGCCGTTGCGTCACTCCAAATAGGCCACTTGCAAAATACCCACTACCTCGCCAGCAGCCGCCGCAGCACATCCGGCACGCAGCGCCCCCGCCAGCTAGGCAACACACGCCGCTGCCTTGTCCACCTGGACACCTCACCCGGCGCTACATCTTACCACTGTTTACATCTTCACTATCTCGTCCGTCACCGTGTAAATAAGCTCTCGGTATCAACAACACCTCTTACGCGTAAGAACCATCCCGTTATGATTAGCTGTAGTTATTGATCTCCCTAAATTATTTAGAACCATACAAACTGTTATTCGACCGTGATTGTTAAAATTTGTAAACCGGTTTCATCTTATTTTATAAATAAAAGTTCGTCAATTGTCTGTATTTCGATGTTTATTTCTGATACTTAATTTCGTAGCGAAAGCTCAATGGTCAAAGTTTCCAAGATGTACTTGAGGTTTTCCGTTATCTGATGGAAATAGTCGCATCTCAGAGGAGTTATGATGTATTTTAAAAAAGCGGCACTATAAAATACCTTCAGATTATGAGAATCTGCTTCAGTGCTGGTGCATGACGAAATTCCTTGAAGTTTTTGCCTTTGGTTGTACATGCAGAGTGTCCGAAAAAAAAACCGACAGACCTTTTTTTTTTTGGGACATCCAGTATAGCGCCAAGAAAATTGAGTTATAAACATAGAAAATAAGACATCCTCTACATTCATAGACATTTGCTTTAAGTTGTCCTACCTTGTAGATACGATACATTGGAGAAGTATTTGCTCCGAAATACGGGTTGGAGATAAAAACTGAAAAACACAGAGACCACGCACAAATCTTTCATTGTGTCTGCATGCCTCGTGAAAATATCTTGGATTCGCTTAAAAAAGGTTTTATCTTGTTTAAATTATTTTGTTGCTGCAAAGTGTTTCGAGGTGAGAACTGTTCAACAGTCAGAAATGACAATACCAAAAAAATTATCGTAGTACATACAACTCTTAATACAGTAGTTTGTAGTCTCTGGTTGTGTTGTGGACCGCCTGCGTAGAAAGAGAAGTATAAGACGTTTGATATAGTGTTCACTTCGTCTGCTGGTCCGTTGCTAACACGATAATGTATATAATCACTCACCCTGTTCATAAAAAAAATAGCTGCTGTCTTGTGACGTGTTCTCCTTTATTGCCGCTATCTGGTGTTTTCTTGTCCATGGTTTGTAGTATCATAAAGTGCACTAACGATGCGTCGATAACTGCGTACAACACCACTGTATACCAGAATCTAGGTGGCAATCAAAACAAAGCTTTGTTAGACTTCACTTGATTCTAGTGCGTTCTCTCTAATCTATTTATTTTCGGTACAAACGTCGAGAGATATGGACGCTTTGTGAGATAAATTAAACTTTTTATATTACTGTAATCGCTGTTACATCATCTCGGAGTAGCTGATGTTATGAAACTGAACCTTAATTCCTTTGCAATAAACTGACAGTGTTCTTTCCGCTTTAGTTGTAATGCTGAAGTGTAACCCGACTCTTGCTTTTACAAAAACAGCATTTATAGATTTAAAACGGGTTTTGTCTTGGCTTTTATGTAAATTAGATAGGTACTTACAGCCAGTGTTTCTTTTCGATATCGTATCTATATCGCTTCTCGGAAATTCACACTGAAGTGCCTGGCAGGGGGTTCATCGAACCACCTTCAGACTATTTCCCTACCGGTGTACTTCTGAACACCTCGTGGGAAATATGAACACTTAAATCTTTCCGTACGAGCTCAGAAATTCGAAATTTGTGATAAGGTCTTACGGAACCAAACTGCTGAGGTTCAAATGGTTCAAATAGCTCTGAGCACTATGGGACTTAACATCTATGGTCATCAGTCCCCTAGAACTTAGAACTACTTAAACCTAACTAACCTAAGGACATCACACAACACCCAGTCATCACGAGGCAGAGAAAATCCCTGACCCCGCCGGGAATCGAACCCGGGAACCCGGGCGCGGCAAGCGAGAACGCTACCGCACGACCACGAGCTGCGGACAACTGCTGAGGTCATCGGTCCCTAAGCTTACACACTACTTAATCTAACTTCAACTAACTTACGCTAAGGACGACACATACACCCATGCCCGAGGGAGGACTTGAACCTCCGACGGGGGGAGCCGTGCGGACCGTGACAAGACGTCTGAGACCGCGCAGCTGCCCTGCGCGGCACGAGCTCTGATTTATTTTATTACGATGATCATTTCTCCCTGTGTAGGTTGTCGCCAATAAAATGTTTTCGCATCCAGAAAAGAAAGATGGTGATTGAAGTTTCGTGAAAAGAAACGGGACGAAAGACGCCTTTTGTTTTAATGACTGCCACTCCAACTCGTTTATCATCACCTTGGCGATAATACGAAACGAGCTGTCCTTGTTTGGACTTTTTCGATGACTTCCGTAAATGCTATCTGGTAAGGATCCCATCTCCCACAACAATCCCCTAGCAACGGACAAACGTAGTGTAGGCAGTCTCTTTAGTAGACCTGCTGCATCTTCTAAGTCTTCTCCCAGTAAAACGCAGTCTTCGGTTTGCCTTTCCTACAACATTATAAGTGTGATCATTCCAATTTAAGTTATTTGTAATTGTAATTCATAGGTATTTAGTTGAATTGGCAGCCTTTAGGTTTGTGTGATTTATCGTGTAACTGAGATTTAACGGATTTCTTTTAGTGCTCATGTGGATGACTTCACACTTTTTCTTATTTAGAGGCAACTGCCACTTTTCGGACACCATTTCCTCCTCCTCCTCTTCCTCCTCCTTCTCCTCCTCTTTCGAATAGCTGTCTTCCATGAATGAAACTCTGTATAGCTTAAGGAATGGATTTAAATGTTTTTCCCAGCACAAACTTAGATTCAGCTCGCTTTTATTTCACCAGCGACTGTTTCTTGTGGATATTTCTATGAGAGTTCAACAGAACTTGGTGAAATTTTATATAAACATTAGACATAGCTGGATTAGGGTCACCGGCGGAATCATTTTCATTTTTCGACAGAATCGCAATAGTATCACGAAATTTATTCCACATTCATTAGAGACTTTCTTCGGCGAAGACTGCACAGTCACGTTTTCGCTACTTTGGAACATGTTCCTTTTAGTGTTATCTTTGTCTCCCTTTTGTAATTTCTCACATTGCCATCACAATGAAAATGGTATTAGCCCTTTTTGCTTTATGTTCAGCGAGCGAAATTTTCATAGAGTGCCGTCATCAAGTGATAAGTGGAAGTCACCAGGACATGGGAAAAACAACTGAAGGAGGAGGTCAGAGTTTAACATCTCGTCGACAGCGAGATCATTAGAGACAGATCAGAACCTCGGAATACTGAAGGATGGGGAAGGAAATCGGCCACGCCCTTTTCAAAGGAACCACCCCGGCATTTGCCTTTGCGATTTAGGGAAATCACGGAAAATCTTATCTGGATGGCCGGACTTGAATTTGAACCGCCGGCCGCGGTGGCCGAGCGGTTCTAGGAGCTACATTCTGGAACCGCGCGACCGCTACGGTCGCAGGTTCGAATCCTGCCTCGGGCATGGATCTGTGTGATGTCCTTAGGTTAGTTAGGTTTAAGTAGTTCTAAGTTCTAGGGGACTGATGACCTCAGAAGTTAAGTCCCATAGTGCTCAGAGCCATTTCATTTTCAACTGCGCCACCCCATTCGGCGAAAAGACATTGTAAGCTGTTATTTAGTTCAATTAGAAAAAAGACAAACCGTTTACCTACATAAACGCTGATTCTCTACAGCAAAAATATTTGTAACGTGTCAGCACATCTAATCGTCCTTCCCGAAACTGCTTTAGTGAACATCGAAAGGCGGCGTAAATGGAGGATTAATTCGCCCAAAACCGTTGACTTAATTGTCCACGATGTGTCCGTGCAGGTCGGGTGAGCCAACTTTTCGAAGTTTGCCAGAGCTGTGCTGGGAGGTATTGTAACCGGTTTCGTCACGGAAAGTGGTCCTCAAACAAGAAATTACAGCACTTCCTCCAAAATCCTGGCTCTTCGCGGAGAAAGGGGAACGGAATACTGTAGTACGTGGTAGATATGGACACTCGGGAATTACTTTTTTGTGCCGGTACGAAAAGTACGCTGGCGGCGGCTGTCTGCGGCATGGCTCGCAGCGTTTTTTCCAGTTGTGTCAGCGCGGCGCGCAGTGTGGCAAGTGTGTTGCTGCGACCCGCTTAGGAAGCAGTTCAAGGCGACGCGGTTTCTTCGTTACTCTCGACGTCAACTTTCTCTATCCTGATTCTGTCTTGCGGGCCGCCGCAAGAGGAAACGAAACAAGGAAGACGAGTCACCGCGAGTGCAGCGCCTGCTATGATTACACTGTTGTTTGTTCTGACTCTGCTACCATCTCGATTTTGTTAGCCCGTTCTGTGCATTTGTGAAGCTGCCTTCCAGTCCCACTCAGCTTGAAAAAAATTGCAACTGTTATTTTTCCTCGAATCTCGTGAAGTCAGAGTCGAACTGTCACACTAAAATATTGCGCTGTGTCATCCCTAAGGGAGTTTCAGATGTTACAATACTCCTTTATTGTATTCATTAACGAAAGGGACGTGAAAAGAAAAACTGCTTATGCCTCCCTGACATCTGTTGTTATTACTCAAATTCGCGATCCCAGTGAGAGTGATACAGGCTACAGAGGACGAAGGAATATTTGCACTAAAACCGGTTTTTTAATTTTCTATGTATTATTAAGTGTCCTTCTTAAACAATGTGCCAGCTGAGACTTTTCGTCATACAATCGTGCTATCAATCAACTTGCGTAAGCACGATGTACCCTGTTATTGAAAACTCGTGCGAATCCCACAGTACTAACAAAATCTAAGAGAATTCAAAAAATCCACAGGTTCGCTCTATGTAAGTTTCAGGTGCCTCTGCGTGACATGTTTCAAATTAAACATTTATGGTTGCTTCTCCCCTCACCCCTTTGTTTTATAAGCATTTAACTGTCACTTTGTGATTAGACGCGAAGTATCATTGGTGGCCTTCTGTAATTTCATGTTTCGTTTTATAAAAACCACAGTTTTGAAAGGTCTGTATACCAGTTTCACAATAACTGTTTTTTCTCAATAGTAACATATTTATGAAAGAATTCTGACAGTTATTAATCTCTACTGAGATCATCTCTTCTGTTCTCAACCTGTCAGTGCGGGTTTAAAACTAGTTACCCACACAGCACAGAATTCTTTATCAAAATTGCGTTTCCACTATGGTTACTGTTTTCCATTGCCCAAGCTTGTTGAGGGTGAACCAGAACTCTCCCGAAAACCTTTCAGAGGCTGTTCAGAGATATATTCTGAGTATTTTGGAAGACGGCAGATGTTTCCAAACTTTTCCTCTGACGGAACACTTTAAGAATCCTGCTACTTCGACTGAACGCAGTTTTAATTTTGAAGGTCAATAAAATCTTTAAAAAGGGAGAAAACTTGTTTTTTTCGGTGATTACTTCAATTTTCAGTCATAAATAATAACACAAAAATCACAACAGAATTTTGAGAAATAATTAATGTCGTCAAAATTTCGAGAAACAAAACCGGTATCTTATTAACAATTTTTCACCAGCACATTTTGGGAAACCCTGGTATAAGGGAATTCAGGGTTCCAGCGGCTCTTTACAGAGTATTAATGTAATTATAATTTATTTGCTAGGCTGCCGCAGTCAACCTTGTTTCTGTGAAAATATCTTCACAACAGTGACAAATCCTGTAATACGTAATCACCGAAAAGTAGAAAACAAAACACAGTTAAATACAACAGTACAGATGCAAAAATGCTGTGACGTCGTTGTTGTCGGTGCGGGAACAAAAATGGCTCTGAGCACTATGGGACTTAACAGCTGTGGTCATTAGTCCCCTAGAACTTAGAACTACTTAAACCTAACTAACCTAAGGACATCACACACATCCATGCCCGAGGCAGGATTCGAACCTGCGACCGTAGCAGTCGCGCGGTCCCGGACTGCGTGCCTAGAACCGCGATACCACCGCGGCCGGCAACAACACTGATACAGTCAACCGCTCTTTTGTTTCCCATACTTTTCCCACATTCTTTTCCGAACTGCATGTGTACCGCTCTCAAATAAAACTGTTAGCATAAATTCATTTGTGTATGTTGCACATACATGCGTGCCAGTAAGTTTAAAATGATACTAGAGAAAATCGCCAGACTGTTTCACGGTCGCCAGTGAATAATGAATTTAGCATTTCTCGTTTTTTCTTGCCCTCCACCCCTCCCCCTCGAGGCTTAAGTCCAAAAGAGGGATATGCAGTGGTTGTTTTTCATCGTTTTGTTTTAGCGCCCGGGTTTGAACTCGCGTCGATAACGGGGTCATCAGGGGCGGCTTAACCTAGCCTTATGCATAGGAGGCAAACAGCGCCACTATCTGTTTACGAAACGTGTCAGATGGTTGGAATATGAATTGTATTATATACGGCTGTGAGCAGAATAGGTGAAGCGGTGAAACATTGAAGGTTGCTGTACGTATACAGAAAAATGCAGCACGGATGGTCGTTGCTTTATTCAGTTCGTGTGGAATTCCGATGTTTTAGTTGTGAAATAATAAGAAGTTGGACTCACTTATTTTGCAGTAAGCTACTGACAGAATTTCAGACACAAGAATATAATTCATACTGCTGATGCCTGCATATTGCCACGCTTCATCACTGTAATGAGAATAACTTCTCACTTCACCTCGACTGAAGCAAATTACTTCAGCGCACGCTTCATAGTGATTTGCAGAGAACAGAATCAGAGTAGACACAGTTACATGTCCGTGAAAAACGTCTTTAATATCTTACATTGGTCACCGTGTCTGTACCAGGATTCTTTCGATATGCTGAATGAGCGAAATACTTTTGCGCGGCCCCAGTGCCAAGAAAAAGGCAACACTTGTCTTCAGTTGGGAAGTATCAGTAACTAAACGAGTGCAGAGGTTCACAGAAACAAAACACGACCTTCTGTCCGCCAAGTGCACGTAGCTACTGCACACTCATGAACTTTTATGAGAACCATTCGTCTTACGGAGCGAGCGCACGCGTAATTTATATTTTGATGATCGCGCCGTAACGTCCCCTTCAGTGATGGGGTGTAGGAAAGTGACTGTCTGTGATAATCCCAATCCCTCATGTTATAATTCTCACTACTGAGACCCATAGTTCTATAACAAAATTGACTCTGGCACGTCCTCACCTATGTTAGAATCAGACGATTTGAAAAGATACAGAGACTTAAATTAGAATTCAGCGCATGCCTATCTGACCGGAGTAGTGTGACTAGTTTTTTGCCCTTTTCTCTCAATAAGGCAAGCTATTAGTGTGATCGTTTCAATACCACGCCTTAGCAGCTCACTCTGTGTAAGACGTATTTCGTTATAACATAATCTGAACATTTGTAGTTGAGTCATTATATTCATATGTTCTGTAGACGTGGACGTAGAGGAAACTTGAACAACAACAAGAACAACAAAAATTTTTTGCTGCCCGACAAGTAAGAGATGAGGCAGCGGCATGGTTTCCATCTTGTGTGTTTGCGGGTCATCGCATGGGCGTGGATATGTGCCCTCGCTTCGCGCGACAGCGATTAGCGACTAATGACGCGGGGGCGCTGCGCGATCGCGTTTTACAATTACCGAACTTCTTCTTCTGTAGTTTTCCAGTAAGAGTCGTGTAAAGGACTCGCTTAAATTTCCTTTACCACTTCAATTGAAAATATTCTACGAAAAAATGCTAACGAACAATATACATGAGCTACTGGTTATGTAAGCAGTATGTTACGGTACAGCCCCATTTCATACCCCAGGCTCTAAATATACAAACATACCGTAGCAAGCAAATGTTTATGCAGTAGCCTATTAAACGCAAGGGTCTGGCATCGTAGTACACCGTATCCAGTAACCTGCATGAGTATCAATATGATATATAGCTGCTTTTTCACTCTCGTTCATGTTATCTTTTGTCTGATTAATAATTTTGATATAATTGGTGATCAATGAACACTGTAAAATACTGTTAGAAGTGCTTCAAACTTCTGATACCTAACCATCAGAGAATCTGTGTAAATCAGAATGTGTGTCAACAGTGGTAATGGAGATACGAAGTACGCACGCACCATCACCTCGAAGCGGGCACTTGATACCGAGAAACTGCATAAGAGTATGGGAATATGTCCCGTCGTGATTTAAACAAAAACTTCGCGGATGAGGTATCATTCCCAACGAAAACTGCAGTGGATATTGCGAATGCTCGTAGTTGTTTTAATTTATAGAAAAGTAACGCGACAGGTACATCGGGACGAGTCACTAGAAAAAACTGTAATTCTAGTTGCTTCGTAAGGAAAAAAGCATAGTGTCATCAAAACGAGGATGCTGAAACCGAGTGCTGGACGCAGGAACACGACTGGTTTCGTATGTGCCCGCGGCCAGGCTAGCTTTCACTACACCAGGACGAGTTTCTCGCGCCGTACAGACGTCAGCGTCGGTTTCCACGTTCGTGGGATCTTTAGAAAAGGACCGGCCTCGTGAAATATTCGTGCCAAGCTCTGGGAGCTAAAACTGGCTCCCGTGTTGCGTCGTGGAAGGGACGTAACAAATCGTTTGTGGCACTCTTGTTCAGTTTATTATTTCTAAATTAGGGACTTAACGTTTCAGAAGAGGAAATAAGGGAATACCCGATACATTGGTCAGCATGGTAGTAAGGATTCTACAGGAAATGCCAGTGCGGAATGTGTGTCAACAGTGGGATGTAATCCAGTAAGAACAACAACTCCAACACAATTGATGGCGACTATAGTGGCAATAGAGTGCAGCGTCCCTGTCCACCTGTCATTATCAAAGATTTTACTATGGGTCAAAGTGGTTGCTGGGATTGTTTCGTCGCTGGCGCATCTTTCCCATACTCATATTCTTGATAAAATACAAAGACAGCGCTGATGACATTGTTACTTCATCAGCACTAGAACCAAAAATTTATTTCTTTGTTCGAATAGTTTTACGAAGTTTCACAGCTAAGTTCACCGTATAACACTTAATCTTAACCGTAGTACACTCTTTTTGCATCAAAATTAATGTTACTAGAAGGTAAGTATCAGAACGTACAGACGTTCTAGTCTTGCTATTGCTGCCAAGTCAGACTCGGACACTGTTCTTTATTAAATTTTTACCAGTCGGGGATAGAAAGGTCGTCACACCAATTAGTTAAAATAAAATAAATTTACCAAATTGTGAAAACACCTGGCCCCATACAACGACACGAAGGTTAAGGCAGAGATAGGTATCGTTATCGTTTTCCGCCTCTAAAGCTACACCAATACGAGCCAGAAGGTATAAGTTTAATACACGTTTTTATTTTCAAGATCCAATCCATGACACGGTCATCTGTCATATTGTTTTTCAATTAAAGCCGGACAGTGCACCGGTTTTTTTTTTTCACGTTTCGCAAGTAACTGGACGAAAAATAGTCTTTGACGGGACTGAAAAGATCTTTATTCCAGAGAAGAATGGAACTAAACTTAATGGCAGATTAAAACTTTGTGCCGGACCTGGGCTCGACCCGGGACTTTTACCTTACGTGGGCTAGTTCTCTACCGAGCAAGCTACCCAGCTCGGTAGACCACTTGCCCACGTAAGGCAAACGTTCCGGGTTCAGATCCCAGCCCGACACACAGTTTTAAGCAGCCATTGAGTTTAAGATCAGCGGACACTCAGCTGCAGAGCGAAAAATTCATTCTAAGTGTTGAACCGCAGAAAAAGCTTCTGAAATATTCCTCGAAAATTTCAGACAGTTCTGAGGAAAGATTGTGCCAAAAGCACATGATAATCATATTGGCAACAGCAAACTGGCTGCAGGGAAATACATTGCTTTCTTTTTTACATTATTACATGTCTATTTAGGAAGGAGTTTGAAGCTCAGATGTAAACACTTCGTTTTACAGATAGTGGCGCTCTTGTATACGTAAATTATACAGTTCTTGGTACAAAGATATATCCTTAGAACAGATGTGAGTCCGGATAACGATATTTTAAAAACGCGTGTTTCTTTCCGAATGTTCGCCAGCTGTACGAAGTGTGATTTACAAATCGCTTTATAACGTTTTTGTGAATCCGTGGATACAGTATAAGAATAGGGCTCAGTTAAAAGCTGGAATGATAGTGAGGCAGATACTGATGAATTAAATGTGAAAAAAGTTTATGTTAGTAGTTGGTGATCTGTAATATTGCGAAATTAAAAATTGTGAATAACGAAAACTAGAGGGATCTTAAATAATAATAAAGTGGGCCTATTTCATATCTCTTTTCTGCAAAAGAAAAAAACCTGTTGCTTTATATGCCGACAACAGTTCTGCCCTGCCTTGCTTCCATTCCCACAGTCATCTACAACGAGATAATCACAACGCTATCCTGTACATTCATTATCATAGTTTTAAAGACGCCACAGTTTCACGCTTTACACAGTACGCTTTGGAAAGGAGAGTGACACGAATAAAGTACTGTAATGTAGCCTACGAAATCTCATAAAAATGGCCTAAACTTTATGATTATGACGGTATATGGAAGAACTATCGTGAAATGCTCAATGTGTATAACGCCTCAATGCGAATGTAGGAGGAGGATCTCTGTATGTGTGCTGTTAATGATTATGGATATGTCCCTGCAGGGCGTAAAGTAATTAGTAGCGACAGCTCGTACGAGCGAAATTACACGATAACAGAAGCAAAAAGTTCCAGTAAACATGAGTCCGCAATGTGTAGCTATGACCCATCACTGAGTTCAGTTATTGTCCTAGTTACTATAAGGGGCGATCAGAAAGTTTCGTTTCGAAGTCCATCGGAAAGCCTACATCTCAAAATGCATTTTTACTAACTAGGACAATATTTCGTGTTGAAGTTAGTGACGTCTTGTAACCACTGTAATATCCCTCCTTCGCTTGAGTTTATTTTGATCAGGTTTATTATATTCATTTTTTTTGTTTCAGTTTGACTATATTTTGCTTTAGTCTCATTTAAAATTACGTAATTATTAACCGTGTCGCCAGGTTTATGGGACAAGAATTATTTCAAAAATATATTATTTGTATTTCGGTTCTTCTGTGTATGGGATTCTGAGAACATAAGAACTATGTCGATTAATAAAGTATAGAAGGCATAAGGGTTATGTTTAAATTAGTGTACCTTCCTTTTGGTGCTTCATTCCAAACTGAGTATCATGTAAATAACCACTCTTTTACATCTGTTCATATATAGTACGCCACATTATTTTCATACTAAGTGCGCCATATGTAACGGCAGAATCAGTTAACGGCGGAACTGATTCCAAGAAGCATCTTGCTGCTTCTAATGTTGAACTAGAACTGAACTCCTCTGGTGTCGCTCACGGCTTCTATAAAATGGAGACAATAGAACACGCAGAGAGTAATGTAAATCTTTGCCCCACTTCTCATAGGTGATAAAATCTGTTTAATATTACGTTTCGATAGGAATTTTACTGCGTTGAAGGCATAAGATAAATACTGAAATACTGCACTGCACATCGGTATTAGTAAACCGCTTTCCCGGAAGCCTTTACCAGTTGCATGTTGCCTATCTGACGGGTTTCAGTGGCAAAAAAAGTTTGATTTTTCATAATTTTGTCGTAATTATTGACCGAATTCAAAAGCTGCAATCTTATGTTAAAAATTAGAAACTATGTATATGCGTGTCTTGCAGTGTAACTAACGGAGCGCAATTAACTCACACTACGTATATCCAATATTTGAGAATGAGATCTCTTAGTGACCTCCAACAGACTTTACACACAATTTAAAACCTGTACGAAACTTTTTCTCGCAGATACCCCTCACAAAATGATGAACGGAAAAACGTTTATCGCTTATTATACTTTCGCTATTCATGCAGTGAAACTACTGCATCAGTATTTCGTTTTAATTTATTGTTTCTTTGATATTAATTCAATTCGCAACACAGTCTTTGCCGGCGGTATCCATATATACCACTAAATGTACCTGCAAAATTATATCGTTACACTACACAGAGTTCGGAAGATATGAGGTCATAAACATGGAGATGCGCGAAGAACTGGGTTTTGCTTAAAACGGAGCGCAAATTACACAGATTATACCCATCCAGGGTTTCAAAATGGTTCAAATGGCTCTGAGCACTATGGGACTCAACTTCTGAGGTCATTAGTCCCCTAGAACTTAGAACTAGTTAAATCTAACTAACCTAAGGACAACACAAACATCCATGCCCGAGGCAGGATTCGAACCTGCGACCGTAGCGGTCTTGCGGTTCCAGACTGCAGCGCCTTTAACCGCACGGCCACTTCGGCCGGCATCCAGGGTTTCATAATGTGAGAGTGCTTAGTGAGTTCCAACCAATTTCAAGCATAATTTCGGACGCTTCCTAAACTTTTTCTCGCTGACATGCCTAAAGTCAAATATTTAACACATTAATGCATTTGTAAAGTAATCAGACTTTTGATCCTGTTTTATACAAGGGAGTTTACTTGCCCACGACTGTCGCACTAAAGTGCCATACTTACTGGAACGTTTTTGCTTGTATTGTCGCATTCTGCCACCCTGTATATAGCCGTACACGCAGAGCCTCCGGGAAGAGGTGGAGGTGGACAGAATACGGAAGCAGCTGGCGCCGGCTGTCTGGCCGGATCGCCGTTGCGGCGGCGGCTCGGCGGCCCGGGAGACGCCTCTGAAAGAGCAGCGCCGGCGGGCGCGGGGGCGGCGGCGGCGGCGGTGCAGTGCGTACCGACGGTGCAGCGTATCGGTTGAGCATATGGGGCGCGGTGCAGGGTGGGGGGTGCTTCCGGCGGTGGCGGAAAGCGAGAGTCGTCCAACTGGGTCAGTGGGGCGCGCGCCGCCGCAGCCGCCAGCCGGGTCAAGGAGAAGCTGCGCCAGCCGGCTCGCACTTTCTCTTCCGCTCACTCGCGCGCCCCGAGAAACCACCACTTCCTCGCCGACAGCCCCCATTCCTCTCGGGCCCGCTGATCCTCTCTGCGGAAAGAAATACCCTCCGAACTTGCTAAGAAGGGCTTCGCTGAGACTGTAATGGACGCTCTCCCGTCGAGATAACCAGCCTTCAGTCCGCTACGAAACACCGACCAGGTTGCATTTTAGTCTGTTTTCCTATTAGTCAGTTCGTACCCGACATGATGTTCACACTAACGATGCATTACTGTTCGTTCGCTCGTCTTCCCCTGTGTGATCCTCTCTGCAGAATGAATACACCTCCGTACAAACTTAAAAAGTCTACTCTTTCTCGCCACCGCTTGGCTGAGACTTTAAAGCTTTTTTTACTCGAGAGATTTTCTTGTCTCAGTGAGCTACTCGTGGCAAGTGAGTTCCTGTCCTCACACTCACGTGTAACGAATGGTCGCTTTTTTTATATGTCGCCACCAAATCTGTGCGTATTCTGAATGTTGTGTGCTCTGCCGTGTGCAGTTCGGCGCCTTACAAGTGAAAAGGAGGTTATGACGGACCGTCCTTTTTACAAAAAGTCCGGATATACTATGAAAATTAAGGCACTAGCGACGACTTTTATAAATGACCTGCGCAAAATGCATAATGGATGGTCTTGACAAAGATCGGTGTAAATTCTCCAGTTCGGAACCACGCGGCTTCTATGGTCGCAGGTTCGAATCCTGCCTCGGACATGGATGTGTGTATGTCCTTAGGTTAGTTTGGTTTAAGTTGTTCTAAGTCTAGGGGATTGATGACTTCGGAAGTTCCATAGTGCTTAGAGCCATTTGAACCATTTTTGAACAAAACGGATAAAATGGAGTCTGTTGTTTCTCGCCACCGCTTTGCTGAGACTTTAAAGCTGCTTTTACTCGAGCGATTTTCTTGCCTCAGTCGGCTACTCGCGGCTAGTGAGTTTACTGCAAGGAAACAGGCGTGTTATCCCTGTCCTCGCACTTAATTTTAACGAATGGTCGCTTTTTTTCATATGTCACCACTAAAACTGTGCGTATTCTGAGTGTTGTGTGCTCTGCCGTGTGCAGTTCGGCGCCTTACAAGTGAAAAGGTGGTTATGACGGACCGTACTTTTTACAAAAAGTCCGGATATAGTATCAGAATTAAGGAACTAGCGATGACTTTTATAAATGATCTGCGCAAAATGCATAATGGATGTTCTTGACAAAGATCGGTGGTAAATTCTCCATTCCGGAACCACGCGGCTGCTACGGTCGCAGGTTCGAATCCTGCCTCGCGCATGGATGTGTAATGTCCTTAGGTTATTTAGGCTTAACTAGTTCTAAGTCTAGGGGACTGATAACCTCAGATGTTAAGTCCCGTAGTGCTTAGAGCCATTTCAAACATTTTGTAAATTCTCCCTACAGTTGAAAACTGAAAAGTGCGAAAAGTGACGACCATACATTACAAAATATCAGAAATTATTCGCTCGAGAAAATATATGCTCACAAACACTCCAAAAATATTTAGAAGACAATAGTTACCACCTTGTCGTTTGTATCTTGTTTTATGTCTAAGATATAAATAACACACAACACGATTTTTCGTCTCTTTTAAAGCTGAGTTTTCCATTGTTGAAACAGTTTTAATTAAAAAATATTTTTCATCGGCGTTCTCATGTATGCACTGTAGGCTTTTTGTATGCCCTGGTACACTAAAACCTAAATAACGTTTTATCTTCAGATATTTGGTCACTTTTGTGGGAGAACACTAGGAGGAAACATATCAAGTCCTCGTATAACCTTTCAAAGCTGTCACGAAAACAAGACAGATAATACAACAACGATTAAAAAGACACATAGGCACAAATTCCATTTAACACGAGCGAATTTTGTGAGGATTGGTAAAATTTCGATGTTAACAGACGACGTCACCGTCCCCTTCTTATGGGCAAACGCAGAGTTCGGAGTACTCAGGATTTAGACGAGAAAGTCACTCGTGTAAAACAGGCTTATTGAACGCTGTCTCGTCAAACTAGTCAGTAAAAAAAAAAAAAAAAAAAATGGTTAAAATGGCTCTGAGCACTATGGGACTTAACTGCTGTGGTCATCAGTCCCCTAGAACTTAGAACTACTTAAACCTAACTAACCTAAGGACATCACACACATCCATGCCCGAGGCAGGATTCGAACCTGCGACCGTAGCGGTCACACGGTTCCAGACTGAAGCGCCTTTAACCGCACGGACACACCGGCCGGCACTAGTCAGTCCTCGAGCCATAAATACACTACTAAATAGCGACCAGAATCCATTTTATCCGTTTTGTTCAAAAATAGTTCAAATGGCTCTAAGCACTATGGGACTTAAAATTTGAGGTCATCGGTCCCCCAGCCTTAGAACTACTTAAACCAAACTAACCTAAGGACATTACACACATCCATGCCCGAGGCAGGATTCTAATCTTTCCTTGTACGATCCTCTCTGCGGAGAGAAAACACCTTGAGAAGTTGGTGGTGACGCCACAGATTTCTTTTGTTCCTCCCCATAGCCTCGTTGAGACTGTAATGTGCGCTTTCCCGTCAATCCAATCAGCCTTCAAGCTGTAAATACACTACGAATTGGTGACCAGACTCCATTTGTCTGCAATCTCATTAGTCTGTTTATATCTCAGGTGAAATTCGCTGTTACCATGCCTGATTTTTCGTTCACTTGTGTTTCGTTGGTTTTCAGCATTCAGAAGAAAGAGAAATAGTATGAAACAAAATGAGCGTACATGTTTCAATATACACATGCTGACAAACGGTACGCCGGTAAAAAGAAATACACACATCGTCACGATGAGAGACGTAAACGACAATGATATTCATACCAAATATCATAATGTGCTGTTGCCACAAATGGAGAGCTTTTTTTAAGTGGCCTTTTTCAGTCGATGCGTGATTTTAGCTGTTTGTCTTCCGAATTATGGGATCAACAGTGTGAAAGATATTGATAAATTTCAGAGAGGAATCTCATAGTATTTCAGAAGATGCGCTGCTTCTGCTATCGCGTTTGAGGTGTACAAGCTGCGGTGAGCTGCAGAAATGGCTAGTACTGAGGTGTAATATCATCTAGTGACTGTAGACACGGCAGTGGTAGCGTTCGCTCAAAGCAGATGCAGCGTTGGCATGTTGCAATCTTTTCTTCTTTCCCTGGAGACCTTGCTTCCTCCCTTCGTGGAAGGCGGAGGTCCCCTGTCATACCCTGTTCGTCAACCCATATATAGCTCGTGTATTTTTACTGTCAGATGCGGCATACTTCTTTCTCCCCGTATAAAGATAGGGCGGAGAAGACCATTTCCATTAAAAACTGACGCCGCCCCCCCCCCCCCCCATATTCCGCCAGCAGTTTTCCAATCTCGCCGACTATATCTTCTTCCGAAACTAGAGAAGTTTGTCTGGCACTTTAGGATGTGAGTCTGTCGCCTCAGACGGTTAAAAATAGTTTCTTCGTGCACGACATTTGCGCCAATCGCCTGTGATAACCGATGATGATTTGTTTAGTTCTTTGCTTAGACTATTAATAAGAAAGTGTGTTTACAGTGAACAGCTGCAGCCAACGTCAAGGATTTCTGTTGCCTCGTTTCCTCACTGCTCCTTTGTGGCAAGGTATCACGCTCGCTATACTCCGCCATGGAAGTTTCCTGCTTATAACGATGCCTCGGCACGTTAATTTTCGACGTTCGGGCGAAGCAACGCAAGGCGGCTGGTCCGCAGGCGGAAATGACGGTGGGATTCGGCACATCCTGGACCGGCGCGCCTCTCTGACTCACAGAAGGCCGCGGGGGCCTGTGCGGAAATTTAATTCGCGTCTGTGCCACATACGCTCTTCAAATCCAGCCCACCGCACAGCGATCCCTACAGATATGTCGTATCGGGCAAAGCAACGTCGTAAATACCGTTTGTTGTTTACGCGCGTAGACAAAAACTGTCGTTTGGACTCGAGATCTGAAACAGGGCGAGTCCGAGTTTAATGTTGAGGGTTGCATACACTAGAAACCAAAGCGCCGCTGTTACTTCAGTGCTTTACTAGCCTCTTTCCTTCCTTTCCGTTGCAGTTCGACGAGTATCGCGGGGCAGAACGGTGACGCTACGGTTGCTTCTCACTCGTCGACTCATTTCCTCTTCCCGAAGCGTGGAGAACTAGACGAGCTCCCGGCATTGGATCAGACTAGTACGCGTCTTATTGACATAAGGGGTTGCGATCTCCTATGATTTGTGAATATTTCAGTGTTCTGTTGTCGACAGCTGTAGGCATTTGTATATTCTCACTGTTACGCTTGCTTACCAGCTCACACTCCAGGGGGAATACTTCTTAAGTATTCGACTCACAATAGATCCTCTGCCACGTTCTGCCACGTAACAATGTTTCTACAGCTCGAGATCCGACAGCGTGATAACCCATCTTCGTCAGCCTCTGAAGGTAATAGTAACTGATGTCTGTAGCTCTCTGCATTTCGTGAATCATTCTGACGGCACCCACAACAGTGGTTGCATAAGACTGATTTTCATAAGTAGATACTATGACTGGTTCCATTCCTGTAATGGTTGTACTGGGTGCTTGGTATCTGACGGAAATACACCTCTCGCCAGTGGCACTATTTACAAATTAAGCACAATAACAGTGGATTAAATTTCAAACATCTCTTAGCTATTGCGATGATTGCCAATGCTTCTTCCTACCTTACTTACAGCAGTAAATAGCGAACAACATAATCATACATTTTTAGACAAATACGGAAACAGCTTCTTAGGTATGTTTCAGTAGCGCATTATGGCGGAGACTAGGTACAGGTCCTCAGATTTCGATTGGACGACAAAATGAGTAACAGCGAATTAGGCGGTATGAAAACTTGTTTGTTTCTATAGTTATGCAGCAGACAGTTGCCCCAGGAGCAGCACAGCCTCCCCCAGATATTAGTACAGTAAAGTAAACTACTGCTGATGAATATGAGAAGAGTATAAGGATGGAACGTCTGCTGCAGCACTAATATTGTCGTTTCCTTTTGTATGAAAAAGGTGTGGAAGTTACATATTCGCTGTCAATACTGTCCATATCAAGAGTTCTTTATGATCTCTTCCGTATGTTTGTAGAACGCTACATGACACACAGTTCATCTTTTATGCCCTACGGTAAGCTGCCTCACCATTTTCTCTCCTGAACAGTGAAAAATGTACTGAAAAAATTATAGTGTAAAATGGTTCAAATGGCTCTGAGCACTATGGGACTTAACATCTATGGTCATCACCCTAGAACTTAGAACTACTTAAACCTAACTAACCTAAGGACATCACACAACACCCAGTCATCACGAATTATAGTATATACTGATACTCATTCAGTACATTCTCTAACGACTCACGAGGAAAGTTTGTATAGCTGATCTAGTGAAACAGCTGATGGAGGAATCGGTTCTTCTCTGAATCACTTAACCATCTCTTATCGTTATGTTGAATAGGCCAGCGCTAGACAGCGTTCGTAAAGCAACCGAACTACAAATTCAAGGATTGGTCAGCAAATGCGCTGTGAATCGCAATTTAGAAGACACTAAGGCACCCTCCTATGTAACAATGCCATTTATCCTAGCAGATTTTTAACATTTAGTCGTTAAGCAGATCGTTGAACATATTCGAGGACTTCGAGTCCAACTAATTCAGCATGAGCTATCTGTTCATTTTCCAACGCGCAGAAATTGAGCGTTGGCCATAAACCATTGATTCTTAAATTATACGAATTGAAACCCTGTCTTCTCTCTTCTGATGACTTTTGCCGCTCTCTTCAAAGCCTTCTAATCGGGAACACTCTTGCTCGATAAACATAAACGTTCTTAATCCCACCAGAGCGAGCGGTGGGTAATAAACTGCACCCGTAATGGCTAAGAGGGGCTCATATTCCCGTCCAGGCAACCTGATTTACGTGTTTCCTGGCTTTCCGAAATAACTTCAGGAGAATGATGGGTTGCGGCCACGGTCAATTTCTTGTCGTTCCTTATCTACGATGACTTCGTTGTCGACGGCACTTTAAAATCTAACATTTCCTCTCTTTAAGTCCATCAATTAATCAGATGCTTAGCCCCTTACTCTTAAAAATTCCTCTCTGTAAAGCAGAAACAGAAAAACACGCAAACCATTTACAAATCGTCAAGTCGTCGGTCAGATTAATTGCAGACGCCATTTATTTAGCGAAACGCTACTTTTAGATTGTCTCTCTCATCCCAATGGATAACTATTGTAAAAGTACAGAAATAGTGATAGTTAGGGAAGAATTGGTTAGCCAGTTTTCCACCATTCGGAATCGTTTGATGTAATTCATAATTTCGAATTATTTCGCTGTTTTATTACGGCAACTTCCTGCAGAAGCTTCTTAACCGTGTTTCCAAGTAATTCACATGTTGATCCCTGTTATTTCCTTTAAGGGCAGGCCATTATGACTGTTCATGTTTGCCATAGAACAACAGCGAGTCATCGATTTTGACTTGTCATTCTCATTATACCAAGACACATTAATTCAAAGCTCAAATCATGGGCGAACAACAATAATATTCAAACACGGTATACCGACAGAAACACTGTACGCGATTTTTGGCTGAAATATACCATATTATATACCATATTTACTGTCTCTAGGTGAACCAACGACCCCATATCCTTGAAAATGTGTATCATATTTGTTTCCCACACCGTTCTTGCTGTTTTCTGCTGTACTCGAATGTAATTTAGATCGAGCTTAGCTCACATGGTGCCATGATGTGCGGAACTTAATTTTTGTGTTACGTGACAGTAGAATAGGTATGTCTCCAGACATTATTGCATTTTGGCGCGTTGTTGCTTTGATACCATGGCTTAATTCTAGGCCTACTGCCAATGCAGCGTGCAGGGGAGTCGAGGGGCGTACTGTCTTCACTTGAGTAGGTCCTAAACCAGCAATACAGTGTCCAAAACAAACTTCGAGTTGACTACTACGTTAGTTAAGCACACAATTTTCACCCTGTTTCTGCACTGTAAACGTGATAATGTAGAATTGACCTACGTTAGACCTTTACAGATCTTACTCGAATTTCGAACTATATTCGTAACTCAGGTGATAACAATGTTTAAAGGCAGTATTGACACTACGAAAACCAACTACAAAACGTGTTGTTTAAAAGAATGTACCTTTTATTATGTCAGTGGCAAGATATTTGTTGTTTTAACAGTATCACTTATACTCTCTGCTATTGTTTTTGGCGAAATACTTACAGACTTTGTTTTTCCATTTTCGTTTTTACTTTGTATTGCGCTGTCTGCGACTGAATAGTCGCTAATTTGTAGCGTAAGTCAAGTATTTTTGTTTTTAAGAGTGAACAATGTCTCTAAGTCAATAAAAATATCACTCGTACAAACGCACGAGCGCAAAATCGGCTCTTTTTAAACACCCAAAGATATTTCACAAGTAAGATACGCAAATAAAGGATTGCTTAATACAAGTGACAGGCATCAGAAACCCACGTAGCAAGATCTGTGTTACTCGAGCCTGTAAATTTCACAAAGACGGGTCTACATTTCTTAGTCCATTAGTTAAGATTAGATTATACCGTCATTAACGACGTGTGCACATGACCAGAGCATAAAAGAAACTGTAAGTCAAATCCCTTGACGCGAAATAATGTCTGAGAAAATATTTTTGGAGATGCTTTCTAAATTAGAGCTGCGTGTGGTTTGGTGACATTGTATCGAATCCAAGTTAAATGAGAATAAAGGTGCCAAGAACGTGTGTTTGGCAACAGTGTGCATACTTGCTAGTTTGCGAGCTTATAGCTCTGTGGCTTTTGTGCGTTTTACGGTTGGGATACAGCAACGCGGAGAAGATAAGGATCTATAGCAGGGACTGCGGAACCCGTAAAGCCATTAACGAAGGACTCTGCGACGCCCTTAAGCAGCGGCTTGGAAATCAGTCGCTCTCATTCGGCGAGAGACTGGATTCCCGCCTGGGGACTCACCAGTTCGATCCTCCGCGTGGTCATCGCGGTGGCCGCCTGTGCGCCTCGAAGCAATCACAGAGAGTGCACCTCACCCAAAGCGAGCCACAGGGTTACGGGCCGCGAAAGCAGCTTGGCACCATTCCCGCCCTACGCTCTCTCCTCGCAGGCTGGCCTCAGTTCCTTTACTCGTGTAGTTTTCATCCTCCTAAAGCGAGTGAGCTGCAACGTGGCTCTGCATCTGCCCTTGAATTCACAAGTGTTTAGAGCGGAGAGCTCACCCCTCCTCTCCAATTCCATCAGGGCATTGGAAGAATGATTGAGTGCAAATTATTGTGTAAAATGAGGCGGCGTATTGCTCTAAGACGCTGGGCTGACATTCAGAAGTGGCGGGGTTCACATCCCCGTCCAGCCATTCAGATTTGGGTTTTTCTGTGATTCTCCTAAATCACTTAAGGCGAATTGATAGATGGGCACAGTCAGTGTCCTTTCCCAATCTTGCCCATTCCGCGTTCCAACTCCGTCACTGATGACCTCGTCATCGACGGCGTGTCAACACTTGATCTACCTCTTCCTTTCGTATGAGCGCTGACATTACCATCGCCGAATATACGAGACTGAGATATGATCAGGACGGATATCGACCGAGGTGGCCCAGTGGTTAGCACACTAGACTGTCATTCGGAAGGACGACGATTCAAACCCGCGTCGAGCCATCCTGGTTTAGGTTCTCCGTGATTTCCCTGAATCACTCCAGGCAAATGCCGCGATGGTTCCTTTGAAAGGGCACGATCGATTGCCTTCCCCATCCTTGACACAGAGTTTGTGCACCGTCTCTAATGACCTCGATGTCGACGGGACGTTAAACCCAATCTTCCTTCTTTTCTTTTCAGGAAGGATAGTTAGCGACGGGCAACAGATGTGAGTCTGGCACAGCACGTCGCGTGCTGGTATAGGGTGTCATTGCATAGACAACTTCACCACCGCTGATTCGCATAGCCTGTAATTTTGATAACATACGTTACATTTATAGCGTGTCAAGTTGTGGCTACACCCTGACATGGAGGTCTCCGTCACGTTAACTTTCAACAAGATAACGCAAGACCGAGACCGCATGTTACCCGTGCTTTCCTGATGTACCTCGATACAGAGGGGTTTCGACTGTTTCCATGGCCAACCCGTTCTACAGATCTCTCACGTCACAGGTCACGTGTTGATGAGTGCGCCACAACTCGCCAGCCAATAAGGTTGACGGTCTGTAGCACGGAAAGAGGCACCTGTATCTGTTGTCGAACCTCAGTTCGACTCGATGCGCAGCCGTGTTGAAGCTATTGTTGCTGACAGAGAGGGCAGCTCAGTGTACTAAATTTCGACCACCTATCCACCGCCCCCCCCCCCCCCCAAAAAAAGAAACGCTTACATATTTAATCGTGTATTGCTGTTGATCGTGTGACAGAAAGTATCTAGTTTGGTACTTGATATTTTCTGCGACTGTTTACAAGTTTTAAATGACCAGCCGTGCCTATTTTTCCATTTATAGTCAATCTCTGCAATCCTTCCGCTAGATTAGTTAATTGTTGCTGCAGCTTCTTTCGTCCTTGCCACCTTTTTGTGCGTAATCTGATTACACGTTCTCTTTCACTTCGGATGAGCAACATTTAGGTAATGTAAAGCGTGTTCTCTTACAAACGATTTCAATATGAATGCTCGGACAGACCTATTCCCGGAGATGCGGTTCGACATCGTGTATATGAATCACGTGCCGCGTCGTGACGTACGTCGCCTGCACTCTTTAACGCGTTTTTGGATCTTTCGCGACGCAAAGGCAGTCTGCCTGAAAAGCGATGAAAATGCTTTTCTGCTAGGCCTGTCGTCTGGGTAAGAATACGCGCAAAGCCGCTTGCGTGATGCTGCGAGCGACTTCTCTCTAAGGGCATCCGCACTTTACAATGTTACGGTGGGTGGGGAGGGGGGTGGGGGGCAGTGAGCGCCGAGCGGAGATCAGTATTTGAAGAGAGCAGACCCCCTCCCTGCACGTGTGCTTGACGTCACGTGTTATATAGAGAGCCAAGGCCGCGGGCAGCGTTTTCCGCGTGTGATTCAGCAGATCGTCCAAACGTTCTAATAACGAGAAAACAGCTGCGCCTCTCGCCCTTGCGTAACGCGATGTGCCCGTGCGCGATAACTAGATTATATCAGCGGCTGCACCTCCCGCTTCCTCCGGCGGCAGATTAGATTTTACAATCTGCGTGGTTGTGTGTGAGCCGCGACTTGCTGTTAGTGAGACGGGATGTAGGCTCTATCGAGCTTGAGAAGCTCGCTAGCAGACGGCAGCACTGTCCCTGGTGTAGTGCCTGGACATGCAGATATACTGTACTCGTGTTTGGGGTCACGAATCAGTCAGTAGTGCCTTCTCAGCACTGCAAATTAGCTGTAGTCCAACCACGACAGTGTTTCCCATCTCTGATACTAAACGACTAACCCAGGGCACGGTAGCATTTGCAGGTTGCCTATATGACTGCTTTCAGGGGCAACAAAAATTTGATTCCACTACTTCGTACAGTGATTGATTAAATTTAAAAACTTAGAGTGCTTTCATAATTTACTCAATAAGAGTTATCTTAAAGGTTTAATACAAGTATTACTGTTAGAAATTGTGTATATTCTTGTGGCAGCGTAGCTCATGGCGTCCAATTTACCCACACTATATTCATCCAGTACTTGAGAATGAGATCAATTGGTGACCTCCATGAAACTTCACATTAAGTTTCAAACCTTTAGCCAGCCTGAGTGACCGAGCGGTTCTAGGCGCTACAGTCTGGAACCGCGCGACCGCTACGGTCGCAGGTTCGAATCCTGCCTCGGGCATGGAAGTGTGTGATGTCCTTAGGTTGGTTAGGTTTAAGTAGTTCTAAGTTCTAGGGGACTGATGACCTCAGAAGTTAAGTCCCATAGTGCTCAGAGCCATTTGAACCAAACCAATCAAACCGTTACGAAACTACTACGCTGACGTACCCCACAAAATGATGAAAGGAAAGAAGGCTTTTTAATTTATTCAAATGTTCAAATGTGTGTGAAATATTATGGGACTTTACTGCTGAGGTCATCAGTCCATAAACTTACACACTACTTAACCTAAATTATCCTAAGGACAAACACACACACCCATGCCCGAGGGAGGACTCGAACCTCCGCCGGTACCAGCCGCACAGTCCATGACTGCAGCGCCTTAGACCGCTCGGCTAATCCGGCGCGGCTTTTAATTTATTACTTCATTAATATTAAATTTATTCGCAACACATTTTGCAGACACTATCCACATATACCACTGAATGTACCTGCAAAATTATGTCATTGTACGATACATAATTCAGGAGATGTAACGTCATAAACATTGAGATGCGTACAAAATTACATTTTGCTTAAAACGGAGACTCTACTCATCCTTGTGTGATAATGAGAGAACTTAGCGACTTCCAACAAACCTTAAACATAATTCCAATTTTTTTAAATTTTTCTCGCTTGCATGCTTAAGGTCAGATATGTAACATACTAACTCATCTCTAAAGTAATCAGACATTTGAAGCGGTTTCGCTTCGCTTCGCACGTCGAAAGAAGTCTGACAGAAATATCACCCAGCCGGTCCTATTCAGAGAGAATATGTGCGAATGTGACGGGAAGATTACGGTTCCGAAATCATCTCTATTCCTGTGCTTTACCTGATCTAGAGTCACAGGAAAAATTGCTGCACAGAAGAAGAATGCCCAAGTGGGGTATACGGCCCGGGCAATAGTCCTCTGAGACAACTGCAGATAGGTCCCAGGCAGTCAGAGCCGCGTTACTTCGAAACGCGAACGTCGCACAGCATAGGGCGACACAGCTGCTGCCGCTTGCGTCCTGCTGCCGACGAGAGTACCAAGAAGCACACGACAGCTCTACACGGAAAAGAAGGTGGCGGAGGAACAATGCCTTTATAAAGGTGTTGCAACGAAATGTCGGATTAGACGTCGAAGCACCAGGCGACAGTGAACGACAGCGAAAAGAGCTGTTATTAATCCAGATAATCATCTCGCCAACCTACACCTTTCTTCCAAAGGGAAACTTACTAACGAGGTTGTGCACCGGCTAAAATAATAGGTACGTTACCTGGGAAAATGGGGCTTAAATCCGTGATCAGCCAACCTCATTTACGTTTTTCATAGTTCCAACAATCAACGCGGGCGAATGCTGGGACATTTCCTTCTCGTGTCTTTCAGCAGTTTGGGCCACTGCCCTCCCCCCCCCCCCCCCCCCCCACCCGCTCCCTCGAATGACCAGAACGGTGAAAACTGAGGCCTAGCCAGTCTTCTCTCCAAAGACGTTAATGTCACTTTCGTTTACGTTTGACCTTCTGGAGGAATTTCCAAAAAGCATTTTTTACCATGTCTATATTGGCGAGTTTTTCTGAAACCCGTAAAGAATCCATCCACTCTAAAAAGAGGCTAGATGTCAATTAAATTTTGTGGGTTAGGTATTTTTATGCCTCTTATTGCTAAGGCAAAAATTCAATCCTTAATTCTGTCGACCAGCGTAAGGTGCTTAATTTGTAAATTCGGAAATATTTTATTGGCAGAAAACGGCACGTCTACGTATTAGGTCAAATTTAATGACTTAACCATTTCCTGCCCGACAGGGCGTGACAGTCCCTTTCGCTTCCTAGTGACAGAAAACAGCATGCAGTCGGATTCATGCATTTACTTCCTGTCTGATGTAGCACAGGAACCACAGGTGACAGTAAATGACATACTTTTCGTTGGTTCAAATGGCTCTGAGCACTATGCGACTTAACTTCTGAGGTCATCAGTCGCCTAGAACTTAGAACTAATTAAACCTAACTAACCTAAGGACATCACACACATCCATGCCCGAGGCAGGATTCGAACCTGCGACCGTAGCGGTCACGCGGTTCCAGACTGAAGCGCCTTTAACCGCACGGCCACACCGGCCGGCATACTTTTCGTTGTTGTTAATTACCTTATAAGAGATTAGGAGCCCTGCTGACGTGACAGAACATTATTGTGAGGGATTTATTGGTTATAATGTGCTCTGTATAAGTTTTTCATATCTATTTCCATAATTGCTACTAATGCATTTGATCAGATACAATAATTATATCCTGACGGAACATAAAGGCGCCACTTGTGTTTTGTACAAGGGCGATTAAAAAGTTTCCATTTGGGAGCTTTGCTGCAGGGCATATGCAACGTAGCACGCCTCCGATGCGAATGTATAAGCACCGACAGGCAGGCAAGGAATTAGTGCGGCATTCGTGTCTTTCCGACGTGCTTGCGGTGAATGCGCAAATCTGAATTATGGTGACGTAATTACCAAATGCGTTCAAACAAAAACAATGTGCTGTTATCCTTTTCTTGGCTTCCAAAGGACTAACACCGGTAGACATCCGTCGGAGAATGAAGACTGCGCATAGGTGAACATGTTTGTCGAAAACCACCGTTGTGGGACGGTGCACTAAGTTCCGTGCTGGTCGCACGTCCCCACATCGGAAATGTCGTAACGCAGGAGCTACGCCAACTGAAGCGGAGACTCTCGAGCACCCTCCCTGTAGTCCTGATCTCCACCCATGTGATTATCACCCCTGCGGTCCCTTAAAAAAGGCCTTTAAGGGTCGACGATTCCTGTCGAAGGAGGATGTGCAGCGGACAGTTAGGACTACTTCGCGCCAAGGATATGGTGTTTTACCGAACGGTCATCTTCAGAATGGTGCGTCGGTGGGATGACTGCCTTAGTGACTCATGGCAGTTGTGTCTAATTGGCATACCGATTCTGTTCTGTACAGCCTCCGAACAGAAGCTATTTCATCGCCACTTGTACGTAAATTTAAGAAACATTTGTACGACAATACACTATCTGTTTATAGTTGCTTTGGTAACATTCGCCCTGAATTTTAAAAAAAATGTTCAAATGTGTGTGAAGTCTTATGGGACTTAACTGCCAAGGTCATCAGTCCCTAAGCTTACACACTACTTAACCTAAATTACCCTAAGGACAAACACACACATCCATGCCCGAGGGAGGACTCGAACCTCCGCCGGTACCAGCCGCACAGTCCATGACTGCAGCGCCTTAGACTGCCTTTTTTTTTTATTCATTTTATTCGATACGCTGAGCTATCGTGCCGGCTGTTCGGCTAATCCCGCGCGGCCCTAAATTTTAAATTTGATTTGTTTCATCCGGTAAAGGTTAAAGGAACGGTATGTGTTTGGCGTACGTTTATGTATCTGTAAGACCACCGTGCACGCTAGCAAACGAAATTAACTCCTGCTCACACACATGAGTATGCGCCCGTAAGGTCCCGACACCCCAGCATCATCTGGCGGCGTTCGGGCGTACCAAACTCGTGACATACTGAACGTGAGCGAGAAACCTTGCGGTTTTATACGGCCGGAGAAACGTAATAACGTCTCACACTGCTTAAAACGGCGCGTCTCCTCCACGGGGGCTTTTGTGTTACATCACAGCTGGAGCGAGTGAAAGTTATCTCACTCTAACGCATACCGGTATCTCAGCCCTTTACTTGTCATACGCCGACATTTGAATAGGGTGGCGAGGCGGCTGTTCGCAATGCGTGCGATGTTTTCCCCGGGTGACACAGTTGCCTAGAAACGCGGTGCCGGGCGGCTGGCTACCTGCGAGCAGATGGAGCGTGGCAGCCTTTGTCCGGCGAGGCCTCGGCGCCGGCCATAGACCCGCCAGCGCCTAACCTTGGCGGCCATATTGCCACTTGCGTCAGCAGGAGTTATACGGAAGTGAGCGATCATTAAGCCGGGCGGCGGGGCGCGCGGCAGCCACGCCACGTCCAGCCCGGAGCCGCCGCCGCCGCCGCTTCTGCTGCTGCTCCTGCTGCTGCCGCTTCCGCCGACGGCGTGCACATCCGCCCTAAAAATACGCGCTTTGGCACCCGACCGCCGCAAACACACGACACCCTTTTTTCTTGTTTTGATCGTTTTGGCGCGCGTACCGACGCAATCTTCTGGCGGCCGCGCTTCGCCACACTTTCACTTGCGGGACACTCGTCCAGACAACAACTAGAGCCCATTTTACACTAACGAATTTCTTGTCTCAATCGACTACTCGTGGCGAGTGAGTCTACTGCGGCGCCCGTAGCGTTTTATTCCTGTACTGAGTCTCGTCTGTTTCGCGTGGTGGTTTTCGTTTGTACGCCAGCGCCAAAATTGGGAGAGCTGTCTGCTAGGCAGTATGGCGCCTGAACGGTGAAAGTGAGGTTATGAGGGACTATCATTTTACGAAAAAATCTAAACATAGAAACAAGATGTAGCAATATGCAGTGATAATAGAGTTTGCAGACTTTATAGTGGAATACATGAAATTTGAAACTTCCTGGCAGATTAAAACTGTGTGCCGGATCGAGACTCGAACTCGGGACCTTTGCCTTTCGCGGGCAAGTGCTCTACCAACCGAGCTACCCAAGCACGACTCACGCCCCATCATCGCAGCTTCACTTCTGCCAGTACCTCGTCTCTTACCTTCCAAACTTTACAGAAGCTATCCTGCGAACCTGCAGAACTAGCACTCCTGAAAGAAAGGATAATGCGGAGACATGGATTTGCCACAGCCTCATTCTGGATACATGAAATTTATTCGCAGTTGCGACAACCATCATCTGTATAATGGAACGACGACAATGAAAATTTGTGTCGGACCAGGACTCGAACCCTGATTTCCCGCTTATCGCGAACGGCCACCTTACCACTAGGCTACCCAAGCACGCTTCAGGAGCAGACTCAAACTTCCATATGTCGTCAACCATATATCTACAACCACATCCATTACGTCTGGCAATGAAGCGTGCTCGGATAGTCTAATGGTAAAGAGATCGCGAGCGACAAGCGGGAAATCCAGGTTCGAGTCCCAGTCTCGCAAAAATTTTCACTGTTGTCACTCCATTATACAACTGATAGCTGTCCATACCCGCAACTGCAAATACATTTCATGTAATCCACAACGTCCATAGTCGCCGCAATGCTTGTTCCTTCCGACATGCATGTCTGTCAGAAGGATCATTCCGTTGTGCTTCTGAACACCACAGGAACCACAATATCATATTCATAGTGCAAGTTCTTGTCAAAGGTCTTGCGATAAATTCCGTACACTCCTGAGAACTTAAGTAAACCACCATTTTTGCTCAAAAATGGTTCAAATGGCTCTGACCACTATGGAACTTAACATCTGGGGTCAGCAGTCCCCTATAACTTAGAACTACTTAAATCCAACTAACCTAAGGACATCACACACATCCATGCCCGAGGCAGGATTCGAACCTGCGACCGTAGCAATCGCGCGGTTCCAGACAGAAGCGCCTAGAACCGCTCGGCCACAGCGGCCGGCGACTTTTTGCTTTATCCTTTGCATCTTGTTTCGTTACTAAGTGCCAAGTAACATGGAAAATTGTTTTTCTCATGAAACAATTCTGACATTTTCAGTATTATAATAATTTTCATCAGAACACGTTCATCTATTTGCGTTCTTACTTATGTGTAGCGTATGCTTTTTCTCTATAAAACGTAAATACGTTTTTGCTTTCAGATATTTTGTCTCACTTGTATGAGAACACTAGTAGGAAAAAATACCAAGGCACTGTGTATCTTTTTAGTGTGTCACGAAACAAAGCAAACAACACGATAAAGATTAAGAAGACACGAAAGAAAAGAATCCATTTCTGTAATAGACATGAGCTCGGCCAGAATATGTTAACTTCTGATAGTAGCAGACGCTGTCATTATAAAAAATAATTCAAATGGCTCTAAGCACTGTGGGACTTAACAGCTGAGGTCATCAGTTCCCTAGACTTAGAACTATTTAAACCTAACTAACCTAAGGACATTACACACATCCATGCCCGCGGCAGGATTCGAAGCTGCGACCGTAGCAGCTGCGCGGTTGCGGACTGAAGCGCCTAGAAACCGCTCGGTCACAGCGGCCGGCGCTGACATAATCGTCTGTTTCTACGAATGCGCTGTGGGCAGCATTCTGGGGAATTTGGAGCTCCACAGTTGGCACATTCTGTAGATCATAGAAACATACTCGCGATGTGGTTGGTTGCTGATTTACACGAGTGACTTTCTTGTCTCAATCGACTACTCGTGGCAGGTGAGTCTACTACAGTGCCCCTGGCGTACTATTCCTGTACTGAAACGCCCTTGTCACGAGTGGTTCTTTTTGCTTAGACGTCGGCGCTAAAACTGCGTGTGTTCTGAGTCCTGTCTACTGTGAAAGTATCAGCAATAAGGAACTGGCAATGATAGTAGAGTTTATTGATAACCAAAGCCAAATTCATAGTGAATGTTCTTGACAAAGATACATCCTTCATACTGCTGGAAACTGAATGAATAGGAAAATGTTTTTCAGTAAAATCATTGCCGCCATTTCAATATAAGTTTTTATTATTTATTACATTGTCACTATTTCGGCTGTAGAGTCATTTTCAAGTACAAGGTGAAAGCTCCGTTGCTCGTTTCGCTGCTCTTGACACCGACTTGGTATTCGCACAAATATATTTAGGAATAACATCATTAGCCCTACACTTTTTGTTGAGTCTAATACATTCAGTCGATTTAACTAATTTTATCTTCGTCCGTTGGTATCGGAGAATGTATGACTCCTCAAACAGTTGATGATTTTTCCTTGATTGGGCAGTACAGAAATAAATAAGTGATAAAAACTTGCCTTTTCTTTTTACAAGTATTTCTAAACCTTTTTTCAGATATTTGGTCCCACTTGTGAGAGAACACTTGTAAGAAAAATTTTTGTTTAGAGATTCCGCAATCCTGCAACGCATTATTGGAATATAATCGCCAAACAGACAAGCGTATGGCATTTCTTGGTCATTGTTTTGGATTTAGCAAAGCATAAAATTATTTCTGAAACACATAAAAGTAGCAACTTGAATGTATATAATTTGATACAAAATCACAACTACCCAGTAAGTAGATGGAATTCAGATGTTTTCACTGACGATAAAGGTACTAAACGGACATTATAATAGTGTTGGACCCTGATGATATTTTCCCCACTTGCCACGGTATTTGCTGCGACTTTAATCTTCTCGTTTTCCTTAGCATCTTCAAATATCCGTTAGTTATTTTTCATACTAGTTTCTCTATACAGAGAGTAAACAGGAAATTGTGTTTCTCCTCTACGAAGTTTACACGGCCACTGTGACTTGAGCGTAATCTTCTTTGGCAAGCGTTCTTAGAATTCTTGGCACGAACCATATGTCGAATTCTCCGTCGTGGATTACTGTTCAGCACTTACTCAGGTTAAGGACACTGCCCTCGGCACGTAGCCCTGTAACTTCAGTAGTTCCCTGTTATGCTTTGCGAGGGTTAGTCTCCCGAATCTCCAGTTTACTCCAGTTCCATCCCGAACGTTAGGGGAGGAGTTTTGACAACTTTAGCTACCAACAGAATGCCGTCAAATCAGAGATCATCAAATAACTTCGCTAGCACCCTTATATGAATCTCTGTCTGTTTAATCAGTTTAACTGTAGTAAACGCAACAAGAACGCAGTAGATTGTTCATTGCGTCTCTAGGAATGAACGTCGCCTCATTATTTCACGTTATTTCGCACAGCTGTTCGAAATATTTGGTTTTCATAATTCTAACGGTCCGCTATTCACGTCATATACACGGATTCAAGGTTACCTATATGGAAACCAAAGTGGTCTCTACAAAATCTTTTATAACTCATTTAACTATATCAGAGCAAATGTTCAAGAGGTCGACCAAAGTCGGCAATACAGCCACCGGACTGTCCACAACTTAGAATACCGAAAGACGATGGAACTGAAGAGACTCTGGAAAACAGCTGTGCAAAGTCAACAAATCGGCCATTGCGTACCTCGTTTCAGCCACACAGACAGAATGAAGTCGTCTTCTTCGCATAGGGCACAGCCCTATGACTCTAGCTTCTTGCTCCGGCAGGAGAACCCCCCTGTGCGTGGGGCTTGTGGCGTACGGATCAGAGTGCGCGTCGCTTTAGTAGACTGCTTTTACAGTCAGACAAGGGGGCAGCAGCTGGTTTCCCATCAGATTTGCGCTCTACTTTAACTGACAATAAAACCAATGTGGTACGACTTTTGTTTTGCCAAATATCGGACCTATTCCCTAAAATTTTAGTGAGAAGTTTTGAATATCAGGATGGCTGGCTTATCCTCTTTTTTGTGAGTTATCAGCTAGTCACATTTTCCTGTGCAATTTTTTTATATTCACTCTTGTATTGCGTTTAACTGAGGAGCAACTTGATTGAGAAGTAGTGGCTCCGGTCTCGTAAACTGACATACGGCCGGGAGAGCGGTGTGCTGACCGCATGCCCCTCCATATCCGCATCCAGTGACGTCTGTGGGCTGAGGATGACATGGCGGCAGGACGGTACCTTTTGGGCCTTTATGGGCTGTTCGGGCGGAGTATAGTTTTTTTTTTTTTGTTTTTTAGTTTTCTTGTATTGCGTTTTAATTACCAGTTTTAGAACATAGAGCCACTGACCAATTTTACTCTCTCTTAAAGGATGTGAGACAGTGTAATTAGCCGGCCGTGGTGATCTAGCGGTTCTAGGCGCTCAGTCCGGAAACGCGCGACTGCTACGGTCGCAGGTTCGAATCCTGCCTCGGGCATGGATGTGTGTGATGTCCTTAAATTTGTTAGGTTTAAGTAGTTCTAAGTTCTAGGGGACTGATGACCACAGATGTTAAGTCTCATAGTGCTCAGAGCCATTTGAACAGTGTAATTGTGCAAGAGACCATAGGTGAGGTAGGGAAAGAGCGAATGTAATTGTCTTACTTGTTTTATGACGTTTTAGACATTTTAATCACATTCGTTCCTACTAATCTTCGTAAGCGCTCTGATAATCTCGCCGTTCGGCACCCATCAACCGCAAACACACACACACACACACACACACACACACACACACACACACACACACAAACGCACGCTCCCACGCGGTACGCGAACACTTACCGCATTTGCACACAGTGATACTCAATTGACATACTAGGCTGAGAATAGAAGAGGGTTTCCCCTCCCCCCCCCCTCTCAGTATTTCAGTATATATCACGAACGCTCATGAAAACGCGCTACTACGTTCGAGTTCGAACAAATAATCAGTCACTCAGGCATCTTGATCATTACAGTCGTAGGACGCGTCGATGGCGTGGCCGTTGGTTGGTATCATTGGCTTTGAGCGAGCCACCCCTTGTCCTGGACGATGAGAGACAGTTAAGGTGTGTGGTGGCAGGAAGCAGACAGTGATTTGTGTTATCGCGGCGGGCGCTAGATTTGTGGCGTGCTCAGGCTGTTAGCATAGTGCGGCTGGGGGTCGAGGTCCCGCGAGACTGTTCAGCCGGCGCCGCAGATAACGAGAGCTCGTTCACCTTCCCCAGATAAAGCCGACTGGCCTTCTGCCGTCATCACCGATACACCTTCTCATTTGAAAAAACCGCCCACTATCGACGAAACGCGAGAGTTCTCGCCGCGTCTTTCCTCTGTCCACTGTGACTTTCTAGAACACGACGTCATTGCGGTATTTACGATCTTGCTATCGTACGCGAATGAGGAGAGGAGAGGGTGGCTGTGAGCAAGAAGAGGCAGAGAAAGCAAAGAATATAGCTGGTTGATGGAAAGGAGAACACCTGTTTCGGCGTAATACTGCTGTCTTCTACGAACTGCTAATGGAATGGCTTGACCTGTTTGCCGTTAAATTAAACTAAAGTAAACTCCACAGCGGTGGGAAGGAAGCTAAGTGTACCCTGCATCTTCGTTTCAGGAATAAGTTTGTTTCTATCTGAAAGATTGTTCCAATTTTGTGCTCTTATATTTGCCATCTCCGCTCCTACACACCAAATGCGTAGATATCACAGAGACAGCGCTCAATACTTTCGGTTCACCTGGACTTTGTCGTGATATATCCTTTGTTATTACGTCCGTGTGGTTTTGGCTCCCTCTTTATGTGGGTCATATAATCTGAGCGGTGTAATCAGCTGCATCGTGAGTGGATGATTTCTTGTTTACTCGGACTGAAAAATTGTGTAGCGTACTAAGACATTTTTCACATTGGTTTAGCATTGTAAGTCCTATTTCGCGGCGCGATTGTTCTTTATATCAGCGAAAAATATTCAGTTTCTCCTACACGTATTCCGTGCCAAGAAATGAAAATCCTGCTTCTACTAAAACATCTGTAGAAGACCCACACCTCTCGCAAGCAAATTCATATTCTCTTCCCCATCGTCAGAAAGCGTGGACTGTTACTGCCACGCATTTCGCATCCTATGCCAAAGGTATATCAATAGGCTCTCTCTCTCTCTCAAAGAAAACTCCTGCCACATATACACTGTCTGATCAATAGTATGTGGACACTGCTGTGAAGTGCGGAATTGGCCACAAGATCTCACGAGAGGCGGACCCGTCAGTATAAAAGGAGACGGCGTATTGTGTTGTCAGTAGAGTAGCAGTAACAGCGCAATGCGTGGGTCGGGAGAGCTCAGTGACTTCGACCGTGAACTGGTCATTCGGTGTCACCTGAGTAACAAAACCATCAGAGACATTTCAACCCTTCTAAAACTGCCCACGTCGACTGTTTATGATTTCATGTAACGGCGGACAGCGACCGTCGAGCACTGTGGAGGTGGTAGGAAAAAAAAAAAAAAAAAAAAAAACGGATGAGAGCAACGGAAGGAATCGTTCTTGAGTTTCAAAATGGTACCAGCAGTCCAGCTAGCACAATGACTGTGCGTAGGTTAGTTAAGTTTAAGTAGTTCTAAGTGTAGGGGACTGATGACCTTAGCTGTTAAGTCCCATAGTGCTTAGAGCCATTTGAATGACTGTGCGTGCGGAGTTAAAGGGGATGGGGTACAATGGTCGAACTGCTGCGCATAAGCCACACATTTCTATAGTTAGTGCTAAACGACGCTTGAGGTGGTATAAACAGCGACACCACTCGACAGTGGATCATTGATTTTGAGCGGTGAATCGCGCTGTGCCAATGTGACGGAAAGGTTTGGTTTTGGCAGATGCCTGCAGAACATTACCTCCTGTCATGTGTAGTATCAATAGCGAAGTACGGAGGAGGTAGGTATGGGGGTGTATTTCGTGGGTAGAACGTGGATGCCTCATTGCACTAAAAAAAAAGTGCGGAAGGATATGAAAACATTTTTTTATACAGTGGTTAGCACACAGGACTCGCATTCGGAAGGACGACGGTTCAATCCCACATCTGGCCATCCTGATTTAGGTTTTCCGTGATTTCCCTAAATCGCTCCAGGCAAATGCCGGGATGGTTCCTTTGAAAGGGCACGGCCAAATTCCTTCCCCGTCCTTCCCTAATCCGATGAGACCGATGACCTCGCTGTTTGGTCTCTTCCCCTAAACGATCCAATATCTGCATCATCAAGCCGCATCTGCGAGGCAATGGTTTGTGGACGATAACACTCCTGAAATGGTCTGGCCTGCCCAGAGTTCCGACCTGATCACAATGGAATACATTCGGGATGAGTCAGAATGTCGACATCGCTCCCCCACCGTCCAACGATTCTGCCTTCTGCGGGTAAGCCTCATGAGGAAGAACTGTCTCCCTTTCCTCCACAGACATTCAGACGCCTCATTGAAAATGGCCCCGGCAGAGTTCAGGCCACCCTAAAAGCGAAGGGTGGACACGGTCAACCCGCTAATAGGTGTCCGGATACTTTTGATCAGATAGTGTACTCCTGTTCGAGGCATCCTTCCCTGCAGGGGTTAGGCTGCCAGCTCCACACACTTACCCACCAACGCGTGCTGTCGCTTTCTATGCGCGACACTTATACGCCCCAGCTGCTAACGTCCTACTCTCCAGTCCTACATATGCCTTTCGCTCCTAGCCCTCGACCACTCTCGCCGGTACCAGCAGCAGAGCAATCCACTTCCAGCAGCTGCGCCATTCCAGGATACGAGGCCACACTTCTAACGTCAACCAGAAATATTCACAGCCTCGTGACCTCTTAATTTAAGTTTTACTCTGTATTTCAATTTCCTTATATGTAATGTACTTAATGTGGAATGCTTTATGAAACAAAAACCGAGGAGCAGCCGACTGCCTGCTGGCAGTGTTCCCCACCTCGCTAAGAGTAAAGACGACTGTGTCTGAGTGATTTTTGTTGTTGTGCTGTTGCAGTGGACACGGCGGAGCTGTGCCCCACGCAGTCGCCTCCGCCGGTGGTGGTGAAGCGCGAGCCGATCACGGAGCACAAGCCGGCGTTGTTGCACGGGCTGCTCAGCCAGCATCCGCACGCGCTTCTCACCCACAGGTCCACCTACACTGCATCCACAGGTACGCCCACACGTTTGTCTGAGAAAACCAGTTGCTTTTATTTTCACTTCATTCACTAACAGTGTTAGTGTTTATAATTGGAAGTGCGGCTACTCACAGACGTCAAGTGTAGGCTGTAATTATGGTATGGCAGCGAAACTTGGTAAATGCTCTAACGCTGGAACAAAATAGTTCCAATTTTGGCCACCAGGTGCAAATCTGGCTCTTTATATGCAAGAAAGACGTATAGAAATGTTTGCATATTTAATGGTTTAGAAACGGGACGTGGGCAGAAAAGACCGAACAAGTGATAAAGGCACGTACAAGTACAGGTTGTGACACGTGGACGATAATTACGGAAATTTGGGTCTGGCCGAAGCGGTTAAGGTACCGCTCAAGTAAAATGGGAAATCCGGGTTCGAATCCCAGTCCGGCAAAAATTTTCACTGTCGTCATTCCAATGTACAGCCGAAGGTGGTTCATATTCGCAACTGCGAATACATTTTCTGAGTTCTTTACCGCTGGTCACACATTTGTAATCTGTCAGGAAGTTTCACATGTTCAAATGTGTGTGAAGTCGTATGGGACCAAACTACTAGTCTTACACACTACTTAAACTAAGTTAAACTAACTTATGCTAAGAACAACACATACACCCATGCCCGAGGGAGGACACGAACCTCGGGCAGGAGGCGCCGCGCAGTCCGTGACATGGCGCCTCAAACCGCTCGGCCACTCCGCGCGGCTCAGGAAGTTTCAAAAGAGCGCACACTCCACTGCAAAGTGAAAGATTCATTGCAGCACAGATACACAGTCGACACACGACACCGAATAAAACAGAAGGATCAGCTCTCGTTACCTCAGTCTATGTTACAAACACACATGACAATCGCTCATAATGTCCGTAGAAAAAATAATGCGTATCCGAGATCGCACATAACTACATTACAGAATATGCAAAAAGACATTTATAGATAGAAATCGACGGTATCGCCAAGCAGTGGCAATGTACCATTTTGCATCTCATAGCAGCTACTTGAAGTAGTGATCACCTGTGTCACGTCACGCAGAACTACAGAAATGTTGCCACCCTTTCAAATCCACCGGTCTGTTCTAATCTCGTCCCTAAATGGCCACAATCCTCGCAAGTAATTCCGTGTCCGTACCCACTACGCTGTCGTAGAACATGTGTCCTTGTATATCCCCAAGAGGGGGAAAAATGGGAAGTTGCGAACGGAGGCATCTGGCAGACTAGAGAATAAGGCGTCTTCTTCCAGTCCTATGTCCAGCAAACAAAGCACCGGTAAGTTTCCGGATCTCCGCACCGAAATGAGGTGAGGTGCAGGTTTTCAGTAACGGCGTCTTCTCACTGCCAAGTGAACAAGGAAGACAGAAGACTTTACTCGATAATTAATGCACTTAATTGCCACTTGTAAATGAATGAAATGAAAATAAATGCAAGAGTACGGCGAACAGCCGACAATGTAGTTGGTTGGTTGGTTTGGGGGATTAAAGCGACCAGACTGCTATGGTCATCGGTCCCTTTTTCCAAAGACAAAGAACACCCACAGAGAATAAAAACGAGGAACAGAAGAGATCACAGACGATACAGAGACAATGTAGTCATTATTACCTTAATTTAATTTCTTAATGCTCTTTTCTTGTTTCTAAATATATAATAGGGAATTTTTCCGTACTTATATATAATACTTCTATGTAATATTGTTAATTTAAGTACATTGTAGTTGGTATAGCTTTACCTAAGAATATCGTTAGCACCTGTTCTGAAAAAATTACATTGAAAGTTTACTGTGCGTGACAGTAAAAGAAAATGACGAAAGAAACTAGAGTTTCTGCTATTTCCATTTACTTGGTTGTTTGGTGTAAATTTGAGTTCCTCTTTAGTACCAACACTGCCAACACTGGAAGATCGTTCCACGCATACTTAAAAATAATGGGGGGGGGGGGGGGTAACCTTTCGAAAAAAATACGAATTTGGCGAGGCTGTGGGATGTTACTCTGAGCTTAAATAATCACGGCGGGAACAAGAGTTCAAGGAAATTAAAATACTTGACTGCTGTGCATCTATCTGCCAATGTATTTGTGAAGCGCGAGCCTCAATGAGACATCAGTTTCTTTATTTTTGTGTTCACATCGATTTCACAGTGTCTGATTCTCATTAACTTCCATACTGTTGCTCATAGTGAACCACAGTTTCAGCTCTACAGAATATATAACATGTATGTGTATTAATAAATACATTACCGTTATGCCTTCCATCGGCACTGTTGTAGTTCAGGGCGCTTGTCGAGAAACATATTTCTACAATGATATTTCTACAAGGAACTTATTCATACACCAGGCATGCTCGCCTCACACATTTTTCGCCTCATAAATGCGGCTGTCACAGTTGCGGCACATTACATAATGGCGAGCAACTGAATTACTCTTGCCACTGAAAACAGAGAGCAGGATTTCGAAACGAGCGAGGACGCGACATCTCGTGTTGCCTCATTCCATTCAGGGGTTGTGAGAATTGACGGGGGTTCCCCCACTGTTCGCTACGCAGGAGTGCGCGGAAACTACAAACAGAAAGCGTTAGGTTTCCTTACTTTCTGCTCCTAGACACTGCCGAGTCAGTATGATCCTTGCATTTGGAAGAATTCTGGTTTTTCTCTTAATCGGTAAAAAAAAAAAACTGAACCTACAGAATGAGACGTGTCCTTTCATGTCATTTCACCTACATCTTCTGCAATTATTTCCCTGGGCGCATGAATCATACAGATCTCTTCATCTAACATGGATGTTACTTTTCATAGTTGCCTGACTGCCCGTGAAAGTCAAGGGAAAGGCTATTTTGGGTTATTGTGGTAAGAGAGGCTATCCATTTGGCGGCTTCCTTGCATGGCACGCTTGGTGTAACAAGAGAGATAATTACTGTGACGTATTCGATACTCGGTGGTGCTGACTGGAAGTACTCGTAGACGGGGTGAAGTTTCCGGAATTGCGCCATCGGTTACCGATTAGTCTCGGTGTGTGACGAGGGACACGTCAGCGTCTTGCTGATGAGAGGCATTAAGCGCGCACAACACGCTCAGACGCGTTTCACGCTCCACTGCCGTTCATCCCAGGGTTCACCGTCGGAACACGGCGATAAATATTTCTGTTTATGGTTGCTCGTTAATCAGCAGATATGCTCTTCACATCCCCGAGGAGTTTTAGCCTCTTCTTTGAAATGTGACGAACATGGGAGCTCGGTTCGACGCGCTAATGCGTCCGATTTGTTCGTACTGCGATGATAACAAGGAGAAAGTCAAGTTTAGAGGACGTCCTACAGAATGCCGATCAAACACGTTGGAGCTGTAATTATGAACATACACAGGTATTCGAAAGGAATGAGGATGACACTCTCTTCAGATTTTCAGTGATTTCGGCAAATCACTCCATGTGAATGTCGGCACTGTTGCTTCAAGAAGCCCAAGGTTGGCTCCATCCTTCCTCGTTCTACAACGGAATCTGTGTTCTGTTTGTAACGTCCTTAATATCAGCAGTACTCAACCTTAATACAGAAATTTCCTAGTACAGTATAAACGAATATCTTTCGAACATCCAGGAATGGAATGAAGGAATAAAAAACAACTTGACGCTAACATTCCCAAAATTCCTTAGTATAAACAGTAAGACAGTATCTATAATAACGCCGATGTTGACGACATGTCAGATATTACCAGCCTCTGGTTTTGTCATGTAAATTGGTGTTCCTCAGTAGTAACAACAGTGAACGATTGTTACTTATCTGCCTTTTTAAAAAAAAAAAAAAAAAAGAATGGTTGAAAAGGGTAACTTTATGGACAAAATCCTTGATTGTAGCGAGGCCATAGAATAGTGCTTCATGTTCGACCTCGAATAGTCTCCCGTGGGGTCAGCTACGATTTATAATTTCAATATGAAACTACTGCGCTAAACCTGACTTCACTATCACAGCATAGAGCTGTTAGCCGCAATTTAAAGAGCGCGCCTGCGGACATGGACATCGGGGGGTGACAGCGATCTACACAATATGACTGGAACCTGCGACTTCCTGTTTGTGCTCGAGCCTCAGCCAGGTGTGCCATATATTTGCAGTGCAGCCTAACGCAACCCCTACGCAAGGTCCAGAGCAGCTGCAGTTTCCGGACAACATCTGCCCATGTGGCTGAACCCTTTACGTGCGCTGAGGAAAAATACCCCCACCACTGCTTTCTGTCAGGGGTTAACGCCCTTTCGCGAACATGTCCCTGTTCAAATGCGTCCTAATTCAAATAGAATACGCGAAATATCTGCCGAGCTAAGCGCTTCAAACAGGTTCCTTCTTTCCCGTAATTTAGGAGCATGAGGAGATCTGTGATAAAAGAAATGGTGCTACCAGTCACAATAGAAACATGTTTCTAGGTTAGAACTCATCATAAGGCTCCAACGACAGTACAACAAACATTTCACACAAGAGCACATAGATGTTAAAATATTTTTTGTAGAGTCTTGGATAATCTAGCAAGTTACGAAATGTATTGTATGTTGGTCTGCTGTTCACATGAAAAATTTTAAATAATCACTCACTTTGTTCTTGTGACGCGGCTGTCTTCTAATGATGTGATCAGGTACCTCTATTTCTGTGGCTCTTTTGAACTTGTTAGCCATTGCTCTCAAACTTCTAGAGGTAACTTGAAACACGATATCATAGACAACTTAACAGTGCAGAAAAACAAGATGGTGGTCAAAACAAAGCTTCTTTCGGTGACTGGTGTTGTTCGGTGAAATACAGGGTGATCAGAAACAGTCTCAGCAGCTTGTAAAGGTGTTGCAGGGAAGGTTATGCCGAGAACTAATTGTTTAAAAGATCGATTGGATGCGCCGTTTGCGAGTTACTTGGCATTGAACTGAGCCAATCAGGCCGTTGCGCACCCAAATTCAAGTGGCCCACCAGATACAATTAGTGTTAGTTGTTCTCACAGCGTAGACGATAGCGCACGAGACTGCTCCGCCTTGCGATCGGGTTCGATCCTTACTAGCGTACCATGTCCAATTTTTGTATCGCTCTCTTGTTCGATTTTACGGTACCAAATGAAGAACATGTTTGGTGACACCGTCTCCGGCAGGCCGCTTGAATTTGCGTGCGCAACTGCCTGATTGGCAAACTGCAATGGCAATTAAATCGAAAGGTGCACAACGTATTGAGATACTTCTTAACAATTATTTCTCCGCACAGCCTATCCTGTAACCCCCTTATATCCAGACTGTTTCTGACCACCGTGTATAATACAAACTCAGTGATGTGACAATTTTACATTAAAACGACTGTATTCAATTTTATTTTAAACAATTACAAAGATGTTGTGGGAACCTACATTCATATACAACCTTAATTTTTATGTATTTTGTATTTTAATAATATTGAATTGAAGTTGGTGAAGAAATCTGAATTCCTAAACTTTGTCATTTCATTTAGGATTTCGTTTCTTCACATTTGGCCATGGATGAAAATTTCGAAACATGTTGCTAATTAAATAATTTAGTCAATAAATTTTTTGACTGGTAGCGGTATTTGTAAAACCTTTTCAAATTTTTGGAACAGTCACGGTCGATTAACAATCCGGTTGTTTCACACCTATCACAAGCCTTAACCACTAATCCATTTTAGTATGACCGAGAAAAATATTCTGGAAACAGGAAGCGGGTCTGGTGTCTGATTCCGTTGTAGAATGCCAAGCTTCCCATAAAATGTAATATAGTCTTTTATTTACACCATAGACAGTGGTATCAAGTAAAACAAAAGGGAACTCTCGGCAAAACTTTCAACATACAGTAAAAACATTGTGGACTCATATCGAAACGGAGCACCCGATTGCGACACGAAGTGTTTACGTACAGCTTGTTTCTTCTTGTGTTTTCTTAGCGCTACAGTGTACGGCGTTTTTTTGTTGACAGGATCACTGCCACCGAGTCCAGCGGACTCCGGCGTCTCCGACGTTGACAGCAGCAGCAGCGGACACGCGTCCAATGACGAGCTCAAGGCGCGGCTGCAACCCACCCCAGGTAACGCCAATCCATTATTCTTCTCTAACAATAACCCGCGCTGAAGATGTGTAAGCTAACCCTACATTTAGATCAGAAAGTTTGTAATTAGTCTACTTTAACGCCACAGCAGAATAATAGCTCGTGAAGATGGAAATTGACGTTTAAATTTCTGCAGAGGACGATTAACCATAGGCTAAAGAGAGTTTTTTACCTTGAGTCGTTCCGAATTGTCCGTTTTGCCCGTGTAAATTTCTACGAGATCGTAGTTTCTCACGACATTCTTGTATAAAACATCCTTTGTTTACTCGTCGCGTCGAATCTGTGTAAAATCTCGAGAATTCGACGAAATCCTCCATCGTCTTCGCCAGAAACAGCTGACTGTCGTTGGTGTTGTTGTGGTGACGTTTATAGCACACAGGTGACTTCTCATTGGTCGGCGTACGTCATCATTACGTTCATGTTGCCATTGACCGAGGCCTACGAGAAAGACTGGCCGCGGCGAGTACGTCACGAAGTTAAGCCTGCGCTCGCTCGCTCAATTCAGCAAACTACGGTTCTACACCTGTAAACTCGTTACTAGGTGTGTACGTACAAACGAGAATTAGATCTTCTAACGGAACCCGCTATTATAGAGTCTTACTGTTATTAGTCCTACAATGATCGTAAGTCCATAGGCCTACTTATAACTTTTTACGGCTGTACTGGGGTACAATAAAATTAATATTATGCCAAAATGATTATCAGTTGCATAAGGCACCACTTCCTGTACGAAATGAGGACTGTTAAGCAGAAGAGACTAAATGCTATAAACAAGCCGTTATACCATTTATACGAGGGTAATCCCAAAAGTAAGGTCTCCTATTTTTTTGTAAGTACATAGACCTGTTTATTTCTACAATGGTTTACATCAGTTTACAGTTTGAACATTTAGCTATTTTTCGACATAATCACCATTTCTGTCTATGCATTTTTGTAGACGCTGTGGCAGTTTTAGTATGCCTATGTCATACCAGCTCACCGCCATGCTCCTCGTCGGAGCTGAATCGCTTTCCTGCCAAATGTTCTTTCAACATCGCGAACATGTGATAGTCACTGGGCTATAGAGTGGGTAGATGATTATGTCCCACTGAAACTGTTGCAGGAGAGCAAAGGTTTGCCGAGCGATGTGTGGGCGAGCGTTTTCATGGAGAATGTGTACGCCCTTGCTCAACATTCCCCTTCTCCGGTTCTGAATTGCCCGTTTGAGTTTATTCAGAGTCTGACAGTACCTGTCAGCGTTAATTGTGGTCCCAGCGATTCAGCTCCGACGACGAGGTAAAAGAAGAGGTTCATAACTTTCTGAACAGCATGGCGGCGAGCTGGTATGACATGGACATACAAAAACTGCCACAGCGTCTACAAAAATGCATCGATAGAAATGGTGATTATGTCGAAAAATAGCTAAACGTTCAAGGTGTAAACTGATGTAAACCATTGTAGAAATAAGCAGATCTATGTACTTATAAAGAAATAGGAGACCTTACTTTTGGGATTACCCTCGTATCGAGTACTGATCTTAAATTACATTTTGTTGTAGTACTGTTATTCAGTAATAGTTCATAATAGCAGATTTCAATAGAAGATGCAATTCTCGTTTGAAGATAAACGCCCAATTGCGAGTTAACATGTTTAGAAACGCATTTTGTCTGCTGAGCTGAGCGAGCGAGCTCAGGCCTACCTACGTGACGTACCGCCGCGGCCTGTTTCTCGTGGGTCTCGGCCGTAAGATTGTGTCCGTGTCTGCACTGGCGGTGCCAGTGCCTTCGTAGGAACGTAAACAATTCGGAAAATTTCCCTGTCTCTTTTTCAGCGTCTAGAGCTCGCTTCCATGCATTCGAAGATCATAGCCGCTCTCCTGGTTGGAATTGTTCTCGCACTTCGTAATTTCTACTTGCTTCTTTAGTAACAGCGCTCCAGTACGAAGAAGCGTAGAACAAGGTTTCAGTTTCTGCTGCATATTCCACCGTCAGTGATCGTCAGAGTAAGCAGCTTATCAGGCAGATGACACCATCGCATTTATTTGTCTCTTGTATGATATCTGATAGAACGTATTTCTGCGTATATTCGCATGCATTAATTTTGCTTCCGAGGTATGGTTTAAAGCGACAGTAGCTCAAAATGACGAAAATTCTATCGGTGAATCTCGAAAGATGTCAGAGACTCGTCTTTCTTCACTGTTATGCGTTAAAAGAGAGGATACGTCTGCATCTACCTATACCCATATTCCACAATCTACTTTACGGTGTGTGGCGGAGGGTTCTTTGTGCACCACTTTCACTTGCCCCTTTCCCAGTTTTAGTCACGGATGGTTCGCAGGTAAGCCTCCTTGTGGGATCGAATCTCTCTAATTTTATCTTCATGGTCTTTCCTCACACATACGCAGGGGGAATCGATATACTGGTTGTCTGTTCTAGGAACGTACACTCTCGGAATTTTAGACTATATCGTGATGCAGAACGCCTCTCTTTCAGCGCCTGCCACTTTCGCGTGTATTAAATAAACCTGTAACGACACGTGCTGTACTTCTTCGGATGTTCTCTGTTTCCTCTATCAATATTATCTGGTGCGGTTCCCAGACTGTCGAGCAACAATCAAGTAATGATCAGATTTGCAGTGATCAACCCGGGATTTGATTTTACTAGCTCTCCTTTTCGAAGTGGTATACCCCTGCCTTTTTAGTCCTGAGAACCGGCCACGCATGCGAGATACAGTGGAACATACAGTATTATACAGTTCGGCAGCTAATCACAGAGAAATGGAAACCAATGACAGTGTGATTCGTTTCATCTTAAAGACAGCTACTTTTCGTATACGTTGCGAAAAACCCTTCGGCAGTAATTATGGTGTAGGCTTTTTAATGACAAACGAAAGTGAAAAAGACGCAGTACCGAGGGAGCCGCATTTCCTCACAGCTGGCAGTACACAACGCCTTCTGCCAAGGATTGCGCGAGAATTTCTAAAAACATAAACGCGTGGCTCCGTCAGTGCTAGCTAGCATTGCGCCCGCCGCGGTCGATGCTCCTCTACAATTTTACTGCAGTTCCTCGCCAAAGTTAAGCTCGCGCGGCAGCGATGGCCGAGCAGTCACAAAGGGCTGTTCAACGGCCCAACTGGAATGCATCCCGCACTTTGTGCGCCTCTGACTGCTCACCGAGGAATTACGTCTCATGTGGTATGCCAGGTGTAGCATCTTTGAGTAAATTTTTGTGGGGACTGGATGTGCAACGTAGGTGCCAATGAAACACACGTATTAGTCTGCAAAAAGCATCCATGTTTACACTTGAGAAGACTGCATATGAGATACAGGTCATCTTCCACTGTACCATAGGTTCATCACTCAATAAGACAGAATAGAAACCACAATCTGAAGGTCGGGAATCTGGGTAGGTATGAAAATGATGACGATTCTCTCCGTAATCCAGATGTAACTAACTGCATTCCGGCCAAGGGTAACCGCCTTTGAGCTATTTAGCACTTCGATCCCATTTTTGAGGTTCTGTTTCTCTCACTACCACAGAATCTAAATAATAGTCACAAATTGCTGCTTACAATGTCTGTATCTTTACACTACAATGTCGTTTATGCATGCATGCATGTCTGTAGGAATAGACACTGTTCTCGACGATTACAGCTGCTGTAAATGGATTCGTAATTTGCAAATACGTATTGACATCACCTGTTTGCGACGCATGAAAATTTCTGGCGGTTCGGGACAAATGGTTCAAATGGCTCTGAGCACTATGGGACTTAACTGCTGTGGTCATCAGTTCCCTAGAACTACTTAAACCCAACTAACCTAAGGACATCAAACACATCCATGCCCGAGGCAGGATTCGAACCTGCGACCGTAGCGGTCGCGCGGTTCCGGACTGTAGCGCCTAGAACCGCTCGGCCACTGCGGCCGGCCGTTCGCGACACGAACCCGGGTTTCCCGCTTATAGCGAGCGGCGGTCGCCTTAACCACTTCTGCTATCCGGCCAGGCCTCCACGGCCGTCGCAAATCGCCATATGTCACGTTGCCCACGATCCTTATGCTTGCACATTTCGTGATTCCCGTCCTTCATCTTCTAAACATAGCTCTGAAGTATTATGTCAGTAAAAGACGATGACAATACGTGTCCAATTTTTTGTCTATTTACACATTCATTCATTGCTGACAAGGGAACCTCCCCATCGCAACCCCCTCAGATTTAGTTATAAGTTGGCACAGTGGATAGGCCTTGAAAAACTGAACACAGATCAATCGAGAAAACAGGAAGAAGTTGTGTGGAACTATGAAAAAATAAGCAAAATATACAAACCAAGTAGTCGATGTGCAAGATATGCAACGTCAACGATAAATTGAACTCAGGAGCGCCGTGGTCCCGTGGTTGGCGTGAGCAGCTGCAGAACGAGAGGTCCTAGATTCACGTCTCCCTTCGAGCGAAAAGTTTAATTTTTTATTTTCAGACAATTATCAACGTTCAGGCACTCACACATAATCAACTTCGCTCTCCAAAATTCCAGGACATGTTCAGATTTGCTTGGACATAGGCAGGATTTGACGGTCTACACACGGAAAAATTTGAAACATATGTTTTGACAGAGCACAGGGAAAAGTGAGCGACTGCGAAACTGTTGGATTCATTTGTTGCAGTTTATGTGACAAACTCTTATGTTTTCATCACTTTTTTGCGAGTAATTATCACATCCACAAGAAAACCTAAATCGGGCAACGTAGAAGAATGTTTTTACCCATTCGCCAAGTGTACAAGTTAGGTGGGTCGACAACATATTCCTGTCATGTGACGCACATGCCGTCACCAGTGTCGTATAGAATATATCAGACGTGTTTTCCTGTGGAGGAATCGGTTGACCTATGACCTTGCGAGCAAATGTTTTCGGTTTCCATTGGAGAGGCACGTGCTTTCGTCTACTAATCGCACGGTTTTGCGGTGCGGTCGCAAAACACAGACACTAAACTTATTACAGTGAACAGAGGCGTCAATGAACGAATGGACAGATCATAACTTTGCCAAAATAAATAAAAACTTTTCGCTGGAGGGGAGACTTGAACGAAGGACCTCTCGTTCCGCAGTTGCTCACGCTAACCTCGGGACCACGGCGCTCCTGAGCTGAGATTATCCTTGATGTTCCCTATCTTCGCATGAATTACTCAGGTTGTATATTTTGCTTATTTTTCATAGTTCCACACAACTTCTTCCTGTTTTCTCGATTGATCTGTGTTCAGTTTTTCAAGGCCTATCCACTGTGCCAACTTATAACTAAATCTGAGGGGGGTGCGATGGGGAGGTTCCCTAGTGAGAGCCCGCAACTATCAGTACAATGGTTTAATTTTTAACAAGAAAATTTTTCCATTTTCGGAGTTACGAGCTCTTTTTTTTCAGTAGAAGTGATGTGTTACACAATGGCGAAGATGAACTTGTGCTCAAAGCTCTTAAGGTATGCATTTCAGAGCCCATGTTTACTAAACCTTTTTTCTTGTTTTTGTCCATACTACCACCTCTGAAAGTTGCCAGGTCTACAGTCTTAACAATGACAGCACCAGTACATGTAGTCCACTGCCAGAGGTATCAGAACGACTTTCGATTTTAAGTGTTGATGGGTCGTTTACGGATCAGGGTCCCTTACCTCAGATTGATAAATTTATCCTTCTCTACCATCCCTGAAAGTTTGTAACATCATCACGGAATCACCCTGTGTGTCTCGCGAAATGACCATAACGAGAAATTATAACTTATCCATAGCTGACAGTCGGTCTTCCCATTCTTCATTCGCTTGTGTAAGAAGGACGAGAGGAAATTGTAGTAGTTCGAGAACTACCCACCAACACACACCTGAAGGTGGCTTGCGATCTACACTTGTAGGTACAGCCAAAATAAAATCTCGAGAAAACGGGTCGCAACTTAAGCGTAGATGAAAGCAGAGACCAGGTCGCGATATCCTTGCCGGTAATATCCTGTTTCCAGTATGCCACAAAAAACAACGCGACTTAATCCTGCAAGTAGAGTCGAAGAGTCATAATGTCAAACGCTCTAAGTGTCAACTCTCACATTTGCCAGGACAATAAAAAATGTATCTCTTTTAGTACATGTGTTGTTGTTGTGGTCTTCAGTCCTGAGACTGGTTTGATGCAGCTCTCCATGCTACTCTATCCTGTGCAAGCTTCTTCATCTCCCAGTACCTACTGCAGCCTACATCCTTCTGAATCTGCTTAGTGTATTCATCTTTTGGTCTCCCTCTACAATTTTTACCCTCCACACTGCCCTCCAATACTAAATTGGTGATCCCTTGATGCCTCAGAACATGTCCTACCAACCGATCACTTTTTCTAGTCAAGTTGTGCCACAAGTTCCTCTTCTCCCCAATTCTATTCAATACCTCCTCATTAGTTATGTGATCTGCCCATCTAATCTTGAGCATTCTTCTGTAGCACCACATTTCGAAAGCTTCTATTCTCTTCTTGTCTAAACTATTTATCGTCCACGTTTCACTTCCATACATGGCTACACTCCATACAAATACTTTCAGAAACCAGTTCCTGACATTTAAATCTATACTCGATGTTAACAAATTTTTCTTCTTCAGAAACACTTTCCTTGCCATTGCCAGTCTACATTTTATATCCTCTCTACTTCGACCATCATCAGTTATTTTGCTCCCCAAATAGCAAAACTCCTTCACTGCTTTAAGTGTCTCATTTCCTAATCTAATTCCCTCAGCATCATCCGACTTAATTCGACTACATTCCATTATCCTCGTTTTGCTTTTGTTGATGTTCATCTTATACCCTCCTTTCAAGACACTGTCCATTCCGTTCAACTGCTCTTCAAGGTCATTTGCTGTCTCTGACAGAAATACAATGTCATCGGCAAAGCTCAAAGTTTTTATTTCTTCTCCATGGACTTTAATACCTACTCCGAACTTTTCTTTTGTGTCCTTTACTGCTTGCTCAATATACAGATTGAATAACATCGGGGATAGGCTACAACCCTGTCGCACTCCCTTCCCAGCCACTGCTTCCCTTTCATACCCCTCGACTCTTATAATTGCCATCTGGTTTCTGTACATAACTTATTTGTATCCAAAAAATTGAGCAGATGTATCACAGAGTTATGGTGCTCACCTCATCACTGAAAAAAATGAGAGACATGAGAAAATAGGTAGTTTATTAAGAACGTTCTAGGTGCCGTTTCAAGACCCGATCGGTAGCGGAGTAAGACGGGGAGAAGTGCGTGAGGAGCCGTCGTCGCCAGCGGCCGGTGTCACCTGTTGAGCGCGCCGTGTTTGTTCTTGGTGGCGGCGGCGAGCAGCGGCTGCGGCAGCCGACAGCCCCTGCCCCACATAGCTCTCTCGCCACTCGCGCTTCCGGAAACAAGCCGACCCCTCTTCCTTCATCTCTCCCGTACTCCTTGCGCGCGTGAAACGTACCTGGCGAAACACAGACAAACTGTCATTACTCCTGCGTAAGAGCGCCGAAACCAGAAATGCGTTTGAGGCCCCTGTAAACGATCAAACTTGTTTGTCAAATTCGCTGTTTCCTATCCACGAGTTTGTCAAACAAGCACGCAGACGAACCGGCAAAGTTTGTCAAATTTAATCTCAGTTTTGAAGCCGCTACCGCGAAGTGTTTTGACGCTAGTGGAAAAGGCTACCAAGGCATACAAAATATTTCTTGCATTGACATTAGCGCTGCGTATACAGAAGAAAGAGGAAACAAGATACTTGTCCTGGGAGTGGTAGAAATTGAGGGATAAATATACCATTGCAAATCTGATGGAAGTTCACTAAAATACCACAACGTGGGAACATATACATTGATCGTGGAAGAACCGGAAAGCTTCGATTTTGTTATTTTAATGCGTTCACGTTTGTATGTTGTGTATAGAACGTTTTTTTTTTTCTTCTTAACGTCTCCCTGCGTAATATATGGCTCGGAAAGATGCAACACTTTTACCATTTTGCTAATTACCAGGGCTCCTTTGTTTTTACTATATACTCTTTCGATCGCAGTTTCCACAATCGTGGTGTCGCGCGATATTGTGAGAAAAACTCTTTCTCGCTAAACATGCGGGGGTGAAACATCAACAAAAACAACGCCCTTTAGCTTGTCAAATCGGCCATCAGTCAAAATTTCTCTTAAATACGTTAAATACAGTCTGTGTTTGACAGACATGACTGACAAAGCCGAAAGGCCGCCAAATAATTTGACAGGCTAGTGAAGTTTGACACATTGTTTGATCGTTTGCAGGGGCCTCTACAGTAATATGCTCTGTTAAGCAAGATATGTAGGTTAATGCGTCCGAAGTAAAGGCATGTTTCTTACTCATTGGCAAGTAGTCACTCTGTCGTGTTTACCTAGTCAAATCTCCCTGCCTTCTGCAATAACAAAAGAAAAACAATTTTTTGAGCTCTCGGGCAATGCAGTACCGCAGAAGCCACGAGGAGGCGGTATGGGAGGAGGTTCATGAGGAGGAGGAGGAGGAGGAAGCGTGCCATACGTGTCGGCTGTGGACGTGACTCACAATGCTGCCGCAACCGAACTGGGAACGCTTTGGCCATGCCTCACTTCCTCTATCGCTCCTGTACCACAGCGAATGATAATACCCGGCGCGTGTTTGGAATGACTTGCTTCCCTTCGCGTTGTGGTGGTAAGTTCTGTAGAGTCACCACAGGGGAAGATTGACGCGATTCACCGGGGTATATTTTTCGGTCAAGTTGTTAGGTACGGGCTGTAAGGAAGTAATACGTAATTAATATTTAGTAGGAAACGCTCTCCTTGTATTCCACAATACGTTGTTTATTTGCTAAACGAGCCGGCTTTCGGCTTCTCAGGCCATTGTCAAGTGACAACTGAATGTCGCAACCAAGGATAAAATGACGTACGAATTACGTAGACGTTTCTGACGGCTCTGAGCACTGTGGGACTCAACTGCTGTGGTCATCAGTCCCCTAGAACTTAGAACTACTTAAACCTAACTAACCTAAGGACATCACACACATCCATGCCCGAGGCAGGATTCGAACCTGCGACCGTAGCAGTCGCACGGTTCCGGACTGCGCGTCTAGAACCGCGAGACCACCGCGGCCGGCAGACGCTTCTGATACAGAAGAGATAGACGCAGAGTGTTTACAAATGAAAGTATTACTTACATTTGCGCAGGAATTGTAACGTTTAATAAAAATGAAAATTTGAGTTTCTTAACTTTATATGGAAAACATTTTATTTAAAAAAGATGGAAAATAAAGTTGAATTCACTATTGTAATCTAGAGTCAGTGTAACTGAAATTTAATTTAACAGATGAGAAAAAGGAAGTTGTGTTCGTAAATACTCTGTATCTTATCGTTGTAGTACGTATTTTCTGCATCTGTATCAGTACTATCTGAGAAAGTTGCACGCCATTTATTTTTGGGTGCGACATTCACTTCTCACCTGACGATGCCGAAAGCCTGTTCATGATGAAATAAACAGCATATTGTGGAACTTCAGGGAAATGTTTATTATTTTATATTCTTGTGTTCTAACGAACAGAGACGGAGAATTCATTTGATTTGTATCTCTCTTCCAGTAAACTGGATTTTACAAAAAAGCGTCAAAAATGTAAATGAGGTTACGAGGTGGTGATGGGGAAAGAAATGCTCTTTATGTCCTTCACAGAGTGAGGTGCGGTATCAGGAAACTGGGGGGCGTTTATGGGGAAATGCATGGCTTACGCAGCTGGGCGCTAGCTACGGCGACTGCCGGCTCACTTTCCCGTGCTACTTAGGGCCGCGCACGAAAGCTGACATCGTTCCGTCGCTTCCTGTCCATCGGAATCTCCCTCCGCTCACCGTTTCACTGCGACGGCGACCTCTGCGTCACCGCCGACTGTTTCCTCTACGCTGTGCATCGAGCGTGGCCGCGGAGCTACCAAGTGCTTTCCGGGCGCGCATCTAATCCAGGTTCCGGGACGCCTTCTACTGTGACCGACCGTGGCTTTTAGCCTGTTACCGCAGTAAATGAATAACTCTCTAGGGTCTGCTGTTTCCCTCCCAAATCCTTCGAATTTCTCACATCTGTAGCCGTTTAGACTGGCCTGACGCGGCTATAATATTTCCGCTGCTGATGAAAACGAACTACCGCACGATACTCAACTCCGTCACTGAACTGCGGCATCGGGAACTCTAGCTGCGAGATACGGTACTGTGGCACGGGGATTTCAGTGTGTACCAACACTGTAGATACGTACCCGCCAACAACAAAGAATGAACTACATAACTTTATTTTTTCGCTTTGATAATTAAAACTTTGTGACTACCCCTCACATAATTCAGTGTTTTTGTTTTCACTACCGCACGTGAAACCGAAACACTTTTATGTGAATGTTGATCATAGTGTGTGGCAGGCGCAGAGTCATGACACTACCCCTCCCGCCACCCCTCTCCCCATCCTCCAAAAAGCAGGCCCTCTATTTTCGCCACTGATCTCCACAAATTATTATGATTATATTAAAACGTTGCATATAACCCTCTTCCGTAGCCGAGGTCGATGCCGGCACGTTAATTCAGCGTGTTCGGTCAGAGGGTTAGCTGCCCTCCGTAATAAAAAAAAAAACACTGAGTTAATGGATCAACGACGAACTGAAACCGATGTCTTGCGACAACCGCCCCGAGCAGATGTAACGAACAGAATGAGATTACAGAAAAAAAGGTCGCTAACGCACGTCAGTGTGATGTCTCTTTACTCGGAGGTAAGCCAGTTCGAATCCTGGTGGTGGAAAATTTTCACTGTCCGTGTTTGTCCGGCAAGGGAAGCATAGGTGGCGGCGTGACGTTCCTAATCAGTCTCTGCGCCAGTATTCCAGATTAAATTCCAAACCTCTTAGCAGTGTCTCATGCATGTTTTGAAAAGTTTGGACGATACTTATCCTATTCTTGCAGTTCTCAGGAATGATGAGAATTTACCACGCGATCTTTCACACGAATATCCTCTATGAATTTTGCTTTGGTCGTTAATAAACTCTATTATCATTGATTGTTCCGGCATTTTATTACAATGTCCCGATTTTTTTCGCAAAAAGGATAGTCTCACATAATCTCGCTTTGATCATTCTGGAGCTGAACTGCACAGCAGGCGGCTGTCACACAACACAAGCAGTTTTGGCGCGTATGTGTAAACGAAAACGACCACTTGAGAGAGACTCAGTCCAGGAATAAAACGCCAGGCGCGCTGCAGTAGACTCATTTGTTCGAGTAGCGAGTAGTCAGTATTGCGACAAGAAAGTCGATCGTGTAAATGCGGCCTAAGATACTACGGTCTAACGTGGGACGCATTTTTGCTTAATAGGTACGATCAGTAATAGTATTATTTTTATTTATTTAATTTTATTGGCTTTTTCACGAAACAGTACATCCATTGCAGTTGCTTAGGTTAGCGACTACAGTTAAATTTTATGTACACAGCTATTTTATACATATATAAAATTATAATTTCATTACTTGATATGTCAGAGCTTTGTATCCGCTTCTTGTAGGTAAAACCATAATTAAACTGTTAATTTTGAAGTTATTCTGCCTCATTAGAATTTTAATAATTGTTGACGAAGGAATCGTCATTTTTGCGAGGTTTTCCCACAGTTTATTTTGATGTGGAGCGTATTTAGTACACCCAAAAGTGATATGATTGAGATCTCCATCGTCCCTTCGCTGTATGTGGGAGAGTCTGTTATTCCAAGCCCATAGACGTGTGCAGGGAAACCATGCGTGTCCCAACTTAATTCTAAGAACTGCTGCCACATATCTCCTCAGGAGATTTTTCTGACTATACCACGGTTTTATCGGTATAGTACGTTGGACTGAAGCGAACAAAAAGCCCTTTTTCTTCTGCGATAGTTCCCATTGATCGTAGGCCTCTTTTCTGGACACGTGGAGAAACTCAGAATATGGATGCTGTGCAAACAGCGCGTCCACTTCTTTGACGCTATCTTTTGCAGGACCATCTACAACTTCATTATGTAGAATACCTGAATGCCCCTTTATCCACATTATGTGAACGGGATTATTTCATTTGTTAGCTTTGATTATTAATTCCACCACATCACAAACGCAGTTGTCAGCTTTCCACTGTTGATGCTCTAACAGCTCCGAAACATCATACACAAGCGGTTTCGCGACGATTTAATCCCATCCTCGAGTGTATAAATACAACTACACTACTGACCATTAAAACTGCTACACCAAAAAGAAATACAGATGGTAAACGGGTATTCATTGGATACATATATTATACTAGAACTGATATGTGATTACATTTTAACACGATTTGGGTGCATAGATCCTGAGAAATCAGTACCCAGAACAACCACCTCTGGCCGTAATAACGGCCTTGATACGCCTGGGCATTGAGTCAAACAGAGCTTGGATGGCGTGTACAGGTACAGCTGCCCATGCAGCTTCAACACGATACCACAGTTCATCAAGAGTAGTGACTGGCGTATTGTGACGAGCCAGTCGCTCGGCCACCATTGACCAGACGTTTTCAATTGGATATAGATCTGGAGAATGTGTTGGCCAGGGCAGCAGTCGAACATTTTCTGTATCCAGAAAGGCCCGTACAGGACCTGCAACATGTGGCCGTGCATTATCCTGCTGAAATGTAGGGTTTCGCAGGGATCGAATGAAGGGTAGAGCCACGTGTCGTAACGCATCTGAAATGTAACGTCCACTGTTCAAAGTGCCGTCAATGCGAACAAGAGGTGACCGAGACGTGTAACCAATGGCACCCCATACCATCACGCCGGGTGATACGCCAGTATGGCGATGACGAATACACGCTTCCAATGTGCGTTCACCGCGATGTCGCGAAACACGGATGCGACCATCATGATGCTGTAAACAGAACCTGGATTCATCCAAAAATGACGTTTTGCCATCGTGCACCCAGGTTCGTCGTTGAGTACACCATCGCAGGCGCTCCTGCCTGTGATGCAGCGTCAAGGGTAACTGCAGCCATGGTCTCGGAGCTGATAGTCCATGCTGCTGCAAACGTCGTCGAACTGTTTGTGAAGATGATTGTTGTCTTGCAAACGTCCCCATCTGTTGACTCAGGGATCGAGACGTGGCTGCACGATCCGTTACAGCCATGCAGATAAGATGCCTGTCATCTCGACTGCTAGTGATACGAGGCCGTTGGGATCCAGCACGGCGTTCGGTATTACCCTCCTGAACCCACCGATTCCATATTCTGCTAACAGTCATTGGATCTCGACCAACGCGAGCAGCAATGTCGCGATACGATAGGCTACATTTCGACCTTTATCAAAGTCGGAAACGTGATGGTACGCATTTCTCCTCCTTACACGAGGCATCACAACAACGTTTCACCAGGCAACGCCGGTCAGCTGCTGGTTGTGTATGAGAAATCGGTTGGAAAGTTTCCTCATGTCAGCACGTTGGGGGTGTCGCCACCGGCGCCAACCTTGTGTGAATGCTCTGAAAAGCTAATCATTTGCATATCACAGCATCTTCTTCCTGTCGGTTAAATTTCGCGTCTGTAGCACGTCATCTTCGTGGTGTAGCAATTTTAATGGCCAGTAGTGTAACTTAATATTGGTTCGTTAAAATACTACGGATGGTATTCCAATTGCCAGATCCACCTAAATTGGACAGTTACGAGATGAAACATCAAAAATTCCAATGGGTACCATATGCAGGCGGTGTCCATGAGCACTGTGAGTTGGGGATGCGGAGCAGCCCAGTTGACGTCAATTTGGCTGCTAGGTGGCCTGGCCTTCCTGCTTCGGGCATAGTTACATACCCACCATATGGCTTTTGCGAGCATGTGTTGGTTTTTCATGACTGGTCCACACCACGGCTCACAGTCCTCCTGTACACTGCCTATGCCTGCTACCCATAGGAATTTTTGATGTTTCATCTTGTAACCGTCCAATGTAGCTCATTCTGGCAATTCGAACCCCATCTGCTAGTTGGGAAACCGAGTATTTTAAGGAACCAGTATTAAAGTAGTTATATGTATACAGCTGAGGATGTGATTAAATAACACGAAACCGGCTGTGTTTGATTCTGTAATAAAGGAATTGCTAACAGCTAATTCTGCTATCAAAAAGTTTTTTTAGGAGTTTTTAATAGGTTTAAAAAAAAAATTTAACATGTATCTAAGCTGTGGATTCCCAAACCGTAAAGTCATGTTATTTGAAAAGATGTGATAAATATTGGCCCTCCGTACAGTGTTGTTTGTGGTGTCGCAGGTCCGGCGAGGACGCCGGAGAGCCCGGGCCCTGCCTATGCGCATGCGCACGCCCACGCGCACGCGCACGCACACCCGCACGGCTTCCTGGCGCCGTACTACCAGCCGGCGCACAGGCCACCGCCTCCGCCGCCACCGCACCACCACTACCCCGCAAGGAGTCCTGGTGAGTAGTTGCCTCTCGTCTCCCTTCCTCCCCCCGCAAACACACACACCCTTCCTATCAACGCTAGCATGTATTACGACAGTGTCTCAAAAATTCCGCTTCGCAAAAGAACCTATTTCAGATACGTTTTTATTCGGTCACTTTCTTGTCTGTCAATTCGTTACAAATTTTGCAATCGATTTTAAACTGACCTTCCGATAAGGTAAAGAATTGAAATCAGTAGGGGTGGATTTGGTGGCGAGAAAGGCTAGTAATGCATGACAACTCGGCTCCACTGCACGACCGGCGTGTTGTGCGGGTAGTATCGTAATGCGTTCGTGGCGGTATGCGAGCGGACGGGCACTGGGTAGAGAGAGGGGAGAGGAGATGTGTGCAATACATGTGACATATGTGTGCACAGCTGAAGCCATGGGTAAAAAGCTAGTGTAGGATGAAGTATTATTTATATAAAAAATATAATCGCATCACAATGTTTAAAATCCATTGAGAAATTCACACACACAAGACTGAAAAGCAGAAAATAATTACTTAAATAAAACGAAATTTGTAATATAACACGTTTTTAAATCAGACTAAAAAGTATAAAATAACTTCTCCTAGTCCTGTACAGATTCTTAACGCCATAGAGGTAGTCCTGAAAACTGCCGGCCGCGGTGGCCGTGCGGTTCTAGGCGCTGCAGTCCGGAACCGCGGGACTGCAACGGTCGCAGGTTCGAATCCTGCCTCGGGCATGGATGTGTGTGATGTCCGTAGGTTAGTTAGGTTTAAGTAGTTCTAAGTTCTAGGGGACTGATGACCTAAGATGTTAAGTCCCATAGTGCTCAGAGCCATTTGAACCGGTTCAAAATGGCTCTGAGCACTATGGGACTCAACTGCTGTGGTCATAAGTCCCCTAGAACGTAGAACTACTTAAACCTAACTAACCTAAGGACATCACACACATCCATGCCCGAGGCAGGATTCGAACCTGCGACAGTAGCGGTCTTGCGGTTCCAGACTGTAGCGCCTTTAACCGCTCGGCCACTTCGGCCGGCTATTTGAACCGGTCCTGAAAACTTGCGCTTGTGAATTGTTAATAGGTATAACGAGAAACGTGGGCACATGCAATAGGTAATATTTAGGAAATGAACTATTTGTGCATAAATTATCTACTGCAAGTGCCGCATGTCTTAGTTATAAATCTTACAAGTATTGCCATAGCCATTAAAATCCTCACAAGAATAAATTTTCATAACTATCTGTATGGGTTTAGGAATCATTATGGGGCTAGGAGAAATTATTTTATACTCTTAAGTCCGATTAATTAAAAATGTAGTTCATTAAAAATTTATTTTTATTTTAATTATTTTTCTGTAATAGCATTATTTGTCATATCCCTCGGGTTTGCCATAAAGAGGTAACTGGAACAGTTTTCATTGTCTTAAGAACATAGACTGCTGTCACCACCAATTGTTTTGCGCCTGCATCTATGTATAAAATATTTTCCTTATTAACGATGCGTGAGATTGGAATATTTAAATCGAACGTTTCTGAGGTGCGGAGGCTATAAATCAAACGTTCAGTTTACATTCAGATTTTTAGAGGATAGCGATGCCGAGATCCTGTTATGCAACTTGGGGTGCTCTTTGAAGATACATTAGCATTTTCGTCGGGAAGAACTGGGTAAATGGTTGGTATAAAAGACTGCGGATCTTGATCTAACTGTCCGTTTCGACATCTTGAGAATGCCTGAATTATTCCGTAACACGTCAAACGTAAGTTATTCTCCCTTCTCAGCGACCTCACTGTCGATAAATTTTACAGTACAGTGATAAAACGACAATGAAGGGCAACGAGACTCAAAATATCTTACTGTCAGGAAGTTAAGCCAAGAGAACATACAGCATTTTAAAAATGTCGATTATGTTTAGACAACTGAATTGTTGTCAGCATTTCTCATTAAGGACCGATGACATTTTTTACTGTTACGGCCGTAAAGTTTTCGATGTAATTCACACCGTAGTGTTGTTAGCACAAGAGTGATTCCTGTGTCACCGGACACTGTAATTCTCAAAGTAACTATTCCGAATACCTCGTAACTGGTGGTGTAGTTTAGGGACTCTCCACAGGGTTGTAGATACCTTGCTGTAAATTCGCCATTAAATTTGTCCATAGTATCACTATTCTAGTACAATTCAGTCTCCATCTTTTGCAGGCACGTCTCCCTAACGTAGAGAGTGCTTTCTCGTACCTGTAGCGCAAAGGGGCCGTATTAACATTCTGTATCCGAACGCAGATTGGTCCCCTCGTTGCAGGTTTCCCGCGCCAGAGAAATGTCCCACTACGAGAAATAGCGACCTGTTTTATAGTTCCTTTCCAGTATATGCGCTTCCCCGTAACCATAAAATTTCCGCATGTGTGTTTTGAGAAGCACAACCACGACAGTGCGTTTCTTCTATATGCGCTCAAGAACTGTAAACATAAATGAGTCGGATAATATATGGCGCACTTTGGCGATAAGATTCTACGTCTACCTCTGATGACTGTAGTTAAAAAAACAATTTCGAAGTGAGCACCTTAAAATCTTTAATCTCCCATTCGAACAACACAATAGTCGATATTGAGCAGTCTCATTCCGAAATTACCTTGTAATTTTCATCCCAACGACATGTGGCCGCTTTCGGATCCATGTTTCGTAGTTTTTTTAGTGTGAGAAAATTGATTTTAGTGTGAGAAAATTGATTTTTAGCGTCGTGAAGATGTTCAAAGCGAATCTGAACCACCCTTACGTCAGTTATTCTAATCCAGTTCAGTATTCAAAATTCGATTGTGTCATCTTTCGTCGTCGTTGCAACAATTTTATACAAGATGTAATCACATACCATTTTTCTTCTAAAAAATTGAGAACTGAATATTATAGCTGTGCAACAGGTTGGATATTTGCGCAACTACCTACGACTGCACTTCACATGTCAGCATATGTTACCAAAGAGAACAACATCGACTTGTAACGCCTTCCTTGCATTCGGTTCCCTGTATATGAAAATGGAAGCTGATTACTCCCTGGAAACAAGGCTCAAAATTTTTAGTGCCACAACGTTAATTCAAGAAACAACGCAGCATTTTAAAACTGCGGATTATGTTTAGATAGCTGAATTTTGGTAGTAATTTAGTTTCTGATTTCTGTTGCGGAGCGACAGAAGTAATGGCATCATGGTTAGTTATTGGTTTCCACATACGTGCGTAAACTCCAGTTTTCGAAATTTGGATTAATTTGTCCTGGATAAAGTGACTCTTTCAATTTCCGGCCACCTACCGATACTGCAAATATCATAAAGGAAGGGAGGCTGCTACTTTTATAATACGTGAAGTTGCCGCTAAGTGACTTGGGAATATTCAGATATTCACAAATTTGCCTCTATAATCACATTCTAAACTTCCCCGTCGTCCGAATGGGTTTGAAGAAACAAATATTTGTAGGAGAAGTCGATTTATGTTCTAGCAAATTTAGTCTTTTTCTCTGAAAAAGAGCTCGTAACTTCTTTTTTGCACGAGCACTTTGCCTGTTTGAAAGTAAAAATGGACTCACAGGCCAGAAAAAAACGGTAGTAATGAACAGGACACATAATAATAAGATAATTGTCGTTGGGCCGTAGGCTCTACTTACACGCTTCTCTTCGAACAACTCTTTATCGCATTCAAGATATTAGTAATTTGGTCTATTTCAGATTTTTCTCTCTCAACGAAGTAGTTTCCTATTATAGTTTGGGAGATCTCAACTGTTTGTAACGATTGCAGTTTTATTTTAATTAAATTTATGAATAACCGCGATATTAACTCTTTTTCCCCTGTTGACTTACCAGTCATCAGATAGTTAATTTTTAATGTGACAGTCACACTGCGAAATAATTTGACCAGTCACGTATCATGTCTTCGTTTACCTCTGCGTCTGATACAATACATGTCCTCAGTACGTTTCTGTTTGTCTTGTACTTACTGCTCAACCTCGAATATCGTCTCTGTGATGATTATTTTTAAGCTAGAAGTTGAATGGAATATGGTCCACTTTTTTAAAAAATATTCCGTACTTAACCGATTTACAGTCCAGAATTATCTCTCTGATGGTTACAAGATGCATCCGCAACTCACAATTCATTATTGTGTTAATCTCAGTACTAGTATCTCAAAGTGGCGTTATTTATTAATCAGTAATTATGGTTCAAATGGCTCTGAGCACTATGGGACTTAACTTCTGTGGTCGTCAGTCTCCTAGAACTTAGAACTACTTAAACCTAACTAACCTAAGGACATCACACACATCCATGCCCGAGGCAGGATTCGAACCTGCTACCGTAGCGGTCGCACGGTTCCGGACTGCGCGCCTAGAACCGCGAGACCACCGCGGCCGCAGGATTCGAACCTGCGACCGTAGCGGTCACGCGGTTCCAAACTGAAGCGCTTAGAACCGCACGGCCACACCGGCCGGCCAGTAATTATGGTGACTTTCGTCTGTTGTAGCTGAAAGTATACCTTTTATTGAGCCTTTGGAGAGACAAGATTAAGTTCGAAAATGAGATAGCTTAGCGAACATACCAGGACCGGATTAAATCAAACGTATACTGCGTGAGTAGACAATTTTGGGAAATCAGTACATTACCGATTTCTGGGTATATGAGGCTGATGACTATATTCTGGTGTTCTAAAGCTTTCCTTGGAAGATGACGAACTCACACTGAGTGCCTTGTTAGTCACTTTTAGTATTTGTCAACCATGAAAATGAAATTTGTATCTGGTAGATAAATCTGCCTGGTATATTTTTTCTGTAAATTCAAATTTTTACGTGCGGTACATGGTACCTCGATTCGCAAAAATCATGCGTGGCTTGGTCTATACAACTGTGTTTATGAACACACCGGTATGCCGGAATCTTTTAAGATTTTTCTTCGCTTAGTGCAACTTTTATTTATTTGCACTAAAGACAGTGTTACGTAAGGCCAGAGCCTTGGCCTTGGCTCCGTATTTATAACCGTGACCTTCAGCTGGCTCAGAAAGTCAGTGTGTCGTTGAACCGGCTACCATCACTTTCGCTCTGCTTCCCCCTTCGAAGTATGTGTGCCATCCAGCGAATTTCAAGGCGACTGATGAAACGATGTTTATGAAGCTATAAAAAAAGGTTTTGTCAGAAATGTGATAGATATTGCTAGAATTGCGAATAACACAGAGAGTATACCGTCGAAATTACTCTACAAAAGAGCTGCTCGCCAATGATTTGACGTAGGTCTGTAGAGCAGGATCCTGTTCGACCTCTCCGCTCATTGGCTCTAGCCGGCAGCCAATAGCGGCGCACTTCCGCCAGTACGAAGCACACTTCAAAAAGATGATCTCAGCCCACTGCCCTGAAAGGTGTTCCCTAAGGATTTCAGTGCATCAGTAAGCAAATTTTACTCAGTACTGCTTTGTGAAAACGTTTGCTTCGCATTAAAGTTTAGCTTTCACTGTGAAGAATTAACCACCTGCGTTTTGTTTGATTACAGTGCTTTCTAAGTAATCGGTGCTTGAGCAGGAAGTTACACCTGTGCCTTTTTAAGAACTCTTCGACGTGTCGTTTGACCAAGACTTGGAAGATTTCCTTTTTTTATCGTATTAAGATTTAAATAAAATTCAGTATATTCCAAGCCTCAGAGCATTTGCAAAAATGGATGAAATCACCGAATGAATTACCGGTAGCTGTACTGTCGATGTAGAGACGATTCACCCACACTTACAACGATCTAATTCTCCTGTACCTTTAAGGTAGCCTAATTTACTCGTGTTCAGTAGTTTAAAAGACCATGCAAATACACTATATCGGACAACTGCACATCTCAGTCAGGTAAGCGTGCGAAGGAAACTGTTAGAAAGTTAGAGAACGCGGAGCTGGCTGGTAACCTACTTGGGGCCCAGTGAAACTCTAATACGCGTTGCCTTGAGCTCGATCTTCTTCGCTGCCGTGCTGACCAGGAAGTCACACTTTCTTCACCTTCTCCTGGCCACGGCACTCTCTTTGGGACTTTAACCGACGCATAATTGGATGGCTTTGACAAATAATTAAATGGAAAAGTAAAGGGATATATAATTAGAGTATTTGCATACCTGTGGAGCATCATATAGCGAAACTTTTTTTTTATACTGCAACTTTCAAGCAGATGAAGCTGTAGGCGGCCCTGAAAGAAAAAGAAAAAACATCTTTAACAATGGAAATCGCACGGGATGAATATATATTTGTGGTGATATAGATTAATACTTTTCTTCTACTGTAACATTCCATTCACGGTAAAGTTTCGGAAACAATTTTTATTGTTGCAGTGAGTCTTTTGGTGAGTGACACATTGCATGCACTTAACTGCAAGATTTTTGTTTTACGCCGACTCAGCGAGGAGGTTAGTCGGAAGAATATAGTAATTATCTGATAACAGAGATACATGTAAGTGACTAGAAAAAGTGTCACTATTTTTCTTTCAATTTTTTCGTAGGAACTGCGTAGCATATGCAAGCTAATTTGCTGAAATTAAAGAGCAATAATTATATAATTTTAATTTCATTTTCACATTTTCCCTGTACTCGATATAAATACCGTAGGAGTACTTTCAGCTGAGTGGAGCGCTGTGGGAAGTTTTATTGCCGTCTCTTTTAACTGCATGTGAAGCGTATTTGAGAGGGTCGAGGATCAAACTGAAGCAGGATGTACACCAGGCGGGACCTCTAGTGGCGGCCCACTGCACTAGACGGAGCTACTGACCGTATTCAAGGTCGAATCTTATCGACCGTCTGTAGTGTGGTCAGGATTGCTCGTCTGCGCGCCGTGTGCAAGAGTCGCCTACTTGCGGCATTCGCCTGCTGTGTTTCAGACGTTGCGGGAGCTACTAAGGATGTAATTAAAGCAAACGTCGAAAGCAACAGTTACCCAGAAAAGAGCTGTTTGCGCCTTTTACATTGTTAGCCCACAACTGACGAGAAACAATAGGGGTGTAAAAATATCGCCTATAAAAAAAGTATGAAAACAAACTCAATTTTTTCTCTTTTTACGGCAAAAGCTGATAGCTAAACTATTTGTTGATTTGAGCTATGCGTTCTTATTACTTTTTTTTCTTTTGAGACTTAGTAATTTTTTTGTCCAAAAGGAGGAAATACATACGGAAATGTTTCATTGAGACTTGAAGATTTTTAAGATTCTAGGATCAAGAGTTAAATGTGATGTACAAAGATTAACGCAAGTTCCAATATGTTCGGAACGATGAGTAAAAACAAAATCATTTGTCTTTGCCAACATTTCTCAGTAAAATATTGGCGTTTTCGATTAAGCAGATGAATACGGTGCTTTAACAAGTGTGCCAGTTCCGATCACACAATACAAAAACAGAAATTAGAAAATAAGACATAACCAGCTCATAAGAAATGTGACTACAATGCGTAATTATGACTTAACGACGATTCTGATTAGTGTTCAAATGCCAACTAATTGAATACCTAGCTATTTTTTCTTAATTGCCAGTGTAGTAGGAAACAGGTCCAACACACACACACACACACACACACACATTTTCGAATACAAGGCCCAAGGTATATATACATAAAAATAGAATTTTTGATTTCACTTGGAACACACTGCTGGGAATAATTGAATTTCCGAAGAAGGAGTTCCCAGACATCAAATGAGCATTTACATCCTTCAGTTCTGTGCAAAATATCACCCTGCTACCACCGTACAGCACACCCACATCCCATGGCAGGTTGATAATACCCTACCCATTGTTAGTCTCCAGCTTGCAGAAAATAATAATAAACATGGTTTCCCATTTTGTAAGTGCAGAATTTTATACTTGTTTGTACAAAACAGAAAATAACAGCAACCCTAAATTTCTGTTTCTGCAAAAAGAGAAAACCAGTTTGTTAATCATAGCTCCATGTAACATTTGTTCTAGTGGCATGTTAAAGTGAATCATATGAAAATTGTGTAACTATGTCTGCTGAAACATTGAATTTACGAGAAATACTTTTTAAATACATCTGAAAAACTGTGATGATAATTTCTGAGGCATAATTTGTAAACCTTTTAGTTGTCATCAGCTCTAGTCACTTTACACTTACAAGTGATACATATAATACAATGTACTAATACCAAATTAATAACGACATGGTCTTTCTTCTCCACAGCGGATGGATATGCTGGCTATTTACCTGGCCCTTCGCCAGCCTACCACTCGCACCCACAGTTCGCCACCCCACCTCTGCCATCAGCATCGACTGTGGGAGTGACATCAGCTATTCCTACTTCAGTCATACAGGCTGCGTCCTCATCAGTGAGTGATGATGTCTATATGTTGGAGCTCAGTTTTCAAGGTCGAGGGAAGAAACGGCCCAAGAAACTTCGCACTGAGCCAGGAAGTGTCAAAAGGAAGAGCCGTGAAGGTGAGAACAATTTCTAAATGAGAGAGAGAGAGTGTTTGAGTAAGCATTAGGTATAAACATTTGGTGACTCTCATCATAGAGGTTAAGATATACCAGTAGGTGTAGTGAATACATTTCTGAAATGAAATCAGAATATGTAAAGAATCATCACCAAAATTTATCATTCTGCACAAACTCATGATTTAAGTGGCTATAGCAGTAAAAGGAAACACAGAAATCATCCCTGATTTTCTTGTTTGACTAATTTTGTTGTTTCTCTTGATTCATTTACATGATGTTTCAATTTTTGTTTCATTCATTGTCCACTGATTTGTAAATCTCACTTTATTAATGTTTCAGTATATGTATTAATGTATTTTACATTTAACAGAAAAGCTGTGTACTGACAAATGGTTTTATTTAGATATAATGGAGAAGAAAGTCATTTATGTCCTATCACCTACAAAGAAATATATGCAGATATATTTATGCTGAAGCACTTCTCACATTCAAGTCTTGATAAACCAACTAAACAAAAAATGCATTTACTGAAAGTAACATTTTCTGTATTTGTTTTTCTTGCAGGCTCCACTACGTACCTGTGGGAGTTCTTGCTCAAGTTGCTCCAAGATCGAGATTACTGCCCGCGCTACATTAAGTGGACGAACAGGGAAAAGGGTGTGTTTAAGTTAGTTGACTCCAAGGCTGTATCTCGCCTGTGGGGGCTGCACAAGAACAAGCCTGATATGAACTACGAAACAATGGGGCGAGCCTTGAGGTTAGTTATTCAGAAAATTGAAATATTTATAATAAAACTTCAGCTTCCACAAAGTAATGTAACTTAAATTACTGTAGAAGAATGCCTGTACTAATTATAAGCAAAATAAATTAAGTAGAGGAAAATGTGTTACATACATTACCAAAAGCCAACATTTAAAGGTTTGTAAATTAGTTTTATATATGTTATCCAGTATAATACAGAAATATTAACTGTCACCAATGCATATTTTTATCTTACAGGTATTATTACCAGAGGGGCATCCTGGCAAAAGTTGATGGCCAGCGACTCGTGTACCAGTTTGTTGATGTTCCCAAGGACATAGTGGAGATTGACTGTACGGGAGCGTGACCAGTTGGACTGTATATACAGAGTAACTTAATGTGATTCGGAATTATTTTTCTGCTGGACATCTTCTGTGATGATATGCAGGATAGCTACAAATATTTTCAGTGAATGAAAAGTGAGGAATTGTTTGTAATTATTTTTGAAAAGATCTCAGGAACAGTGCTGGTGGTGTAAAGTACCCTATTTTTATAAGTGTTTGGTGCAGGGAGTCACCTTTGGTTAGGACAGTAATGCTGTCACCCAAGAAGAGGTCCAATTGTACTCCAAGATTAATTTATGAAGCTCTTTGTTCAGCATCTCTGAGAGATATGTTACCTTCACTCCATACTCTGCAGTGAAGTGAAATATGGCATGCAATGGCATACTCATGAAACTCTTTAAGAACTGTAAAATATAAAGATACGTTAAACAACATCTTATTATGTTCATAATCACACAAATAACAATTCACATGAACCTTCATTTGTGATTTTTAAATAAATGTTAATGACAGACTGAAGCATAACTATGTGCATGTATTTTGAATAGATTTTAAAAAATCTAAAAAGAAAGTCTGCTGTCTGTGTGTGTGCAACCTCTGCTTATTGTGTGCAACAGACTAAGTACTGCTGTGTAAAATATTTATTTGTATAGTCTCAGCAGCTGTGGGGCTTATGTGTAAACTGTCATGATTTTGAAACTCATCTGTGTGCTGTACATATAAATGTATATCTTCACGATTCAATTGCACAGTGGTTCTGCAGGCAACCAGTATACAATGACAAGTATTATTGTGTAATATGCAGCCTTTCAGGACATGACTATAATATTAGAGCTTTTGTACTTAAATTTCTTCTTCATTTTTTGAGAGCACTCGTTCCATGCTGCATAATATCAGTTTCCTCAGACTAGATGACTTTCACATATTTGAAATAATATTTAAAAATTGATGTCATAATCATTTCTAATTTATTCCTTCATACTGAAAATAAATGTGGAACAATATTAAATGTGTCTGTGTTTCATCTGTGTTAAATGCATAGTATAATGAATGGTAATAAATACATCTTTTTAATTCATGTGCTGTCTGAAATATTTAAAAACTCTGTCTTTATAGTAATTTGATGTCTTTTTCTGAAACTACATGTTCGGTGTTGTATCAAAAGATTGTGTGATGTGAAGAATGTATCAATTAGATGTGTATTTAACAGTTTACAGTAGTACTGTTATACAAATATTTTAAAACTTGTTCAACACATGTTTTGGCTGTTTAAGGTTTTTGGACAGTACGTTTCAGTGTTACATCAGTTTGAAATTGCTTAAAGGGTCTGAGGGGAAATGGCAGAGCTGATTGCTATTGCTGTACAGTTTGATACTCATAAGTGCAGCTGTCTCCTGGTGTGGAGAAAGTCTTCTGAGAGAAATGAGTTAACTCAGTGTTTGATTCTCCACTGATTAATACAGTCTAATAGAACATATTTAATTTCAGCTAGATTTGGTATGTGTCATAAGCTTTATTGCCAAGACATGGAATGTCAGTACGTGCCCCGTAACTTTTTGTTCCTTTAACATTTTCCATAATTTGCAATATGATCTATTTAAGAAAACTGACGTATTTTCTTTGTTGTTGTTCTTTGTTTTCCTTTTTTAACATATATGCCAATATGATGGTTCAAACACATCATAAATCATAATTAATACCCGGTGTTTTGTAGAATTAAGTCTCACTGTGTATGTTTCTTACTGAAATTTTAAAAGATGCAAGGAGTGGATAAAAGTCTTCACAGGAAAAATTATTTTGCATAGTTCCTTTTAGCAAGCACATGTATACTGTTACATGTGAAAATATTCAGGACATTTCTAGTTTTGAATACAAATATCACTAATATTCTAAATGAAAAAGATCAAAATGGAAACTACAAACCAGAATAAAGATGGATAAAAAGAGTGTCAGTAATCATTATTGTATTAACGGAAATCTTACACAGTCTACAAGGTAACCAAAGCTGAGTTGAGAAAGCAATGAGAGTCATCTTAAGTTACACACAATCTTGTTTAAGGGGAAGCAAAATACAGAATGTGAAAACAAAATTACATGTCTCTTCTTTAAATTACTTGTGTTGTATAAGGCTAGGGGTTCTGAACCACTAGTTTTGGCTCTCTCTTGCCAACCAAACTACTTTTCACATCTTAGCTTCAAAAGAGTTTTTTTGCTTTGCCAAGTTCAGAAATATGTGGTAACAGTCCTCCCCTCTCTGTTTCTCCCATCTGATAGAAAATTTCCCCACTAAACTATATCTTCTTTTATCCATTTTTGTAAATGGTTTGTAGTTCTGGTAAATACTCTGCTGTGTCAGAGGGTGTGCAATGAAACTGATCATTGTTAGATTGTGAATACAGCAGTGATAAAATATTTGCTCAGTATCCTGTACGTCCACTCCTTTATTGCCAGTGGCAAGTGACTGACTGCGATACTAGTGTAATGTTAATAGGCCAGAGCAGTTTCTTTTCTAAATTGCACTGTTGCAGTTTTTTGATTTTATATTTTTCATGGAATTCAGAATCTCTGTGGGATCTAAATTTGCGTCCATTGAAATTGTGATGTTTTGGAAATGAAACTTCATTCTAACTTCCAACATTATCTCTCTCATATATTGATAATGAATTAAAATGCATATTTTATTTGGACTGTCCAAGAGCTAATAATTTCACACACTACCCAGCGCACTTGGGAATATATAAAAAGTCAGTGTTACAAAATAGCAAATTGTTTCTCAGCTCTTCTTGTCATACACTGTATATGATATCCTTACAATGTTCCTGTATTCTTAATTCTTATTTTGTAAGGATTTGAAGACAGAGACATTGTAGCAAATTTTCTAAAGATCTGAAAATTCCCATAAGTGAAGCTGTTGTGGTATGGGCATTTTTTTTCTCTCCAGCACATAAAGAAAAGATTAGATATCCTGAAAGAATATCTGATATACTACTGCATGATGAGAGACGTAATATGTACAAAGGATTATCATAATTAATAAATGTTTGGTGATATTTTCTTATACATTTGTGCATTGTAAATAAAGTTACAGATTTGCAACAAATGCATCTTTATGTGAAATGTAGAATGTATTCTATAATATATAAATATATATATATATAAATATATATATGTATGTTGTACTCAAGTTACGGAGTTTAAATGGAGACTTTTACATAAAGTGAAATAAATGTTTTACCAGACAATGTTTCAATGTTTCAAATGCGTGCAAAAACATAAGTTCACTTGTATAAACATAATGTTCAAGGATGTTACAGTACAAACATCAACAGTGTAAAGAAGAAATTCATGTTGGGCATTGTCTGAACTATACTGCAAATGAGTATTAAATGAGAAAATACATATTTCACAATCCCAATTTAAATGTGGGCACACAAACTCTCAATTCATTTTTCTATCCAATGGCACTATATTACTTTCATTTCATCAGATGCCAGATATATTTCCTACATATTTTAGGTCAGCTAAAAAATGGCTTCAAAAGCCCATTGTCTACCAGATGCAGTGCTTTGTGTAGCTTGAGCATTATTTTCCGTATGGGATTTCTTTTTCTTGTAGATCATTCTCTCTAAATGTTACCAGAATGTCGCATATGTTGCTATGACTGCACACAAAAACACACACACTTTTTTCTTGCTGCAATGATCATCATTGGAGATGACATCACATTAGTACTGGACTTCAAATTTCAGCTGTGAAGATAACTGAAATACTCATATTCCAATTTAGAGAACTTTCACAATGACATGAGGCACTTGTCAAGTTACTGTAGATACTATGAGGTGCCAAGATGCTGTAGCTGCTGGAGAAAGACCTTTAGCTGTGATATAAACCTTTACTGAGATTTAAAAGACCACATTAAAGAAATAGAATTCAGACATATATCACAAAGATAACTTATTTTTACACATGACAAACACTAAACAAAATTATTATTCTGTTTATGCAGTTACATATACGACACAACAAATAATGATTGAATGCAGACTGACATACCACAGCTGTTATGGTTCTGGCAGGACATCAGCTTAAGTTTTTAATATGATCACCCTGACAGTGTGGAACATAAATGTATTTACCTGATGACATAATTAGCTATATATGCTGTGACTCGAAGTGACTGGGGTTGGTCCTTAACCATTATCCAAGGTATATTCAAATACACATTGATGTCTTTCTTCAATTCCAGTGTGAATTCACGTGGGAAAATTGCTATCCATAGGTATACCTTTTCTTAATTGAACATCCACATCCTCCAGCTAGATCTGCAACAGTCTAGAGTTATGGGATGACATCATAATACAATTATTTTTTATTTGATAAAAATTAACAACCCATAGTGAGTTTGGTTTAGGAAAAAGACTGTTTTCATTCTTGGAAACATTTACAATAAGTGCATAATGTTGAGTAATTCCACTTAATATGTATCAAAAATTAAACAAATATAGTATGGAAGGTTCTGGTTGAGCTTAAAAATTTAGTGGTAACAGTAACATCTCAATGAAAAGTAGAGGTGATGAGTTGTTGATAGACACATAAACAAGATTTCAAAATTATTCCTAGACAGGTGTGCTGCATTAAAGAAAGGTGTTGACTTATTGGTATCTGTGTAGTCATCCAGAAGAAATCAGTTGTGAATTGTTTTGCTATCAAGAAATTAATAGCTTCTCTGTGCATAGTTTTCTTGTATAGTGATTTACATATATGTGATATGGATAAGAATTCACTTACAAAAGAATGTTTTCACTAGGACATCAACTAGGCTTTCCTTACATGAACACTGTACTTACAGAGAAAGTAAGAGTTACACTTGTGAGTTCTTGGAATTAAGGAGGGTGAGGCAATAGTTGGAATACAAATTAAACTATTTTGAAAACTGGTGAATTGCTACATAGACATGGTACATTGTCTATCAATAGGAACTCAACTTTGAAAGCAATTTTTAAGGTTTATACCATCCATTTCTCACATGAACATAGAAAGAGATTAAAATAGAGCGTCATATATACTGCTCAAAAAAATTAGGGGAACATGATCTTTCAAAAATTACATGCACAACAAAATGTCATTACTTCCTTGATTGTTTACATAAAAGAACTGAGATATCCAAAAGGTGTCAAAAACAAAGTGGACTTAAAGAGCTTCAATGACGTGTGCCCCCTGTGAGCAATTATCACTGCCTGACATCTACATGGCATGCTCTGTATGAGACAACGGAGGTCACCCTGTGGTATCCGTTCCCATTATTCAGTGAGAGCCTATGAGAGTTCTTGGACAATGTGTGGTGGAACAGGACCACCACAAATATATTTGACAAGCATGCCCCACATGTGCTCAATTGGGTTTAGGTTGGGACTCTGCACCAGCCATTCGAGTACTTCAGTGTTCATGCTTCATAAGAGATCTCTGCTGATGCCCATCACATGGGCCCTGGCATTAGAAGGAATATAGTACCACCATTGTATGCAGCAGCCACCACATGGTCTAACAAGATCTGTTTGATGCAGTGTTTGGTGGTAAGGTGACAAGAACCATATGGCTGTCAACACTGAAGCCTCCCCACAACATCACAGAACCTTGGATTACTGTAGATTTCGTGGACAACATTCTTGCAATACCACTCACCAGGGGTATCCACATATTAACAGGACATCTGGATCATAAGGTCATTTACTGTAACCTGTTTATTACAGTCTCCTCAGACACAGCTGCTCCAGTGGCCCTTTGGAGATCGTCTTGCAGCGCTCTGGCAGTAGCTTTATGCTGCCACAATGCAGAGTTAGCCAGATATTGTTCTTCACCTTGAGATGAATGTGTCAGCAACCCTGTATAACTCACCTTGTGTATTTACCTGTTTTCCTGAAATGTGTGCACAACCTATGGATGACACTTGGAGAGGCAACATGAGTGAAAGTCCATCCTTTTTGGATTAAACAGACCGCCCGTATAACTTGCATTGCATTAAGATGTCACGTTGCGTGTACCTGGTTGAATACAAGATCCGCAAATGACAAGTGCCATCTGTGTACAGCACTAGATAACACTGGGACACTGGTACTCATTTCCTTCTGAGAGGTCACCTAACATTGTAATACATGACATAGCCAATAGAGGGTGAATGATTTCAATTGTTACCTACACTTAAAAGAAAGATCTCAAGCCATGCAATAAGACCACAGGTACCACCTGCTTCAAAATAGGTTTAACGTACTGGATGTTGATACATGTGTTGCTCTAATTCTTCTGAAAAGAGTACTTGTAATATGTTCTGTTTCTCACAACTGCCTGTTTATAATTGTAGAAGACATATAGCATCACTTCACTGCTAAAGCGATGGACTTACCAAATTTTAGAAGTTAGAGAGAGAGGGAGAGAGAGAGTCTGTCAACTTTATATCCTTTTATTATTCTCAGTTGAATCCTGCTTTGGAAAGTAGTGTGGAGTCACAACATAGTGATTGGACCCACTAATGGTACAGGCAGTAATAGACCGTATGCCAAATAGTTCTCTGTCGGGCAATGCCATTTCATGTTTTCTATGGTTTCATCTATATCTGTACTCTGGAAGCCTCTCCACATTCTGTGGGAGGAGTTATATTTTGTACAATAATCATTTCCCCAACTTGCAGATGGTGTGCGTGAAGAGAGATTGTAAATCAAAAAAAGTAATATGTTTCTAATCTTGAATTACTATAATTTTTGGAGTAAAGCACTTTGTAGTGTACAACATCATACTTGTGGCATTTCCCATTGGAAGTTTCACAAAATACTTTAGTTAAATATCAAGATGGTTGATTCTGAAGCCACAGCTGATTGCCTACAATATCGTTACGCAGTCAGATTTGCTTACAGCCTTTAATCAATATGATATGACAGGGTATGAAACCCAGAACTTCCTTCTTATCAAATGGACCCAGCCCTGGTGTAGAGAAGAAACTGAAAAAGTTGAAAACAAATAAATTGCCAGGTCCAGATGGAATACCAACTGGTTTACAGAGAGCTGTGGTATTGATCCCTTACTTAGCTTGCATTTATTATGAATCTCTCACCCAGCACAAAGTCCCAAACAACAGGAAATAAAGTACAAGTGACTCCTGTATGTAAGAAAGGTAAAAGAATGGACATACACAGTTACATGCTGATATCCTTAATATCAGTGTGCTGCAGAATTCTTGAACACATTCTGATTTTGAATGCAATAAATTTACTTGAGACAGAAAAGCATCTGTACATAAATCAGCAAGCATTTAGAAAGCATTACTCTTGCAAAACTCAGCTTCTCACGTGGTATCCTGCAGACCATGGATGAAGAGCAACAGGCAGATTCCATATTCCTAGATTTACAGAAAGCATTTGATGCAGTGCCCCACTGCAGACTACTGATGAAGGTCTGAGCATACAGATTAGGTTCCCAGACATGTGTGTGCCTTGAAGACTTCTTAAGTAATAGAACCCAGTATGTTGTCTTCAACAATGAATGTTCTTCAGAAACAAGGGGATTGTTAGTGGTGCCCCAGGGAAATATGATTTGACCCCTATTCTCTATACACATAAATGATCTGACAGACAAGGTGATCAGCAATTTATCGCTGTTTGCTGATGATGCTGTGAGTGTAGGGAAAGGTACCATCATTGAGTGATTGTAAGAGGATACAGACTAACTTAGACAGAATTTCTAGCTGGTGAGGTGAATGGTAGCTTGCTCTAAATGTAGAAAAAGGTAAGTTAGTGCAGATGAGTAGGCAAATCAATCACATAATGTTTGAATACAGCATTATTAGTGTGCTGTTTAATGTAGTCATGCCAGTTAAATATCTAAGTGTAATGTTACAAAGTGATATGAAATGGAATGCACACATTATGACTGTAGTAGGGAAGACAAGCAGTTGATTTCATTTTATTGGGAGAATTTTGGGAAATTGTAGCTCATCTGTGAAGGAGACAGCATATAGAACACTAGAACAATCAATTCTTCAGTACCGTTTGAGTGTTTGGCATCCCTACCAGGTCGGATTAAGGGAAGACATCAAAGCAATTCAGAGGTGTGCTGTTAGATTTGTGACTAATAGTTTCAGTCAGCTGACAAGTGTTACAGAGGTACTTAATGAACTCAAATGGGAATTCCTGGAGGGAAGGCAGCCTTCTTTTTGTGGACACTATACAAGAAATTTAGAGAACTGGCATTTGAGGCCAACTGCAGAATGATTCTACTGCCAACAATGTACATTTCACATAAGGACCACAAAGATAGGATGAGAAGAATTAGGATCTACACAGTCTTATTGAAAGTCATTTTCCCTCATTCTGTTAGTGTGGAACTGGAAAGGCAAGAGCTAGTAGTTCTATGTAGTACTCTCCACCATACATCATACAGTGGCTTGTGGAGTGTGTATGTAAATATATGTAGCAGATGTAGATAACAAGTTACAGTTGTAACATTTTCAGCACATTAGAATCTGTTAACAGATTTGTTGACTATACAGTTCTTGGGATTGTAGCCACATCACATTGTGTAAATCCCACAATATTTCATCAAGGTAATTTCATGACATCTTCAAGTTGTTAATATTGGTGACTGCTGGTAAGTAGCTGTTTCTACTCCAAAAGCCTCCATACACTATGTAGCAGAGGGTACATGGTGCACAATAATCATTTTTCCCACTGTCTGTTCCATCTGCAGATGGTACAAGGCAAGAAAGATATGTCAGAATTTCTGTATTTTTTTTTCATTGTTGCTATTATGTAAGAAAAAGTCAGAGGAAGTAACACTGCAGGGTTTACGTAACAGGGTTGGTATTAGATCTGAGAACGATGCTGCTTGCCAGTTTTATCTTGCCTTGGTTTTGAAGTCTTATGGGTTAAAGACTTCCAAATTAAACACTTTTCTCAAAGTACAACAAAACTGTTTTTTCCTTGTGCTTATGAGTATTTGGTAATGAATTGTTTTTCATTTTTTCATATGTAAAAAATGTGAATGTTACCACAAGCCAGAATTGCTAGTATGTGACCTATAAGATACAGGGTAAAATCAGGTACTGAAGTGACTGTTTATTTATCTTCTTTAGAACAACTGTAGATCCATTCATTATCCAGTTTAGTATATCAGAATCTTAGACAGAGACCAATAAGCATCAGTTGTAAATCCCATAAGTTTAAACTCTTCAAGACTCAACTTTCCTCTAGAGGTGTATTTTGGTTTAGTTCTATGAAGTACACCATAATATAAATGGTTGTAAAGACTTATCTGTTATAGGTCCCTTGCATCACCTCGCTTAATGAGAATTAAAATCAGAAGGCACAAATATCAAAATGCTCTGTGAGGAAACTGACAGAACAGTGAGCTGCCAAGAGATGGGAAATTAAGATTTGGGTGCTATTTTCATGATTTTATGTGTTTACATTGTAATAAAAATTGTCTCAGTGCCTATTATTTTTAGGAGCATCTTGTAGCTCAACCCAGTCTAGACAATGTGATTACAAGCACATTTCAGAAACAATCAAAGAAAACAACAAAGTTGATTAATGACAGAATAGAACACTCAAAAAAAATGTTTAAGAGCTGTTGACTGGGGGTGAAGTTTACAATTAAAGTAATGTTGGTATGAAATTTAAAGTATAACTGTATTAGGTAGTGCTCAATTCTGAAAACAATTTACCCCAGAAAATAATTGAAGCTGTATAAGGAAATCACCGAAGAAAACTTGATTCATTACAGGCAACAGAATGTTTTCTGAAAGAGGAAGTTTAAGGAAGATGGAATGAGAATTTATACTGTCCTATTGTAAACAGTATTGCAATATATCAATAGAAGTTACAAGAAAAAATCAGTGTTGTGCTCAGCACATTTAAAGCTGACCACCTAGAAGAGGCTGTTCCAACATTGCACGGGTGCTGGGGAGTGCGCATCAGCTCGTTTGTGTGCAGGTGCAGATAACATAGGCTATCCCACCAGGTAGCTCTACTGTACACAATCTGTACATGTGCATACCACTTGGCCACAGCTACCTGCAAGTGTGAGACCAGGGCAGTATGGTCCCATATTTGACATCCCAGCAGCACCAACTTTTTACCCACCACTGCCTAAGGGTGTCCAAATGGCACTCAAATTGGAACAGATTAATGTTGACTATTACATAGAATTGATGCACAATGTTGTGGAAAGAGGGACTCTGAAGTAACCATACTAGATTACACTATTTAACCCACTATACTGTGTTACACACACACCCAGATAGCTGTTTGTGTTAAGGCATCACTGCCAGGACAGGGAGGTGCAGCAACTCTGGATCAAATCCACCCAGCACACTGAGAATGAGAGTTGGTGTGTTGGCCAGCCTGGATATGATTTTTAGGTGGTTTCCCACATCCTCTAGGTGAATACCAGGCTGGTACTCAAGTCCCACCTCAGTTACACCAACATTTAGAAAACTTTTTCCCACTTTCACATGAACAACACTACACGCTCACAGTTGGGGTACACATTTTCTGCCGTGAAGGTAACAGGGTGGCAGCAGGAAGGGCATCTGTCCACCCCTTAAAAACTAAATATGCCAAATCCATTCATAACCATGTTGGCCCTGCACCCATATGGGACAAAGACACAAAAAAAGAAGACACTACACTGTTAATCAGCACTAATTAATCAGAATGGAACCATTATAAATAATGGTAATTGTACGGTAGATGTTTTTAATCTTTAAATGTGGGAGAGAATACTGTTCAATGTACTTCAGAAGAAACAGTAAAACAGAGCACTCTACAACCAATGCATAGAACAGTCAATGAAATTAAAATTTCTGCATCTCCAACAGAATTGAGGAAGGACATAGAGCATGTCAAAAGTAAAATGAGTTAGTTAGGTAGTTAGTGTCATGTTCCATTGATCATTTGTACAATAAATTATAATGATGTGGAATAAGTCATTTTATATTCAAATCACAAATTATTTTGCAAATATGCTGATCATTTACAAGCATTTGTTTTATTTAAAAAAAGACACACAGATGTGAGTGAGTAAATCCTATCACCACATTTTATACATTGCAGTAATAGAAATTCTTCTACTTAATAGAAGGAGTTGTAAAGAAGAGGCTGAGTGAAGTGACACAGTGGTTCACACACTGGACTCGCATTTGGGAGGATGATGGTTAAAACCTGTGTCTGGCCATCCATATTTATGTTTTCTGTGATTTTCCCAAATCACTCCAGGCAAATGCCAGGATGGTTCCCTTGAAAGGGTAAGGCCAGTTTCCTTCCCCATCCTTGATGAAATACAATCTTGTACTTCATCTCTAACGACATCAATGTTGACAGGACATTAAATACAATATTACTTCCTTCCTTCACTTGTCAGTTCAATTTCAAATTTTACTTCACTGTCTGCCAGACATTTTACATCACTAGGTAAATGATCAAAAATTTTAGTTGCAGTATTGTCAGCATTGTGCACCTCTTTTGTACTAACGTAGACTAATGAATATAATTTTTTCTTCTGATATTATAATTACATACATCATTGTTTCTTTTAACTGCAGTGTATTATTTATAACAAACTTCATCAGGGAACAAATATACTGTGAACCAGTGGTCAAAATGCCCAATTCCTTGTACATATGTTTACAAGATGATCATAGGTGGGCACCACATATTATTCTCGCAGCTTGTTTTCAAGCAACAAAGACTTTCTTCCTCAAATATTAGTTAGCCCAGAACATTGTGCTATGTTCCATTACTGAATGAAAATATGATGTAACTTTACTGGTTTTTCTGTCCCCAAGATTTTTAATTATCCTAAGTGCAATTGTGGCTGAAGTGAGTTGATGTGGGAGTTACAAAATGTGCTTTTTCCAGTTTCAATTCTCATCAATATGTACACTTAAGAATTTTGAAGTTTTGACCCTAATTATTATTTCCTCACCATATGTTACACATATCACTGATCTAGACCAGTTTCGTATGAGACTATTTGCAAAATCATCAGTGATACATTTATGAACATTGTTTGCAGTTTCTTCTGTTGCGGTCTGTATGCTTGGAATGATCACAATACTAGTGTCATCCACAAAAAGAATAATTTTGCTTGTTGTATATTAGATGGAAGATCATTTAGATGTATAATGAACAACAGTGATCTTAGGGTTGAGCCTTTGGGATCTCCTTATGTGATTTCTACCCAGGCAGAATAATCTCCCCTACTACATTTTTTGAATTGCTAAATACAACTTTCTGCATTCTTTTGGTCAGATATGATACTACCCATTGGTTGCCTATATCACCAGTCCCATAAAACCTCAGATATCTAGGCAAATCTTGTGATTGGTACAGTCAAATGCTTTACTTAGGCCACACAAAATACCGGGCAGCACTGAGTTGGTATTTAATGCTTTTAACAATTGGTGAGTGAATCCATAAATCACACTCCCAAAAGGGAATGGTTCAGTCCAACATGTTAAAACCTACCCTGAAATTTTTCACACAGGAAGATCACACACAAAAGAAATCCACTGTCAAAATTTTAGTTGCAAAGGTGCACTGAAGTATCAAAAAAATTAAATTTACTCAGTTTTGTCACACAAAGAACCACTGATAACAGTAGTTTGTACAGCTCTTTCTGCCTAGCAAGCAATCTGACAAATAAGCAGACACAACCATGCCAGGACAACAAATCAGCACATAACATTAAGTCCCAAGTGCACATACCTGAATTTTTAGCACTTAAACCATATAAAAATGTCTCCGATTGGTAATTTCTTGAATAACCTGCAGGGCATAATGTCAGCTATTCTGTTGCAGATGTAATTACCATACAAGTGATTGGCAGAGAAAAAGAAGTCAAGGCAGTTTATTATGTTACATTACAGATGACTTCCATCAGTCGAGACTTTATTTTATTGACGTGAAATATTTTATAAACATTACTGTAGCAGAGCTCTTGTGATAATGTTTCAATAATTTGTGTTTTACTATCAATAAAGCAGTCCCTTCTTTATTAACTGTAGTCATCTAAAAATGCAAAGTGTTTACTGGATTATGAAAACAAACATTTTCCTTACACAGGGTGTGCCAGATAAAACAAAAATTAATGAATTCAGGTGCTTCACAATAATTACCACTTTTATTTAGACAGAAGAGTGATGGAGTAAGACATGGTCATGGCCATTGTTCTGCATATTGTGCTGTGTACCAGGCACACCAAATTCATGAACCTGATGATGCAAACTGACAATTCACAAAAACTGACGTTTAATAGTGCTGTTACACTGATAAACCTGAAACGACAAAGAGCTATCAGAAAATATATTGTCCAACAGTTCTCTGAAAACTGCTTTACACTGTCGAAAAATGTCTTTATTTAGGGCCTGAATCACACTATTAGTTCTAGGTGGAATCAAAATTATAAATGTGTTTTCATACTCCTCCTAAAGAAATAGGTAATGTTTTGTCCAAGCCAGGAACAATGAATTATTTTCTGCAGCTGGTAAGAAGAGGTTAATGACGCAGTACTGAAAATTATTCTCTCTCATTATTCAAAATTCTGTTACGTTGATTACAACGTCTCTTTAACTAAACAGTAATCTGTTACATTCTTGGACCTGATTTGCAATGAGGTTCCTGAAGACAGATCTATAGCTGCAGAAACAGTAATCCACTGATACTTATCGGTGTTGTATATGAATGCGTCATACAATTCATCAACTGCACATGTGACTCTGTCTTTTTTTGCTCAAAATGATAAAGTGCAGTTTGCATGCAGTTCTTGCATGAAACATGACAGACTGGTTTTATGCACAGCATTTTAGAGGATAGCAAGAAGCTACAAATTTGTCTATAGTACAACCTATTAGCAATGTCTCCTTTCCATGTTTACTTGAAATAAACTTCATAATTGTACAACTTCCTTTTCCATATAATTAACAGAATTTGTTTATCTGTGTTGATCGAAGAATCCAGGAAATCAATAGTGTTCATCTCAATCGCAGCTCAGAGGGCATAGTCTCGTAGATTGATAACCAAGCATTGACTCTCACAAACAGTTCTAAATCTTTTGAATAGTTATTATTTCACACCTCTGACACATATTTCATGCTGCGTGTAAATATTTTTTCCATTTATGCAATTTATACTCAGATTTTACAAAATATAATTGGTTTGGTACATGGATAACTATAAGTGTTTTCTCCCTTCTTTGTTTAACCAAAAGCTTTCCAGCCTTTTCCTCATCATTGAAAACTATTATCCTCCATGTTTTCTTTGAGCTAGGAAGGATTTTTATTTTTGTTGTTGTTGTTGTTGTTGTTGTTGTTGTTGTAGTCTTCAGTGCAGAGACTGGTTTGATGCAGCTCTCCATGCTACTCTATCCTGTGCAAGCTTCACCATCTCCCAGTACCTACTGCAACCTACATCCTTCTGAATCTGCTTAGTCTATTCATCTCTTGGTCTCCCTCTACAATTTTTACTCTCCACACTGCCCTCCAATACTAAATTGGTGATCCCTTGATGCCTCAGAACATGTCCTAACAACCGATCCCTTCTTCTAGTCAAATTGTGCCACAAATTTCTCTTCTCCCCAATTCTATTCAATACCTCCTCATTAGTTATGTGATCTACCCATCTAATCTTCAGCATTCTTCTGTAGCACCACATTTCGAAAGCTTCTATTCTCTTCTTGTCCAAACTATTTATCGTCCATGTTTCAATTCCATACGTGGCTACACTCCATACAAATACTTTCAGAAATGACTTGCTGACACTTAAATCTATACTCGATGTTAACAAATTTCTCTTCTTCAGAAACACTTTCCTTGCCATTGCCAGTCTACATTTTATATCCTCTCTACTTTGACCATCGTCAGTTATTTTGCTCCCCAAATAGCAAAACTCATTTACTACTTTAAGTGTCTCATTTCCTAATCTAATACCCTCAGCATCACGTGAGTTAACTCGACTATATTCCATTATCCTCATTTTGCTTTTGTTGATGTTCATCTTATATCCTCCTTTCAAGACACTGTCCATCCCATTCAACTGCTCTTCCAGGTCCTTTGCTGTCTCTGACAGAATTACAATGTCATCGGCAAACTTCAAAGTTTTTATTTCTCCTCCATGGATTTTAATTCCTACTCCAAATTTTTCTTTTGTTTCCTTTACTGCTTGCTCAATATACAGATTGAATAACATCAGTGATAGGCTACAACCCTGTCTCACTCCCTTCCCAACCACTGCATCCCTTTCATGCCCCTCGACTCTTATAACTGCCATCTGGTTTCTGTACAAATCGTAAATAGCCTTTCACTCCCTGTATTTTACCCCTGCCACCTTCAGAATTTGAAAGAGAGTAATCCAGTAAACATCGTCAAAAGCTTTCTCTAAGTCTACAAATGCTAGAAACATAGGTTTGCCTTTCCTTAATCTATCTTGTAAGATAAGTCATAGGGTCAGTATTGCCTCATGTATTCCAACATTTCTACAGAATCCAACTTGATCTTCCCCAAGGTCAGTTTCTACCAGTTTTTCCATTCGCCTGTAAAGAATTCATGTTTGTATTTTGCAGCCGTGACTTATTAAACTGATAGTTCGGTAATTTTCACATCTGTCAACACCTGCTTTCTTTGGGATTGGAATTATTATATTCTTCCTGATGTCTGAGAGTATTTTGCCTGTCTCATACATCTTTCTCACCAGATGGTAGAGTTTTGTCAGGTCTGGCTCTCCCAAGGCTATCAGCAGTTATAATGGAATGTTGTCTACTCCTGGGGCCTTGTTTCGACTTAGGTCTTTCAGTGCTCTGTCAAACCCTTCACATACTAATGTATCTCCCATTTCATGTTCATCTACATTCTCTTCCATTTCCATAATATTGTCCTCAGGTACATCGCCCTTGTATAGACCCTCTACATACTCCTTCCACCTTTCTGCTTTCCCTTCTTTGCTTAGAACTGGGTTTCCATCTGAGCTCTTGATATTCATACAAGTGGTTGTCCTTTCTCCAAAGGTCTCTTTAATTCTCCTGTAGGCAGTATCTATCTTACCCCTAGTGATATATGCCTTTACATTTGTCCTCTAGCCATCCCTGCATAGCCCTTTTGCACTCCCTGTCAATCTCATTTTTGAGACGTTTGTATTCCTTTTTGTCTGCTTCATTTACTGCATTTTTATATTTCCTCCTTTCATCAATTAAATTCAATATATCTTCTGTTACCCAAGGATTTCTACTAGTCCTCATCTTTTTACCTACTTGATCCTCTGCTGCCTTCACTATTTCATCTCTCAAAGCTACCCATTCTTCCTCTGCTGTATTTCTTGCCCCCATTCTTGTCAGTCATTCCCTAATGCTCTCTCTGAAACTCTCTACAACCTCTGGTTCTGTCAGTTTATCCAGGTCCCATATCCTTAAATTCCCACTATTTTGCAGTTTCTTCAGTTTTAATCTGCAGTTCATGACCAATAGATTGTGGCCAGAGTCCACATCTGCCCCTGGAAATGTCTTACAATTAAAAACCTGGTTTCTAAATCTCTGTCTTACTATTATATAATCTATCTGAAACCTTCTAGAATCTCCAGGCCTCTTCCATGATTCTTTCATGATTCTTGAACCAAGTGTTAGCTAAGATTAAGTTATGCACTGCATAAAATTCTACCAGGCGAGTTCCTCTTTTATTCCGTACCCCCATTCCTTATTCACCTACTATGTTTCCTTCTCTTCCTTTTCCTTCTACCAAATTCCAGTCACCAATGACTATTAAATTTTCATCTCCCTTCACTATCTAAATAATTTCTTTGATCTCATCATACATTTAATCAATCTCTTCGTCATCTGGAGAGCTATTAGGCATATAAACTTATACTACTGTGGTAGGCGTGGGCTTCGTATCTATCTTGGCTACAATAATGTGTTCACTATGCTGTTTGTAGTAGCTTACCTGCATTCCTATTTTTTTATTCATTATTAAGCCTACTCCTGCATTACCCCTATTTGATTTTGTATTTATAACCTTGTATTCACCTGACCAAGAGTCTTGTTCCTCTTGCCACCAAACTTCACTAATTCCCACTATATCCAAATTTAACCCATCCATTTCCCTTTTTAAATTTTCTAACCTACCTGCCCGATTAAGAAATCTGACATTCCACACTCCGATCCGTAGAATGCCAGTTTTCTTTCTCCTGATAACAACGTCCTCCTAGGTAGTCCCCCCCCCCCCCCCCTCCCTGGAGATCCCAATGGGGTGCTTTAGGAGCTAAAAACACGTCAATTCTTCCTGTCTCTAGTTTGTGTGTTTATTTTTGTATTTTTTTGTATAGAAACCATTTATTTTGTTATACTTCCCTTAAAACAACTTCCTGCTATCATTTGTTTGTTTAGGTTTACTTATCGTACTAATTATAAATTTTTGTCTCACTTCCATTTTATTTCTCAATTTATTATCACATCACTGCTTTTACTCATTATTAGAACCATTATTAGTACACTTCATTTTTATTCCAATTTTTCTTGCTTTAAGTCTTGTTGCACACAGATTACTCTAGCTCTGTTTAGCATGTTTCTTTTCCTGCCACCAGTTGGTTGCTTAAACCATTGCAGTATCTGCTGGCCTTGGTCACAAAACCCCCCTTCTTCCTGTAGATGCCTCCCTCTTTCACTTCCATGAACCCACATTCCCCTGACTCAGAGCACTTCTCTATGCATTGTTCTCCTGCCTTCACTGGCGCTACAGTCTGGAACTGCGCGACCGCTATGGTCGCAGGTTCGAATCCTGCCTCGGGCATGGATGTGTGTGATGTCCTTAGGTTAGTTAGGTTTAAGTAGTTCTAAGTTCTAGGGGACTGATGACCTCAGATGTTAAGTCCCATAGTGCTCAGAGCCTTCACTGGCACAGAGGTGCTAAAGTCCTGCAGCTGCTTCCTTGCAAGCTTTGCACATGAACAAACTAAGCTCCATATTGCATACACAAATGTCCCATCTCTGCCAGCTCATCTCAAAGAGTTCTGCCATGTATTTCAAAACACAGACATCCATATAATAATTATGCTTGAGACCTGGCTCAAACCAACTATTCCTGTAAGTTTGGTAAATCTAAATGGCTAGATCTTTCTACGACACAACAGATGTAATTGATGAGAGGGTTGAGTGGGGGCATACATACAGTGTAATTTATCACCTACTGTGCTACATGCATCCAAGATAATGAAGATAAACAAGTGAAATGTATGTTCATAGAGATAAAATCCCTTAGCAGAAAGTGTCTGATTTGTGTCATCTACAAACCTCCTGAAGTAGCTAGGTTTCCCTGCTTTGAAACTGCTCTGTTAGGTCTCTAATTTATATACTATTATATAGTTACAGCTAGTGACACAACATAAATTTTCTACACAATAGTCTTTCTAGTGTGCAATTTAAGTACACTTATTTCTTCAAATGTGTCACTACTTCAGCTTTCTCCCATCCATCATATGAATTGTACTCATGCTCTTGTAAATATAGTTACAACAAAATCCTCAGAGTAGTTTGTATCTCTCAAATACCTGCACCTGGCATTTCTGCCCATGACAAAACTTTTATGAAGTACTCACTAGAATTTCCCAGAAAGAGACTGTAACTGATTATATACTGAGATTTCAGATGCATTAATTTATCTGAATTCGCAACTGAGGTGCAAGAAATAGTTTAGAGGATGTCTTCTATTCCCTTCTCAGACATAAAAAAATAACTTCATGGATCTACTAACAAACTTACTCAACTGTATGACAAATATGCTCCCCTAAAAATCGGAAAATAAGAAGGAAATCTCAGAGATGTTGTACATCAGGCATACAAACTGTGACTCACACCTGAAAATTATACACTATGTGATCAAAAGTATCCAGACACCTGGCTGAAAATGACTTAAAAGTTGGTGGTACCTTCCATTGGTAATGCTGGAACTCAGTATGGTGTTGGCCCACCCTTAGCCTTGATGGCAGCTTCCACTCTCGCAGGCATACTTTCAGTCAGATGCTGGAAGGTTTCTTGGGGAATGGCAGTCCATTCTTCATGGAGTGCTGCACTGTGGAGAGGTATTAATGTTAGTCAGTGAGGTCTTGCACAAAGTTGGCATTCCAAATCATCCCGAGGGTGTTCTGTGGGATTCAGGTCAGGATTCTGTGCAGGTCAGTCCATTACAGGGATGTTGTTGTCATGTAACCACTCTGCCACAGGCCGTGCGTTATGAACAAATGCTCGATTGTGTTGAAAGATGCAATTGCTATCCCCGAATTGCTCTTTAACAGTGGGAAGCAAGAAGGTGCTTAAAAATCAACATAGGTCTGTGTTGTGATAGTGCCATGCAAAACAACAAGTGGTGCAAGCCCCCTCCATGAAAAACACGACCACAACATAAAACCACCGCCTCCAAATTTTACTGTTGGTACTACACACGCTGGCAGATGGCGTTCAATGGGCATTCGCCATACCCACACCCTACCAACAGATCGCTACATTGTGTACCATGATTCGTCACTCCACACAACGTTTTTCCACTGTTCAATCATCCAATATTTATGCTCCTTACACCAAACAAGGCGTTGTTTGGCATTTCCCAGTGTGATGTGTGGCTTATGAGCAGCCGCTCGACCATGAAATCCAAGTTTTCTCACCTCCCACCTAACTATCTTAGTACTTGCAGTGGATCCAGATGCAGTTTTGAATTCCTGTGTGATGGTCTGGATAGATGTCTGCCTCTTGCACATTACGATCCTCATCAACTGTTGCCGGTCTCTGTCAGTCAACAGATGAGGTCGGCCTGTACGCTTTTGTGCTGTATACACGTCCCTTCACATTTCCACTTCACTATCACATTGGAACCAGTGGACCTAGGGATGTTTAGGAGTGTGGAAAGCTCACACACAGATCTATGACACAACTGAGACCCAATCACCTGACCACGATCGAAGTCCATGAGTTCCACTAAGTGACCCATTCTGCTCTCTCCTGATGTCTAATGACTACTAAGGTTGCCGATAAGGAGTACCTGGCAGTAGGAGGTAGCACAATGCACCTAATATGAAAAACATATGTTTTTAGGGGTGTCTGGATACTTTTGATCACATAGTGTATCAACATTAGCAGGGAAGACTGCAGTGAGGACAATATATCATCATATCATGATGCTACTAAACACTACTGATATTCAGAGACCTGTGTAAGTATATTAGCATTCAAGACAATTTGTTACTCTCAAGAACTCTACTTTCTCTTTATATGATGCAGCATCACAGAAAAATCTGCAGGACTTCAAAGTTATGTATACGATATCAATTATTAAGTGTAGATAGGGTAAATAAACTTATTAATGTGTTACCTGTCATAGATTGTGTTTATAGCCCACCTCCAATACTGACACAGTAGATTTATGTATATGAGCCAGTGTTCTAACAAGGACCCCTTTGACTGCAAGGTCCGAAAAGGCCAATGATGTTTACGGTATTCCACACCCCACATACTGTCTACCGTGCAACCACAATATCGGCTGCTAATGGCAACAGGGGGTGGGACTGTAGGTATCCAGTGGTGATAACAGCAAGAGACAATGGAGGATAGCTGAACTGCTTAGTCTATGAATAACTCACAACTGTGCAACAGTGCTAGTGATGTTGATACAAAGCAGAGCAATGGTCACCATAAACAAAGCAAACAACGCATTGTATCTACAACAACAGTCACCAAAGTTGACATTTCATCAGAAAGAAACCAAAGGAATTTTGCAGAGAGATAAAAAAAGTGACAGGTGAAATACACTCCTGGAAATTGAAATAAGAACACCGTGAATTCATGGTCCCAGGAAGGGGAAACTTTATTGACACATTCCTGGGGTCAGATACATCACATGATCACACTGACAGAACCACAGGCACATAGACACAGGCAACAGAGCATGCACAATGTCGGCACTAGTACAGTGTATATCCACCTTTCGCAGCAATGCAGGCTGCTATTCTCCCATGGAGACGATTGTAGAGATGCTGGATGTAGTCCTGTGGAACGGCTTGCCATGCCATTTCCACCTGGCGCCTCAGTTGGACCAGCGTTCGTGCTGGACGTGCAGACCGCGTGAGACGACGCTTCATCCAGTCCCAAACATGCTCAATGGGGGACAGATCCGGAGATCTTGCTGGCTGGGGTAGTTGACTTACACCTTCTAGAGCACGTTGGGTGGCACGGGATACATGTGGACGTGTATTGTCCTGTTGGAACAGCAAGTTCCCTTGCCGGTCTAGGAATGGTAGAACGATGGGTTCGATGACGGTTTGGATGTACCGTGCACTATTCAGTGTCCCCTCGACGATCACCAGTGGTGTACAGCCAGTGTAGGAGATCGCTCCCCACACCATGATGCCGGGTGTTGGCCCTGTGTGCCTCGGTCATATGCAGTCCTGATTGTGGCGCTCACCTCCACGGCGCCAAACACGCATACGACCATCATTGGCACCAAGGCAGAAGCGACTCTCATCGCTGAAGACGACACGTCTCCATTCGTCCCTCCATTCACGCCTGTCGCGACACCACTGGAGGCAGGCTGCACGATGTTGGGGCGTGAGCGGAAGACGGCCTAACGGTGTGCGGGACCGTAGCCCAGCTTCATGGAGACGGTTGCGAATGGTCCTCGACGATATCCCAGGAGCAACAGTGTCCCTAATTTGCTGGGAAGTGGCGGTGCGGTCCCCTACGGCACTGCGTAGGATCCTACGGTCTTGGCGTGCATCCGTGCGTCGCTGCGGTCCGGTCCCAGGTCGACGGGCACGTGCACCTTCCGCCGACCACTGGCGACAACATCGATGTACTGTGGAGACCTCACGCCCCACGTGTTGAGCAATTCGGCGGTACGTCCACCCGGCCTCCAGCATGCCCACTATACGCCCTCGCTCAAAGTCCGTCAACTGCACATACGGTTCACGTCCAAGCTGTCGCGGCATGCTACCAGTGTTAAAGACTGCGATGGAGCTCCGTATGCCACGGCAAACTGGCTGACACTGACGGCGGCGGTGCACAAATGCTGCGCAGCTAGCGCCATTCGACGGCCAACGCCGGGGTTCCTGGTGTGTCCGCTGTGCCGTGCGTGTGATCATTGCTTGTACAGCCCTCTCGCAGTGCCCGGAGCAAGTATGGTGGGTCTGACACACCGGTGTCAATGTGTTCTTTTTTCCATTTCCAGGAGTGTAGTAGCATTTCTGCAAGATGAGTCAGTGGAATGTGTGGTGACATATATGCTCAACTGTGTGGACAATGGACATGAGGAGTAAGATGATGATAAAAAGTGGTTAACAAGTGAATGTGATACTGAAACAGGTGTTGAGCCATGCAACTCATCATCGTTGTCAGACAGGGACCCACAAAATCCATCTCCAGTGAAATGTAGGAAAGGACAATTGGTGTCGAAAGAGCAGGTACTAAACATAATTACGTACGTGGAAGATTATCTGCAGCATAGAAAAAAAAGTAATGAACAGATTTTGAATAAGTCCATGGCAATATGACCATGTAGTGCACATGTAAAACTATGAATACTGAAGGGAGGACAATCAACACTTGTAACAAAAACTGGTGTTGCATGTCTCAAGGATGTTTGATACAATTTACAAGATGCACATGATAGTGAACTACTACATTATGCATGTCAAATTGCACATGACATAAATTATAGTGATTTGAAGGGAAGCAGTGAATGGTTAAATAACTTCTAACAGTGCTACAGAATTGGAAGATGTAAGACAATGAACTTTCGAACAAAGTGTCAACTTGATGATACACAAAAAACTGTGGAACGGCCAAAAAATTTGTAGATGAGGTAACAAACTTATCCCATTGTTCACTAAGGAACTTGTTTTCAACTCTGACAACTGAGATATGAAAAGGAAATGCATATGAAATGAATCTTGGAAATTAGAGGTACCAAGAGAGTTGTATGAAGACCAACTAACATTAATGCCTTAATGCAATCATATACAATTACACTGACTGTTAATCTGGATGGTAAATTGACTAGAAAGTTATTATTGTTCTGCAAGAAGTTGGAGGTGCTCTGTCTCCTATGACCTTTCAAGGACAGTAGGGAAAATTTATGTCACAGCAAGAAAGAAGGAAAATGGGATATAAACTTGAATAGCATGTGTAAGTTCACTTGTATATTTTATTACATCTATCTTCTCAAGTGCATTTTCAGAAAATTAACTTCCGAACATTGTGACAGATCTCTGCCAAATCTAAGCTGATGAACAACTGTAGTGGACACAGCTATTGAAGTATATACACTGGTCACATCCCCCTAATGCATCACACATGTCTTCAATGGGATTTAAGTCAGGAGAATTGGTAGGCCAGTCCACTCACAAAATATACTCTTGTCCCAAGAGCTCCTCCACTTCTGCTGTTCAATGCAGTCACATGTTGACATGCAAGAAAATTAGCTCAGGAGCAAATGCACCCCTGGAAAAATGTGGAAGGAGTACAGTGTCACAATAATTTTTACTGATGAGTGTACCATGTTCAAAGATTTGGATTTCAGTATACCCATACAAGATTATGCCTCACAACATGATAACACCTGGATCACCAAAATTATCATGTTCAGAAATATTCCTGGATGCATTACATGTTCCATAATTTCACTGTATGAGGATATGTGCAGAATAAAGGGTGCATTACATGTTCCAGACTCTCACCATATGAGGGTATGTGCAGAATAGCTACACAGACTGATTCTGCTCTCATGTGAGAATAGCATGTCACTACTCTCCTCATTCATCCAGTCTCAATGCTCTGGCACCAGTGCAAACAGTGCCACCAATGTGCAGATGTCAACAGAACATGATGTACTGGTCATTGGGCAAAGAGATCACCCTCAGCAGTCACTGTGCCACTGTGTAGCATGAGATTGCATGCCTAGGAATCATGTCAAATATGGTTACAAATGCATCCATATTTGACATGCATCCTTCATTGCATGTTGCATAACGTAATGGTCATCTGCCAGGGTAGTTGACCATGATCAACCACCTCCTTTCCTGTGGTTCAGAGCACTCTCCGCACACGTGAAAAATTGCTGTGAAAAATTCTTAACTCCTGGGCAAAACTAGTCGCACTTTATACTTCTTCCAGTTTCCCAATGAATCTTCCCCATGTGAAGTCATCCAGATGTTGTCTCCAGGATATGTTATAATGAAAAACACCACCACAGTCCACCATAACTACTCACTGATTGATATATGTCTTTTACTGTTCCTTCAACTGCCTTGTGTTATGGGACCATCCCCATTTGGTGCTGTAGTCATGCTGACCTCACGCCATGTGATGTCCAGCTTTCTATGTATGACTGGTAGAGCACTGGTGACATCATCCTGCACTTTCATTCATATCCACCAAGTGGGTAATATGTTATGTTACTCTACCAATTCATTGTTAAGTTTTTCAGAGCAGTGTACATTGTCAACAAGTACATATATTATTAAATGTAACATCTTAATTGGTTTAACAATTACAAATGGTATTTATGAAATTGTGTAAGCATACCATGAAGCACATCAAAAAATACAATTACACTCCCCATGGTAAGATTTAATAAATTCAGTATTTTCCAGGCCAAACCTCACATGATGAGTATTTTTAACAATTAAAATTACAAAATATTAATTTTAGACATAACTAGATTGGCCCTTCTCTAGCACTCATTTGCATCAGCTCCTTTTAATATTTTAAAATTACTTTATATATATTATTTTATTTCAGTTTGTAGCAAAGATTAATACTACATTATGTATTTACATGACACACAATTATGAACTTGAGTTTAGAGACTTTGGGTAAAGATATTGTTTGTGATATTTCCGTATAATATCCTGAATAGTAATTAGTTTAAGTAGAAAACAAAATTCGTTCATAGACATTTATGTATGTAATGAAATTTGAAGTGTTGAAGTGTCTATTGCATTACACTGGACACTGACTTTGGTGCCACTTATAATGGGCCACCCTCCTCTAACATTACCTTTTTTTTAACCAGTACCACGTATATTATCAATTCTTGTATAGGTGAATGTTATATCAGCTGTCTAACTGAATGAACTTCATATGATTTTGTAAATGATGTGTTATGTTCCAGGCTAAAGTATGTAAAAGGACATCAATTTGTTAGTACTCTGTACGTGCAGTTAAAATTACTCATCTTTTAAAAATATTTTGAAATTATAAAATTTCTAGTATACTTAAAATTCATATTATGAATTGCATAATTTAACACTAAATATGAAATTTAATTTTGGACTCATTTATAAAATAATTATATAAGTTAGTAAAGATTCTTTTTGTGTCAAGAAAGTTTGTAAACTCTTTGGAAATTGTGAGTACAACAGGATGTAAGTAGTTGTGGGCATGCCTCTGATGGAATCAGATGTGTTTTTGATTGTGTCACCAATAATGTAATTTGTGGTGGGATAGAAGTGAAAATTGTGAAGTCAGAGTGATTTATAAGACTGGGATACAGTAAAAAGATATTCATAGCATCAAGCAAAGCTTCATCAGTTATTTCGTCTTCAGGAACCCAGAATGTTCAATCAAAATTTCAGCTGCAAGAATGTACCCCTAGACACAACAAGACTTTGAGCCCACAACAACAACAAAAACAACAATGAAACAATGAAGACAAGTAAAAAGTTTTTCTTTTGTATATCTTATGCCTCTTGAAGCTTTCAAAATTTGTGCAAAGACATAGAACTTTAACGGTGATGTGGGGGAGGGTAAGATTACACACTGACAACCTTTAGACAGAGTTTTTCAAAATTACACTGACAAACTTTGAGGTGAAGAAGGTGAAGTCTTGAGGAACAAAATGATGAAAGAAACCCATTTCTGGAAATGCCATTCAATGAAGATACAGAGTGTTGAAGTTGTAGGCACCAGCACCTGCACCTGCATATGTATGTATATACAGGATGATTCCATGATGATGCTACAAACTTTCAGGGATAAAGGAAGAAGGATAAATGTATCAATTTGAGATAAGGGATCCTGGTCTAGAAACAATAAAGATAAAAGTTATAAGTGAAAATTGTTGTGATACTTCTGACAGTGGAATACATGTACCAGTATTGTTGTTGTGTGGTAGGCAACTTTCAGAGGATGTACACTCATGTTCATAAGGATAATGCTGATACATGGTGAAACAACACTCTGGTGGGTGGTTTGTGGGTTTAAATCACCTTGGGGTATGACCATGCGGCGCATTTGACCTGCGGTCATCGCACGGTGATGCTGGCAGCAGTCCACATACACAGAGGTGTGTTGGTGCAGCAAGTAAGTGTGCAGACGTTTTCAGATATGCTAATGGTGACTGTGTGTTGAAAATGGCTAAAAAAACACATATTGATGATGTTATGAGGGGCAGAATACTAGGGTGACTGGTGGCTGGTCAAACACAGCAGATCATAGCATGGGCCCTCCAAGTGCCACAAAGTGTGATCTCACGATTATGGCAACAATTCCAGCAGACAGGAAATGTGTCCAGGCGCTACAGTATGGGACATCCACAGTGTACAACACCACAAGAAGACCGATATCTCACCATCAACGCCCGCAGATGACCACAGAGTAGTGCAGGCAGCCTTGCTTGGGACCGTACCGCAGCCACTGGAACAGTTGTCTCCAGACACACTGTCTACAGACGACTGAACAGATATGGTTTATTTGCCCGTAGACCTGCAAGGTGCATTCCACTGACCCCTGGATACAGGAGAGCCCGTAAAGCCTGGTGTCAAGAACACAGTACATGGTCATTGGACCAGTGGTCCAAGGTTATGTTCATGGACAAGGACAGGTATAGTCTGAATAGTGATTCTCACCGGGTTTTCATCTAGTGTGAACCAGGAACCAGATACAAACTCCTTAATGTCCTTGAAAGGGACCTGTATGGAGGTCGTGGTTTGATGGTCTGGGGTGGGATTATGATTGGTGTGCGTACACCCCTGCATGTATTTGACAAAGGAACTATAACAGGTCAGGTGTATTGGGACATCATTTTGCACCAGTATGTCCACATTTTCAGGGCTGCAGTTGGTCCCACCTTCCCCCTGATGGATGATAACACATGCCCCCACCAAGCTGCCATCGTGGAGGAGTTCCTTGAAACAGAAGATATCAGGCGAATGGAATGGCCTGCCTGTTCTCCAAATCTAAACCCCATTGAGCACGTCTGGGATGCTCTCGGTCGACGTATTGCTGCACGTCTTCAAACCCCTATGACACTTCAGGAACTCTGACAGGCACTGGTGCAAGAATGGGAGGCTATACCCCAGCAGTGCTTGACCACCTGATCCAGAATATGCCAAACCGTTGTGCGGCCTGTGTATGTGTGCATGGTGATCGTATCCCATATTGATGTCGGGGTACTTGCACAGGAAACAGTGGCATTGTGTAGCACATGTGTTTTGAGATGGTTTTCTCAACTTATCACCAACACTGTGGACTTACAGGTCTGTGTCATGTGTGTTCCCTATGTGCCTATGCTATTAGCACCAGTTTTGTGTAGTGCCACGTTGTGTGGCACCACTTTCTGCAATTATCCTTAATTTATGAGCATGAGTGTAGTAAGAACCAGAACAAGAAAGAAATGTCCAAAAAGTACGGGCTGTGAAATGCGTACCTTAATCCCTTAATGCCAAATGTCATGAATCCACTTCGTACCAATGCTGTGTTAATAACTGGAATGTTGACTCTTTTTGAGCACCAGTACCAGTAGTCTCTGATCTTGCATGTAGCTACCATTGCTTCTGATAAGTGTTGCATTCTCCTGAGTTTTTAGAGTACCTCTAAAGCACAATTATTTTTAAATTTTTATCTTTCATCTAGAGATTTATTCAGGTATTAAGGGATTAAGAGCTATGGGCACTTGTTCAATAGAGCATCTGTGTTCCACAATAGTGAAAATGATCAAGTGCTCATCATTGCTCAGGTAGGCATGTTAGAGCCCATGTGTTCCTTGTTTTGGTCCATATTACCACCTCTGGACGTTGCCTACCTTACAGTCTTAGCAGCACCAGTAAAGGGACATTTATTCCATTGTCAGAGATATCAGAATGATTTTTGTTTACAACTTCTGAGTGGTTCATTTAGGGACCAGTACCCCTTACCTCAAATTGATACATTTGTCCTTCTCTATCATCCCTGAAAGTTCGCAACACCATCATGGCATCACACTGTATATAAAGACATATGTAACACTCTGTAGCATTGGTGGGTGACTTTCTGGACATGGTTTCCTAATCCCATTTTGTTCCTCAAAGCTTTCTCTACATCTCCTCAAAGTTTGTCAGTGTAATTTTGAAACAACCTGCATATGACCAAAATATCTTTGGATTTTGGGGGCAGATCTTTCAGTGAACTTCTACAACAGTAGTCACTGGTGGCTTCGCCTGTTGCCCTTTTGACAGACATATATATTTCATTCAGTATCTCTCTGTTTATGGACCTATGCTTTGCATTACATCTGTTATGATGTTTCTTTAGACATTTCTTTACAGTCACTGTATAGCATAGATTGCTGCTTCTGCCTTGCCCTGTTGTACTAGGTACCATACTACTCATTGTATGGTCAAGTATTCATTTAAACTTGAGCCATCATTCTTGTACATGTTCCTATGCAGAGGAAAAAAGTTGCCTCATGGTCACTGACACTTATTTAAGTGTGGATAAGTCACATGTGTTTCTTGCTATTTCCATCCTGAGTGGGTACCAGGTCTATTTGTTCTACATAGTGTTAAGAGAAGGCATTTTGTAATGTTTCACAAGATGTATTGTTATGTCCATAACTTACAAAACTGTAACTTACTCAATTAATTATTAGATGCTTAAAGTCTTCTGCAGAATTGATTGTAGGATTGGTGAACATTTTTACTAGTGAACAGAGTTTTTCTCTGAAATTTTGCTTACATCTGGGGTTGAGACTGGTGGTCAATAGAAAGGTCCAATTACATGTTTATGGTCACTCTTTATAATGGGTCTTGCTCAAACAATTTCACATGCAGCTTCAATTTTTGTCTTAGCTGATTATACTTTGTTGTCTGCTGTGACAACACACCATCTGCTTTTCCCTTTAGCCTATCCTGTTGCCATGCCCTCAGATTCACCCCGAAAACCTCACTGATGTCAATTTCAGATTTTAACCAATCTTCCATAGTATTACACGAACTCCAGTGAGGCTAGTCTTCTCAACTGTCTCTGCCAGTCTTTGAAATGACCAAGTGCAACATGAGAGCTGAACTTGTGATTGTGTACCATGCTTCCCATACAAAAAATATTTCCATTACTGGTGCTGAAAGTCATATTAATCATCAGTAAAAATCTCCAACGACGAACAGAGATAGAATTTAATAACTTAAGAACACCAATACTTAGTCAATTGACTTATTAAGCCACTATTAAGAATGTACTGATAATTAAACTGGTTAAAAGCAAGTGGTCATGCTCATTATTCAGGGAATCACAGAAATACTTATATGCTTCTTCATTAAAGAGATTGACACATTGGTTTTTCATCTCGCTTTCACAAAATATACTGGGAACTTTTATCTCCTAAATGTTCCACAACTATGCCACAGTTCCAAAGACATTTTCATTTCTGTCCTGGGTGTTGTCTTTTGTAGTGTTTCCCACATATGGTAAAGGCAGAAGCACTGTTAAATGGTTTTGAGACATTTTATGTGAAATAGATGTATGGCATAGCAAAGAATAAAGATGTCCATCTCTATGTGAAATTTCAAAAAATGAGGAAGGAATGAAGATAACAGTTTAACATCCCAACATAGATGATGTCATCAGAAATCATAGTGCAAGCATGGATTGGATAAAGATGTTTTCTTTCATAGGAATAATTTTGGTATTTGCCTTTCCAAACAGCCTGTATATGTATAAGGGGCATTCAAATGAGATCTGGTCACTAGTGTAAAATAACAGTGGCGATTTTATTAACTCAAAAATGTAGTTATACACAGTACACTTGCTCAAAAATAGTAACCAAAACTGTTGGCACATTTGTCTCATTGCGACACTAGTTGGTCGATTCCATCCTTGAAGAAGCTAGTAAGCTGCTGTTGGATCCAGCCCTGGAGCCAGTCACATACTTCATGATTTGTTGTGAATCAATGTCTGCAAATATCTTGTTTTAGAAGTCCAAACACATGAAAGTCACACAGTGAAAGGTCGAGACTGTACAGTGGATGTTCCAGCATTTCCCACTGAAACTACTGCATCTTCACAGCATTGGCCATGTGTGGGCGGGCATTATCATGCAGGAGGATAATGCAATTGGACAACATGCCTCGGTGTTTTGACTTGATGGCTCACCTAACGTTCTGTAAAGTGGCTTGATAATGTTGAGCATTGATGGTGGTTCTCCGTTCCAGGAACTCGACAAGCAGTGGACCCTTGTGGTAAAAAAAGAAGGACATCATGACCTTACCAGAACTGGTGTGCATGGCCTTTGATTTCTTTGGAGGTGGTAAAGTTGCATGTTTCCACTGCTTGCTCTGACGCTTGCTTTCCGGTTAAAAATGGTGACACCATGTTCCATCACCTGTGACAATACGTGACAGAAAGCCATATTCTTCCTCATGATAATGTTGCAGATGACTCAAAGACAGTGCCATTCGAGTATTGCGCTGTTCAGCGGTCAGTTGGTGGGGAACCCACTGTGCACAGACTTTTCGAATGTTCAAGTGTGGATGCATTATGGTGTGGACAGTGCCCATGCAAATATCCAGTAACCAATGGATATTGTCCACATTGATTGTGCAGTTTTCCAAGACTAAAGCATTCACTTCCACAACCATTTCTGATATGATGACACAATGAACCTGTCCAGGATGAGCATCGTCTTCTAGTGACTCGCGCCCCTCAAGGAATCATTTACACCATTCCACAGCACTTGAATGACTCAGACTGTACTCACCATACACAGCCTTCATCGTCAATACATTTCACGACCTCCAACTCCCTCTGCCATGAAAAATTGAATCACTCCTCGTTGTTCCTGCTTACTTGCCTGCATCTTCAGTAGTGGACGAGAACTCGTGTGACCACCTTCTCTTTGGCATGAAACCACATTGGCACTATGCAACATCAAATGGTGTGCATGCATCAGTCTCTCTACCAATATATGGCGCCACCATACCCACAGTTACGTGGTGCCACTTTACGTGTAAGCAAAGGTAGACACACTGTCCAGGTTTCATTTGAAACTTATATGACATTATAAAAAAAAATATTGTTGTGTTTCTTCATTTTTATCATTGTTCATGCAGGTAGTGCACACTTACATTAATCTGAGATAATACAAATAAGATATAGAAAATTACAAAAACTGATATGAATTCTTTTCCCAAAAACTTCTCATCACCATTTGACCACAACTCCACAATGAGTCCAGTATCAATGGTTTCACAAATATTTCTTCAACTAAAATAATTTTATTTAATTACTAACCTGCTTCAGTCCACTTTTAACCAAAGTAATGATGTTCTTTTGCTTATCCTCCTTTAGCTCCTTCTTTGTGCTCAACACTAGTACCAACGTTCAAATTGTCCTTACCATGTTCCGTCCACTTGTTTCATCTTTTCAGTGATATCAGATACAATGATGATGATGTCTGGTTTGTGGGGCACTCAACTGCATGGTCATCAGTGCCCGTACAAAGCCCCAATTTTTACACAGTCCATTTTCTTTTCACAATACAATATCAGATACAAGTTTCTGAAAATATGTCCATTAGTATAGTAGACTCTTATGACTTAATAATAGGTAAAAATTGTCCATGACAGCAAAGGCATTTCAATTAGATGTGAATTCCAGTAGTCACTATAATTAGTTACACATAAATGATAAAATTTTCAAGTTTCTTTACATAACATTAGCATAAATTTGACATACAGTGACATTTCTATTAACTATAAGATATTTATCATTTTTAATGGATTCAATTTGCTTCATCTTAACTGACCTGGCCAATAATCATCATTTTATTATTTTTGCAACTGGATAATTTATATGTTTTAAATTCATGATGAGGTATTTTCTAAGCAAAGTGCAATATTTACAAACAAATTCTACTTCCCTCGCCAAGACTAATGTCTATTGTACACCAGTTTACAGATTTCTCATGACCCAATAAGCATGTTTCAAGTTTATTTATTTTTTTCAGTGGATCACATAATACATAGAAATAATGAAAAAAAAAGGATACCAAGAAATACTAATTATGAAACATATATCATGACCACCCTCATTGGGCTTGCAGAGTAGTGTATATTACAAATGAAAGGATTACACCTGAAAGACATAAGAAAAATCAGTAGGATACATGACATCCTGTTCCTCATTCCATTACCATCATCTATATCATTACCTTCACCAATGTTCGTATTCCTGACTTCTTGCAACTGAGTCAGGAAGTTCTTTGAAAATACAGCAAAAAATATGACATGAGGTTTAATCCTTTTTCTCCTTTCATTTCATCTGATACCATGATGTGTTTCACATTTCTTTCCCAAGAGTGCTAACAAAACTTGGGGTTTTTATGCGGCATTAATTAAAATATTTATGATTTTGAAGGACAGGAATAGTTTCATATAGTTAAATGCTCACAGAAATCTCAATTTCAAAGTAACTAGCTTCATCCCCTAACTATATAAAACAGACATTCTGTACAAAGCATAAAATATTCTTACACTAAACTGGAATCTTGAATAATCCCACAGATAATATATAACAAATCAGTTTTGGAAGCATATTGCACTGACCTATGCCATGGCTATTAATTCATTAAGGGCAAATAATCACCTAGATTTCAATTAATAGAAACATTATAATGTCAAAACAATGTTAGAACTATTAATCTCCACACTTTGGACAATATAAACTATAAATAACTATGAAACAATAACACATCTAATTTATTGAATTTTATCAATTGGTAAGAATGTCAGAAATTACCGTATTCTGATATAATTAAAACCTAATGAAATAATGTAATACAGTAATACTCATTTTTGTCTGTTAGTCAAAAATACCAGAAAAACAGTTTGGAACAAATTGTAAACTGCTATTATCCACCTGTATAATAAGTGTATGTAACAAAAGTCACTAATTTTCAAAGGAGCAAAGACAGTTTGCAGTATATGCAACCCAAAACACGATAAAAGATCATCAAAAGATACTTTCTCCATAAAATACAGCATCCTTGTTAATATTATTAAAAAGCTCTATCCAAATATATATTGGAAAAATAGTAGGAGTGTTATGCTTAGTTTTTCCTTCATGTACTTAAGAAAACTAATAAATTCATGGTTTGTTTTACATACATTATTTGATGTAAATATCTGCAATAACATTTTAATTTGGCTGAGTTGTATGTCTAAAACTGGTAAGTATATTTGAACCATTTTTACATATGTCTGATCAGTTTGATGTGATAATTTTTAATTGTAATATCAGAGAAGAGTAACTTTAAAAATGTACAAATTATTTAAAAGGATATAAGAATGAATGCCAGCTTGCTTGGAATCATTGTTGATCACGGGTTCTGTGATGCACTACCTATGTCACTTTGAGCAATGAAAAGTGTAGAGGCCTATCTGTTCTTTAATCCACATAGCACACTAAAAATAGACCTAAAATCTGAATCTTGTTATTGGAAAGAACTCCAAGACAATGAGCGAGTATCAATTTAAATATCCCGAGGTGCAGCACCCATACAGACTGTTCACATTTTGTCAAATTTTAACTTTCACCAGTTTATGGAAATATATTTTCATTTAAAAAAGAAGGCATTATATTGCAAAGTAGTTGGAATATTAGTGGAACCCAAACAAATAGAAGCAAATATTTTTTTTTTTTTTTTTTTTTTTTACACGTCGTGTTCCGTAGGACCAAATTGAGGTGCATATCTCCAAGATAATGGAACATGTCAGTACATGAAATTACAACATAAAAGTAATATCAGATAAAAATAAAATGTTATGAACCTGAAAAGAGTCAGTTCATAAGTTTAAGTAAACACAATCAACAATACAACAAGGAACAGCTTAATTTTTCAAAGAACTTCTCGACAGAATAGAAGGAGTGACCCATGAGGAAACTCTTCAGTTTCAAATTTGAAAGCGTGTGGATTACTGCTAAGATTTTTGAATCTGAGTGGTAGCTTATTGAAACTGGATGCAGCAGTATACTGCACACCTTTCTGCACAAGAGTTAAGGAAGTCTGATCCAAATGCAGGCTTGATTTCTGCCAAGTATTAACTGGGTGAAAGCTGCTTATTCTTGGGAATAATCTAATATTGTTAACATGAAATGACAGTAAGGACTATATATATCGAGAGGCCAACATCAAAATACCCAGACTTGTGAACAGAGGTCGACAAGAGGCTCAGGAACTTACACCACTTATTGCCTGAAATGCCTGTTTCTGAGCCAAAAATATCTTTTTAGAATGGAAAGAGTTACCCAAAAATATAATATCATATGACATAAGTGAACGGAAATGAGCAAAGTAGACTAATTCTTGTGTCAAATGATCACTTACTTCAGATACCGTTCAAATAGTAAAAATTGCATAATTATGTCCTTGAACATGATTCCTGAATGTGGGCTTTCCGTGACAGTTTATTATCTATCTGAACACCTAGAAATTTGAACTGTTAAGTTTCACTAATCATATGCCCATTCTGTGAAATTAAAACGTCAGGTTTTGTTGAATTGTGTGTTAGAAACTGTAAAAACTGAGTCTTACTGTGATTTAGCATTAGTTTATTTTCTACAAGCCATGAACTTAGGTCATGAACTGCACTATTTGAAACTGAGCCATGTTGCACACAACATCCTTTACTACCAAGCTAGTGTCATCAGCAAACAGAAATATTTTAGAGTTACCTGTAATACTAGAGGGCATATCATTTATATAAGTAAGGAAAAGGAGTGGCCCCAACACTGATTCCTGGGGCACCCTTCACTTGACTGTACTCTACTCAGACCCCACATCATAGCCAGTCTCAACATTGTGAATGATGACCTTTTGCCATCTGTTGCTAAAGTAAGAGGTGAACCAATTGTGAGCTACTCTCCGTATTCCATAGTGGTCCAACTTCTGGAGCAATATTTTGTGATCAACACAATCAAACGCCTTAGTTAAATTAAAAAATATGCCTAATGTCTGAAAACATTTGTTTAACCCATGCAGTACCTCACAGAGAAAAGAGAATATAGCATTTTAAGTTGTTAAATGACTTCTAAAGCCGAACTGTACATTTGATAGCAAATTATGTGCTATAAAATGATCAATTATCCTTACATACACAGCCTTCTCAATAACTTTAGCAAACACTGATGGCATAGAAATAGATCTAAAATTGTCTACATTATCCCTTTCTCCCTTTTTATAAAGTGGCTTTGCTAATGCATACTTTAATCATTTAGGAAACTGACCATTCCTAAAGGAAAAATTACAAATATGTCTAAATACAGAGCTAACATGTACAGCACAATACTTTAATATTCTGCTAGGCACTTCATCATAACCATGAGAGTACTTAGTCTTCAGTGATTTAATTATTGACTCAATCTTCCCCTTGTCAGTATCACAGAGGAGTATTTCAGACATCAATCTCTAAAAGGCATCCCCTGCAGAAACTAAAGTTTTATTTAATTCACCAGAAATGCCCAGAAAATGATTGTTAAATACTGTACATATATCTGATTTATCAGTAAAAGAAATATTTTTAATACAAACTGACTTTATATCATCGCCCTTGTGCTGCTGACCAGACACCTCCTTCACACCTGACTGTATGGTTTTAATTGTATCCTGTGAATTAGCTATTCTATTTGCATACCACATACTCTTTGCCTTCCTAATAACATTTTTAAGCACCTTACAATACTCTTTGTAATGGGCTGCTGTAGCTTGATTGTGACTACTCTACCAACATCCTTTTTCTTGCACCATCATATACAAAATTTATATTGAAGTCACCACATGTAACTAATTTTGGTACGTCATACAAAGTGAATCAAGAACCCTCTCTAGCTTGAGTAGAAATGATCTGAAATCAGAGTTAGGGGCCTATAAACAACAACAGTTAGAAGTTTATTTTCACTAAATTCAACTGCCCCTGCACAACAATCAAATATCTGTTCAATGCAGTGCCATGATACATCTGTGGACTGTTTTTTATGTACATAGCCACTCCCCCACCCCGCAAGCAACTCCTTGGAAAACAGCCAGCTAATCTGTATCCTGGTAAAGGAAGCCTCTGAGTTCTCATATTATTTAAGTGCTGCTCTGATATACCAATAATTTCAGAGTCAACAACTATAAGCAGTTCACTAACTTTATCTCTAATACCTCTTATATTTTGGTGAAATATGCTAAATCCTTCTCTACTAGGAAACATGACTTTCTCTGAAGATGAGCCCTTAGTTAGAGGGACTTCCTGTAAACAGGTATACCTATCAGCCAACTTCAACCTAAAAAAGGTGCAGCTCTAAGACCAACTACTATAGGAATTTTTCCATGGGTGATCCCACTACCACCACCACCACCACCCACTACACTGTCACCTATAAGCTTAGCCAGCCTCCCCTTCCAATACCTATTGAGGTGCAGACCATGCCTAGTGAAATCCAATCTACTGATAGACCCAACTGGCACCACTGAAATGTGACCCATGCCTTCTGCCACCAGCGCCCTCTCCAGTCCTATGTTAATGTGCCTAACAGCCACATTAAGATGAGGCAAATCATGACGCTGAAACAGTTGCACCAAATGAACAGTAGTGCCACCAGTTTGAGTAGATATCTTTACCAGGTCACCACCTACATCTTATTCTCTGTCAATATCAAGACTGTTCCCTGCTCCACCCACTATCACTACCTGATCCTCTGTAAAATTCCTACATAACTCCCCTATGCCGTCAGTCACCTGAGCCAACCCTGCACTAGGCTTCACAATGCTGGTGACCTGGTACTCACTCCCCAACTGCCGGCCTACACCTCTACCATGTGAACTACCTAGCAGCAGAACCTTCTTTCTGCTAGACTTTGCAACTGACCTAGGCTTCCTAACTGCTCAGGACTGCTACACATTCCCTACATCTACAGCTATGAGAGGCTCCTCTCCACTCAACTCTGACAGTTGGTCAAATCTATTGCATATACACAAAGTATAAATGTCTGAATACCTTCTCCTCCTAGCTGCCTTCTTGCCAACTGCCAGTTCCCATTCCTCACCACCCTTCATCCTCCTCAACCTATCTAGTTCCTTGCACATTGTAAATGCACCTGAAAGGCACAGATCTTATGCTCCTGCTCCTCTATCAACTTATTTCTACTACAGATTCTGCATTGCCAGGAGAGGATCTCGCTAGAATGCCCACAGGCTTCCCCACTGATTTACCCCCAATGAAAATACTTTGAATAAATCTCACACCATAACCCACTACTCACAAACCTACGACACAGTTTTATACAAAGTGAACATTAATAAAACCAACAAACTGCAGGGATGGACTCCTGACTGCAAATGGACGAAAAATGGTCCTATGAACATGTATCCAGAAATTCACCTTTCCCACAGTAGATGGCATTGATGAATGACAGTTCCTCTGACTATGTGCCGTGTGTTCCTTGTGTGTTGCAGTCTGCATGATTGATGCAGTATACTGTAAGCAGCAGGATGGTCTGGTAATCATGGCAGGAACAATCTGAGATTGTGTCTGTGTACAGCTAAGCAGATGAAAATCATCGAGAAGCACCAAGGCTATACCAATGCAAGTACACTCACAGTCACCAACCACATCACACAACATATAAAGCCCTTTCTGGGCATTTGTGTGATCATTAGTCCTTTCAGACACACAAACAACCAGGGTGGCAGCAGTCTGTGTGTATACCAGTTTTGGAGGACCAGGTTCTCAAGGATATTGTGATAAACTCTAGTACGAGTTCCATATCTGATGTGCACCTCCCTGCATTCTGATCTGTCTGAAAGTACCCATGATCACACTAAGGCCTGAAAAGAGCTTGATATGTGATATGATATGGTTGGTGTCTATGAGGGTACTTGTTTTGGTATAGCCATGCTGCCTCTTGGCCATTTCCTTCCATTTGGCCATATGCAAACACCATTTTGGCTTGTTCCCAACGTGAATAACACACCAATCTACTACTTACAGTATGCTGCATGAATCACAAAGCCTGCAACACACAAGTAACACATAACTCATAGTCAGAGGAACTGTTATTCCTCAGTGCCATTTGCCATGGAAATGGTGCTTTTCCAGACACATGTTCACAGGACCTTTTTTCCTTGATTTCCAGTCAGGAATCTGTCTCTACAGTTTGTCAGTTTTATTAATGTTCAGTCTGTATATGTGTAAGAACCAGGTTCATAGTGTTCATATTAACTGTTTTGTAACAATGAATTATTCTTCATATTTTTCTACAATAACACTCAGTTTTATTTATTTTCATTTGTGCAAATACTACATCAGACAGTTTCTAAATTTTATCCTTTGCTGTTAATTATTTATAGTTGGCTACAAGATTATATTCAGCACTACACATGAATCATCCTAGTGATGGCCTTTCTTTCTTTTTTTCAGAAATAGGTCATCACAATAAGCTTACCACCCAAAATTTACATATAACAAATATGTCATACCCACTGCAAGCACTTCAATAATTAATCAATATAATCATAGATCAAAAGTTTGCTTCAACAAACGGCATAAACTCACCTTTGTGTGTCCATTTTCCAGAGATGCTTGCAAGACTCATCTGCTCAGTACAGGCTGTCAAATCAGACACCTTTCAGCCATCAAATTTCCAATGTGTTATTTTATTTCGCTACCAGTTTTGGCGATTTACTATGCCATCTTCAGGCCCCCTGACTGATGTGTCAGAAAATACCAACCTTGGTTGTGGTCAATATAGGGGTCAGCATTCAAATACTGAAGTCTGTAGATTTTTGCTTGATACAGTGATCACTTCATCTGCCGACTACTGAAGTGATTGCAGTATCAAGTGGCAATCTACAGATACCAGTATTTGAATGCTGAACCATATTTTGACAGGGACTGAGGTTGGAATCTTCCTGCACATTGGTCAGGGAGCCTGAGTATGGAGTAGTAAATCTCTGAAACTGGTAGCCAAATAAAATAACAGACTGGAAATTAGATGGCTGAAAGGTGTTTGATCTGACATCCTAAACTCACCTTAGTCACTCTCCAGAACCATAAACAGCATACTATCACAAACACGAATAACGTAAATTACAAAAAAGAGCATCAGTAAGTCCCTAATACATTGCCGACTTAACTTCATCATAATTACTATTATCACTGTAGAATACTTCACAAAATTCATCTCAGTATCTCCAGCGACCATCATAACATCAAAATATCTCCATAGTACCCTAAACATCATTATATTACTCCTAGCAGAATAATTCTCTGCATATAATTCATATGCTTCACTCACGACAACACAGCATATACTCTGAACCAAGAAATACATTATATTCCAACCGATTTTTCAAGTACTTAACTGTAGCCTTTCAATCTGACAATAATTCTTCCCTAGGAAGCTTTTTATCTCTCAGTAACAAGTATAGACACCCAGTTGACATAGTTTGCAATAACAGATCTAATATTTCACTTGACATCATCATTTTCCACTCACTAGAAGTTCGGATATTTTAATATTATTAGAAACAGCTACTGACTATAATTAAAATATGGCAGTAAAAGTTATGTTCAACCTGACTTCCCATTCTCAAAATATCAGTATTTCATAGCTATTTACCTTCTACTATTTCAAGATGGTAAACATACAGCATAGGACAACTTTGTGTCAATAAACTAGATTAAAATATATTATCTTTGAGGAAAACATAAATATTCTTCCACTTTTATCTGCATATATTCCACAAACTTTGTACATATCAAAACTCCTCAAAATACATTAAATGTGAGTTCATATTCCAAAAGTTTCCAATATAAATGAGCCATGGTAAAATTTGCTGTTTTGAAGAGCACGCCGCAGCGCGTAGTGTAAAGCACTCGCCTTCCGTTTCTGGTGGTGGCGCCGCTGTGGCAGTTGCAGCTTCGGTGTCTCCCTCTGGTGGGAAAGGGGAAAAGTTACCTGTTCATGTGCACTTAAGGGGTGCTATGAGCTCAGCAGTCGGTCAGTCTGTCAGTCTGTGCGAGTCTGGTCAGTCGGTCAGCCGGCTCAGTGTGGGGCAGTCAGCGCCAGTCTGTCATCTGGAGTGCTAGTATGTGTTAGGTCGCCAGTCTGCTCGAGTTAGTTTGGGCAGTGGTCATTGGCGGTTGCATCAATCGGTTGGTCGGTCGCACGCTGAGACGCAGGATGACTTGTCCGTCTTGGGTGTCGACGTGTGTGAGGTCACCACGTCGATCCAGTGGGCCGTGCCGTGTAGTGGAAGCAGTGGCTTCACGGCCAACGTGGCAGCGACAGGGGTCGGCCCACGATGTCGGACTGTCCCCTGCGAGCTGCGATGCCATGAGACGGGAGATCAGCGCGCCTTCCTGCGTCCGGTGAAGCGGCTGGCAGCGGACAGTTCAGGAGAGCATTTTGGGGGCGCTGTGCCAGGTCTTCACCAGAAATCGCAGTTATTAGAAGTTAAGTGATTCGTGATATATTGTTGCAGTTATTTGTTAAATTCTACTTGTTCTCTTGGTCAGTCTCTTGTCCCCAGTTTGTTCGTTTGTCTCTCATCCGCATTTGTTAGGCAGTTAGTGTCTGTCTGTCAGTCTGCAGTACGTTAATAGCTGCCTCTGTCATGTTTGTCGGATTCGGTGTTAACGAATTTATTGCTTAAGGTGTAAAGGCCGAATTCCTGAAATATGTTTTTATCTTACCTATCAGCTTGCGAGTGTATGTGTAATTGAGAGTATGTTGGTACATTTTATGTAAAACTGCATTTCATGGATTTTATTTAAATGGTCATTTTAGTATATTAAGTTGCCACCCTTCCACCATAAGAGTTCTTTTAAAAACAAGTTGCAGTTTCTGGTGTGTTGCAGATTTGCATCAGTGTAGTCTTTCAGAGGTTGTTGTGAGCAGTCGTGACTACGGCCATGTTAAAAGTAAGCGGCATGGTTCTCAGCCTGAAAGCTCGTACTATCAAAAAAAAAATATTGTTATTTCTGCCCCTAAATAAATTGTAACTTGATATTTACAGGGTGCTTTCTGATTATAATGTCAAATGTTAAATCTATAAAAATAAATAAATAAATAAATAAAAATTAAAAAAATAAAAAAGCTTTTAGGAATAAAATTTCCATTTATTAAAAGAAAAATTTAATTTGTTTCTTCAGTTGCCATTGGCAACTACTTCCACGCTCACATAGTGTGATTAAATGTGTTAATGTTCTTGATGAATCGCTAGTAAATAAAGTAAATTCTTAAGAAAAGGTTTTGAAAGTAAATTCACAGTTCAATAAACAGTAAAAAATATTATCTCCTTCAGCATCTCACACAATTTTCAGTTTTAGAATTTGTACTTCAAAATAATTTTCATTGGCACTGTCAGATTATCAGTCAACGTAAGACATCAATATATCCACTACACAATTTTTTAACAAGAATAGACGAAGATAGATTGACAGCAGAAGGCAATTATAAAAAGATAAACAGCTGAGTCAGAGGAAAACATGCAGTACAGAAGTTCAAATCTCTGAAATAATACTGCACGGGCATCAAGATCTTGAGTTTGTTGTGTCCATATTACACAAAGGGTTTGTGATCCTGTGGGGGGCTCCTTTACAACAGTGTCTCTACAAAACTTTCCTGGTCTTCATTTATTTCAAATTTTGGCACTGATTCAGTAGCAAGCCCTAGTTGCATCACTTCACACTTCAGTACTTTTGTTACATGTTGCCCACAACAACACCTAACCTTTTTATCTTTGTATTCATTGTAACTATGTACCAAAACACATTGCTAGCACCCCTGGCATTGCACACATCTTACATTCCAGTTTCAAGTTTATCAAATATTAGTCAATCCAAATTTTTTGCAGCGACCTGCTGTAGATGAAGTCTTATTACTATGGTTGTTTGTCATCATAAAGTTAAAACTCCTGATTTTCCTGCAAACATTTTCTACATACAGGGTGGAGAAAAATTGTGTCACAAAATTTTAACCCTGGATAGCTGATGCCAGTAGGAACCAAAATTACTAATGTTGTGTAGGTCAATAACACACAATTTTTAAACCATGGAAACTTGGCGCCATGTGCTCCAATTGGCTGCAGGATTGCCCTGTTGCTGGATGCTCTGGGCAATGCATGACTGTGAATGCTTTGCCTGCCGGAGATCGCGATGTATCCAATGTGGCCCGCACTCTGGGTGGTAGCGTGCCAGCCTTCCACTCTGGGGGCAAATCCACAGGGGTCCCAACACATCCATTGTAATTTCATGATAAGACATACCGGGAACAAACCTGTCAACAGCTGTTAGTTTGCATACAGAAAGTCTTTTACAAATTGTGTTGGGCCTGAAAAGGGCCTTTTTTGTAGCTATGACATTGTTTACTTAAAGTACGTGCTCGAAATGGTGACCCTCTGATGCGACACAAGCTTTGTAATGTCGAACAGTGTTTTGCTGAACTCTTTCAAAAATTCCTGGCATTGCCCTGATGTGATTCCCAGCATGTTGAATGTGATTCATTAATTCCTCTTCGTTTCTAGGTGGTTTGTGTCCAGGTGGGTGAAGTAGAACCTTGAAGAATCCCCACAGGAAAAATTCCAGTGGTGTGAGGTTCAAATGGCTCTGAGCACTATGGGACTCAACTGCTGAGGTCATTAGTCCCCTAGAACTTAGAACTAGTTAAACCTAACTAACCTAAGGACAGCACAAACATCCATGCCCGAGGCAGGATTCGAACCTGCGACCGTAGCGGTCTTGCGGTTCCAGACTGCAGCGCCTTTAACCACACGGCCACTTCGGCCGGCTAGTGGTGTGAGGTCTGGTGATCGAGGGGGCCATTTCCTATGACCCCTCTGCTGATTACCTGGTCATCGAAGAGTTCATTTAAATATCCACGCACAGCATGACTGTTATGTGCGGGCACCCCATCATGCTGCAATCACATGCATAGCAGTATGTCCAGAGGAACATCTTCCAACAGGGCAGGTAGGAGAGTGAAGGTAATTTGTGCCAGTAAGTCAGGGAGGTAAATGGACTGGCCCAACAAGATGGTCACCCAAAATGCCTGTCCAAATGTTGGGTGAAAATCGTTGCTGGTGTCCATCGACATATGTAATGTGAGGATTTTCCTTTGCCCAGTAATGAATATTTTGAGTGTTGTAAAGGTCATCTCGATGGAAGACGCACTCATCGGTAAACAACACAATGGTGGGGAAGTCAGGATCTCATGCAACACATCGCAGAAACCACCGGCAAAACCCTAGCCTGTGTTCATAGTCCACCACAGGATTTAGGTCTTGAACAGGGTGTAAACTAAATGGATTCTGGCCATTATCCCTCAAAACCTCCCAGACTAACTAATGAGTGACCCCCCCATGTTGTATCCATCCACTCGAGTACTTGTCGTAGGGGCTTCCTCGAAGTGCTCAAGAACAGTTTCTTCAACTGCAGCATCCTGTCATGTTGGAGGTCTTCCAGAATCACCATGATATTCCGATAACCAGCCTGTTTTTCCAAGTCACTGGTGAATTGCTGTAAATATTTATGGGTGTGGGTGGCATCTTGCTGGGTACTGTTTCTCATACAACTGTCGAGCTTCATGACATTACTGTCAGCTAATCCATAAACAGAAACCATATCTCGTTGTTCTTCAAACAAATACTGGGCTGCCATGCTTTCTGTATGACTAAATTGCAGATGATGTGTGTGTGTTCTGAAGCAAAGCTTACATGTGAATGCCTCTGACATGATGTGATGACAAACAGCAAGATCTATTCGACACATGTGCATATCACATTGGGGCAGTGATGGGGAGAGGGATGTTTGTATGTGTGAACCGACAACCATACCGCTGCCCATCAATTGACGAACAGCAACAGGGCAATCCCACAGCCAATTGTAGTTTAAAAATGGTGCATTGTCGACCTACACAACATTAGTAATTTTGGTTCCTACTGGCATCAGCTATCCAGGGTTAAAATTTCATGACACAATTTGTCTCCACCCTGTATAGTTCTGCCTTTAAATTCAGTTCTGCTACTGGTCACTCTTTTCTTGAAACATCTTTAAATATTATATGAAATATATGAAATGTATTTGCAGTTGCAAATATGGACAACCACTAGTTGCATAATGGAATGACAATGAAAACTTGTGCTGGACCCAGACTTGAACCTGGATTTCCAGCATTACATGAGCAGTCACCTTAACCACTTTGACTATGCTTACATGTTCCCTGGCCAGACCCAAACTTCCATTTGTCATTGTTCATGTGTCACAACGTGCATTCATACACATTATGTAGTTCCCATACAGGGGAAGACATTTTAATTGAAAGTTTCTGTCTGGTATTGCTGGATAAATACTACATTACAGTGCCTGTTTTGTTAAGTGTTACTAAGCCATATTCTTTCAAACATGCATGCGTCATGTCTGAAGGAACTGGCACTGCAGTGACTAAAGCCATCAAGAGATACATCAAATGTATTCACAGTTGTGAATTCAGACAACCATCAGCTGTATAATGGAAGGACAACAATGAAAATTTGCACTAGACTGGGACTCAAACCCCAATTTTTTGCTTTATGTGAGTGGTCATCTTAACCATTCTGGCTATTGGTCCATGACCCATGGCCAGACCCAAACTTCCATATGTCATCATTCATGTGGCACAACCTGCACTTGTATACATTAGGTAATTCCTGTACTGAGGGAGGACATTTCAGTTGAAAATTGTTGCGTGGTATTGGCAGACAAATACAATATTACAGTGACTGTGTTGTTAAGAAGTACTATGAAATGCTATTTTGGACATATATGCATCATGTCGAAAGGAACAGGCACTGCAGCAAGTACAGCCCTCATGGAAGACATGAAATGTATTCATAGCACCTGTTTGTTGGACATGATGCATGCATGTCTAAAGGAACATTGCATACTACTTCTTAACATCACAGGCACTGTAATATCATATTTATCTGCCAATGACAGACAGTGACTTTGTATTAAAATGTCATCCCTCTCTATGGGAGTCACATAATGTGTATAAGTGCATGCTGTGAAGTATGAATGATGACATATGGAAGTTTGGCTCTCACTGTGGGTCATGCATGGAGAGCCAAAGTGGTTTAGGTGACCACTCACATAATGCAGGACATCTAGGTTTGAATCCTGGGCTAGTACAAATTTTCATTATCATGATTTCATTATACAGCTGATAGTTGTCCATATTCACAACTGTGAATAGATTTCATGCATTTCATTGATGTTTTTAGTTGCCGCAATGCCTGTTCCTTCAAACATGATGTATGCATGACTGAGGGAACATTGCACAGTACTTCTTAACAACACAGACACCGTACTATTACAATCTGAAGTTTCACTAAATACTTCCACATGTGTTCATGGATGATAAAATTAGGCTTATACAAGTTTCCTGTACAACAAAAGTACTACTGTCTGTCTCAATTACCTGTTCCTTTTCTGCTACATGACTGATTTTAGAATTAGTTTCTTTCATTAACCATCCAAAGAAGTACTTATTTCTTTTAGTTAATGGCTTATTTCTTCATTACACTTTTACATTTAATTTTTTATAGTTGACTCTAAATGGTCATTGTTGGCTTTTATAATTAACTTCATGGTGCCCAGTAGTTACAACTTCATAGCTTCACTCCTGAATTTCATTTTTCCTAGTTGACTTAAGATTGTTCTTAACAAGTCACCCTGTCTCATTTTTTATCAAGTTGTGGATTTAATAAAATCTCGGCTCTTATCTGATCCCTCCCCCTCCCCCCCCCCCCCCCCCCCCAACCTGGTTCTCATTTTACTCACTAATAGTCATGTTTGTTAAATGAATCACTAAATACTTGAATAAAAAAATGCGGATATAAAACAATTTACTTAACTTGATTCTTACTGTGACATGTTGTTTGGAAGATATCACTCCTTTTTAATTTGATGTCTTGATCATTCTTGAAGTTAGCACTATCCACAGTGTCCACATCATTCATCATTGATGAATCTCTTTTTCGTACATTTAACTTAAGGGTAAAATTATGTTTCCTTATAATCTGGAAGTAAAACAACTTTAGTGGCTTCGCAATGACAAAGAGATCCTGACACAAGACCCTACATCTAAACAGTCCATCTCCTTCATCCAGATAACATTCAGATAATAAAATTCATAAAGTTCTCAAACATTTTTCTGTCAGTACAATCTGATGTATACATGGATGATAGCATTTGATGGGAAACAGTACCATAGATTCACTTTGAAATGACCATTACATAAAGCTTCAAAGAATGTAAATACTCATCTTGATTGTCTTGTGGAATTAGTGCCTCAGCTGATTGTCCAATAATCTGCTAGGGAATGAATCATAAGAGGCCCAGGTCTGATTAGTTTCCATGAAGACACTTAGTAGTTAAGAAAGAATTAATATTCAAAACATAAACAAATTTTATAATCATAATCCAACTAAATAATTTTGGGTATAATTTTATAATGTAGTTTTGGTACCTAAATAATGTTAAATGCTGAAATATTTGCCAGTTACTAATGACAGAAGGAGACACAATGTCTCTGGATAACTAACATTTTCACATGCAACATGAAAAAGAAAGAAATGGATTTTCAAAATACAATGTAAAAAATATAATATGACAAATGACATTCCATATAATAGTCACCAAACATCATAATGATCCTGAAAAAAACCACAATGAAAACTAGTTTTGCAATTACAAAGGAACATCATCAGAATTTGAACAGTTCATTTGACATATGAATCATAATCCACTACTGAATATGGATTACAAAGGTACAGATTTGTTTCACCTTACATTATTTAGGGAAATGCGGGCAAACCCTCAACTGGATGGCCAAATGCAATTTCAAACAGCTGTCATTGGGAATGTGAATCCAGTCTCTTGCCACAAAGCCACCTCACTCACTTGTGAAATATGAAAGGCATGTGTTGAAATTTCATAGAATATCGGTATAATCTCCATGGAAACTGAGCAGTGAGAAAAGTGTTCCTACCTGCTGTATCACTGTGTAATCATCTTGTGTATAAATAAGGTAAAATAACAACTGGACTGATGTAGCCAGCAACACCAGTATCCATTGCCCTACTGTTAGTGGTGGTCATGGCCACATGGATAAAAAAAAGATACATCTCATTTGTCCTGACAGACTGTAGTGAGAGAGGCAAGAACATACATATAAATCCCAAACGCACATTCAGATCTTGGTTTCAAAGTCATAGGCATCTCTTTAAGGGAGGGAAGGAGCACTACAAAGAATGAAGAGGGAAATGTTCACAAGAATCTTGAGCTTTCAGTGAAGCTTTCTTTATCCAGCCTTCCTTGTGCTATTTCACAATGCAAAATAAATTCCATCTTCTCTTCCCACTGCATCTCTTTACATTTTCATAGGAGTCATCTCGAAAGAAAATATATATCTAATTAGGCTATTTTATTGTACAATGCGCATGCATTCATTAATATGTTAAAGCCAGTCTTTACCTTTGCTATGAGGGGTGCAAGCTGGACACTGTCTACTGTTAATAATATATTTGTAAATAAGTAAACAACAAAGCTCAGTGCTCTAGGCCGGATGGGCCAATCAGTACTGGCCAACTGCCATGTCATCCTCTGCCAGTGGGATCATGTGGAGCTGTATGGAGGGGCATGGTGTCAGCGCATTGCCCTCCTGGTTGTTGTTGACTTTTTTGACCTTGGAACCACTACTTCTCACACAAGCAGCTTCTCAATTGGCATAATGAAGCCGAGTGTTCCCCATTCCAGTCCTCCCACCAACAAAAAATCCTTGACAATACCAGGAATTGAATATGAGTCCTCCACAGAGCAACCTCACATGCTGAGCACTGAGCTACAGAGGCAAACTCTGCAAATAAAGGAAAAAAATAAGATTGTTAACTATGGTAAAAACCATCAACTTGCTTCAGTATATCTTTAAAGTATACAACACAACAGATGTAGATTTGGAAATGAAGAGTAATAACAGTGAGGATATCTTCACAAGTGTCTCAGTATTGACTGAGGTAGCTAGCAGTACCAGTCTTTATTGCCCTACTGCTGGTGGTGGTCATGGCCACATGGACCAGTCAAAACACAGCCACAAAGAATAAATCAGCTGGCCTCTCTGAGGTCTGATACACATCTATGTGAACCTGAATGTGCTAAGCACCCAGCAGCTCTACCTGCCACATCTTTGAGTACTTTTGTGGCTATGCACTTGGCCTTGGTTTCATGTTGCAATCCAGCAAATATTAAATACATGGGGCAATGATGACTTTGCAGACTTGAACTGTGTGAACTGCTTTACATTTTTGTAATTGTCCTATCAGTAATAAGTGAGTTAATCATTACTAATTACCTTTTCTTCCAGGGAGAAGCAGTTCATAACAACCTGTAGCTGCTGTTTCTTTGCCACTTAACACTTCATATTTGTATAATAATAATTACTGATGCTAATTATGTGTTGTAATGGGAGGCCTGGTTTACTATATTTGTACCACAGTCCAGCATTTCAAATATTTAGGCAATATAAACAAAAATATGGAAAGATATCAATTCACATGAAACTGATTGATGGGTGGCACACAAATACACATAACACCATGCCTCCATGCTGTTATGTGTGTTTATGCACTACCCATATATCAGGTTCTGGTGACCAGTTGCCTTTTTTCACTTTTTTTTATTGTTTCCATTCTGAAATGAACATTATTGTAATAAATGTTAAGACAGCTCATGAATTATGCTGATAAAGATCCATAATTTCATTTCTATTACTGTGAACATTTTTGAAGATTTCACACCAAAATAAATAGATATATTGTAAATCTTAGGCAAATATGTGATCTTTATGAGAAAATAATTTTTATATCTTGCATTGTCATTGTTGTATATATTACATTTCATTTGAAGCTCTCTCTGTATGAGTTAGCTATAAATACGGTAGCGCCAAAAAACATGCAGAGTAGGAAGTAGATTACAGCAGAGCCAGCTGCAGGTGAGTGCAGACATTATGCCTTGCAAAACACTACACAGCCATCACATATTGTGGGAAGAGCTGGCCAGGCAAGTTGCAGAAATACTTGAACACAGTAGCACCTAAGCTGAAGGAGGCAGAAGCCTTTCCATACCAGCAACCACGGAAGTGTTTAGTATATGTGCTGACAGAAGAAGTGGTGTTGTGCCACCGCTTGATCAAGTTGAGCTCTGTCAGCATTGCTGGATGTCACACACACACATATGGGAGGCAGAAGGATGCCTCATTCACACTGCTGTTGCTTGTAATGAATCATGGTGAAGAGCCATTATAAAGGAATTTGCAAAGCACAAAACAACCTCTCTGAATCAGGCCCTCTTCACTGATGTCATGATACTGGCATCATCTTTTTAGAGCAATATCTGAACCTGCAGCCTATGATATGGCAAGTGAAGAAAATTTGATTGATATAGAGTGTTTTACAGTAGATTTGTTGCATTTCAAAGGTAAATGGAGTCACAATTAGCTATTACCTGTTAGAACTACACAGTGTAATGTGTTTTACAGTAGATTTGTTGCACTTCAAAGGTAATGGGAGGCACAGTTGGCTAGTACCTGTTAGATGTTCACAGTGTAATTTGGAAGGTCATTCAGCACAATGCACAGAATCAGTATCGGTGGTATGTGTAGTATTTAAATGCTATGGGCATATGACTAGGCAGTACTGAGAATCGAAATGGTTTACTGTTAGGTTTAAGAACTAGGTTCATATATTTTATTTTGTGTGTTTTGTGATTACTGGTGTTTTAAAACGACTGTCAAGAAGGACAAGGCTTCTGCAGAGTCAAAGATGCAATGTGTGCCAGAAGTGGAGGAAGTTTGCATGTTACCAGAAATATAAGCACAGTTCACAACTGTTAATAAGAAATTACATGGTCTAGTGGAGTTGCAGTCACCACAGTGAGATGCAGCTTTCTCAGCTGCAAGTTTAGTTGCTCCTTTCTCTGTTAAATCAACTAAGGATTAACAAGCATTTGTTGAAGATCCTAAAAATTTGGGAGAGATGCATGGGTGGTATGATGTGGAAATTTTAAGGTAGCAAAGTTGAGATGGATAAGAGAAGAAAAAAAATTATGTGGGGTATACAGAGCCCCAAGGGAGCAAGAACACTTGACAAATGTAAGAAGGAGGTAGTCCAGAGATATACAAAGCAGAATAATGAAAGACATTTTAAGAAATAGTTAGGCATACGTGTGGAGTCAGTGAAAGAATTTTTCAGACAGAATAAGGAAGATCAATGGGTGTACTTATGAGTTGGGACAGGATACTGTGGTGAATGAGGTGATTACACACGAGGCTGATCAGAGGGCACATGATGCATTTTTAAGAGGATTACCTTCAGAGATGTCAGGAAGAGTACCAAAATAGGGTCTGTCTGACTGATTTGTTTGCAGCTGTTAGATTAGCAGTAGAATGTGAAGAAACTGGAGTGCAGGTTAGGCAGATGGTGTTTTCAAACAATATAAGGGATTATGTGGCATGTGAGGAGACAATCTTGACAGCATTGGGACAATAGGAGCAGAGGCAGAAGTCACATTAGTTTCAGAGGTAGGGAACTGGAAAAGAGCCAGATGTTAAACACCAAAGGGAACATGAGGTCCATACATGGTCATTTCCAGCAAGACTGAATGCTAAGAAGTCATATGCAGAGGTGGACTGTGCAGTCAGAGGAATTGTAAAAAATGGGGATTGGAGGATACTGTTGTACACAGGGGAGCATGTATCACTTGACAGTGGGGATCTGGTGGAACATAAACAATGAAACTCACCATGGTATAGATCACATAGAATGTGGGATAAGATGTCATCCCATTGGGATTGATGGATATAGAATTTTGCCTGGGTATGGTTTAGTTCAAACAATGTGTTGAGATTGTGCCACAAATAGGGGAGGCTGTGACAAGATTACAGGTTTGGATTTCTTGTGTCAGCATTGTGCCAAAATTGATCTTCAGCAGCATATGGTGGAATTTGACAGGAAGACGTTTCAGCTGGATCAAACTGCTGCTACTGTAGCAATGTTACGGGGTGAGTCTATCACAAATGACAAACCACTTAAACCACAGACAATCACACCAAGACTTGAATCAAACAATGGAAAATCCAGGATGGAATGTCTCTGGTATTGTTACACCAAGACTTGATTCACACTACAGTGTACCTAAGGGTACTGGGAAACTGCTTTGGGATAATACTGAGTCTAGTTTCCTGGAAGGAATTTTGTGTGTGGTAGAACAATTGGAAGGAAATTAACTATAGGATAAACAGGTTAATGAATAGAAGTGTTGTATACATGCAACAGATAAATGATAAGAAAATGGTACCTGCATTTGTTGATAATTTCACTGCTGAGGATTTACAGTTAATGATGTGGTTGTTGATTGCTAATGTGGGTATTCTGGAGGAGGAAGAATGGGGCACAATGGGTGTTAGCCACCAAGACCTGCCAAAGACCATTGAAACTGAATTAAGAGGAAAGGTAAAGCACCTAATGATAAGTGATGTGGAACAAATGGAAGAGTTACTTTTGAAATTTAGAGATTTGTTTCTTTTTCCCAAAAGGGCCATTGCCAGCTACACATATTACACAGCACCAGATACCAACAGGAATTGAATCATCAGTTTACTGCAAATCATATAGAACACCATGATTTCTGCAGCCTATTCTGGAAGAATTTATTGATCAGCAGCTAAAGGATGGGATTATTGAGTAGAGTACTAGTCCTCAGAGTGCTGGAATTTTCATGGTGCCCTAGAAGTCAGCAGATGGATCATGGAAGTATAGGTTTTGTTGTGATTATCAACATGTGAATGCTAAGACTATAATGGATGTCTTCCCTTTTGCCCAACATTATGGAAATCTTAGATTATTTGGGCTAGTGCAAGAATTTTTCAGTTATGGGCTTAATGAGTGGCTACAATCAGTTAGAAGTCACTCTGGAAGATTGAGCAAAAACAGCATTTTCTTCACCATGGACAGGTCATTATCAGTCTAGAAGGATCCTTTCGTATTAAGGAATGCACCTGTGACATTTCAAAGATTGTTAAAAAGAGCTCACAGAAGACTGAAATCATGTCAATGCTTGGTCTATCTTGATGACTTAATTGTCTATCCCAGTGATATGGAAAAGTACATACAGTGCTTGAGGGAAGCATTCCTGAGGTGCATTGCAGCACAGAATAGTGTACTTTGAATTGGAAAAGGTTGCGTATCTTGGTCACAGTAAATAAGGATTGGTGAGGTTAAGTCAGACTGCCCCCCCCCCCTCCCCCTTCACCATGAGACTGATAATTAATTAATTAATTAATTAATTAATTAAAGCTGTATGAGAATTTTCTGTGTCTGAGTCAACTAAGGAGATACAGTCATTCCTTGGAGTCACAAATTGTTACTGAACATTCGTAAACAGATTTGAAGATATTTGCCAAAGCATTGACATAATTACTCAAGAATGGTTCATAATCTTTTTGGTCAGAGGGCTGTCAGTGTGCTTTTGAGAAAGTGAAAGAAGCTTTGATATCAAGTCCAATTTTAGTGCTTTCAGATTTTAGCAAGGAATTCATTCCTTCATGTGATGCACTCAGCTATGCACTTGCTGGGTATCAGCTCAAGAAATAGACAGCTTAAAGTGCCTAGTAGCCTATGCATCAAGGCAAATGACTTCAACAGAGAGGAATTACTCCATGACGGAAAAAGACGTGCTGAGCCTTATCAGTGGAATCACCTACTTCAAGTGTTACCTCTATAGGTAAAAGTATCGAGTGATAACAGATTGCACAGCACTGAAATGATATCTGGAGCTGAAGGACCTGTGTAGTAGCTTGACACCATAGGTGGTGTGACTGAATGAGTTTTATTTTGGGGTCGTACCTAAACCTGCAGAGAAACATGGGGATGCAGATGGCTTAAGTAGGAAAATAACAGTGTTGCAAATAGGTGGTAATGAGCTTAAGGAGTGGTAGAAAGTGCACAAGATGGATGACAAGTATGAGCAGTGTAGTAAACAACCACAGTTTTGTATGTAGGATTGTTTGCTGTGCAGAGAAACCAACTTGGACTACAAGTAATAGTACCAGCAAAACTGAGGCACGGAGTGCTACAGGAGACACATAATCACATGTTAATAGGTCTTGGAGAATATAGGACTACCAACAGGAGAGTTGTGGAGTGGCACTGGTGGAAGAATAGGAAGACAGATGTAAACCGGTATGTGCAGAATTGCATACAGCGTGTACAGAGAGTGCAGAAAGAGGGTACAATTGCAGAAATTATCTAAATCATTAGCACCATTTGAATTTCTCTGAACTGATGTTTTAGGTCCTTCCAACAAAACACCCACAGGGAAGATAATATGTACTCACAATTATACACTGATGGGAAAAAAATCACAAAAAAGAGTAATGAAATTTCAGGAATACACTTGTCTAGGTAACATATTTAAATGATGAACATTGCAAGATCATAGGTTAATGTAAGCACAAGATTAGCCATTGAAAATGTGAAATACTGCTACATTAATAACCAGAATAACCACCAAAATGTTGAATGCAAGTATGCTAAAATGCCTGCATTGTGTTGCATAGATACTAGATGTCAGTTTGTGGGGTGGAGTTCTGTGCCTGTTGCACTTGATCAGTCAATACAGGGATGGTTAATGATGGTTGTGGATGACACTGGAGTTGTCATCCAATGATGTCCAATATGTGCTCAGTTGGAGACAGATTTGCTGACTGAGCAGACCAAGGCAATATGTTGACACACTGTAGAGCATGTTGGGTTACAATAGCAGTATTTGGGTGAGTGTTGTCATGTTTGAAGACGCCCCCTGGGAAGCTGCTCATGAATGGGAGCACAACAGCTTGAATCACCAGATGGATGTACAAATCTGCAGCCAAGGTGTGGGATAACCACAAAGTGCTCCTGCTGTCATACAAAATCACACTCCAGACCGTAACTCAATGTGTATGACCAGTGTGTCCATTATGCAGGCAGGTTTGTTGTAGGTCCTCAACTGACCTCCTTCTAACCAACACACACCCATCACTGGCTTCTCATCAGAAAACACAACAGGCCTCCACCCTGCTCTGCCTGACACCACTGAATTTGCAAATGGCATGGTTTGGGGTCAGTGAAATGCATGCTACAGGGCATCTGGCTTGGAGCTGCCCTGCTTGAACTAACTAATTTGTCACAGTTTTCTGTGTCAAAGTGGTGCCAATTGCTGCTCAAATTGCCACTATAGATGCAGTATGATACATCAGAGCCATACACTGAACACAGTCGTCTTCCCTCTTGATAGTGCCATGTGGGCATCGAGAACCCGGTCTTCTTGCGAGTGTACATTCTTGTAACCACCGCTGCCAACAATCATGTACAGTTGCTAGACTCCAACCAAGTCTTTCTACAATATCACAGAAGGAACATCCAGCCTCTTGTAGCCCTATTACACGACCTCATTCAAACTCTGTGAGTAATGGCACCTTTCTCATCTTAAAGTTATTTTACTCATCTTATTATTCTCATCTTAAAGTTATTTTTGGCTCTCATTAACTCACCATGTCAAAGCTCAAAAGTAAATAACACTCATGATAATTACAGTGTTTATTTAATGCAAACCTGCATCTGCATCCTCATAGTGGCACTACTAGTGGTCTCTTATGCAATTGGCATGAAATCTGAATAGACATCATCCTTCATATACAGAAACATGGCTACCAACTTTCATTTATGTCTTACAACTCCTTCTTGATGTTGTAATTTTGTTTCAGTCAGTGTATATCATTTCCCAAGATATGTGAAAGTGATTCCAATGCCAACAGGCAGCAAAAGTGTCTCAAGTGCTAGTAAACGACTGGTTACTGAAGTTTGGGCTACATGAAATGATAATAACAGATGAGGGAACCAACTTTATGTAAGCTGTTATATGTGAAGAAATTGAGGACAAGTTCTCAACATCCTCAAGCTAATGTTAGAATGGAAAGTGTGCATAGAACTGTATGGAAGATGCTAGGACACCATGCAGATACACACCATACCAATTGGGATATTTATTAAAGGCATTTAGTCTCAGGATACAACTCAAAACACTGCATGAGTACAGAAATATCTTCATATGAAGTAGTATATGGTTTTAAAATGCCGTCATCATTGAACATGTTGAAAACCAAGAAGGGACAGACAGGAGAATCAGTTGATGAGTTTGCAAGGGTGATAAGAGAAATATGGGCAGGCTGCACAGGTGGGCACTGGAAAAGCAAAAGGAAGCAGTGAGCCATACAGGAAGAATGCCACAATACAAAGTTAGCCAATGACTTCCCAAAGGTGAAGACAAAGAAATTTTTTGTAAGGTATCAGCGGTCATATCCAGTGATGGAAACTATGTCACCAGTGAACATTGAGAGTCAGTTATCAACAAGAGTGACAATTGTGCATGTAATATGTTAGAAACCTTTCTGATGGAGTCCAGATCTTATCCCAAGACTCAAAGGGCTAGTCAAAATGGAAAAGAAGATGTGGAGGAGTGAACAAGAGGTTGTAGGCAAAGCAGCCATAGGAAGTCAGTATGGGTTAACACCTTGGAGATAAGACTTCATTTATGTTTCATGTATGTTAGGGGCTGGAAAGGTTAATAGGTGATACAGGAGGTATTTAACACATGGGAGGTACATAATGAGGTGAGGTGATTAGCGGAAGCCTTTGATAATTTTGAACAGAGGGCAGAGAATCATGGAGGGCTTAAAGGAGTTACTGGAGAATGTAAGGGACTTAGAAGTTGACGGTTGGATGATGCAGGTTCTGGGGTTTACACCACATACAAGAATAAGGAGAAGTTAGATCAATGCAGGAGACCAAATTCTGAAAACTATGTTAGGAACAGTGGATGAGGTCAACATCAGGAGGATGAATGAGGCAGTGAGTATAATGAAACAATGGGTGTAGGAAAAGGAGGCAGCAAGTGAGCGGCACACGATGCAGATTGTGAGTCTAGAGAAAGATGTGTTGAACAATATTCAGTTACTATGTCAGCTGACTGGGGAAGTGATGAGCAATGCAAAAACTGTAGAAGAATTAGTGAACCAGAAAATTAAGTGATTGCAAACTAAAGTAGAAATATTAGTCAAAGAAGTAGTGGTAACAAAGAGGTTACATTCCTTGGAGAACAGTGTGTAGGAAACATGAAGAGAGGTATCAGAGTTATGGAAAGCTTTGCAGCAAACTGTGTGAGGCCAGTTAGGATGAACTTGTTGTCACTGGAACAGTACCTGCAGGGGCTACAGAAAGTGCAAAAAGAGCTATCACCTTTGTTAAGGTTGGTCTTGGAACCCAACCATAAAAGTTTACACTTTAATTTTAACCTAGCCACAGTAGAAGTAATGACTGATGGCACTGTAGTGCACTGACCATATCCAGTCAGAAACAAGTAAAGCAGGGAGTGGATCACAGCAGAACCAGCCACAGATGAGCACAGATGTTATGCCTTACAAAACACAACATAGACATCACACACTGCGAGATAAGCCAGCCAGGTGAAATGTGGAAGTAGTTGACACAGCAGCACCTAAGCAGAAGGTAGAAGCCTTTCCACACCAGCAACTGTGGAAGTGTTTAGTATATATGCTGCAAGGCACAGCAGAGCCCAAGCAAGCACCACTCATGAGTATATAAATACCTAACCAGTTTTGTACTGATATCATCCTGTGCTAGTATTGCAGCACTGCCACCATGGTGCTGTGATACTTGGGACATAATCCAGAATGCTTAGGGGGTCTGCAGTTTGACCTGACATCATGGCAGCTTGCTCTGTGACACTAGTCACTGAGCTGCTGTGGGGCCATCCGAGCCCTGGGGCATAGCACGCTGGCCACATCACTTCTGCAGTGGGTCACGGATGCTACATCACCCATTGCCACCAGCTGGGCACTGTTGGATACATAGCCATGCCTTGGCCACCACCATCTTAGCTGCCAAGTCCGAGGACAATGCTGATGAGAACAGTGGAATTACACCACTGCTCGGCCACACTTGGCTCTGTCAGCATTGTTGGACGTCACACACACATATGCAGGAGCCAACTGGATGCCTCACCACACTGCCGCTGCTTGTAATGAATTACGGCAGAAAAATGTAATTCAGGAATTTGAAAAACACAAAAAGAACTCACTGACTATGGCCTTCTTCAGTACCAATGACATGAGCATTAAAAACACAATTTATGAAATGGATTTTTACTTAATATTTTCAGTGGTCATTCTTACACAATAAAAAGCCCATAACACAACATGTAGTTTACAGTACAGTGGAATAAAAGTATGTTGGAAAGAAGAAACTGAAAAAGAAAATGCCCTTAAATGGAAAATAGTCAGATGAGGGAATGAGTTAATTGAAGAAGAGCTATATGATATGGGTATTTAAGATTTCTTTCTGAATTAATTCAGTAAACTCATCATGTACCTCCAGGGGGCATCTTCACCCTGAGTAATGCAAAGCTCTAAAGACTTGTCAGTAATAAAAAGCCAGACAGCATCTCCAACTCCATTGCTTTTCTTAGAATGTGACTTCAGTATCACCTGATTGCTTTAGTCAGTATTACATTGGTTGTGGACTCAGTTAATGTGGATTTGGAGTTATTTTGGTCTTGACTGATGTGGGCACCAGTCTAGCTCCTGGAAAACTTACTACACATGGTTTTTTCAGTATCATTGTGTAAGAAATCAAGTAACCACTCCTGGTGTCGACGGATTGTGCCATGAACTAATTTAGCTCTTATGACACAAATATGGTGAAGAGGTTACCTACACATTTATTTTGACTGTTTTGATAATGTTAAAAGCAAGATCAGACAGTCACCCAAACAGCAACAAATGTAGCAGTAGTGACAACAGCAACAACAGTAACAGTAGCACCAGAAACGAGTAATGCACAACAAAAATGACACCAACAGTAAATGATTGTTCAACAACAAGAGGACTAACAACAGCAGAGCCACACGGGGTAGCCGAGTGGTCTGAGACATCTTGTCACAGTCCGCACTGCTTCACCTGTTGGAGGTTCAAGTCCTCGAGCATGGGTGTGTGTCTTGTCCTTAGTGTAAGTTAGTTTAAGTTAGATTAAGTAGTGTGTAAGCTTAGGGACTGATGACCTCCGCAGTTTTGTCCCATAAGACCTTACCACAAATTTCCAAACAACAGCAGTTGATATTAATGCAGCCACAACAGCAGAAACAACAACAAATACACCATATATGTCTACATCTTCATCACCCCTTTCTTGTTTCAATTTCAAATAGCGCGTAGCAAGAAAGACTGTATGTAACTCTCCATGTCAATTTGAGCCTCTCTAATTTCATCTTCATGACCTTTTCACAAGATATAAAGTACATAGGGACTCTTTTAGGAATGCAACATCTCAGAGTTTTAACAGTAAACTACACATTAATGCATAGCGAATGTGTAATAGTATCTGATGCTGGCATTGTAGGGGCAGTTCAATAATAGTTTAGTGCTTACTTAATAAACCCATTACAAAACACACTGTCATGGTTTAGATCTTCTCTATTTTCCTGCCTAATATGGGTCCCAGAGCAAGGAACAACACTAAAGCAACAGTTGAACGAAGTAAGCAACCACCATCCTCCAGTTAACACAGTCTCGCATTTGCCTATAGCACAATTAGCTTTATATGATACACATACTTCTGGAAATGTAATGGATGTGACTGCTTACAATGATTGTTCAGCTATCATGTAATCAGAAAATGATGAATTTTTCCACCTGTTTGTGTCATTTATATATACTGTAAACAGTAATGGTCTTACAAAACATCATTGAGGAACAGCTCGAATTAATTCATGTCTTGGGTTCCTCTATATTAAGAATGCAAGTTGTGTAATATTAGCTAAGAACTCCTCAGTCCAATCACAAAATCAATGTTGTGTGTGTGTGTGTGTGTGTGTGTGTGTGTGTGTGTGTGTGTGTGTGTGTGTCTATCATTGACAAAGACTTTAATGGCCAAAAGCTTTAATTGTGACAGTCTTTTTGCTGTGCCTGTCTGTAACTCAGCATCTCTGCTATATGGTGAGTAGCAACTTTCCACCACACGGAGTGGCCCCGCTCCTTGAGGCACCGTGTCCCAGATTGTGCAACCCCTCCCGCCAGAGGTTCGAGTCCTCCCTCAGGCATGGATGTGTGTGCTGTTTTTAGCATAAGTTAGTTTAAGTAGTGTGTCAGACTAGGGACTGATGATCTCAGCAGTTTGGTTCCTTAGGAATTCACACACATTTGATTTTTTTTTTTTTTTTTTTTTGAGCAACTTTCTTTCTCATAATATTGTTACAATCACAAAACTAGTTTGATATTCTGTATGCTTGTATTCTTTCTATTGGGCAACAATGTGGACTGCTGAATGAATGTCTGAGAACATGGCATCAACCTGAACATCAGAACCTATTATCATCTCAGGTCTCCCATGATTGTTATTTTTGGAACCCATATTGATTCCTATTGGAGAAAGTTTGGTCTCCAGAAAAATCAAAATACGCAAACATAAAATGAGTTTCATAATTCTACAGCAGACTAATGTCAGTGATATAGGTATGTAGTTGTGTCCATCTGTTCACTGATTCTTCTTGAAAGTAGGAATGACCTGTGCACATTTCCATTCACCTGGAATTTTTTATTCCTCCAACAATGTATGATATACTGCTGCTAGAAGAGGGGCAGGATCTTATGCACCATCTATTTAGAATCAATTTCTGTGCCATCAGGTCTCACTCACAATAAGTGATTTTAGTTCATTTTCTATTCTGGGATAACTTATGTTCATATCTGTCATTTTGGTACTCATACAATTGTTGAAAGACAGGATTGCAGTATAGCTTCCTCAGCGAAAAAATATTAAAGTGGATTCTAATATTTTGGTATTATGTTTATTACCATCTATTTCAAGCTGGCTGCTCTGGCCAGAGCTATTTATAGATCCGTTCTTACATCAATTACAAAATAGTAAAATAAATGATAACTATGTTTTGAATATTAACATAAAAGACAGAAAATAATGATAGATACAAAGATATAACTGACTTGAATATTAACATAAAAGACAGAAAATAATGATAGATACAAAGATATAACTGACAAGGAAGTAAAAATGTTTAATTAAAATTAAAATTAAGAAAATGATAGGACAACAGATATTACTTTATGAGACATAATTTTTAATGTGCATGGCAATTCCCAAAGTTCATCAAGAATTTTTGAGGAAGTGAAATTTTCTAATTTGAATAATCAACCAACTAACAGGCCATTTAAGTAACAGTATACATTTCTGAAAACAGGAAAATCTGTGCTAAAAATCTGTGGTAATGAATTTTGGGAAGAATATCATTTATAGAGTGGAACATTCTAGAGCATAAAAATTTTGAATTCAAATAGCTTTTAATATATTATGGTTTTAGGGAAAGTAAAACATTTGCTTGAAAGAGGAGAAGAAGGACTTCCAAAGAAGCTATGTCAATGTAGAAATTAACAATTTTTAGTGAGGTGGAATTTTGGTGAACATATTGTTTACAGATGTGACTCTTCAAGCTTTCCAAATGGATGTGTTGTAAATAGTCTTCACAGGTATGCTGCAGGATCACGTTGTGCAAATTCCACAATATTTCCTTGGAGCAACTGTCCGACATCTTCAGGTGGTTCAACATAGCTGGTGGCTAGGTATTGGCTACACGGTATTGGCACATCAATGCCCCATTTCTTAGAACATGTGCCCAAAGAATGTGCAGGTGCAGAAATTGTGCATGCGCAATGATTAGCAGTTAGATAGTGCCATACTCAAAGTCCCTCTGCCAAAAATCACAGAGGTGTTCTCCTGCAAGTGCGCTGTATGCTACGTTTGTCAACAGTGTGGCCAGACATTACTCACCAATGGCCGTACTAGACCCATGTTATGATGGGCCTATTATCGACAAATCTTGATTTTCGCATTGTGATATAATAGCAGCCAATGCAGGGTTTCAGGCTGCGTTCAGTTGAAATCCCGTATCCTTGTTGATGAGATTATTGGCTGTATGGATATGTATTGCTACCTTAATCACACAATGCCAGAAGCATGATGCTGAGGATAAGACTTCCATCTGTTCATAAGTCATCCAATGTCCTGTATTCAGACAGTGTTTCGCAATTACTGACTTTTCCAGTTGACGAAGGCGTGTATGATGCTGATGTTCATTGCAGTATTCTTGTACTGTGAAGCATGTCTGGCCCATATACACTGCCCCATATTGACAAGGAATCTTGTACACACCACATTTCCTGAGGCCAAGGTCATCCTTAACTGAACTAAACAGGTTTCTCAGTTTTACAGGTTGAAAAACACACTTAATTCCATATCATCCTAGCACTCTTCTGATTCTTGACAACATGGCACCAAAATACAGCAAAAAGGCCAATGTGGTGGGTGTCTTCATATCTTCACTCTGCTCCATAGATTGAACTCACCTGGGCCTGAATGCTTTATGTATCTGTCTCTCAGAATAATCGCTTTGTCAGATCACTGTCTTCAAATGTTGTATTTCACTCGACAGGCTTTCAGGGTCTATGAACTAACGTATGTAATGCACTACTGTATTGTGTAGGATGATGGTAGCATGTGGCCTGCAGATATAGATCTGTATGCATTGGCTTGCAGTAGACGCTGCATCCCAAGGTTGCATCTGCTTTCCTTTGTACCAAAACATCAACAAAAGGTAAAGTACCATCTTTTTCCACTTCCATTGTGAAGTTTATATTTGGATGGAGCGAATTCAAATGATGAAGAATGTAGGTAAAGTATCAAGTCCATGTGGCCACAACACAAATGTATCATCCACATACTGCAGGAAACAAGAGGGTTTGAGAATGGCTGACTGTAGTGTTTTTTCTTCAAAGTCCTCCATAAAATAATTAGCCACCACAGGAGACAGAAGGCTTCCCATGGTGACACTGACCACTTCTTCAAAATATTGGTCATAAAATAGGAAGTATGTTGAAATAAGCACGTGTTTAAGTAATGCTACTATAACATCCTCAAACTTGTTGCTAAAGAGCTCCAAAGAGTCCTGCAAGGGCACCTTTGTAAATAAAGACACAACATCGAAACTTACTAAGAGATCTGATGATTGCAATCTATGGGTTTTCAGGCAACCTATGAAATCTTCAGAGTTTTGAATGTGATGGTCACACTTGCCTACGAGAGGTCCCAATACTGACGTCAGGTATTTGGCAACAAAATAAGCAAGTGCTCCTATGTTACTTAGAATGGGGCGGAGAGGTACCCCATTCTTATGGATCTTGGGTAGGCCGTAGAGTCTAAGAGGAACTGCAGCTTGTTGATGTATATTATTTACAGGTTTAGTAAATTATGAATATTTCTTTAAACAAACTCTCTCTCAAGTCTGTTGACACTGTCAGCCAGGAGATATGCACTCTGTTGTATTTCTTTTATTTATGTTAGCCGTTGAAATTCGTGAAGTCAAGACTGCACATGATATCTTCTTTATATGGATTGCTTACTACCTTCAGCTAACCATCTAGTCATCTTCAGATATAAGATATGAAACACATTTTTCCTCATGTAAACAACATACAACAGCTTACAGAACAGCACATAATTTTGTAGCAGGGTTCAAGGGTATATACATGAAATAATTACAGGATACATACCATAAAACATTCTTGATTAGTGCTGGTGCCATTTCAGCTTCACACATCATTAAAATCTTTCTTAAAATGACTGCGTCCACACAGGACATAATTAAAAACAGCTTTTCATCAATTGTAGCCAGTGTAATTAAACAATGGCCATGAAACTGAAATTATGCATCTATACAGAAAGAGGTAGTGAAAATAAAACAGTATTTGAATGAGGAACTATCCACTAAAGTGACTAAATGTAAAAAATATTGACTTTCTAAAGGCATTACCATTTACAACTTAATAATTGACACAATCAGTATTTACATCGTTTCATCACAGACATCATCATATACATGTTGCTGTGATGTGATACATGTGAATGGTAAGGCAACTAATGTCCATTACTACATTCAAGAAATGCAACATTTGGCATATACAGATGCATTAACTCATCAAATCGTTTTGTGGTATCAACACTATCTTTATCGACTGCACCTGCCACGCTGCTCACAGCTACATGGGAAATGGCACTTTTGAACCTCCCACTACCACACCACGGATGATGGCTCTGAGCACTATGGGACTTAACTTCTGAGGTCATCAGTCCCCTAGAACTTAGAACTACTTAAACCTAACTAACCTAAGGAGATCACACACATCCATGCCCGAGGCAGGATTCGAACCTGTGACCATAGCGGTAGCACGGTTCCAGACTGTAGCACCTAGAACTGCTCAGCCACCCCTGCCGGCACACCATGGGTGAGCTCACTCGTCCTTCATGCATCATTCACCATGCTGGCACCAAGCATACATGCTGCAAAAGGATGCTAGATTCACATGTCTTCACTGCATGGGGATCTGGAATGGCTATAGCGTCTTTCTAAGCAATCACATTCAGAGTTTTGCACTCAAGATACCAAACATCTGTATACTTGTCAACATTAATAAAGAAGACTGGTGTGGGGAAAATAAGTTGTAGCATGACTGGCAATGAATCTGATTTTTGCTACCTATTAGGGATGTGTCTGATGGCTGAGTTGGCAGTATTTGGTGAATAATAACATTTTTCCCTCACTCTTTGTGTGTGGAGCGGATATCTATTTCAAGTGTATTTAATTTCTGAATGCAGGGGTAACATCTCAATAGCAATCCCTCACTGCACTTACTCAGTTTCAGAGTCACCAAGCTGAATCATTACTAGCAGCTATTGGCAGACTGATGGAAGCCAAAAAGCTCCAGTAAATTATGACTGAAACACAGAGAGCCTGTGGCTAGGTACTACCTCCTCCATCATTCACTCTTTTGATGAATAACAAGAGGAATAGATGGGATACTGTTTGCAACTAGAGCAACACTTCACAGCATACAACATATAAAGTGAATCACAACAGACTTTCTTTTTTACATGGGTAGGAGTGCATATATTCCAATTGTGTTGCAAGTTGTTCCTCAGTTAGAGCTCCACACTCTACTACATGAAGACATTATTTGAGCATCAGATGACTTCTTGAAGGTCAGTTTCATATACATTGTCATAATGACCAGTCTTACAAGGAATGGATTACTAAACTCAAGGGCGCATTCAGGAATTGGTCTTGAGGTGCATAGCAAGATGAGATGCATCATGATGTGTTATTCAAAACCTTGCTGATAACAGAATATGAGCAGAAATTCAAAAGCATCACAATCCTGATCTCAATGATGTAATTAAATTAATCAAAGCTCAGGAAGTTCAAGACTTCACCAAGAAGATGATAATGTGCCTGTTGTTTCAAAACTGACCATGCAGAGCTCTAAGCAACCCCAGTTTCATAGGGCACATGACAACTGCCTCTCTAAGCCACAGCATAAATATAGTAAGACATGCATAACTGCTTCCTTGGTTTGTTCAAACCTTCCAATGCCTTGTGTAAAATGCTGTGTAACACACGACTGTAAAAACTGCTTTCTCCACAACATGTAACTCTGACACTGCCCTAAATGAGCACATGCACGGTACGTGTGCATGCAAAAAGTGATACAAAGTAAATTCTGTTCTGTACAAACATTGACTTCAGGAAATGGAAATAAATATGATCTCTCATCTTGACTCAGTACTCACTACTTCTTGCAATGCATGCAGGAATGTATGACACACTTCCCTGGTTACAGTTGAGTAAACCACACAATGGAGTAATATCATGTATTCATACAATCAGAAGTGAAAGTGCAGTAATACTGTTAAACTCCAGCTATGACATTATTTATCTAGGCTGATGCCCACATGAAGAATGCACTTCCCTCTTTGCATATCCACTAAAATTTAATTTGCTGAATATTGATTCTGAACTAAAACTGTTTTACAGTAATATTTTTCTAAGTTCAAGTGATACTGTGTCATACACACACACATGTGTATGTTTGTACGAAAATTTACTCAGCTTCGATGTGGCCTCAGTATCCAGAGTGGACATCACAAAAATATACACCTCCAGCTCACACCCATACCCCACAGTCCACCAGCACTAAGCACTGTGATTTGCTCACCTCAAAACTTTGTCTTCCATTAACAGAGCAGTAGGACAGTGGCAGCTGAATGGTTCAAAATGGTTCAAATGGCTCTGAGCACTATGGGACTCAACATCTTAGGTCATAAGTCCCCTAGAACTTCGAACTACTTAAACCTAACAAACCTAAGGATATCACACACACCCATGCCCGAGGCAGGATTCGAACCTGCGACCGTAGCAGTCCCGTGGTTCCAGACTGCAGCGCCAGAACCGCACGGCCACAGTGGCCGGCAGCTGAATGGTGCATGCTTCTGTGCAATCTGGTATGTTCACAAGTGGTTTCTGTTTTCCATGGAACAGAGTATTGATGTGTGTTTGGGAGTGAGTGAAATGCAGGAGGAAGGGCCTACATATAATGTTACTCCAGTTGGTTTGTGTAAAAAGGACGAAAAGACATTCAAAAACAATCTAAAATTGTTACATCAAACACACTGAAAAATTTTTACTCATATGCCCAACAGTGAAGAAGCCAGAAATAATATAAATTTTGTACAACTTCATCAAATGACAACAAAACCTTATGGTATTTATGAATCAACTGTATTCTGTATTAACACTGCAGTAACATCAGCAAAATCTCTAGATGTGAGCATGAGTTTTGATTCTCCAAGAAAGGGATATAATGAAAATGGAAATTATGGAATCTGACAATTTTGAAAAAAAGTTAGTGCATAGAACTGTACTTTGGTACTATGACAGATGGGAGTATCTGATGGCTAGAAAAATGTAGAGTGATCTCCATGAAAAAATTAATTATTCTAGCCTGAGCTGGTTGGAGGGCTACAGCCACAATGCTCCAGACATTCTGAATTGGAGAGAGACCTGTGACCTTTCTGGCTGAGGTAGGGTTTGGCAAGAATGAAACAACCAGCGGAAACTGTTGCTGAGCATGGGCAGGCATTATCTTGATAAAATGGAAGCCCAGGATAGTACCCGAGAACATCAATCCTGGTTGTCAGGTTGCATGACAGGTAACAGATGGGTGTCACACAGCTGTTTGGGTGTCTCTGTACATGCCTTCAACCTAGAATCTTAATGTCTGGGGTACAGTTGTTTTCTATGAGGAGCCCTGCTTGGGAATGAGCCCTGACGACCAGTGAAGACCTGTCTGGACAGTAGTGGAATACCAACCTGACTGTCGCAAGCCATACAGTCTGATAAACAGGAGTGATGGTCTGGAGTGCCATTTCATTTCATTGCAGGACCACCTTGGTTGTCATCCACAACACCATTACAGCACACTGGTATATTAATGATATTCTACAGCCTGTTTTGTTGTCTTTCATGGCAAGCCATCATGGGCTTACATTTCAGCAAGACAAGATGGTGAGGGTTTCTACTGCTTGTCTTCATGCTTTCCAAACCCTTCCTTGGTCAGCAAAGTTGCTGGATCTCTCACCAATTGAGAATGTATGGAGCATTATGGGCAGAGCCCTCACACCAGCTTTGAAATTTGACATTCTAATTCACCAATTGGACTGAATTTGGCATGATATCCCTCAGGAGGACATCCAACAACTCTATGAATCAATTCCAAGCTAAATAACTGCTTGCACAAGGGCCAGAAGTGGATCAATGCATTAATGACTTGCTCTTTCTTTTAAAGAAATCATCCAATTTTTCTGAGATTGTAATCATTTGTTTGCCTGTTCATGCACATCAAATCTAATGTTTTTTATGTTAAGAGTGTACATCAATTGATGAATGGAAAATTGTATTTATGGAAAATTATGCAAACAGTCAGAAAAATTAATAAACTTTCAGAACTATAGATTACATAATTTACAGATGAAAACTAATTTACATCAAGCCTGAATTTAGGTGGTTTGTTAACAGAGCAGAAGTTTCAATAGGACTAGATTTACTATAAACCATGCATGAAAGGATAAAATCACACAGTGAAACAAAAAATTCAAACTTTTCCTCATTCTAAGCAGCTCTCCTCTAATAGACATACAGCTAAATGCTCTGTCAGTCACAGTTCCAACAAAAGCAGTATCCCACAAGCTGGGACTGAGAGTCATATGCAGAAGACAGATCAGACACTATTCATCTCTCTGCAGACTTGCAATCAATCTGTAGCTTTTCAGTTAAATACTGGTGCTTCACTCACACTGATTAATCAAAATACTCAGAGCATTTGGGACAATGTCAACTGCAAGAATCACCTCTCTACCTCATGGTCCCCAATGGCAAAAGCATCTCTGTTCTTCCACGGTGCACCTTGCAAGCAAAATATAGAGATATGATTACATCAGTGCCTTTCACAATCATCCAGTCATGTTCTAGTACCAACATTTTTGGCATGGATACTTTTGATTTATTTGGCTTTAAAAGGACAATGTGTATGCTTTTGATATCCATCTTCCCTTGCCAGTTGTAAGAAAAATATGGGGCATTTGTTCAATGGCATTCCAAGACATGTGAAGAATTTTCATGCACAAAAAAAAAAGAAGCAGAAGAAGAAGAAGAAGAAGAAGAAGAAGAACTGAAATGATCAGATGGCATTGTTGGCTGTGAGACCCCTTTCAGGGGAGTTTGGCTGCAGTATTGCAAGTTCTTTTCATTGACGCCACTTTGGCAACTTGTGAGTCAATGATGATGAAGGACACACAACACCCAGTCCCCCACTGGGAATCAAATCCGGGCCTCCTGCGTGGTAGGTGGTAACGCTATGGAGGTGGACTCCACGCTCATATTGCACTCAAGGATAATGTGAAAACTAAGTTTTGCCACACTCATCTGGTAACACCACATCCCCCGCGATGAAGTTTCTTATGAACTCAACAAATTAGAGCAAATTGGTGTTTTTAAACCCATTTCTATAAGTCTATGAACATCTCTACTTGTGATCATAAGCAAAATGAACTGGAGGATCAGACTTTGTGCTGGCTTTAAAGATACAGTTAATGCTCAAAGAGTGAGTGATTGCTAATCCATGTCCATGCATTGATGAGCTTGTGGATCACCTAACAGATGGACAATTCTTTTCAAAAAATAGACTTAGCCTAAGCTTATCTTCATATTCACCTGGATGAAGAAAAAAAATTATGGTGGTTAATATGCATGTCATCTTGTACCAATACCAGTCTCTTTCCTTTGGAAGCGCCTCTGCTCCTGCACTATTTCAATGCTTTCTTGAACAAGTGACGTCTAAAGTTCTGTCCTGTTCAAATTATTTGGATGACCTCATTGTCTCTGGACAAACACTGGAACAGCATCTCAAAATTTGGAGTCACTTTTTCAAGTTTTGACTAATGTAGAACTCAAGTGTAATTTACAAAAATGGTTCAAATGGCTCTAAGCACTATGGGACTTAACATCTGAGGTCATCAGTCTCCTAGACTTAGAACTACTTAAACCTAACTAACCTAAGGACATCACACACATCCATGCTCGAGGCAGGATTTGAACCTGCGACCGTAGCAACAGAGCAGTACTGTACTGAAGTGCTTACAACCACTTGGGCACAGCAGTTGGCTCTAATTTACAGAAATGTTGATTTTTCAATAGTGAAATTGAATCTTAGGGACATGTTATTGGTGCCCACATTGCTCATCCCTTGACTACGCCTTTAGGGGCCATATGGAGATTACCTTCTCTTACAAAAGTATGAGAACTTTAAGCTGTTCTTGGCAACCTGACATACTACATTAAATTAATTATGAATGCAGTGTAAATACCCACAGCTTTGCATCACCTCTGGTGTAAAACTGTTCCTTTTAGCTTAACTGAAGAATGTGAACAATCTTTTCAGAATCTGAAACACACATTGCTTAGCTGCCCATTTCTTATGCAATACAATCTGCAAAACCAGTAGTGTTTGCAGTTGACACACCACCATACGGAATAGTGACAGTTTTATTTCACAAGGTTTTCAACACAGAACGCCCCATAAAATTCCTATCTAAGACATTGAAAAAGGCACAAGTCACTTACAGTCAGCAGGAAAATGAAGCTGTAGCCATAATCTATGATGTCACAAAATTTCTTTAATATCTGTAAAGCTGAAAACTTTTTCTTGTAAGTGAACATAAGCTGCTCACAGCCCTTTTTTATCTGGCAAAAGAAGTACCTGATCGTGCAGCACAAATGCTGCAACATTGGTCACTATTTCTTTCCAATGATCATTATGACATTCATTCTTGGCCTATGGCACAGCATGCAAATGCTGACATTCTGTCTCACTTACCTATGGGAAATGATTCAGATTTCAACAGATCAGAAGTTTTTTATTTTAAAATTGAGCATTCTGATTCACAAGCACTGCAAGATTTCCCCGTTACTTCTCGGTGGGTCATACAGGCTACTGAACAAATCAGTCATTACAGTTTATGTCATACTAAATTTGGATTGGTTGGCCTCATAATCTGGAATAAATCTCTGCTGTAGTAGTTCACAAATACTGTGTATGACACAACAGCTTTTCTTTCCAGGATGTTGCAATTTTATTCCATTCTCCCAATGAATGAATGCAAGTCATGATTCCCACATCTTTGCAATAACATATATTGAAAATTTCCATAGAGGGCATTGAGGAATTGTTAGAAAAAAGCAACTATCATGCCAGCAATGTACATGACTCAAGCTGGATAAAATAATCAGCCCAGTTAACAGAGGCCAACAAAGATCAAAGAGGGAAAAAAATTCATGTGGTTGTGAATGTTTGCACATTGGTAGGAGGGAGTGTTGTGAACAATATACTTAAAAATCCCCACTGGCAGGGTATGAAAGGGGGGGGAGGGGGTGTTGGGATGGGGAATGGGACATTTAAAGTTTTTTTTCTGTTTTTCTTGAACAACTCATTAAACCACAGCTTCTAGTGAAAACGTTTTCAGGTACAAAATTAAAGTACATAATATTTCCTAAAAAATGATGTTCTTTTTTCTCTGGGACTAACAATTTCCCTGTTGCATGGGATGGGATTATCTCAAATTATCAAAATAATTTTTAATAGTATAAAATTAATGTTTACTGTTAAATGATGTGGTTTAAGGAAACTAGGACTAACAATTTCCCTGTTGCATGGGATGGGATTATCTCAAATTATCAAAATATTTTTTAATGGTATAAAATTAATGTTTACTGTTAAATGATGTGGTTTAAGGAAAACTATTATGCATGTGTACCAAATCTATGTGCAGTGGTGCCATATTAAGGGATAAATAGTGTTCTGGGAGTATAACAAGGAGGAGTGGGGTGGGGGTGGACAGTAGAAGCATTAGTTAATGTAGGTCACAGGACTGTGGACATGCACTTGCCTCCTTCTTAGATCTGCAAACTGAAGAGTGAGCAAATGATTGCCTGCTCTATCTATCCCATTACATCCCTGTAATGAACTACAACATGTTTCACAAAGATATACCGATCCTTCACATGTGAATCACTGGTGGCATAGCACACAGACATGCCCAGGGATTGTTTATTTTCCAAAAAGTGCATTAACACTGCTTGGAAAACAGAGATAAGGTACTAATAATACTAGTGCAAGAAATGCATGTAAACAGATAATCTAAATCTCAGGGCACTATTCTACAAAGCCAGAGGGGATCTTTGATTCCTATTCATCCTGTATGGCAACTATAGCATTCTTTCAGAAAAGATGTAATCTCCCCCCTCTATTGTCCACAATAAGCAAAGTCTTTTATGAAAAATTTGAGAGAAGTGAAGAATACAATTAACTTTCTAGTTTATTTAGCTTTTGGTGTACAATTGGCTCCAGTTCTTCTTGTCTAGGGGTCTGATTCTTGAAGGCGAAATTCTCACATTTTAGATCCTCATGGTTGAATTGATCCTAATAAATTTGAAGATTGGTGTTGCAGAATTTTTGTTGTTACATTAATATATTTTGTCACATTTTAGAATGTCATACAGTCTTTTGAATTTTCACATTAACAAAGCCGAAATTATATTGTTCACCCAAAATACAAAAATATGTCCGATCACATCAGAGGCATGCTTACAACTTTCTCACTCTGCGGTAATAACCATAACCCAAAGCGTTTACAATTTTTCTTGACAAATGAATTTCTATCAATTTTGATTATTATTTCATAAATGAATGCAGAGATAAACATAGTAAACAGTACTAGATTGAGTAATTAATAATAGAAATTTTAAGTGTGTCAGTAGTTTGTAATTTCAAATGTTTCTAAAAATATAATTTTAACTGTACATTCAGAGCTAGTACTTACTGATTTTAACGTTGAGAATAAAGTAATTCCTTTTGAGAAATTTTAGCTTGAAATATAACATATTGTGTATAAGATTATATGAAAGTTTTCAGAAAAGCAGCTGAGATATTATTGACCTGTCTAAAATTCGAAAAATAATACTGGTATTGACAACTACCATTGAGGAAAAGTAATGCTAGTGGAGGATGTCCCATTACAAACACCACTACCATGAGAGCTGCTCACTTTTTGTTTTGCAGACAGACTATACCTCTCCAGCATTCGATGTACAGTTCTCCTATGTGAGTGGACAAAATAACTTCACTGAGATTGTATTGATATAGTGGAGTTATTTTCAGTTTACCAAATGAATACCTGATTGCAGTTGTTAATTGAACTATATGCAGAAAAAGGTTGACTGCTGGAACTCTCAACTATGTACCACACTGAAGAAACTATCCTAAGCATAACATGCTGTCACTCTGAATTTGATAATGTTAACAGAAATCTTTTTTTCATACAAGTTCACTCAACAGCTGCAAATAAGGACTCATTTCATAAACTGAAAATAATTCCATTATATGAACATTATCTCAGTGGAGTTACTTTGCTCGTTCAATTATAGAACTTGACAGCAAATTCTGGAAAAGTGTAGTGTGTCTCTAACCTGAAAAGTGAGGAGCACTCCTAATGGATGAAGTTGCCTTTCTTAGAAGATTTCTACTGCTGTTGTACAGGACAACTCAGAATCACTTTTCTCTCTAGTAGTGAGGAATACGTTGCAGAAATTTATGTAAAAATGATTGTGTGGCATTGTTGACCAGGAGGCCCCATTTGGGGAGGTCAGACGCAGTGTGCAAGTCTAATTTCAGGCGATGCCACATTGACTACTAGCACATTGGTGATGATGAATGATGATGAGGACAACACAACACCCAGTCCATGAGCAAAGAATATCTCCAACCTGACTGGGAATTGATGCATGGTAGGCAAACATGTTACCACACAGCTAAGCAGGCAGACAGATAATTATGCAGATTCTGTGCACATGCATTTCTTGCATTAGTCATATTAGTAACTCATATCTATATTCCATATAGTGTTAACATACTTTGTGGAAAATAAGCAACCCCAGGCATGTCTGCATACTGTGTTGCCAGTGATTCATAAGGCACACTACGGACTGTTGGTAAAACTTTGTGAAACATGCTGAAGCTGCCTCTTGTCATGCAGTAATGGAAATGAGCAATTGGTGTCATTGGCTGGGAGGCCCCTTGTAGGGCAGGTCCGCCCACCGTGGTGAAGTGGTCTTATTACATTCGATACCACATTGGGTGACCTGTGTGCTGAATGGGGATGAAATGATGATGAAGACAGCACAACACCCAGTCCCTGAGTGGAGAAAATTCCCTGACCCAGCTGGGAATCGAACCCAGGCCCATAGGACGGCAATCAATCACACTGACCACTCAGCTATCAGCGTGGACTTGTCATGCGCAGTGGGAAACCATCTGCTCGCTCTTCAGTTTTCTGACATACGAAGGAAGGAATTGCCTGACCATAATCTGGTGCACTATGTTCCCTGATGATTCTACCCTCCACCTGCTTCCCTCCACCATCTTACATGCCCAGAACACCCTTAATACAGCTCTGCCACATTTAGATGTGGTACAAAAATTTAATATTTTTTCTTAACCCACTTCATTTGACAGTAAACAATAATTTATAACATTAACAAACTATTTTATAATAATTTGTAATTTTTCCATTCCCTGCAATGGGGAAACTATTAGTTCCAGAGAAAAAAGAATAGAACCTTTTTTTAAAAAAATTAATCTAGTTTAATTTTATACTGGGTGACATTTTAAGTAGAAGCATCAGTTTTTGAATATTCAAGAAAAGCATAAAAAAGTGACCTTTATATGCCACCCCCTCCCCCTGCCTCCCCCCCAATCCGATCCCCATGCTCACACCCCACCGGTGGGGATTTTCAGGATGCTGTTTATGACACTCCCTCCCATGACAACACAAAATTTTTTATCCTAATTTTCCTTCTTTGACTGGACTAAAAACTCAGGCTCATTTTAGGGCCCATCACTGATGCAGTCACAACAGCAGTGACAGCCAAAATACAGGAAATTCTGGAGACACATGTGAGTGAGGTCTGTGCTCTGAACCCATTTTTAAAAGAAACTGAAGATACGAAATGACTACTTGAATAGAAGGTGACTGAGAAATTTGAAAAACTTGACCAATACCAGATATATTTACCTCAGACTGTTTGGGATTTGAGAGAACAACAGAGAGAATAGAAATTTATCAGTGATCAATCTTGCCCAGGAAAAGCTAGGCCTACAAGTGACACTGAATAACATAGATAGAAAGTCATATTGTGGAGTGTAAGATGTCAGGATCTTCAAAACCTAGACCCAAAATAGAGGACTTTGTGTCATACAGAAAAAGATGTGAAATCCTCAGAGCAAAGAAGAAACTTGTGAAGTTAGGTGCAACAATATGTGAGGATTTCATCTGTGAAAGACTAAATGATTTTGAATAGTGCAATCTTGAGATTTTGGTGACAAAACATGTCAGTAAATGATGGCAGGGTAATGGTGTGGACAAAATATGGGAAAAGATCAGTCTGCAATGCAGATTAATTTGAGTGCCTGTGCTTTAGGAGCTTAAAACATGTCAGTTCTTGTTGCCTCTAGATTATGTGTTTATTTTTGTGTTTTTACTTTGTAGAGAAACCATTTATTTTTAAACACTTTCCTTAAAACAGTTTCCTATTGTCATTTGTTAGTTTGGGTTTACTTTTAGTAAAAATTATAAATTTTCTGTTCAGTATTCATTCTTCCAATACCAATATAGTTCATAATTTCACTGTGACTTCATTATTCTCACAGCGATCTGATTCAGAAGATTAATTTACTATTTACTTCCATTTTTATCTAGCAGTTAATTATTGTATCACTGCTGTTACTCATCATTATGACCATTAATATACACCCTGTTTTTATTCTATTCAACTTGCTTTCAGTACTGTTCCACACAGACATGGCAGATGTAATTGATGAGGGGGTGGAGTGGGGGCCTGCATACAGTGTAATTTATCACCTACTGTGCTACATAATCCAACATAATGGATATAAATAAGTGGAATGTACGTACATAGAGATCAAATCCCTTAGCAGAAAGTGTCTGATTTGTGTCTTCTTCAAACCTCCTAAGGTAGGCAGGTTAGCATGCTTTGAAACTGCTCTTTCAAGTCTCTAATTGACATACAAGCATATAATTATAGCTGGTGACACTAACGTAAATTTTCTATGTAGTAGTCCTTCCAGTGTACAATTTAAATGGATTCATACTTATTCAAATGTGTTGCTGCTTCAGCTTGCTTTTACCCTTCATACAAATAGTAGTCACACTCTCGTAGATATGTTTGCAATGAAATCCCCAAACAGAGTAATCTGTAAATCTCAAATATCTGCAACTGGCATGTCTGCCCATGACATAATTTTCATGATGTACACACTAGACGGTCCCAGTAAGAAACCACAACTAACTACATATCGAAATTTCAAATGCATTAATTTATCTGAACTTGCAACTGAGGCACAGGAAATAGTTTGGAGACGTACTCTATTCCCTTCTCAGACATAAATGACAAACTTCATGGATTTACTTAGATTGGATTAGAGATCTTCATGGATTTACTAACAAACTTACTCAACTACATGACAAACATGCTCTCCTAAGAATGGGAAAATAAGAAACAAATCTTAGAGATGTTGCACATCAGGCATAAAAACTGTGTCTCATACCTGAAAATCTTATTGGTACAAGCATAACTGAAACAGAATTAGTCAAGCTATGCAAAAGGCAAAACTCAGCATGCCCATACATCAACCAACAACAGAAATAGACCAGCTGTGCTATGGAAAAACCTGCATTTTTTGATACAGGTGAACTAAAAGCTACAGCTTATTCCATTGTCCCAGCCAAAGAACTGAAAGGGTACTTCACATTACCTACAATCACAATTGAACCACAAATCAAACAGAGACTCATTGATTACTTCATGCAGGTAAACAACTGTAGGCATGAAAAATTCTGTCTAAAGCATGTTACTTGCAATATCACAAAAAATCCATCAGATCAGCATGTACTGGACATGACTTTATTAGTTCATAATCAGTATTATTTACTCACATCTCCATTTCAGTCACTCATGTTATTTTAATACTATTTGTTATATTAAAATTGTTATTTCTTAAGTAACTACAATGAGAAAAAGGCACTGTTTGTGTAAAAACCTGGCATGATGTAAGACAGGGCCCAATGACCCTAATCAGAGCAGGGTAAGTAAATAAATATATAAGTTACATTGAAGGTATGAACACCTACTACCCCTCAAGCACACATAACAAGACAGCGCAGCACCAAGAATTAATCAGTTGACCTCAACCTAACAATCTTTGGCAGTAAATCCATATCGATTTTGATGGTCCTTCCTAGAATACAAGATGGCTCATTATCATTGATTCATACTGCAAATATCCCTTTGTCATTCCAGTGCATTCGATTACTAGTGCTAGTACTACCAAAGCACCTGGTTCCATCTTTTACCTAGAAGATTTGCCACAGACAGATGTTTTCACAATTTTATTTGCCAGAATTTCAACAGTTTGGCCTTACAAAATGGAATTCAACATAACCAAATGGCACCATTCTCTTCTCAGTTGCGTAGTGAAGCTGAGTATCTCTTCCACATTTTCAAGGCTCAGATGTCCAAACTTCATGCTTCACATATGAGAGAAAATGCTTTGATGTTACTTCTGGACTATGTCTGCTGACAAAATTTCATCAGCAGAGTAAGAGTAGCTGTGCAGGGTAGCTGCACGCTCTAGGGCGCCTTGCCACAGTTTGTGCGGCTCCCCCCATCGGAGGTTCGAGTCCCCCCTCAGGTATGGGTGCGTGTGTTGTCCTTAGGATAAGTTAGTTTAAGTTAGATTAAGTAGTGTGTAAGCCTAGGGACCGATGACCTCAGCAATTTGGTTTCATAGGAGCTTACTACCAGCAGCAGAGCTCTTGTATGGTCATCAGCACTACACTCTGCTGCATCTCTCACACCCTCACCACTCTGTTTCCACTCCTAACTCCACAAGTAAGATCCTCACAAAGAACAAAGTTTTATATCAGTTTGTTAGACAACATGCCTCACAATTGGGATTATGGCACTGTCACTCAGACATCTGGGTGTGCTCATTATGCATTTCACAGCATATAGGAAACCTATCAATGGCACCAAATCCAGCTTGTTTTCATTGATTATAGTGATTCTGCCATAGATTTTCAATTTTCAGACTCGCTGCCTGCAACCCTGTCTCCTGCCCCTGAGTAGCACTTTCCAGTGTCTGAAGTATGGGCACCTGGTTTTTCTGACAACTCTGCCATGGAGACAGACTCCTGCCTGCCTGTGCAGCCATCTCTGTAGATGCTGTCACTCCACCCATTGCCATTTGCTGCAATTCCAGTTGTGGAAATCATATCTGCATCAGCTGTACAGCTTTTTGCACCCTCAGCAGTGCCAATGCTTCACCCACCTGTGTCATTGGATGTACATCGTACCGGCAGTTTATCAGCAGATGCTCTCGGTTGTTCACAAGATGAATGTCAGGAGATAGGTTGGTTGATGTCATATGACATCACACCACAGCCAACCCCATCAGCAGCAGCACAGTGCAGACATTCCATTCGTTGTCACACACAACTCACTCTATGTGACGATGGTGTGGAATTTTGCATGGAGGAATGCTGTACCGACGGGTATGCCATTCACCACTCACAGCTAAATGGGAGACAGCACTTTTGAACAGCACACCAGGGGACCGCCAACACAACAGATTTATCTAAAGGGTCCAGGGTTCTAAGTTTTTCACAGAACTCTTCCACGCTAACACACCCTTCCCTATAATCTAGCCCCCTTAAAATCTTACATATTATTCTTGCTTGTTCTGATTCAGACCAAAGTCTCTTCTCAAATTTACCATTGGACAATCCTGAAATTGTGTTTTGATTTGCCCAAGATAGCGTTAGCCCATCACAAAATACTTTCACAGATTAAATGACAAGCAAATCAGTAACTTCAGGGACAAATTCATCATAACAATGTAGTAAAAAATCTGCTGGATACAATTTACCTTGCTGTGGAACACTTGTTATAGGAATATTTGTCCACATGCCACCACACTTGTTAATAAAACTTTTTGTTGCAAAAATTTTTACAAGTTTCTTGTGCATTTTAGCTACATTTTCTTCCCATGTAGATACATTACTTGTACAATAACCTACATTGCATGCAACGTTTTTCTCTACTTCACCAACCTCCATATTATATACAGAAATTTTATGATGAGTATTAATTTAAACAATTCCACATTCTTTTCTAAACTTTCTTCAACAGATACAATTTCTAATCATAATTTATTATTTTTATATGTTGTTGTGTCATCAACAATCTCAAAATTCTTAGATTTTTTTCTATTTCTCTTGATAAGTTTAACCCTACATTTTCAGTTTTAGTTAGAACTACATCTACAGGAATGTTTAACTCTTTTTGCCACACTTCAACTTCTTCTTCTTCTACATGATCAGGCCCAGTGGACCGCATGCTGCTAAAAGTTTCCTCCTGCATTGTATTCTGTCCATTGCTGCTATCCGCCATCCGTCCACATCTATTGATGCTTGGTTTAAATCTTCATGGAGACCATCCCTTCAACACTTCTTGGGTCTCCCTGTGGGTCTCTTTCCTGTAGGTGAAATCCAGGAGCTTCCAAGGCCATATGTGATCTTCCATCCAGGCCACATGGCCAGCCCACTGCATTCGTTTGGCTTTGACAGTTTCTGCTATGTTGGGCTGCTGGTATAGTATCTCAAGGTTTTGGTTGTGTTTGATCCTTGTTCCCCTGTGTCCGCATCAAGAACTGAACCAAATATCTTCTGAAGTCTCAAAAACAAAGAGCTTAGGGCTATCCTGTTTCTGGATACTCCATGTCTCACAGCCATATAGAACAACAGGCTGCATCAGGGTTTTGTATAGTCGATTCTTGAGCTGTCTGGAGAGATATCTGGACTGAAGCAGTTGTGCTAGACTATGGTAAGATCCGTTTCCTGTGTGTTCAACAGTGAGTTTTAATTGATGAATTTTGTCTCTGACCTCCACAACTTGAACACCAATATCTGTAACTCATTTTTTAATCCACTTGTCACTTGTGAAATTCTGTCATCAATTTTGTAGTTTGTTTCTGTTACATTAAGTCAGCTAACTTTTCGTTTCTTCTACAAGATAACCAAGCTCACATTTGGTTTCTGATATTTTATTATGTTGTTAACTTTTCAGATTTTCATTTGATATGCCAGTTACATTTTTCATTTCTCTTTGCAAAAGTTCAAACAAAACAAACTTCCAAACTTTCATCAAAAACATAATCATTCCCTCCTATGGGTTTTCCATCTTGCTCACTTTTGAACATGTTGTTACATCTTTCATTTCTAAAAATAAATACATTTCACACACAGCATCTCTTACGTGCATTGTTTCACACAGTACACAATAAAATAAAGTGAGTTATTATGTTTATCTTTTCAGGTTCATGTAAGAAAAGTCTAGTCTGCAATTTTAAATATACCTGGTAAATGATTAATTTTTATTTTTACTAATATCTGGAAACTAAAAAAACTTGCATTATAATACCAGTTGCAGTCTAAAATCTAGCTCACCACCACCATTTGTAACAGCCCCCCCCCCCTCTCAGAATATTTGTGTGACAAATAAATTATAATAAAGTTCAGTTTTCCACATTATCAATTTGAAGCCCTCTGGGTTTATATTTAAAATATTTAAAAATTTAAGTTCCTTTTTGCAACATTATAATCAACAGTATTTATGTTTGTATGTTCAGTAACTGTGAATTGCTGTTGTTCACATCTACTTGCTACAAAAAGTCCACAGTTCTTCCTATCTGAGTATGACTGCACCGAGTTTTCAATATGTAATGGAAAGTCTTTAAATAAAAACTCAATCATGTATAAGTTCACTTGCACATTTCATTAAATAGATCTTCTTAAGTGCATTTTCACAAACTTAACTTCCAAACATTGAGACAGATCTCTGCGAAAACCAAGCCAATGAACAACTCTAGAGGATACAGCTATTAAAGCACATACACTGGGGTGCAAAATTTGGAAACAAAAGCAATTTTCACATGATGTGTCACAGGCAAGTAACATAACTCTATGAAACTCAGACCACACATCAAATGAACTAGTACAGTGTAGTACAGAAGGTAAATGAAAGAAATAAGAAACGAGAGGAAGAAAATAATTACAATGAAGTTACATGATTTACGATGGTGCCATGATTATTAAAAAAGATAGGACATGGTTCTGGACTGGGTATGTGACCATGTCAATGCATGCTCTGCAACATCCTCCCATGCTGGCGACAATGTTGGTATGGAGTTCTTGTGGGAGGGCATTGCATTCATTCACCTGTGTGGTTCACAACTGTTGGATGGTCGTTGGTGCATGTAGACTTGCTGTCACACATTTCCCCAATGCATCACACATGTGATATATGGGATTTAACCCTTTCATGGTTGATGGGATACATTAAGTCCCACTAAAGTAATATGCAGTTTTGAGAAATGGAAATCTTTATGTGTTAGTGCTAGCATGCACTGATATGCTTTTGGAACAAGAAAAAAAAATTTTAAATTATGACTTTTCCTAGCTTGTACATCTATTAATGTGTCTGCTTTCTGAAAACTCACCAGGAATTTTCAACATTAAATAATCAGGTTCATAACCATGAAACAAGGAACAGAGAGGATTTTCACAGACACCCACAAAGGAGCGCTCAAAAAAAAAAAAAAAAAAAAAAAAAAAAAAAAAAAAAAAAAAAAAAAAAAAAAAAAAATTTGAAGGTAGATCTTAAACTATTTTCACTAGCACATAGTTGTTATAACATTGAAGAATATCTGAATGTGGAAAATTGATATTATTTATATATATTGATATGAAATATTTATATTTATTATCCAAGTTTTTGTAACAAATTAGGTATAAGAAATTATATTGTAATAGATTACATCTATTCAAAGTATATTGTTAATGGATGAATAAAGAGATTGAATTGAATTGAATTGACTACAGGTCACAGGGTTGACATAAAGAAGGCTGTGAGTGATCAAATGGTATGGCATGTATTTATAGGTGGCCCAGTGCACCTGTCTCACAAAAATCAGGTCACATTACCATCTTCTCCAGTCCAAGAATGTCTGAAGTAAATAATTGTGTTTTCTTATACATCATAGGCATTGTTTTGAAATGTTACTACACACCACAGTAGTCCTGCTGGTTTGTGCATAATTTCTATGTATTGGAAAGTATATGCTTCAGAAAACTTTGTAGAATGTAGAAAAGAATGATGAGTGGTATGTCAAAACAATCTTCACAGATTATGTTGAAATCTCGTATTTCATATTACATGTTTCTCATTGGCAGGAGAATAAGTGTGTTTTGACACTGATTTGTTACACTTTTTCCCACAATTTCTACCCTGATGAAATCATTCCAAAATTAACAATTTATCTCTGAAAATTCCTAGGTTCACACGAAAACTTAGATCAAACACGTGTTCCACCTCATCGATTTTCAAACGTGGTCAGCTCAAAATTTTTTCAATAGTCAAAGTGTGCTATTTATCACAAAGGAAGAAAATTTTTGATCTATTTTTCAAACATATGCAAAATAAATTGTAACCATGAAACAGTTAAGGGAGGAGAACTGGTAGACAACTTCATTCACAGAATGTACTCTCATTTCAAGAGCTCCACAACCTGTGCTGTTTGATGCAGTCCTGTATTGTCATTCATAAAAATGAAGTCAGGGTTGAATGCATCCCTGAAAGAATGGGAAGGAGTACAGCCTCACAATAACATTGACAGATGAGTGTAACGTGTTCAAAGATTTGGAGGCAAGTGCATCCAAGCAAAATTATGCCTCCCCAGACCATAACACCTGGATCACAAAAATGATCATGTTCAACAATATCCCTGGATTCATTACATGTTCCAGACTCTCACTGTATGAGGGTATGTGCAGAATAATGACACAGACTGAATCTGCTCTCATGTCAGAAGAGACCACACTCCTTGTTGGTGCAGTCCCTATGCTCTTGGCTCCATCGCAATCATTGCTGCCGATGTGCAAGTATCAACAGAACACAATGTACTAGTCATTGGGCAAAGAGACCACTCTTGTGCAGTCACCATGCCACTGTGGAGCATAGATTGCTTGCCTTGGAGTCATATTACGTATTATCACAATTGCACCCATATCTGACATGCATCCTTTCTTGCCTGTTACATAATGTAATGGTCATCTGCTGCTGTAGATGAACATGACTGACCACCTCCTTTCCTTCAGGCAGCAGTGCTTGTGACTCAGACTGCTTCCCATGCAACTGAAACAGTGCTGTGAGCAATACTAACTCCTGCGCTAAACTAGTCACACTTGATCCTTCTTCCAGTTTCCCGATGATTCTTCCCCATGTGAAGTAATAAAAATGTTGTCTGCAGGCCATGTTGTAATGAAGAACACCACCACAATGCACCATAACAGCTCACTGATTAATATACGCTGTCTTTTCCCATTCTTTCAACTGCCTCGTGTTGCAGGACCAGCCCCACTTGGCTGTATAGTCATGCTGTCTTCATGACATGTGACATCCAGCTATCTGAGCATGACTCATGACATGTGACATCCCGCTTTCTGAGTCTAACTGGGAGACCTCTGACAATATCCTCCTACATTTCCGTTCATTTCCTCCCAGTAGTTAATAAGTTATGTTGCTTTACCTATTTTGTCAGTAAATTTTTTAGAGGAGTTTACGAGGTTTGTCCGGAAAATATGTATAAAAGTTGAATAATAACTTTATTTTAGAATTATTCAGGTATTACAATATGGTCTCCTTCAAAGTACTCGCCCTGAGATGTGATACACTTCTGCCAACGCCGTTTCCACTGTTGATAACATTGCTGAAAGTCTTCAGTTGTGATGTTGTTCAGTCGTCGTGACGTTTCCGCCTTGATGGCTTCCACATCCTCCCAAGTGCCGCCCCCGAAGCACCATTTTGCATTTTGGGAACATGAAGAAGTCACACAGGGCTAAATCGGGTGAATAAGGTGGGTGGTCTGTCACGGTGATTGAGCTTCGGTCCAAAAACTCACGCACAATGAGCAATGTGTGAGCGGGAGCATTGTCATGATGAAGGATCCAACTCCGGTCGAACTCGGGCCACATGAGCTCTGAGACGTGTCAGAACTTCAACGTAAAATTTTCCGTTCACTCTCTGGCCGGGAGGGATGAATTCCTTGTGAACAATGCCCCTAGAATCAAAGAAAACAGTCAACATTGTCTTCACATTGGACCTTGATTTTCGCGACTTTTTTGTTCTCGATTCTCCTGCTAGTTTCCATTTCTTGCTTTGAGATTTGAGCTCCACATCGAATTCGTAAAACCAGGACTCGTCTCCAGTGATGACTCGGTTGAGAAAGTCCCCTCATTCCTCTGCTTCCAACCAATCCTCACAGCACTCAACCCTCTTTGCTTTCTGTTCTGGCATCAAGAGCTTCGGTACGATTTTCGCACACAATTTCTTCATTTCAAGTTTTTGTGTCAGAATTTCATGAACGATTGTTTTGGGGATTGACAGCTTGTCAGCAATCATTCTGACTGTCAATCTACGGTCTTTAAGAACACAAGCCCAAATTCGTTCAACATTTGCATTGGAACTCGATGTCGATGGGCGTCCTGGGTGAGGGTCATCGTTCACTTCTTCTCGGCCATCCCGGAACCTTTTTAACCACTTGTTCACAGTTGGTTCCTTCAGAGAATTGTCTCCGTAAACCTGTTTCAAACACTCAAAAATCTCACAGCCATCCTTGCCTAGCTTTGTAAGAAACTTGATGTTGACGCGCTGTTCCTCAATCAGAGAGAGCTCCATGCCAACAGCAGGTGAAAAAGGGTAACTGTCAACAAGCTGCCACACACTCCCACCTTCACGCAGAGTGCTCTGACTCGAATTGAGTGTTGATGGAATTGATTACAGCAGTAGTCCCACCTGGCAGTGACTGCAACTTGTAACATAAAGACATTATTTAACTTTTATACGTATTTTCCGGACCAACCTCGTATATTGTTAACAAGTGCATGTGTTATTCAATATAACATTTTAACTGACTGAACGATTACAAATAGTATTTACAAAAGTGTGCAAGCACATCAAGAAGTATATCAGAAAATACAGCTGCACTCCTCACAGTAAGATTTAATAAATTCAGTGTTTTCCAGACCCAACTTTAAATTATGAGTATTTTTAACAATTAATATTACAAAATGTTGATTTTAGACATAACTAAATTGGCCTCTCTCTTGCTCTCATTTGCATCAGCTCCTTTTAACATTTTAAATTATTTTATGTGTATTATTTTATTTCAGTTTCTATAAAAGATTAAGATTACAGCATACTTTCATATGACAAACAACTATATATGGTACTTGATTTTACAAAAATTGAGTACACAGGCGATGACTCCATGGGGATTGAGAGGGATCAAGCCCCCTCAAAAATTCTGTTTGGGGGACAGAGCCCCCCAGCAATTTAAGAAAATTATTAGTTGTTTTATGCTTTGTAAAATAATAGAATTATGTTGGAAATTTTTATTTTCCTTGATTGACGATAGTTACCTTTTAAAATACATTCAGTAATGAGTTAAAACAAGTAAAATTATGGTACTAAGCAGGTTAGCTAAAAATGATTGGTGTGAATCATGACATTGTTACGGTACTGTGGGCACACTTAGAATTTGTCCCAGTGCGCGAACCTTCGGGTAAAGTCTGGCATCGGTGGGCCGGAGCTGAGGCCATGACGACATCAAAATGACTGGAACAGAAGCACCTGGAACCCTCTGCTTGTCATCTTGTGCTTCGAGACATTATGATGCCAGGGCTATATAAAACACACCCTGCTGTCACAGTCATTCAGTGTGGATAGTTTCGTTCAGTGCATGCTGCAGACATGTTCAGTGTTCCGACTTTAGTGTCTAGTGGACTATTTTATATGACTATATTTTATTCATCTACTTTAGTCTCTTAGTGAATTGTGAATTAAGTTTGCAATGGACAAATTTGTTATCAAAAAGGTGTGCTTGGAAGTTGATGATACTGCAAGTCAACCTCCAACAATTATTGTGTCATCAATTGCTTCATTGTCTTCAGGCGAGAACCATTCACAGCTGAAACCTGGACAATCTTATAAGGGAAGATCATTTCAGAAATCTTGGTTGATTAAATATACATGGCTAGAATATGAAGCATCTACCAAGAAAGTTTTTCGCAAAACCTGCAAAGAGGCAGATGCTAAAAATCTATTACAATTTTCTTCACAAAAAAAAAGATGCATTTACTTCTGTAGGGTTTTCTAACTGGAAAAAGTCTGTGGAAAAATTTTGTCTTCATGAAAATACATTTACGCATAAAGAAGTTGTTTTGAAACTAAATTCTATCACTAACCAAAGTGTGGCCTCCCAATTGAATGAACAGTTAGATAGTGATATGAAGAAAGGCCGTTTAGCTCTTGAGACAATTTTTAGTACCGTGCAATTTCTGTGCCGACAAGGACTAGCAATTAGAGAGCACGAAGATGTAAACTCAGATTTTTTTTCAATTCTTGGAACTCCGAAAGAATGACATACCTCAGTTTAAAGATTGGTTAGGATGTTCGGGGTATAAGTGGACATCCCACGATATTCAAAATGAGATCATTGATCTACTAGGAAAGTCTGTGCTGAGAAAGGTATTGGCTTCAATCAAGAAGACTGAACATTTTTCTATTATGGTTGATGAAACAAGTGATTCTTTGATTCTCGAACAAGTGTCATTTTGTATTTGTACTGTCGATGATTCTTTAATCATCAATGAAGACTTTATTGGCTTATACAAGACCTCCAACACTGAATCACAAACTCTGTTTAGTATTTAAAAGACGTTTTTGCTCATCTTGATTTGTCAGTGGAGGACAGTGCTATGATGGTGCCTCGAATATGAGAGGTAAGTTTAAAGGACTAAAAAAAGCTAGTTTTGGATATACAACCAAAAGCACGTTATGTGCACTGCACTGCTCACAGTTCATAGTTGGCAGTTGTAAACAGTCTCCGCCATCTTACATCTATGAGGGATATTATGGCTTTAGCCAAGGACGTAATCAACACCGTAAGGGAATCCAACAAAAGGATGGGACTTTTCAGAAGCCTATGCTGTGAGAGCACCAGCGACCAAGCTGGTCTACGACGCTTTTGCCCGACTCGATGGACTATGCAAGCTTCTAGTATCTTGAGAATACTGAAAACCTTTGAAGAACTTCTAGAGTTTTTTGAAGCATTTTCTGCAGAGGACAAAACAGAGGCAGACTACAAATGTGCAGGCTACCTTGAGTCAATGTTACAATTCAAGACTTATTTCTTTTTATGTCTTTATTGCCAATCAATGAAGCCAGTAAAAGATGTCAATGAAAAAATTCAATACCCTCATCTAAGTGTTGCTAATCTGGAAAAAATATATGGGGGCTTGATTTGTATATTGAATGGAAGGCATGATGGTTTTGAACACTTTTGGGAATTGTGTTTAAAAGAAAAACCTTCACAGGTTGATGATCCTTCACTTCCTCAGAATCGAAGTATACCAAAGAAGTATGAGAACAATGAAGTCAGCTCACTGCACACTTTCAAAACCCCAAAGGAATTATACTAAGCTATTAACATTGAACTTTGTGAAGCAGTGCAATCATGGAGTACTGAGCGGTTTGCTTCAACTGGACTCACACAGGTCAATACAGTTGAATAAGAGTGATTGCTTTTAGTAAACAGAAGTGAAACAAATTTGGAAAAATCAACTGAGTTTTTCAAAAATGACCTAGACATTGAGAGACTGTGCTTACACTTGAATATATTAGCCAATATCACTAATAAAAAACAACTGGTCTTAAAAAACATGCGTGCTGTAGGAAAGTGCATTACACAAGACCTTGCAGTTGGAGAAATGTTATGTGAAGTAGTGAAGTGCATTAAGCTTCTCCAAGTAGTTCCAATCATGACAGCAGCAGCAGAATGGTCATTTAGCACCCTTAGATGTCTGAAGTGATATCTTCGATCAACAATGCGACAGAAGCAATTGAAGAGCCTGGTTGTTCTGCATGCCCACCGAGATGTTTTGGATGAATTGGATATCCGACTAGTCATCAACAACTTCATATTCAGTAATCCAGTCAGACGGTTGACATTTGCAGCTTTCTAAAGACACTCTAGCCCTAATAATGGCATTTACAGCAATATTAAAAATCTTTATAAAATAGAGAATTAAATACATACATAATGTTAAATTTTCAGTACTGAAATATTAGTACTAGTTTACTACTGTATTACTATAGTACTGTATTAGTTATTTTCAAATACTTAAATATTTTTAGGGTGTAAGACCCAATTAAAACCCAATATTGACATACTTTTTGACTGAAAGTATTAGGCATACTGTATTAACTTTATTAACTGTATTAAAGCATTAACTTTGAGATACTGTTTTTATTTAACGAACCTTGAGCCTTATTCAAAGTAAGCTTAAATTAGCTATTTCACTTATTAATCAAAGTGCTATTACTGTGTGACAGTGATATTTTATGTTTTATTCTTTTAATGATAGTTTAGGACTTATTTAAATATAATTTCAGTCTTTTCAGAGCTATATATTCACTGCTCTGTAATAGTCTATAAGCATGGTTATTACTGTAAATGAAATTAGCTTTTTACAAAAATACCATGCATGTTTATGTTTTGTCTCTTTTTTCAAAGCCAAAATTGTGTCAAGCTTGTCGAGTTTTGCGGAGTCTCAAGTTATCGAGAGTCCAGTTTCTGGGGTTCTAATGTTCATCATATGACTCTAAAATCCTTAAAAAACTTTAAAACTCACTATTTTTCATCTAAAATTTAGAAAATTTCCTGGGGCAAGACCTCCAGTATGCCCCCCCCCTCCCCAACATTTTTTATAAGTCAGTGCCCTGATTCAGTAAGGATACTATTTACAAAATTTCCATATAATGTCCTGAATAATACAAGAAGTGTTTTTTAAGTAAATACCGTTTTGAAATTTAAAAAAGACATGCTAAGGTATCTCAATAATTTTATTTTTACATTAAGGCCTGTACCTTAATCTACTTTTCTACATAATTTCCATCAATATTGAGGCACTTGTCATAACATTGTACCAGTTTTTGAATACCCCTCTCATAGAAGTCTGCCGCCTGACTTGTTAACCACCGCATCACCACTGTTTTGACTTCGTCATTGTCTTGATGATGCTGACCGCCCAGGTGTTTCTTCAAGTGCAGGAACAGATGGTAGTCACTGGGTGCAAGATCGGGGCTGTAAGGAAGATTATCTAGAGTTTCCCATCGAAAAGATGTGACAAGATCTTTGGTACTAAAATGTAAACTTTCACGGCCAGAAATATCATGTCCATTATAATTATCCGGGCTGTTATGCCGTGGTCGGTTGATGAATTCTGATGTGATTCCCAACGTTTCGTCTCTGACTGCGGGAGACATCTTCAAGGGGGTCAGTAGCTTGATGGAAGGTCCAACACACACACTGGCTCTCTACTGACTGCCGCTAAATTTAGCGGCAGTCAGTAGCGAGCCAGTGTGTGTGTTGGACCTTCCATCAAGCTACTGACCCCCTTGAAGATGTCTCCCGCAGTCAGAGACGAAACGTTGGGAATCACCTCAGAATTCATCAACCGACCACGGCATAACAGCCCGGATAATTATAATGGACAAGATCTTTGGTCTGATTCGCCACATGCAGACGGACATTGTCTTGCAGCAAAACGATGCCCTTGCTCAACTTCCATGGACTGTTGCTTTGATTCTGGTGTGACGTAGGCTACCCATGTTTCATTGCCCATAACAATTTGGTTTAAGACATCATCACCGTCGTTGTGGTACCGCTCAAGGAAAGTCAATGCACTGGCTAAACATTTGGTTTTGTGCACATCCGTCAACATTTTCGGTACCCAACGTGCACACAATTTTTGGTAATTCAAGTGCTTGGTCACAATGCCATACAAAACACTACAAAAAACATTAGGAAAGTTATCCCGCAAGGAGGAAATCATAAAGCATCTGTTTTCACTCACTTCATTAACAACTGAAGGACGCCCACTCAGTTGTTCATCGTGCACATATGTGCGGCCATCTTTAAATGCTCTCACCCACTTTCTTACCATTCCATCACTTATAATGTTTTCTCTGTAAACTGTACAGATCTCACGATGACTATCAATCGCTTTTAGGCCTTTAGCACTAATAAATCTTATAACAGCCCGTACTTCACAGTCAGCTGGACTCATGATTATCAGAGGCACCTTAAACACTCAGTACCCAACATAAACAAGGAAGAATCAGACTGTAATGGCGTCAGTGCATAGATTAAGGTACAGGCTTTCATGTAAAAATAAAATTATTGAGATGTCTTAGCACGTATTTTTTTAATTTCAAAATGGAACTTACTTAAAAAACACACCTCATAATTAGTTTAAATAGAAAATGAAATTTGTTCACATACATTTATGTGTGCAATGGAATTTGAAGTGTAAGGGTTTCTTAGTAGACTGATTTTAGTGTTTTGCAATGCACATATGTTGATCAGTTGCATTCCACTGGACACTAACTTTGGTGCTAGTGTGAGAAGGATAAATGTATCAATTTGAGGTATGGAACCCTGGTCCACAAACAGCTGAATTGAAAGTTAGAAGCAAAAAGTGTTCTGATACTTGTGACAGTACAATACATGTACTGGTACTGCTGTTACTAAGACTGTAGGGTGGGCAACTTTCAGATGTGGTAGTAGCATGGGCCAAAACAAGAGAAAAAGTCCAATAAATATGCACTCTAAAATGCATACCCTAAGAGCTATGTGCACTTCTTCAATAGAGGAAGTATGTTCCATAGTAGGAAAAACAAACAAATACTCATGATTTCTCAGGTACTCATTTTAGAGCCCTTGTTTATATATTATTAAAAGAATAAAACATAAAATATCACTGTCACACAGTAATAGCACTTTGATTAATAAGTGAAATAGCTAATTTAAGCTTACTTTGAATAAGGCTCAAGGTTCGTTAAATAAAAACAGTATCTGAAAGTTAATGCTTTAATACAGTTAATAAAGTTAATACAGTATGCCTAATACTTTCAGTCAAAAAGTATGTCGAGTTTTGCGGAGTCTCAAGTTATCGAGAGTCCAGTTTCTGGGGTTCTAATGTTCATCATATGACTCTAAAATCCTTAAAAAACTTTAAAACTCACTATTTTTCATCTAAAACTTAGAAAATTTCCTGGGGCAAGACCTCCAGTATGCCCCCCCCCTCCCCAACATTTTTTATAAGTCAGTGCCCTGATTCAGTAAGGATACTATTTACAAAATTTCCATATAATGTCCTGAATAATACAAGAAGTGTTTTTTAAGTAAATACCGTTTTGAAATTTAAAAAAGACATGCAATGCACATATGTTGATCAGTTGCATTCCACTGGGCACTAACTTTGGTGCTAGTGTGAGAAGGATAAATGTATCAATTTGAGGTATGGAACCCTGGTCCACAAACAGCTGAATTGAAAGTTAGAAGCAAATGTCATAATGGAGGTACTGTTGCTTGTTGGTGGGTTTGATGTGGACGGACGTGTGAAGTTGGCCATTGGACAGGTGGAGGTCAACGTCAAGGAAAGTGGCATGGGATTTGGAGTAGGACCAGGTGAAACTGATGGAACCAAAGGAGTTGAGGTTGGAGAGGAAATTCTGGAGTTCTTCTTCACTGTGAGTCCAGATCATGGGGCAGGTCGATAGACACACACACAAACACAAACACACACACAAAATTCAAGCTTTCGCAACAAACTGTTGCCTCATCAGGAAAGAGGGAAGGAGAGGGGAAGACGAAAGGAAGTGGGTTTTAAGGGAGAGGGTAAGGAGTCATTCCAATCCCGGGAGCAGAAAGACTTACCTTAGGGGGAAAAAAGGACAGGTATACACTCGCACACACGCACATATCCATCCACACATACAGACACAAGCAGACATATTTAAAGACAAAGAGTTTGGGCAGAGATGTCAGTCGAGGCAGAAGTAAAGTGGCAAAGATGTTGTTGAAAGACAGGTGAGGTATGAGTGGCGGCAACTTGAAATTAGCGGAGATTGAGGCCTGGCGGATGACGAGAAGAGAGGATATACTGAAGGGCAAGTTCCCATCTCCGGAGTTCGGATAGGTTGGTGTTGGTGGGAAGTATCCAGATAACCCGGACGGTGTAACCCTGTGCCAAGATGTGCTGGCTGTGCACCAAGGCATGTTTAGCCACAGGGTGATCCTCATTACCAACAAACACTGTCTGCCTGTGTCCATTCATGCGAATGGACAGTTTGTTGCTGGTCATTCCCACATAGAATGCATCACAGTGTAGGCAGGTCAGTTGGTAAATCCCGTGGGTGCTTTCACACGTGGCTCTGCCTCTGATCGTGTACACCTTCCGGGTTACGGGACTGGAGTAGGTGGTGGTGGGAGGGTGCATGGGACAGGTTTTGCATCGGGGGCGGTTACAAGGATAGGAGCCAGAGGGTAGGGAAGGTGGTTTGGGGATTTCATAGGGATGAACTAACAGGTTACGAAGGTTAGGTGGACGGCGGAAAGACACTCTTGGCGGAGTGGGGAGGATTTCATGAAGGATGGATCTCATTTCAGGGCAGGATTTGAGGAAGTCGTATCCCTGCTGGAGAGCCACATTCAGAGTCTGGTCCAGTCCCGGAAAGTATCCTGTCACAAGTGGGGCACTTTTGTGGTTCTTCTGTGGGGGATTCTGGGTTAGAGGGGACGAGGAAGTGGCTCTGGTTATTTGCTTCTGTACCAGGTCGGGAGGGTAGTTGCGGGATGCGAAAGCTGTTTTCAGGTTGTTGGTGTAATGATTCAGGGATTCCGGACTGGAGCAGATTCGTTTGCCACGAAGACCTAGGCTGTAGGGAAGGGACCGTTTGATGTGGAATGGGTGGCAGCTGTCATAATGGAGGTACTGTTGCTTGTTGGTGGGTTTGATGTGGATGGACGTGTGAAGTTGGCCATTGGACAGGTGGAGGTCAACGTCAAGGAAAGTGGCATGGGATTTGGAGTAGGACCAGGTGAAACTGATGGAACCAAAGGAGTTGAGGTTGGAGAGGAAATTCTGGAGTTCTTCTTCACTGTGAGTCCAGATCATGAAGATGTCATGACATATTAATTGTCAGTATAAAATCTCAAAGGACTAACAGTAGATAGAATTTAAAAACCTAAGTACAATAACACTTAGTCAACTGATTTATTAAGCCAGCATTAAGCAAATATTGATTACAAAACTGGTTAAAAACAAGTGCTCACAATGTGTTCAAGGAATCACAAACATACTCATATGCTTTATCATTAAAGAAACTGACTCATTGTTTTTTTTATCCCACTTTTAGAAAACACAATGAGAAGGTTTATGTCCTAAATGTTCCACAATGCTCAGTATCAACTATGCCACAGTTTGAAAGACATTTTCATTTCACTCTTGGGGTATTGCAGTTTGTAGCATTTCCCATATGTGATAAAGGAAGAAGCATTGTAAAATGGTTTAAACATATTTTATGTGAAACAGATGCATCACATCACAAAGAATAATGATGTCCATGCCCATGTCAACTCTCAAAAAAATGAAGGCGCAATGAAGGTTACAGTTTAACACCTCAGCCATGATTATGTCATCTGAGATTAGAGAGCTTGGATTGGGGAAGAAACCATTTTCACATTTGTCTTTCTAAATAGCCTGTCCCCTCCATATAATTAACATTCAGATCTTAAATTCATGAAGTTCAAGTTCTTGAACATTTCTGTTAGTACAACATGATGTATAAATGTATGATAGCTTTTGATGGGAAATGGCACCATAGATTCACTTTAAAATGGTTGTTACATAAAATTTCAAACAATGTAAATACTCATCCTGATTTTCTTGCAGAACTGGTGGCTCAACTCATCATCCAATAATCTTCTATGGGATGAATCATGAGGTAAGGGTTTGATGAGTTTCCATGAAGAACATAGTTGTTAAGAAAGAAATTGTTGCAGTGAGTCTCATTAACACCATAATGGAGTTTTGAGCACATTTCTCATGTTTGCAGAAAATAATAATGAACTAAGGATGAGTCTACATTTTGCAAGTACATAAATCAAATAAAGCAAAACAATAACATATGTAATTGAAAAAAGGCAGACACAATCTTCAGCCAATATTACTCATTATTATTATATAACAGTCTGAGTGAAATTTGTCACTTTTGAACTAAACACTGGCTTTCAGTTTGAAATATTTGTATTTTTTCTCAGATTCATAAGTTTACAAAAATTAACATTTTTATTTCACTTATATTCAACAAAATTCAGTTTTCGAGACAATACCATGCATAATGATGTACAGAATATACGTATATAATAACATTAACCACCCCATTTTTTCAGTTTCAGTTCTGACACAAATTCTCTGAATTTTAATCAAGTTCTGGTTTGTACTGAAAATTTCTTATAACATCCTGTGACCATAACAAAACCAAGCTATCATACAACTTATGCAAATTGGTGATTTTTGACCACATAATTCTTTACATATTTTTCTCTCTACCTCAGAAGTAGCCTAATGATTTATTTAAATAACTATCACAGTGAAATTTTACACACATTACTGATCTTTGTGTTTTAACAGAGCATACTTGTGTGAAATTTAAAGATGACTCTTTTTAGCTTATACAATAAAAATAATGTATATCAAAAATATCTGACATTACAAAAAAATATTATTGTGTTCCTTCATTGTTCATGCAGATAGTGTACACTTAAATTCACCTAAGACAATACAAATAACATACAGAAAATTACAAAAATTGAGATGAGTTCCTTTCTCCAAAACTTCTCATTACTATTTGACCACAATGCCACAATGAATGAGGAATTAATTGTTTCACAAATATCTGCACAAACCAAAATAATTTTCTTTAATTTCTCGTCCTCTTAAGTCCATTTTTACTGATGCCAATGATGTCCTCTTACTTATCCCCTTTTAGATCCTGCTTTGTATTCAACACTAGTACCAATGTTCAAACTGTTCTTGCCATGTTCCATCCTCTTCTTTCACTTTTTCAGTGATACCAGTAAAGAGCATCTGAAAATATGTTCATGTCAGAATTAGTACAGTAGACTGTTAGGACTTAATAAATGGGGACACTGTTCATGACAGTAAAGGAGTTTAATTAGGTGTGAATTGCAGTGGTCACAATAACTAGGTACATAAAGATGGTAAAATTCTCAAGTTTCTTTATATATCATAAGTGTAAATTTGACACACTGCATAGGAGCATATATGCATTTCAAAAAGATAAAAGAGTTTCTATTAACTATAAGACATATATCATTTCTAATGGTTTCAATCTGTATCATCTTAATTGACCTAACCAATAATCATCATTTTCTCATTTTGAAACGGATAATATTGAAGTTACTGAGATATGTTGTAAACAAAGTGCAATATTTCCAGAACATCTCTTTGCTCCAGCACCAACTACAGATGTTCCAGATTGTAATCCTCCAAAAACATCTGAAGTGTCTGCTGAGTAAAGCACCTCTCTTTGTGAAACTAAAGACAAAGAACCAAATAAAGTTGTTGAATCTCTGAAAGTGAATGTGACTCCCACTCAAGTGGCAGTGGCAGGCATCAGCCCCATTCCTTCCATCTAATTTAGATATGGATTCCAAAGAAAACAGCAAAAAGCAAGACACCTACTGTGATTGTAAACAGTCCCTATGTAAAACAACATCAACAGAGGCGCGAAAAGAAATGAAATAAAGGAGAACACACCACAAAGCAAAAAGCAGAGAGGGAAGTTAATTCTGGAAAAGAAATAACGTATAAAAAAAGTTCTTTCTGGTGGTAACAGTGATGCTTCTTAAGACTGTCACTGTTTTTACTGCTCTAAAATATACTCACATTCAAAACCTGGATAACACTGTTTAAGGTGTTAGCAGTGTAATTTGTGGGCAGACACTGGATGTGCTGGAGTAAGCCACAGAACAATAAACTTTATTTGTGATGTCTGCAAATATATAGGATTGGTGACAATCATTTTTTTCAAAAACTGAACTAATTTTGTTGTTTTATGGGTGAACATTTGTAATTCTACTTTCAGTCTTCACTTTTTGTATGACTGAACTAAGAAACCTTCATTGATACTGTTGAAGGATTCTTTCAGGAATAGTCTTTTACTTGTTATTAAGTACAAATCTATTAAGGATATCGAACAGGTAACTTTAACATGAACTTCTTACTTTTCCTTACTCCTATGTCATTTTATCCTGACATCAGTCTAAAATGGCATATTAAGCTCCTTTTACAAGAATGTCAAAAATGTATGATTTATATTAATTTAAAAATATGGCAGCAGGATAGCAAAACCCACAAGTGAATGAGACATGGTCCTGATACAAATTTTATTTAACATCATGGTTTCCGAAGCAATAGGGACCTAAAAACAAAATGATATGACATTTTAGCTGGACATTCCTTACATAACCTTTTTTTTCTCATCTCATTAGCATCAGGTGCATCATCAAATTCACCAACCTTCCACTTCCTCACTTCTGACAACTGAGTTCAAGCATAACTTTGACATAGCTTTTCCAGAAAGGAAAGCTATTTCCAAGAGCACAGATAGATTCAGAAACTGGATTACATCAGGTATCAGAGTATCTTGTAAAAGGAAGCGGGAACTTTTTCTGCAGTCAAAAACTAACAGCAGTCCAGAATTTATTAATTATTTCAAAAAATACAAGCTAGTTTTGAAACGCATCATAAAGGAGGCAAAAATTAAGGAAAATGACAAATATATTATGAAGTCATCCAATAAAACTAAGTCCATGTGGAAAGCTGTGCAGGATCTTACTGGGAAGAAGACAACTCACAAAAATATTGTGATATCACATGATGGCAAGAATGTCACTGACCCTAGGGAAGTTGCAAATAGTTTCAATTCTTACTATGTAACTGTTGCTGGGAAATTAGTGAAGGAAGAATTTGGAAATCCACCTAATACAACATGGAAAGAAATTTCATCTATTGAAATAAATAATATATCCATGTTCCTCAGTCCAGTAAGCCCAACAGAGCTCCATTAATTCACTGAAGAGTAAGTACTCAACTGGTATTGATGATATTCCAGATTATATTATAAAAATAACAGCAAGACAAATACTTTCACCTTTATTGGACATATGCAATTCATCCTTATCATGTGGTGTCTTCCCTCAGCAACTGAAAATGGCAAAAGTAATACCCCTATATAAAAAAGGTGATCATCAATGTGTGGGTAACTATAGGCCTGTGTCTCTATTGTCAGGGTTTTCGAAAATTATTGAAAAAGTGTTCCTTTCAAAACTAATTACATTCTTCGACAAGAATAATATTATTTCTGGATGTCAACATGGCTTCAGACCACAGAGATCAATTGAAACTGCCACTTTCAATCTGATAAACCATGTCGTAAATGCAGTGGACAACCACAGAAATATCTCGAGTTTATTCTTGGACCTAACAAAAGCTTTTGATGTGATTGATCATTCTATACTCCTGAGGAAGCTCGAATGGTATGGTGTAAGAGGTGTGCCAAATCAGTGGATCAAATCATATTTGGAATATTGTTCTCAGGTAACTGAAATTAAGTACACCGAAGGAAATGAACTCCAGGTACACGTTTCAGAACCATGTGGACTAACTCTTGGTGTTCCACAGGGCTCTCACAGAGAACTAGACATCACACGATGTAAACTACATTGCCCACAGGATGACTGGAATAAAGGACAGTCACAACATATGGAAACTGGAAAAGTTTTGCGGCGTTGTGGAGCGTTTCCAAATAGCTATCCAAAGGTGATTGACAGCCTCTACATTTAAACTCATCTTTCACCATGATGGGACAGCTGGTGGCTCGGTGTTCCATTTCGATTGATTCCTCGTATGGCAGTCATGCACACGATCATTATTTCAGTGCTAGCTGTCCCCAGAAGGTATTGTCTATCCACCAAGACTCTTTATCCATCTCAAATGAATGATGTCTGTCAGTCATTGCATGGTAATCAACAAGGTGCCAAAGGATGGATGGGATGGAAAAGACACCATCAATGTACTGTAATAATAAGCATCACAGTTCATAATGTGATCAATGTTGGCAATTTTACCATAATTTCAACAGCGGCCAATGATGCAACAGCATGCTTTCCAATTTCTGTATCATTGCTAAACTGCCCCTCCACTTCTTTGCACGAACCATATATTTGATTGCAAATGTAGATAGATGACTGCGCAGTATGTCCAGGCATTGTTAATTTTTGAACATATATATATTTAAAAGTATACCAGACGGCGATCTACATGTTTCTAGCACTTCGATCATAGTGAGTAATTTACAACGTTTTCCTATGCAGGTGGAGGTCACAGAGCATTCTCACAGTCTTAGGATAAAGTTAGAGATTGAAAGACCTCCTCAAATTGTGTTTGAGCAGTCCTCCCTGCAACACTGTCACTGATTTAATATGCTGCTGGTCAGTAGTAGACCACGTCTCATGAAGGAATAGAGCGAGCTGAATCCGTAACTGATGTTCTGCACCAATCTTACTCATGGTACCCATCCAAATGCAAAAAATCTTCTAAGGTGTGTGCATGTCGTGGAGATTAGTACCCATTGTCAGTGTATAGTAGTAGATATGAAAGTGTTGTGATGATATAACAGATGGTTAAGAAGAAGAAACGTATGGTTTTCATCCATGATGGAGCTCCAGGTGGATGGAGTTTGAAGCATTTTATGTCACCCAATTGTGCTATCAATTATAAAGCACTGTTCTAGTGTCTGGGGTCAGTACCAAGAAGGTATTGGTAAAAGAGAGAACACAAACACATGCATTCCTAAGGCTACACAGTCTGCATTTAAAATACGCTACAATGTTAAAGTGGTGTGGTTTCCGATATATTAGTCATGTGAAATGCGGCGCTGTTATTATTCCAATGTAAGAAATATATTTCCAGCACATGACATACATCCTGTTGCAGGTCTCTCTACGATAAACTATGATGACAAACTGTAAAATAAAAAAAAATACTTCTCTAAAACATCAATTGTTCGTAATACGTGCACAAGAGTATTGGGGCAATGAGAGTACCACGCCAAAGTACCTTTATCCAAGATGGCGGCAATGACGTCATCCAAGATAGCAACAATGACTTCATCCAAGATGGCGGCTTTAGGTGGGAAGTTTGAATTTTGGCGGGAAGATAGGTCAATTGGGCTACGTCCACTAACCTAACGCCCCTCCTCTCCCCTCCCCTCCCCCCAGAAAATGGTGGGAAGTTCAAATTCCATCAGGGTAATGCATCACACCTTGGTTATCTCTACCAACCTAAGAAAACGGCGGGAAAATAGGTCAATTGGCCTACCTCCATTAACCACCCAACCGCCACCTCCTACTAGGAATTCATGGGAAAAGGACTCGACTTGTGCTGTACATAAGTCTTTATTTTCACTCTTTATTTAAACAATTTGATCCACTACTACCATCCAGTGTCTTCACCACAATGTCCGGACTCCAACTGACGTAGTTCACAGTATTGCCACCAGAGAGCACTCTTATCTGTGACATAACCCAAGATGACTCTCTGGAGGGGAAAATGACTCGGCCTGCGCTGGACTGCTGGAGGGAGTAAGGAAGGAATGTACTTTATTTATTTTGGAACAATTTATTTAGGAACAGATTTTGAGAGATAGTATATTTATTACACTCACACAAAACACTCGCCCTGATGTGCTTGGGGTCACAATACACTGTCTGCAGACTGGCAAACTACTCGTAAATAATGCAACAGACACACTTGCTAATTGTAAACTGTCGAAATAATGCATTCCACAGCCTTCACACATGCAAACTACTACACCGAACTAATTTCAGTACACAGCACACAGACCTGCACACTGCTCCTAAATAATGCAGCACACTGATATGTAGACATGCTCAGTACTCGTAAATGTCCAAATAACGCATAGCACAGCTTACAGACCCACTAGCAAAATTATACAACAGTCATGCAATCAACGTGCGCCAACACCACCCGCCGCCCCCTGTCCATCGGACGACACAGGAGGCTACAGGCAGCCCCCACGAAGTGACGTGGCCGTCAGCTGTCAAACCACACACAGGTCCCGCAAGCATAAGGTGGCAACATGCCTTTCATACTCGACACCTGAGAAATTCCTCTCGAAATACGTATTCACCTAGGCACCATTGCTGACACGACCAGATGAGAGCAAAGACCTATTTGCAGAGCGTGTCGACACGGGATGCAAGCTAGTGCGAGCCATCACTCTCACTCCAATGCTGATGGCATGTGAAAGTTTACCATTGCTGGCAGTGCGGGTCCAGTGGGAGCACCGTTCAACAATGTTTTCTGCAGATGAGACTTCCAGAAATTATTTTGCACACAACGCTAAATTGCACTGACAGTTAAACCCACAAAAGTTGCCTACAGATCATCAAATACATACAAGACTCACAAGAATATTGGAATCCAGGAACATATTTACCAGTGTGACTACAATTAAATATTACGATTGCTGCTATGGTCTGACACCGATCGATGTACAGATAATGTCTACTCTTGACGGCTGCGGTTCTCTCTATACCCTCACGGTTATTGATGTGCTGAATCTATACTTCCCTCATGATAGGACACACACTCATCTTCTCTGGTCATGCCATAACATAAGCCACCGTAACTTTACAATGCAATATATTCACACTTTACACATACAAACAGTGAGTTATCTTTTATATCTGTACGGCACCCAAAAAAATTATCATATGCCTACACTCACCCCGGCTATATGTCTCGATTCTCCTCAGTTCTAGGAACTAATCAGACAAAGTCTTACAATCAGCGCTTCTGGACTGTGCTGTATCCTGCCAAGATTCTCTCAAACGAGTATTCTGAAGGACAGACGTCAAGCACTATGTGTGATAATGAATACCACACCCATGGACGTAATGCTCGGAAAGACATCACCGACGTTGGTTGGCTTACAGTACTCATCATCACTATCAATAGAGCAACAAGGAAAATGCGAATTCGTTCTTCCTCGCAGTCCTAACATGGCACCCTGTCCATCATGTGTTACCCTTCCTACTTTCAACACACAAAAATATTCTCACTGCTAAGTAGAGACTCCTATATCCCAGCACAAAGGATGTCCTGTGAGTGAGTGGGGGATTATGATTGGCTCTTACCGAATTTACACACTGGATTATTGATGCTGTCAGTGTGGAAGCACTGCCCACGTTTTCTGTTTCATTCTGCAGATGAGACTTTCAACAGCAAAAAACTATTTGACACTGATCACCATATTGCACTGACAACTAAACCTCTCAATGTGTCCTACATATCGTCAAATACAGAAAGACTCTTACTCAATTATACTGCTCTCCCACTGAGGACAGGAGCTTGAATATTAGAGCATGAAACCGATCTCCAACCCAGCAATATATCAGCGCGTAGCGTGTCGACATAGTAAACATACAATTTGTATCCTACGCCACACAATAATCGCCCCTTTTACATGTACCGTGAAGACAAACAGCACTGTAGATACACTCTCAGCACTAGATATTTCCCTGCAAGGTCAACGATCATCCACTCCCAACGGGTGACCAGAGCATCCTCAGTGGGCTGAAGTCACTCTCAGAACTGTTCTAAAAATTCGGGCTCATTCCCCCTTGACACAAATGCGTTACTGTTTCTGGTTCGGACCTGCATCCCTGCTTGCTTTTTTCTAAACCCATCACCAGACTCTGGGATTACAAGAAAAAATATATTTTCACATAGTTTGCACACAGCAGTACCCGACCGATCACTCACGCAACATAATTCCGAAGATGCAGACTGGAAATTATTTCTCAACAAGCCCAAAACTTTAACTAGGTGGAGCATGCTCTACACCACTGAGTAACTAGAAACTTATCCTGTCTGCATAGACCTTTACTTGAGAACTCGAAACAAATAGACGAAATAGATATTGCCACTCGCAAACACCAATGTTGGCGATGTTACAGATTCCAAATCATCCCCATAATTTACAAAGCCAAGTAAGGTGTTTCTCATATCTAGAGAACTGGAAAATGTGTCCTCCACCTGCTAGATGCACACACAACAATCGGTATTCTCTCAACTAAATAAAGATGGGAAATGTGTAGAAAGAGTCAACTGAGCAATTTACATGGGAGGGAATAATAGCCCAGAGAAAACACATGTCCATATTGAATCTTGTCAAATTTCCATTTGACCACATAAGCTATCCAACACATGCTAAGTATTAGTTCGCTATTCGGCTGTCTCCATTCAGACGGCCTCTGCCATTAGCTGGAAACATGAATCAGGCCCACCACACGCCATGCATAGACAGAATCATCCTACAAAATTGGTCACATGTATACATTTCATTGCTATACTTACAATTAAATGTTACGATTGTGGTCTCAGGTGAACAACATTCGACAATGAGCAAAGTATCGGAAATACATCCTGCTGATGGCTGTGGCTCTGGAAATAGAAATATCTTTACCGTCGTTATCACTTTAGACACTCTTCCCCCTGCTATCACAGTATTCCACAGTCATCTCCTTTGCACATGTCGGAACACAAACACATTCTTTATAAGCCCGATGCTCAAGGTGAACCTATCATATATCCCCTACTACTACTATGTATAAAACTTAGCCAGTAAATAATTGCCTACAATACAAAATAATACTGAGACCAAATCAGCAATGGGTGGACATGCCTCATAAGTTTTTCTTGTGAGTGGTACCACTCTGTCTTAGAAAGACAGGCGTAATCGACCAGATGTTAAAGAACCCAATTGCAACAACTACTGTATGTTACTGTCACAAGCGGTCTTGGTTCTTACAGGTGCACACTAGTATCCATGTTAAAAGCTACACTGGCTTTATAAATCTAGATACGACATTACCTCTGAATGAGGTGGTTTTTCCGGGCAAATACCAAGACAGTGATCGCTGGAGTGTGCATTATCACACCAGCAGTCCAGTTACACGTAGCCCATGATGCAACCTCGTGATAAAACTGCTGAATTTTGAAAGTGATTCAGCTAAGGAACGTGGTATGTAACCGGTATTTGAAATTCCCTCACGCCGCTAGATATTTCTCCAGATGTGTAATGTATTCTGTCTCGATACCATGTCAGAGGTTCCGCGATATATCCACTGAGTTATAGGCAATGACTCATTGAGAAGTTCACAAACAGTAGTAGATGGAGTGCTGACTGAGGTCGTAAGAAATGTACACTAGCTTTTCAGATGTCTAGTGTTACGCTATCTGCTACAAATGATGTCTGTGGTTTGGAATCAAGTGTTCCCATTCAACCACATACCTGTGCTGGATCACAGCCACAAGTGAATCATATTTCTGGCATTCTCATATCCTGAAACGAGTCACCTTTCTCGAACCTATCTGCTAGAGTAAAAACCCAGTGTGGTTTTAGTCAGTCCCTATGCAGTTTTCAACAGCACCCATTTCTGCAGCTTTGCGCATGTGATCATTCCAATTTAAGTTGGAACTGAGCAGAAGTTCAAATCAAAAGGCTCTGAGCACTATGGGACATAACATCTGAGGTCATCAGTCCCCTAGAACTTAGAACTGTTGTTGTTGTTGTGGTCTTCAGTCCTGAGACTGGTTTGATGCAGCTCTCCATGCTACTCTATCCTGTGCAAGCTTTTTCATCTCCCAGTACCTACTGCAACCTACATCCTTCTGAATCTGCTTAGTGTATTCATCTCTTGGTCTCCCTCTACGATTTTTACCCTCCACGCTGCCCTCCAATACTAAATTGGTGATCCCTTGATGCCTCAGAACATGTCCTACCAACCGATCCCTTCTTCTGGTCAAGTTGTGCCACAAACTTCTCTTCTCCCCAATCCTATTCAATACTTCCTCATTAGTTATGTGATCTACCCATCTAATCTTCAGCATTCTTCTGTAGCACCACATTTCGAAAGCTTCTACTCTCTTCATGTCCAAACTATTTATCGTCCATGTTTCACTTCCATACATGGCTACACTCCATACGAATACTTTCAGAAATGACTTCCTGACACTTAAATCAATACTGGATGTTAACAAATTTCTCTTCATCAGAAACGCTTTCCTTGCCATTGCCAGCCTACATTTTATATCCTCTCTACTTCGACCATCATCAGTTATTTTGCTCCCCAAATAACAAAACTCCTTTACTACTTTAAGTGCCTCATTTCCTAATCTAATTCCCTCAGCATCACCCGACTTAATTAGACTACATTCCATTATCCTTGTTTTGCTTTTGTTGATGTTCATCTTATATCCTCCTTTCAAGACACTGTCCATTCCATTCAACTGCTCTTCCAAGTCCTTTGCTGTCTCTGACAGAATTACAATGTCATCGGCGAACCTCAAGGTTTTTATTTCTTCTCCATGAATTTTAATACCTACTCCGAATTTTTCTTTTGTTTCCTTTACTGCTTGCTCAATATACAGATTGAACAACATCGGGGAGAGGCTACAACCCTGTCTTACTCCCTTCCCAACCACTGCTTCCCTTTCATGTCCCTCGACTCTTAGAACTGCCATCTGGTTTCTGTACAAATTGTAAATAGCCTTTCGCTCCCTGTATTTTACCCCTGCCACCTTTAGAATTTGAAAGAGAGTATTCCAGTCAACATTGTCAAAAGCTTTCTCTAAGTCTACAAATGCTAGAAACGTAGGTTTGCCTTTCCTTAATCTTTCTTCTAAGATAAGTCGTAAGGTCAGTATTGCCTCACGTGTTCCAGTGTTTCTACGGAATCCAAACTGATCTTCCCCGAGGTTGGCTTCTACTAGTTTTTCCATTCGTCTGTAAAGAATTCGTGTTAGTATTTTGCAGCTGTGACTTATTAAGCTGATAGTTCGGTAATTTTCACATCTGTCAACACCTGCTTTCTTTGGGATTGGAATTATTATATTCTTCTTGAAGTCTGAGGGTATTTCGCCTGTTTCATACATCTTGCTCACCAGATGGTAGAGTTTTGTCAGGACTGGCTCTCCCAAGGCCGTCAGTAGTTCCAATGGAATATTGTCTACTCCGGGGGCCTTGTTTCGACTCAGGTCTTTCAGTGCTCTGTCAAACTCTTCACGCAGTATCATATCTCCCATTTCATCTTCATCTACATCCTCTTCCATTTCCATAATATTGTCCTCAACTACATCGCCCTTGTATAGACCCTCTATATACTCTTTCCACCTTTCTGCTTTCCCTTCTTTGCTTAGAACTGGGTTTCCATCTGAGCTCTTGATATTCATACAAGTGGCTCTCTTATCTCCAAAGGTCTCTTTAATTTTCCTGTAGGCGGTATCTATCTTACCCCCAGTGAGATAGGCCTCTACATCCTTACATTTGTCCTCTAGCCATCCCTGCTTAGCCATTTTGCACTTCCTGTCGATCTCATTTTTGAGACGTTTGTATTCCTTTTTGCCTGTTTCACTTACTGCATTTTTATATTTTCTCCTTTCATCAATTAAATTCAATATTTCTTCCGTTACCCAAGGATTTCTACTAGCCCTCGTCTTTTTACCTACTTGATCCTCTGCTGCCTTCACTACTTCATCCCTTAAAGCTACCCATTCTTCTTCTACTGTATTTATTTCCCCCATTCCTGTCAATTGCTCCCTTATGCTCTCCCTGAACCTCCGTACAACCTCTGGTTCTTTTAGTTTATCCAGGTCCCATCTCCTTAAATTCCCACCTTTTTGCAGTTTCTTCAGTTTTAATCTACAGGTCATAACCAATAGATTGTGGTCAGAGTCCACATCTGACCCTGGAAATGTCTTACAATTTAAAACCTGGTTCCTAAATCTCTGTCTTACCATTATATAATCTATCTGATACCTTTTAGTATCTCCAGGGTTCTTCCATGTATACAACCTTCTTTCATGATTCTTAAACCAAGTGTTAGCTATGATTATGCTGTGCTCTGTGCAAAATTCTACCAGGCGGCTTCCTCTTTCATTTCTGTCCCCCAATCCATATTCACCTACTATGTTTCCTTCTCTCCCTTTTCCTACACTCGAATTCCAGTCACCCATGACTATTAAATTTTCGTCTCCCTTCACAATCTGAATAATTTCTTTTATTTCATCATACATTTCTTCAATTTCTTCGTCATCTGCAGAGCTAGTTGGCATATAAACTTGTACTACTGTAGTAGGTGTGGGCTTCGTATCTATCTTGGCCACAATAATGCGTTCACTATGCTGTTTGTAGTAGCTTACCCGCATTCCTATTTTCCTATTCATTATTAAACCTACTCCTGCATTACCCCTATTTGATTTTGTGTTTATAACCCTGTAGTCATCTGACCAGAAGTCTTGTTCCTCCTGCCACCGAACTTCACTAATTCCCACTATATCTAACTTCAACCTATCCATTTCCCTTTTTAAATTTTCTAACCTACCTGCCCGATTAAGGGATCTTACATTCCACGCTCCGATCCGTAGAACGCCAGTTTTCTTTCTCCTGATAACGACATCCTCTTCAGTAGTCCCCGCCCGGAGATCCGAATGGGGGACTATTTTACCTCCGGAATATTTTACCCAAGAGGACGCCATCATCATGTAATCATACAGTAAAGCTGCATGCCCTCGGGAAAAATTACGGCTGTAGTTTCCCCTTGCTTTCAGCCGTTCGCAGTACCAGCACAGCAAGGCCGTTTTGGTTATTGTTACAAGGCCAGATCAGTCAATCATCCAGACTGTTGCCCTTGCAACTACTGAAAAGGCTGCTGCCCCTCTTCAGGAACCACACGTTTGTCTGGCCTCTCAACAGATACCCCTCCGTTGTGGTTGCACCTACGGTACGGCTATCTGTATCGCTGAGGCACGCAAGCCTCCCCACCAACGGCAAGGTCCATGGTTCATGGGGGGAACTTAGAACTACTTCAACCTAACTAACTTAAGGACATCACACACATCCTTGCATGAGGCAGGATTCGAACCTGTGACCGTAGCGGTCACACAGTTCCAGATTGTAGCGCCCAGAACCGCTCAGCCACTGCAGCCAGCTTGAGCAGAAGTCGAACAAAGCCATATCCACCACCTTCTGCAACCCATGTAGAAACAGGACGACCTGAGTTAGTGCAACAGGACCATGTTTTGACCATTTGGTGGAAATGGTCGCATTGTGGTGCGTCTCCAAACCAGATACAGGCATTGCAGTCAGAAACAGATCTGCATCCATTCACATCTAGCAGCCCAACATGTTATCATCGTTATTCTGTACCATCCAACAGAGAAAAATTACAAACTATAAAAGCTCAACTAACTTCTTCCAACATAGAACTCACCTAGGCATCGATGCTGGCATGCTGACGCATAGCTACAGTGGGGGTCCAGCGAGGATAGAGAGATGTCGCAATGCTTCCCAGAATAGCATTCCTCGTGGCATTCATAACAGAACAGCCCAACCATCACTAAATTTACCCGTCAAACTGCTGCTGCTGTCGGTGTGGGATGATCCTATTAAATATACAGCTTTGGATACACTGCAGAGTCCAGTTTAAGGTTTCACCACATGTACTGTAGGAGGATGATCGTATCCCGTGGACTATACTGTAAATCACAAAAGACGCTCCCAGTGTCCCTGTCTCGTTGTCTGAAGCATTATTTGTTTCTGCTGTAGCACCCTTTGTACATCGCCATACATTTTGTTTTTCTGCCATGGCTTTGAGGTTTGTGTCAGGTTCTAAACTGACATTAAGATGTTCTGATCCACGGCCTCTCGCAGAAAACTGGACCTCATACCGTGTAAATCATGTTATTACTGAGGATGCCATAACACGCCACAGACAATGGATGATTTTAAATAAAAGAGAGTTACAACATAAGCAAATTGGGGGAGTTTTGGCAATGTTGTGGATGGTTTCCAGACTACACTCCGAAAGTGATTCACGAGCTCTACATTTAAACTCATCTGTCATTGTCACAGAATATCTGCTGACTCTATGTTCCATTTCCACTGATTCATCATACTGGAGTCATGTACGCGAACACTGTTTCGGTGCTATCCAACCCAGAACGTGCTGTCCATCCACCAAAACTCTTTCTCCAACTCAAACAAGCGATATCAGTCAATCATTATGTTGTAACCAACAGCATGCCAGTTCGCAGATGGGATGGAAAAGACACCATCAAAGTACTCTAATAATAAGCATCACAGTTGATAGTGCGAACAATTTTACAGTAATTTCAACACTGACCAATTATGTAACGGCATGTTTCTCAATTTCAGTATCATAGCTAAACCACCCTTTCTCCACGTTATGAGTATCATTGTGAATGTGGGGCTGGTCCCGGCAGAGGTTCGAGTCCTCCCTCGGGCATGGGTGTGTGTGGTTGTCTTTAGGATAATTTAGGTTAAGTAGTGGGTAAGCTTAGGGACTGGTGACCTTAGCAGTTAAGTCCCATAAGATTTCACACACATTTGTGAACGTGGATAGATGACTGTGCAAGGGTAAACTTTCACATGCCGTTGGCAGCAGAGTGAGAGTGATGGCTTGTGCTGGCTTGTGTCCAGCGTCAACGCACTCTGCAACTAGGTCTTTGCTCCCGTCCGGTCAGGTTAACAGCAGTGCCTAGGAGAACACGTATTTCGAGAGGAATATCTCAAGTGCCAAGTATGAAAGGGACGTCGCCGCTTCATGCTTGCAGGACCTGTGCATGGTTTGAAAGCTAACGGCGGTGTCATTTCGTGGGGGGTGCCTGTAGCATCCTGTGCGGTGCAATGCACAGGGGGCAGCAGGTGGTGTCATCGTACATTGATTGTGTGACTATTGCATTATTTTGCTGGGGGGTCTGTCGGCTGTACTGCATTATTTAAGAAGAGTTTGGCTGTCTGTACTGAAATTATTTGGGTAATTTAGGAGTTGTTTGCGTGTCTGCAGAGCGTTATTTAGGAGTAGTTTACAGGCCTGTAGGATGTGCTATGAGTTATTTGGACAGTTTACGAGTACTGAGCGTGTCTCCATATCAGTGTGCTGCATTATTTAGGAGCAGTTTGCAGGTGTGTGTGCTGTGTAGTGAAATTATTTCAGTGTAGTAGTTTGCATGTGTGAAGGCTGTGGAATGCATTATTTCGACAGTTCACAATTAGCAAGCATGTCTGTTGCATTATTTACGAGTAGTTTGCAGGTCTGCAGACTGTGTACTGTGACCCCAAGCACATCAGAGCAAGTGTTTTGTGTGAGTGTGATAGATATACTGTCTCTCAAAATCTGTTCCTGAAGAAATTGTTCCAAAATAAATAAAGTACATTTCTTTCTTACTCCCTCCAGCAGTCCAGCGCAGGCTGAGTCATTTTCCCCTCCAGACAGTCATCTTGGGTTATGTCACAGATAAGAGTGCTCTCTGGTGGCAGTAGTGTGTACTAGGTCAGTTGGTGTCCAGACCTTGTGGTGGACACACTGCAAGGTGGTAGTGCATCAAATTGTTTAAATAAAGAGTGAAAATAAAGACTTACGTCCAGCACAAGTCGAGTCCTTTTCCCACAAATCCCTAGGAGGAGGTGGCAGTTGGGTGACAGGTTAGTGGAGGTGGCCTAACTGCCCTTTCTTTCCCACCCTTTTCTTAGGTTAGTAGAGATAGCCCAATTGACCTATACTTGGCATCAGTTCCTAGGATGAGGTGGCAGTCGGGTGACTTAGGTTAGTGGATGTAGTCCAATTGATCTATTTTCCCGCCATTTTTAGGTTGGTCGAGGTAACCGTGGTGTGGTGCATTATCCTGATGGAATTTGAACTTCCCGCCATTTACTGGGGGAGGGTAGGGGAGGGGCAGTTAGGCTAGTGGACGTAGCTCAATTGACCTATCTTCCTGCCAAAATTCAAACTTCCCACCAAAAGCCGCCATCTTGGATGACGTCATCGCTGACATCTTGGATAACGATACTTTGGCTTGGTACTCACATTGCCCCAATACTCACAATATAGCCTTCTAGAGGTGTATTTTGCCCACTGTTCGCATCAGATCAAGGTTCAGCAATTATACTGTGCTAGCATCAGCCCTATAAAAAAAAATGATCGTTAGTATTGGAGAATGCCTCTTACAAAGAAAGAGACAAACATGGGAAGTTATACGTCATGCTGCCACTAAGTCCATAAACCAGACATCTGTCAAGTAGATGTATACATAGGGACTGCATTACCTCATGGACACCTGTCACTAACTTAGAATCACTGTAGTTATGAAACTGAAGACTCGATATTGGGCCCAAGATGCAGCAGGGGAATGGTGCACGTAGTATAAATGTTCGTTTGTCTAGAGGAAAGTTCTGAAACAGAATGGACATATTATATCATCACCATCGCACATGAGGTTGAAGTCCTCTGATGACTGAGAGGTTTGCTGTTAACGATCGCAAGCAGATAGGGCTCCAAGTCACACACGGAACATGCAGTTGTATACAAATCAAATGCGGGTTATGCCACACAGCTAATGCACTCTGACAGAACAATGGAAAAAAATGATTCAATGGCCTGCAGCAACATCCTTCTCTCTCTCTAGAATACATCACTCTACCATTAAATCATACCTGGTTAAAACTCCATCTCAACCGATCACTCCATCCACTTTCTGTCATCATTCAACCTAGATGCAAATAAGTTTATAGGCACATGGTTCTCCTTTATCTAGGAAAGCATCAATGACAGCAGTCAACTCGCCTGTATCAGTATTACCTTAATAGAAATACAGCAGAATGCTGACATGCAGCAACTGTTTGTTAGCTGACACCACAAGGTTGTGATTGGCGGAGAGTACAGAGTACCACATTTTAAATAGTGTTTGTTAGGATTTAAAACACCTAATAAGTCCTGCACAGGGTCAAAAACGCGATGCATTCTGTAGTTGTACATAGCAGTCACCCTAGGTCATAATACAACGCTCCTTAGCTAAGGACATATAGCGTCCCATCGTCTGCCCACCTATTACATTTTATCGGGCCACACGATACCGGTCAGTGCATACACACGGAGAGATGCTCTTCCTAGGCACATTAACTGTCTCTCGGGAAATACCTCAGCCTTCCTTCTTTGCGACTACATGACTCCAGCAGCACACCTGAAGCCACTCTGCCTTCCCCCCTAACTATCCATTATACACAGACATACAGAAAACAGAGCAAAGGCACTGCAACTGCTTTCAAGTACAGTGCTACACTACGCCATCCGACCAGAAAATAGTGCATTTGTGCTAGATCTTGAGGCCTGTACTATCACATTTACAAGCAATTTTAGAATACCTCGCGCGAAGTGATGTCATGTTGGTGTTGGCATACGTGACATAAAATTACGAAAAAATTGACGGAAAATACGCATAAACTGAGGGAGAAATATGGAGAAACGTGGGAGTACACTCATGTCTTCTGCTTGGTGTAGGACAATTCTTGTATGTGGCAGCAAGATATCTGAAGCAGTCACCTACACAGGAAGAGACGACCATGGTAATAAAATCAGATGTATTACCGAATTTATGAAGTGATACGCCCTATAAATCTTATATTTACAACTTCTGTGTGGTGTTACCTTAAGGGAGAGTCTAAAAGTATGGTGGTGTCCTGTGACAGTGGTAGATCTTAGCACTCCATCATGGGCCAAAAATGAGTTTGACATTCCATTCCTGTGATGCAGGACATGACAGACGAGGAAAGATATTTTTCTACCTGATGAAAGAATACTTAGAGGGAATATAGCCTATGCCATAGTCCTGTACAGGATTTTGACAAGTAACGATATTTTAGCGATGTGAAAACGTGTGTATTGTCCGATTCCTTCTATCACCAAAAATAAGTCGTATAAATGGGAGGAATCTGGATTTCATGTGCGAAATTCGAGGTGTATGGTCAACAACATCACTGCCTCCGATTGGGTGAAGTAGGTTTTTTACACTGGGTGGTCTATGTCAGGCTGGAATTGTTTAGAACTAATGGATACATCTAAGCTGCAACTGCTTGTTTCGCAGTGCACTGCTGCTGGGTTTGCCAACCGGAAATGATGGATTAGCTCAGCCTGTGACACGTACAAAGAATGTGCCGACCTGTTTGAACTTGCACACGGTAGCGAGGGCTGGCGAAGTGGCCAGTGTGGTGGTGCTGGGTGAGTGCAACAGAAGCGGACATGTGTGTGTTGTGTGAGAGAAGTTTCAAAATGATACTTGTTTGTGCTGGACGTATTGATGACATCTGAATTCCACCCACACCAATCATCCCCAGATGCCCTCCATCACCGGGCTGGTGCACTTGGCGTAAATGCAAATCCAAGACTGCGGCTGAGGCCGCGGCTGTAGTTTCCTCCGGTCCCTGAACGTCGATGCCAATGGCGTTTGAGGAGTTTGGCGAGCTGTGTGTGGACATCTGGGAGTGAGCGCGCGGGATGTGCGAGTCTTTCAGCGATCTCCAACGTCTGCCCGTGACCACTACTGCTACGGCCTGAATCGTGGTTGAAGTGTGTCGTGTTTAGCATTTCTCAATACATTGCAGCGTACTCTGTCTTGCAGTGGTAATTGCTGTTGTACCTATCCTATCATACAGTAGGGTTTTCTCCTTCCAAATGTAGCGGAAAGGACAAACTTAGGAATTCTATAATACTTTAATAACCCATTCGCGACGTCAAAGTCCCGACTGATAGCGATCTCCGACATCTAGCCATGAACAGCTTATTAAAAACCGACTGGATCACGGTTTAAGTGTGCGGTATTTAGAGCTTCTCAATACATCGCTCTGGACTCTGTCTTACAGTGGATTTGCTGTTGTCTCTATCCTATCACGCAGTAGAACCTTCCTTTCTCCTTCTGAATATGGCGGAGAGAACCAATTTAGGAATTCTATAGCTCTTTTAAGAACCCAGTCGTTTTTCCGATAGTAGTATTGTGTGCACGCTTGTGGTCGACACTATCAGGCAGCATGGGTGTGGGTCTCTGTCACCCCAAGGGCTACCAGGCAAAACACAGCCACAAAGAATAAATCAGCTGGCCTCTCTGAGGTCTGATACACATCTATGTGAACCTGAATGTGCTAAGCACCCAGCAGCTCTACCTGCCACATCTTTGAGTACTTTTGTGGCTATGCACTTGGCCTTGGTTTCATGTTGCAATCCAGCAAATATTAAATACATGGGGCAATGATGACTTTGCAGACTTGAACTGTGTGAACTGCTTTACATTTTTGTAATTGTCCTATCAGTAATAAGTGAGTTAATCATTACTAATTACCTTTTCTTCCAGGGAGAAGCAGTTCATAACAACCTGTAGCTGCTGTTTCTTTGCCACTTAACACTTCATATTTGTATTATAATAATTACTGATGCTAATTATGTGTTGTAATGGGAGACCTGGTTTACAATATTTGTACCACAGTCCAGCATTTCAAATATTTAGGCAATATAAACAAAAATATGAAAAGATATCAATTCACATGAAACTGATTGATGGGTGGCACACAAATACACATAACACCATGCCTCCATGCTGTTATGTGTGTTTATGCACTACCCATATATCAGGTTCTGGTGACCAGTTGCCTTTTTTCACTTTTTTTTATTGTTTCCATTCTGAAATGAACATTATTGTAATAAATGTTAAGACAGCTCATGAATTATGCTGATAAAGATCCATAATTTCATTTCTATTACTGTGAACATTTTTGAAGATTTCACACCAAAATAAATAGATATATTGTAAATCTTAGGCAAATATGTGATCTTTATGAGAAAATAATTTTTATATCTTGCATTGTCATTGTTGTATATATTACATTTCATTTGAAGCTCTCTCTGTATGAGTTAGCTATAAATACAGTAGCCCCAAAAAACATGCAGAGTAGGAAGTAGATTACAGCAGAGCCAGCTGCAGGTGAGTGCAGACATTATGCCTTGCAAAACACTACACAGCCATCACATATTGTGGGAAGAGCTGGCCAGGCAAGTTGCAGAAATACTTGAACACAGTAGCACCTAAGCTGAAGGAGGCAGAAGCCTTTCCATACCAGCAACCACGTAAGTGTTTAGTATATGTGCTGACAGAAGAAGTGGTGTTGTGCCACTGCTTGACCAAGTTGAGCTCTGTCAGCATTGCTGGATGTCACACACACACATATGGGAGGCAGAAGGATGCCTCATTCACACTGCTGTTGCTTGTAATGAAGCATGGTGAAGAGCCATTGTAAAGGAATTTGCAAAGCACAAAACAACCTCTCTGAATCAGGCCCTCTTCACTGATGTCATGATACTGGCATCATCTTTTTAGAGCAATATCTGAACCTGCAGCCTATGATATGGCAAGTGAAGAAAATTTGATTGATATAGAGTGTTTTACAGTAGATTTGTTGCATTTCAAAGGTAAATGGAGTCACAATTAGCTATTACCTGTTAGAACTACACAGTGTAATGTGTTTTACAGTAGATTTGTTGCACTTCAAAGGTAATGGGAGGCACAGTTGGCTAGTACCTGTTAGATGTTCACAGTGTAATTTGGAAGGTCATTCAGCACAATGCACAGAATCAGTATCGGTGGTATGTGTAGTATTTAAATGCTATGGGCATATGACTAGGCAGTACTGAGAATCGAAATGGTTTACTGTTAGGTTTAAGAACTAGGTTCATATATTTTATTTTGTGTGTTTTGTGATTACTGGTGTTTTAAAACGACTGTCAAGAAGGACAAGGCTTCTGCAGAGTCAAAGATGCAATGTGTGCCAGAAGTGGAGGAAGTTTGCATGTTACCAGAAATATAAGCACAGTTCACAACTGTTAATAAGAAATTACATGGTCTAGTGGAGTTGCAGTCACCACAGTGAGATGCAGCTTTCTCAGCTGCAAGTTTAGTTGCTCCTTTCTCTGTTAAATCAACTAAGGATTAACAAGCATTTGTTGAAGATCCTAAAAATTTGGGAGAGATGCATGGGTGGTATGATGTGGAAATTTTAAGGTAGCAAAGTTGAGATGGATAAGAGAAGAAAAAAAATTATGTGGGGTATACAGAGCCCCAAGGGAGCAAGAACACTTGACAAATGTAAGAAGGAGGTAGTCCAGAGATATACAAAGCAGAATAATGAAAGACATTTTAAGAAATAGTTAGGCATACGTGTGGAGTCAGTGAAAGAATTTTTCAGACAGAATAAGGAAGATCAATGGGTGTACTTATGAGTTGGGACAGGATACTGTGGTGAATGAGGTGATTACACACGAGGCTGATCAGAGGGCACATGATGCATTTTTAAGAGGATTACCTTCAGAGATGTCAGGAAGAGTACCAAAATAGGGTCTGTCTGACTGATTTGTTTGCAGCTGTTAGATTAGCAGTAGAATGTGAAGAAACTGGAGTGCAGGTTAGGCAGATGGTGTTTTCAAACAATATAAGGGATTATGTGGCATGTGAGGAGACAATCTTGACAGCATTGGGACAATAGGAGCAGAGGCAGAAGTCACATTAGTTTCAGAGGTAGGGAACTGGAAAAGAGCCAGATGTTAAACACCAAAGGGAACATGAGGTCCATACATGGTCATTTCCAGCAAGACTGAATGCTAAGAAGTCATATGCAGAGGTGGACTGTGCAGTCAGAGGAATTGTAAAAAATGGGGATTGGAGGATACTGTTGTACACAGGGGAGCATGTATCACTTGACAGTGGGGATCTGGTGGAACATAAACAATGAAACTCACCATGGTATAGATCACATAGAATGTGGGATAAGATGTCATCCCATTGGGATTGATGGATATAGAATTTTGCCTGGGTATGGTTTAGTTCAAACAATGTGTTGAGATTGTGCCACAAATAGGGGAGGCTGTGACAAGATTACAGGTTTGGATTTCTTGTGTCAGCATTGTGCCAAAATTGATCTTCAGCAGCATATGGTGGAATTTGACAGGAAGACGTTTCAGCTGGATCAAACTGCTGCTACTGTAGCAATGTTACGGGGTGAGTCTATCACAAATGACAAACCACTTAAACCACAGACAATCACACCAAGACTTGAATCAAACAATGGAAAATCCAGGATGGAATGTCTCTGGTATTGTTACACCAAGACTTGATTCACACTACAGTGTACCTAAGGGTACTGGGAAACTGCTTTGGGATAATACTGAGTCTAGTTTCCTGGAAGGAATTTTGTGTGTGGTAGAACAATTGGAAGGAAATTAACTATAGGATAAACAGGTTAATGAATAGAAGTGTTGTATACATGCAACAGATAAATGATAAGAAAATGGTACCTGCATTTGTTGATAATTTCACTGCTGAGGATTTACAGTTAATGATGTGGTTGTTGATTGCTAATGTGGGTATTCTGGAGGAGGAAGAATGGGGCACAATGGGTGTTAGCCACCAAGACCTGCCAAAGACCATTGAAACTGAATTAAGAGGAAAGGTAAAGCACCTAATGATAAGTGATGTGGAACAAATGGAAGAGTTACTTTTGAAATTTAGAGATTTGTTTCTTTTTCCCAAAAGGGCCATTGCCAGCTACACATATTACACAGCACCAGATACCAACAGGAATTGAATCATCAGTTTACTGCAAATCATATAGAACACCATGATTTCTGCAGCCTATTCTGGAAGAATTTATTGATCAGCAGCTAAAGGATGGGATTATTGAGTAGAGTACTAGTCCTCAGAGTGCTGGAATTTTCATGGTGCCCTAGAAGTCAGCAGATGGATCATGGAAGTATAGGTTTTGTTGTGATTATCAACATGTGAATGCTAAGACTATAATGGATGTCTTCCCTTTTGCCCAACATTATGGAAATCTTAGATTATTTGGGCTAGTGCAAGAATTTTTCAGTTATGGGCTTAATGAGTGGCTACAATCAGTTAGAAGTCACTCTGGAAGATTGAGCAAAAACAGCATTTTCTTCACCATGGACAGGTCATTATCAGTCTAGAAGGGTCCTTTCGTATTAAGGAATGCACCTGTGACATTTCAAAGATTGTTAAAAAGAGCTCACAGAAGACTGAAATCATGTCAATGCTTGGTCTATCTTGATGACTTAATTGTCTATCCCAGTGATATGGAAAAGTACATACAGTGCTTGAGGGAAGCATTCCTGAGATGCATTGCAGCACAGAATAGTGTACTTTGAATTGGAAAAGGTTGCGTATCTTGGTCACAGTAAATAAGGATTGGTGAGGTTAAGTCAGACTGCCCCCCCCCTCCCCCTTCACCATGAGACTGATAATTAATTAATTAATTAATTAATTAATTAAAGCTGTATGAGAATTTTCTGTGTCTGAGTCAACTAAGGAGATACAGTCATTCCTTGGAGTCACAAATTGTTACTGAACATTCGTAAACAGATTTGAAGATATTTGCCAAAGCATTGACATAATTACTCAAGAATGGTTCATAATCTTTTTGGTCAGAGGGCTGTCAGTGTGCTTTTGAGAAAGTGAAAGAAGCTTTGATATCAAGTCCAATTTTAGTGCTTTCAGATTTTAGCAAGGAATTCATTCCTTCATGTGATGCACTCAGCTATGCACTTGCTGGGTATCAGCTCAAGAAATAGACAGCTTAAAGTGCCTAGTAGCCTATGCATCAAGGCAAATGACTTCAACAGAGAGGAATTACTCCATGACGGAAAAAGACGTGCTGAGCCTTATCAGTGGAATCACCTACTTCAAGTGTTACCTCTATAGGTAAAAGTATCGAGTGATAACAGATTGCACAGCACTGAAATGATATCTGGAGCTGAAGGACCTGTGTAGTAGCTTGACACCATAGGTGGTGTGACTGAATGAGTTTTATTTTGGGGTCGTACCTAAACCTGCAGAGAAACATGGGGATGCAGATGGCTTAAGTAGGAAAATAACAGTGTTGCAAATAGGTGGTAATGAGCTTAAGGAGTGGTAGAAAGTGCACAAGATGGATGACAAGTATGAGCAGTGTAGTAAACAACCACAGTTTTGTATGTAGGATTGTTTGCTGTGCAGAGAAACCAACTTGGACTACAAGTAATAGTACCAGCAAAACTGAGGCACGGAGTGCTACAGGAGACACATAATCACATGTTAATAGGTCTTGGAGAATATAGGACTACCAACAGGAGAGTTGTGGAGTGGCACTGGTGGAAGAATAGGAAGACAGATGTAAACCGGTATGTGCAGAATTGCATACAGCGTGTACAGAGAGTGCAGAAAGAGGGTACAATTGCAGAAATTATCTAAATCATTAGCACCATTTGAATTTCTCTGAACTGATGTTTTAGGTCCTTCCAACAAAACACCCACAGGGAAGATAATATGTACTCACAATTATACACTGATGGGAAAAAAATCACAAAAAAGAGTAATGAAATTTCAGGAATACACTTGTCTAGGTAACATATTTAAATGATGAACATTGCAAGATCATAGGTTAATGTAAGCACAAGATTAGCCATTGAAAATGTGAAATACTGCTACATTAATAACCAGAATAACCACCAAAATGTTGAATGCAAGTATGCTAAAATGCCTGCATTGTGTTGCATAGATACTAGATGTCAGTTTGTGGGGTGGAGTTCTGTGCCTGTTGCACTTGATCAGTCAATACAGGGATGGTTAATGATGGTTGTGGATGACACTGGAGTTGTCATCCAATGATGTCCAATATGTGCTCAGTTGGAGACAGATTTGCTGACTGAGCAGACCAAGGCAATATGTTGACACCCTGTAGAGCATGTTGGGTTACAATAGCAGTATTTGGGTGAGTGTTGTCATGTTTGAAGACGCCCCCTGGGAAGCTGCTCATGAATGGGAGCACAACAGCTTGAATCACCAGATGGATGTACAAATCTGCAGCCAAGGTGTGGGATAACCACAAAGTGCTCCTGCTGTCATACAAAATCACACTCCAGACCGTAACTCAATGTGTATGACCAGTGTGTCCATTATGCAGGCAGGTTTGTTGTAGGTCCTCAACTGACCTCCTTCTAACCAACACACACCCATCACTGGCTTCTCATCAGAAAACACAACAGGCCTCCACCCTGCTCTGCCTGACACCACTGAATTTGCAAATGGCATGGTTTGGGGTCAGTGAAATGCATGCTACAGGGCATCTGGCTTGGAGCTGCCCTGCTTGAACTAACTAATTTGTCACAGTTTTCTGTGTCAAAGTGGTGCCAATTGCTGCTCAAATTGCCACTATAGATGCAGTATGATACATCAGAGCCATACACTGAACACAGTCGTCTTCCCTCTTGATAGTGCCATGTGGGCATCGAGAACCCAGTCTTCTTGCGAGTGTACATTCTTGTAACCACCGCTGCCAACAATCATGTACAGTTGCTAGACTCCAACCAAGTCTTTCTACAATATCACAGAAGGAACATCCAGCCTCTTGTAGCCCTATTACACGACCTCATTCAAACTCTGTGAGTAATGGCACCTTTCTCATCTTAAAGTTATTTTACTCATCTTATTATTCTCATCTTAAAGTTATTTTTGGCTCTCATTAACTCACCATGTCAAAGCTCAAAAGTAAATAACACTCATGATAATTACAGTGTTTATTTAATGCAAACCTGCATCTGCATCCTCATAGTGGCACTACTAGTGGTCTCTTATGCAATTGGCATGAAATCTGAATAGACATCATCCTTCATATACAGAAACATGGCTACCAACTTTCATTTATGTCATACAACTCCTTCTTGATGTTGTAATTTTGTTTCAGTCAGTGTATATCATTTCCCAAGATATGTGAAAGTGATTCCAATGCCAACAGGCAGCAAAAGTGTCTCAAGTGCTCGTAAACGACTGGTTACTGAAGTTTGGGCTACATGAAATGATAATAACAGATGAGGGAACCAACTTTATGTAAGCTGTTATATGTGAAGAAATTGAGGACAAGTTCTCAACATCCTCAAGCTAATGTTAGAATGGAAAGTGTGCATAGAACTGTATGGAAGATGCTAGGACACCATGCAGATACACACCATACCAATTGGGATATTTATTAAAGGCATTTAGTCTCAGGATACAACTCAAAACACTGCATGAGTACAGAAATATCTTCATATGAAGTAGTATATGGTTTTAAAATGCCGTCATCATTGAACATGTTGAAAACCAAGAAGGGACAGACAGGAGAATCAGTTGATGAGTTTGCAAGGGTGATAAGAGAAATATGGGCAGGCTGCACAGGTGGGCACTGGAAAAGCAAAAGGAAGCAGTGAGCCATACAGGAAGAATGCCACAATACAAAGTTAGCCAATGACTTCCCAAAGGTGAAGACAAAGAAATTTTTTGTAAGGTATCAGCGGTCATATCCAGTGATGGAAACTATGTCACCAGTGAACATTGAGAGTCAGTTATCAACAAGAGTGACAATTGTGCATGTAATATGTTAGAAACCTTTCTGAGGGAGTCCAGATCTTATCCCAAGACTCAAAGGGCTAGTCAAAATGGAAAAGAAGATGTGGAGGAGTGAACAAGAGGTTGTAGGCAAAGCAGCCATAGGAAGTCAGTATGGGTTAACACCTTGGAGATAAGACTTCATTTATGTTTCATGTATGTTAGGGGCTGGAAAGGTTAATAGGTGATACAGGAGGTATTTAACACATGGGAGGTACATAATGAGGTGAGGTGATTAGCGGAAGCCTTTGATAATTTTGAACAGAGGGCAGAGAATCATGGAGGGCTTAAAGGAGTTACTGGAGAATGTAAGGGACTTAGAAGTTGACGGTTGGATGATGCAGGTTCTGGGGTTTACACCACATACAAGAATAAGGAGAAGTTAGATCAATGCAGGAGACCAAATTCTGAAAACTATGTTAGGAACAGTGGATGAGGTCAACATCAGGAGGATGAATGAGGCAGTGAGTATAATGAAACAATGGGTGTAGGAAAAGGAGGCAGCAAGTGAGCGGCACACGATGCAGATTGTGAGTCTAGAGAAAGATGTGTTGAACAATATTCAGTTACTATGTCAGCTGACTGGGGAAGTGATGAGCAATGCAAAAACTGTAGAAGAATTAGTGAACCAGAAAATTAAGTGATTGCAAACTAAAGTAGAAATATTAGTCAAAGAAGTAGTGGTAACAAAGAGGTTACATTCCTTGGAGAACAGTGTGTAGGAAACATGAAGAGAGGTATCAGAGTTATGGAAAGCTTTGCAGCAAACTGTGTGAGGCCAGTTAGGATGAACTTGTTGTCACTGGAACAGTACCTGCAGGGGCTACAGAAAGTGCAAAAAGAGCTATCACCTTTGTTAAGGTTGGTCTTGGAACCCAACCATAAAAGTTTACACTTTAATTTTAACCTAGCCACAGTAGAAGTAATGACTGATGGCACTGTAGTGCACTGACCATATCCAGTCAGAAACAAGTAAAGCAGGGAGTGGATCACAGCAGAACCAGCCACAGATGAGCACAGATGTTATGCCTTACAAAACACAACATAGACATCACACACTGCGAGATAAGCCAGCCAGGTGAAATGTGGAAGTAGTTGACACAGCAGCACCTAAGCAGAAGGTAGAAGCCTTTCCACACCAGCAACTGTGGAAGTGTTTAGTATATATGCCGCAAGGCACAGCAGAGCCCAAGCAAGCACCACTCATGAGTATATAAATACCTAACCAGTTTTGTACTGATATCATCCTGTGCTAGTATTGCAGCACTGCCACCATGGTGCTGTGATACTTGGGACATAATCCAGAATGCTTAGGGGGTCTGCAGTTTGACCTGACATCATGGCAGCTTGCTCTGTGACACTAGTCACTGAGCTGCTGTGGGGCCATCCGAGCCCTGGGGCATAGCACGCTGGCCACATCACTTCTGCAGTGGGTCACGGATGCTACATCACCCATTGCCACCAGCTGGGCACTGTTGGATACATAGCCATGCCTTGGCCACCACCATCTTAGCTGCCAAGTCCGAGGACAATGCTGATGAGAACAGTGGAATTACACCACTGCTCGGCCACACTTGGCTCTGTCAGCATTGTTGGACGTCACACACACATATGCAGGAGCCAACTGGATGCCTCACCACACTGCCGCTGCTTGTAATGAATTACGGCAGAAAAATGTAATTCAGGAATTTGAAAAACACAAAAAGAACTCACTGACTATGGCCTTCTTCAGTACCAATGACATGAGCATTAAAAACACAATTTATGAAATGGATTTTTGCTTAATATTTTCAGTGGTCATTCTTACACAATAAAAAGCCCATAACACAACATGTAGTTTACAGTACAGTGGAATAAAAGTATGTTGGAAAGAAGAAACTGAAAAAGAAAATGCCCTTAAATGGAAAATAGTCAGATGAGGGAATGAGTTAATTGAAGAAGAGCTATATGATATGGGTATTTAAGATTTCTTTCTGAATTCATTCAGTAAACTCATCATGTACCTCCAGGGGGCATCTTCACCCTGAGTAATGCAAAGCTCTAAAGACTTGTCAGTAATAAAAAGCCAGACAGCATCTCCAACTCCATTGCTTTTCTTAGAATGTGACTTCAGTATCACCTGATTGCTTTAGTCAGTATTACATTGGTTGTGGACTCAGTTAATGTGGATTTGGAGTTATTTTGGTCTTGACTGATGTGGGCACCAGTCTAGCTCCTGGAAAACTTACTACACATGGTTTTTTCAGTATCATTGTGTAAGAAATCAAGTAACCACTCCTGGTGTCGACGGATTGTGCCATGAACTAATTTAGCTCTTATGACACAAATATGGTGAAGAGGTTACCTACACATTTATTTTGACTGTTTTGATAATGTTAAAAGCAAGATCAGACAGTCACCCAAACAGCAACAAATGTAGCAGTAGTGACAACAGCAACAACAGTAACAGTAGCACCAGAAACGAGTAATGCACAACAAAAATGACACCAACAGTAAATGATTGTTCAACAACAAGAGGACTAACAACAGCAGAGCCACACGGGGTAGCCGAGTGGTCTGAGACATCTTGTCACAGTCCGCACTGCTTCACCTGTTGGAGGTTCAAGTCCTCGAGCATGGGTGTGTGTCTTGTCCTTAGTGTAAGTTAGTTTAAGTTAGATTAAGTAGTGTGTAAGCTTAGGGACTGATGACCTCCGCAGTTTTGTCCCATAAGACCTTACCACAAATTTCCAAACAACAGCAGTTGATATTAATGCAGCCACAACAGCAGAAACAACAACAAATACACCATATATGTCTACATCTTCATCACCCCTTTCTTGTTTCAATTTCAAATAGCGCGTAGCAAGAAAGACTGTATGTAACTCTCCATGTCAATTTGAGCCTCTCTAATTTCATCTTCATGACCTTTTCACAAGATATAAAGTACATAGGGACTCTTTTAGGAATGCAACATCTCAGAGTTTTAACAGTAAACTACACATTAATGCATAGCGAATGTGTAATAGTATCTGATGCTGGCATTGTAGGGGCAGTTCAATAATAGTTTAGTGCTTACTTAATAAACCCATTACAAAACACACTGTCATGGTTTAGATCTTCTCTATTTTCCTGCCTAATATGGGTCCCAGAGCAAGGAACAACACTAAAGCAACAGTTGAACGAAGTAAGCAACCACCATCCTCCAGTTAACACAGTCTCGCATTTGCCTATAGCACAATTAGCTTTATATGATACACATACTTCTGGAAATGTAATGGATGTGACTGCTTACAATGATTGTTCAGCTATCATGTAATCAGAAAATGATGAATTTTTCCACCTGTTTGTGTCATTTATATATACTGTAAACAGTAATGGTCTTACAAAACATCATTGAGGAACAGCTCGAATTAATTCATGTCTTGGGTTCCTCTATATTAAGAATGCAAGTTGTGTAATATTAGCTAAGAACTCCTCAGTCCAATCACAAAATCAATGTTGTGTGTGTGTGTGTGTGTGTGTGTGTGTGTGTGTGTGTGTGTGTGTGTGTGTGTGTGTGTCTATCATTGACAAAGACTTTAATGGCCAAAAGCTTTAATTGTGACAGTCTTTTTGCTGTGCCTGTCTGTAACTCAGCATCTCTGCTATATGGTGAGTAGCAACTTTCCACCACACGGAGTGGCCCCGCTCCTTGAGGCACCGTGTCCCAGATTGTGCAACCCCTCCCGCCAGAGGTTCGAGTCCTCCCTCAGGCATGGATGTGTGTGCTGTTTTTAGCATAAGTTAGTTTAAGTAGTGTGTCAGACTAGGGACTGATGATCTCAGCAGTTTGGTTCCTTAGGAATTCACACACATTTGATTTTTTTTTTTTTTTGAGCAACTTTCTTTCTCATAATATTGTTACAATCACAAAACTAGTTTGATATTCTGTATGCTTGTATTCTTTCTATTGGGCAACAATGTGGACTGCTGAATGAATGTCTGAGAACATGGCATCAACCTGAACATCAGGACCTATTATCATCTCAGGTCTCCCATGATTGTTATTTTTGGAACCCATATTGATTCCTATTGGAGAAAGTTTGGTCTCCAGAAAAATCAAAATACGCAAACATAAAATGAGTTTCATAATTCTACAGCAGACTAATGTCAGTGATATAGGTATGTAGTTGTGTCCATCTGTTCACTGATTCTTCTTGAAAGTAGGAATGACCTGTGCACATTTCCATTCACCTGGAATTTTTTATTCCTCCAACAATGTATGATATACTGCTGCTAGAAGAGGGGCAGGATCTTATGCACCATCTATTTAGAATCAATTTCTGTGCCATCAGGTCTCACTCACAATAAGTGATTTTAGTTCATTTTCTATTCTGGGGTAACTTATGTTCATATCTGTCATTTTGGTACTCATACAATTGTTGAAAGACAGGATTGCAGTATAGCTTCCTCAGCGAAAAAATATTAAAGTGGATTCTAATATTTTGGTATTATGTTTATTACCATCTATTTCAAGCTGGCTGCTCTGGCCAGAGCTATTTATAGATCCGTTCTTACATCAATTACAAAATAGTAAAATAAATGATAACTATGTTTTGAATATTAACATAAAAGACAGAAAATAATGATAGATACAAAGATATAACTGACTTGAATATTAACATAAAAGACAGAAAATAATGATAGATACAAAGATATAACTGACAAGGAAGTAAAAATGTTTAATTAAAATTAAAATTAAGAAAATGATAGGACAACAGATATTACTTTATGAGACATAATTTTTAATGTGCATGGCAATTCCCAAAGTTCATCAAGAATTTTTGAGGAAGTGAAATTTTCTAATTTGAATAATCAACCAACTAACAGGCCATTTAAGTAACAGTATACATTTCTGAAAACAGGAAAATCTGTGCTAAAAATCTGTGGTAATGAATTTTGGGAAGAATATCATTTATAGAGTGGAACATTCTAGAGCATAAAAATTTTGAATTCAAATAGCTTTTAATATATTATGGTTTTAGGGAAAGTAAAACATTTGCTTGAAAGAGGAGAAGAAGGACTTCCAAAGAAGCTATGTCAATGTAGAAATTAACAATTTTTAGTGAGGTGGAATTTTGGTGAACATATTGTTTACAGATGTGACTCTTCAAGCTTTCCAAATGGATGTGTTGTAAATAGTCTTCACAGGTATGCTGCAGGATCACGTTGTGCAAATTCCACAATATTTCCTTGGAGCAACTGTCCGACATCTTCAGGTGGTTCAACATAGCTGGTGGCTAGGTATTGGCTACACGGTATTGGCACATCAATGCCCCATTTCTAGAACATGTGCCCAAAGAATGTGCAGGTGCAGAAATTGTGCATGCGCAATGATTAGCAGTTAGATAGTGCCATACTCAAAGTCCCTCTGCCAAAAATCACAGAGCTGTTCTCCTGCAAGTGCGCTGTATGCTACGTTTGTCAACAGTGTGGCCAGACATTACTCACCAATGGCCGTACTAGACCCATGTTATGATGGGCCTATTATCGACAAATCTTGATTTTCGCATTGTGATATAATAGCAGCCAATGCAGGGTTTCAGGCTGCGTTCAGTTGAAATCCCGTATCCTTGTTGATGAGATTATTGGCTGTATGGATATGTATTGCTACCTTAATCACACAATGCCAGAAGCATGATGCTGAGGATAAGACTTCCATCTGTTCATAAGTCATCCAATGTCCTGTATTCAGACAGTGTTTCGCAATTACTGACTTTTCCAGTTGACGAAGGCGTGTATGATGCTGATGTTCATTGCAGTATTCTTGTACTGTGAAGCATGTCTGGCCCATATACACTGCCCCATATTGACAAGGAATCTTGTACACACCACATTTCCTGAGGCCAAGGTCATCCTTAACTGAACTAAACAGGTTTCTCAGTTTTACAGGTTGAAAAACACACTTAATTCCATATCATCCTAGCACTCTTCTGATTCTTGACAACATGGCACCAAAATACAGCAAAAAGGCCAATGTGGTGGGTGTCTTCATATCTTCACTCTGCTCCATAGATTGAACTCACCTGGGCCTGAATGCTTTATGTATCTGTCTCTCAGAATAATCGCTTTGTCAGATCACTGTCTTCAAATGTTGTATTTCACTCGACAGGCTTTCAGGGTCTATGAACTAACGTATGTAATGCACTACTGTATTGTGTAGGATGATGGTAGCATGTGGCCTGCAGATATAGATCTGTATGCATTGGCTTGCAGTAGACGCTGCATCCCAAGGTTGCATCTGCTTTCCTTTGTACCAAAACATCAACAAAAGGTAAAGTACCATCTTTTTCCACTTCCATTGTGAAGTTTATATTTGGATGGAGCGAATTCAAATGATGAAGAATGTAGGTAAAGTATCAAGTCCATGTGGCCACAACACAAATGTATCATCCACATACTGCAGGAAACAAGAGGGTTTGAGAATGGCTGACTGTAGTGTTTTTTCTTCAAAGTCCTCCATAAAATAATTAGCCACCACAGGAGACAGAAGGCTTCCCATGGTGACACTGACCACTTCTTCAAAATATTGGTCATAAAATAGGAAGTATGTTGAAATAAGCACGTGTTTAAGTAATGCTACTATAACATCCTCAAACTTGTTGCTAAAGAGCTCCAAAGAGTCCTGCAAGGGCACCTTTGTAAATAAAGACACAACATCGAAACTTACTAAGAGATCTGATGATTGCAATCTATGGGTTTTCAGGCAACCTATGAAATCTTCAGAGTTTTGAATGTGATGGTCACACTTGCCTACGAGAGGTCCCAATACTGACGTCAGGTATTTGGCAACAAAATAAGCAAGTGCTCCTATGTTACTTAGAATGGGGCGGAGAGGTACCCCATTCTTATGGATCTTGGGTAGGCCGTAGAGTCTAAGAGGAACTGCAGCTTGTTGATGTATATTATTTACAGGTTTAGTAAATTATGAATATTTCTTTAAACAAACTCTCTCTCAAGTCTGTTGACACTGTCAGCCAGGAGATATGCACTCTGTTGTATTTCTTTTATTTATGTTAGCCGTTGAAATTCGTGAAGTCAAGACTGCACATGATATCTTCTTTATATGGATTGCTTACTACCTTCAGCTAACCATCTAGTCATCTTCAGATATAAGATATGAAACACATTTTTCCTCATGTAAACAACATACAACAGCTTACAGAACAGCACATAATTTTGTAGCAGGGTTCAAGGGTATATACATGAAATAATTACAGGATACATACCATAAAACATTCTTGATTAGTGCTGGTGCCATTTCAGCTTCACACATCACTAAAATCTTTCTTAAAATGACTGCGTCCACACAGGACATAATTAAAAACAGCTTTTCATCAATTGTAGCCAGTGTAATTAAACAATGGCCATGAAACTGAAATTATACATCTATACAGAAAGAGGTAGTGAAAATAAAACAGTATTTGAATGAGGAACTATCCACTAAAGTGACTAAATGTAAAAAATATTGACTTTCTAAAGGCATTACCATTTACAACTTAATAATTGACACAATCAGTATTTACATCGTTTCATCACAGACATCATCATATACATGTTGCTGTGATGTGATACATGTGAATGGTAAGGCAACTAATGTCCATTACTACATTCAAGAAATGCAACATTTGGCATATACAGATGCATTAACTCATCAAATCGTTTTGTGGTATCAACACTATCTTTATCGACTGCACCTGCCACGCTGCTCACAGCTACATGGGAAATGGCACTTTTGAACCTCCCACTACCACACCACGGATGATGGCTCTGAGCACTATGGGACTTAACTTCTGAGGTCATCAGTCCCCTAGAACTTAGAACTACTTAAACCTAACTAACCTAAGGAGATCACACACATCCATGCCCGAGGCAGGATTCGAACCTGTGACCATAGCGGTAGCACGGTTCCAGACTGTAGCACCTAGAACTGCTCAGCCACCCCTGCCGGCACACCATGGGTGAGCTCACTCGTCCTTCATGCATCATTCACCATGCTGGCACCAAGCATACATGCTGCAAAAGGATGCTAGATTCACATGTCTTCACTGCATGGGGATCTGGAATGGCTATAGCGTCTTTCTAAGCAATCACATTCAGAGTTTTGCACTCAAGATACCAAACATCTGTATACTTGTCAACATTAATAAAGAAGACTGGTGTGGGGAAAATAAGTTGTAGCATGACTGGCAATGAATCTGATTTTTGCTACCTATTAGGGATGTGTCTGATGGCTGAGTTGGCAGTATTTGGTGAATAATAACATTTTTCCCTCACTCTTTGTGTGTGGAGCGGATATCTATTTCAAGTGTATTTAATTTCTGAATGCAGGGGTAACATCTCAATAGCAATCCCTCACTGCACTTACTCAGTTTCAGAGTCACCAAGCTGAATCATTACTAGCAGCTATTGGCAGACTGATGGAAGCCAAAAAGCTCCAGTAAATTATGACTGAAACACAGAGAGCCTGTGGCTAGGTACTACCTCCTCCATCATTCACTCTTTTGATGAATAACAAGAGGAATAGATGGGATACTGTTTGCAACTAGAGCAACACTTCACAGCATACAACATATAAAGTGAATCACAACAGACTTTCTTTTTTACATGGGTAGGAGTGCATATATTCCAATTGTGTTGCAAGTTGTTCCTCAGTTAGAGCTCCACACTCTACTACATGAAGACATTATTTGAGCATCAGATGACTTCTTGAAGGTCAGTTTCATATACATTGTCATAATGACCAGTCTTACAAGGAATGGATTACTAAACTCAAGGGCGCATTCAGGAATTGGTCTTGAGGTGCATAGCAAGATGAGATGCATCATGATGTGTTATTCAAAACCTTGCTGATAACAGAATATGAGCAGAAATTCAAAAGCATCACAATCCTGATCTCAATGATGTAATTAAATTAATCAAAGCTCAGGAAGTTCAAGACTTCACCAAGAAGATGATAATGTGCCTGTTGTTTCAAAACTGACCATGCAGAGCTCTAAGCAACCCCAGTTTCATAGGGCACATGACAACTGCCTCTCTAAGCCACAGCATAAATATAGTAAGACATGCATAACTGCTTCCTTGGTTTGTTCAAACCTTCCAATGCCTTGTGTAAAATGCTGTGTAACACACGACTGTAAAAACTGCTTTCTCCACAACATGTAACTCTGACACTGCCCTAAATGAGCACATGCACGGTACGTGTGCATGCAAAAAGTGATACAAAGTAAATTCTGTTCTGTACAAACATTGACTTCAGGAAATGGAAATAAATATGATCTCTCATCTTGACTCAGTACTCACTACTTCTTGCAATGCATGCAGGAATGTATGACACACTTCCCTGGTTACAGTTGAGTAAACCACACAATGGAGTAATATCATGTATTCATACAATCAGAAGTGAAAGTGCAGTAATACTGTTAAACTCCAGCTATGACATTATTTATCTAGGCTGATGCCCACATGAAGAATGCACTTCCCTCTTTGCATATCCACTAAAATTTAATTTGCTGAATATTGATTCTGAACTAAAACTGTTTTACAGTAATATTTTTCTAAGTTCAAGTGATACTGTGTCATACACACACACATGTGTATGTTTGTACGAAAATTTACTCAGCTTCGATGTGGCCTCAGTATCCAGAGTGGACATCACAAAAATATACACCTCCAGCTCACACCCATACCCCACAGTCCACCAGCACTAAGCACTGTGATTTGCTCACCTCAAAACTTTGTCTTCCATTAACAGAGCAGTAGGACAGTGGCAGCTGAATGGTTCAAAATGGTTCAAATGGCTCTGAGCACTATGGGACTCAACATCTTAGGTCATAAGTCCCCTAGAACTTCGAACTACTTAAACCTAACAAACCTAAGGATATCACACACACCCATGCCCGAGGCAGGATTCGAACCTGCGACCGTAGCAGTCCCGTGGTTCCAGACTGCAGCGCCAGAACCGCACGGCCACAGTGGCCGGCAGCTGAATGGTGCATGCTTCTGTGCAATCTGGTATGTTCACAAGTGGTTTCCGTTTTCCATGGAACAGAGTATTGATGTGTGTTTGGGAGTGAGTGAAATGCAGGAGGAAGGGCCTACATATAATGTTACTCCAGTTGGTTTGTGTAAAAAGGACGAAAAGACATTCAAAAACAATCTAAAATTGTTACATCAAACACACTGAAAAATTTTTACTCATATGCCCAACAGTGAAGAAGCCAGAAATAATATAAATTTTGTACAACTTCATCAAATGACAACAAAACCTTATGGTATTTATGAATCAACTGTATTCTGTATTAACACTGCAGTAACATCAGCAAAATCTCTAGATGTGAGCATGAGTTTTGATTCTCCAAGAAAGGGATATAATGAAAATGGAAATTATGGAATCTGACAATTTTGAAAAAAAGTTAGTGCATAGAACTGTACTTTGGTACTATGACAGATGGGAGTATCTGATGGCTAGAAAAATGTAGAGTGATCTCCATGAAAAAATTAATTATTCTAGCCTGAGCTGGTTGGAGGGCTACAGCCACAATGCTCCAGACATTCTGAATTGGAGAGAGACCTGTGACCTTTCTGGCTGAGGTAGGGTTTGGCAAGAATGAAACAACCAGCGGAAACTGTTGCTGAGCATGGGCAGGCATTATCTTGATAAAATGGAAGCCCAGGATAGTACCCGAGAACATCAATCCTGGTTGTCAGGTTGCATGACAGGTAACAGATGGGTGTCACACAGCTGTTTGGGTGTCTCTGTACATGCCTTCAACCTAGAATCTTAATGTCTGGGGTACAGTTGTTTTCTATGAGGAGCCCTGCTTGGGAATGAGCCCTGACGACCAGTGAAGACCTGTCTGGACAGTAGTGGAATACCAACCTGACTGTCGCAAGCCATACAGTCTGATAAACAGGAGTGATGGTCTGGAGTGCCATTTCATTTCATTGCAGGACCACCTTGGTTGTCATCCACAACACCATTACAGCACACTGGTATATTAATGATATTCTACAGCCTGTTTTGTTGTCTTTCATGGCAAGCCATCATGGGCTTACATTTCAGCAAGACAAGATGGTGAGGGTTTCTACTGCTTGTCTTCATGCTTTCCAAACCCTTCCTTGGTCAGCAAAGTTGCTGGATCTCTCACCAATTGAGAATGTATGGAGCATTATGGGCAGAGCCCTCACACCAGCTTTGAAATTTGACATTCTAATTCACCAATTGGACTGAATTTGGCATGATATCCCTCAGGAGGACATCCAACAACTCTATGAATCAATTCCAAGCTAAATAACTGCTTGCACAAGGGCCAGAAGTGGATCAATGCATTAATGACTTGCTCTTTCTTTTAAAGAAATCATCCAATTTTTCTGAGATTGTAATCATTTGTTTGCCTGTTCATGCACATCAAATCTAATGTTTTTTATGTTAAGAGTGTACATCAATTGATGAATGGAAAATTGTATTTATGGAAAATTATGCAAACAGTCAGAAAAATTAATAAACTTTCAGAACTATAGATTACATAATTTACAGATGAAAACTAATTTACATCAAGCCTGAATTATGTGGTTTGTTAACAGAGCAGAAGTTTCAATAGGACTAGATTTACTATAAACCATGCATGAAAGGATAAAATCACACAGTGAAACAAAAAATTCAAACTTTTCCTCATTCTAAGCAGCTCTCCTCTAATAGACATACAGCTAAATGCTCTGTCAGTCACAGTTCCAACAAAAGCAGTATCCCACAAGCTGGGACTGAGAGTCATATGCAGAAGACAGATCAGACACTATTCATCTCTCTGCAGACTTGCAATCAATCTGTAGCTTTTCAGTTAAATACTGGTGCTTCACTCACACTGATTAATCAAAATACTCAGAGCATTTGGGACAATGTCAACTGCAAGAATCACCTCTCTACCTCATGGTCCCCAATGGCAAAAGCATCTCTGTTCTTCCACGGTGCACCTTGCAAGCAAAATATAGAGATATGATTACATCAGTGCCTTTCACAATCATCCAGTCATGTTCTAGTACCAACATTTTTGGCATGGATACTTTTGATTTATTTGGCTTTAAAAGGACAATGTGTATGCTTTTGATATCCATCTTCCCTTGCCAGTTGTAAGAAAAATATGGGGCATTTGTTCAATGGCATTCCAAGACATGTGAAGAATTTTCATGCACAAAAAAAAAAGAAGCAGAAGAAGAAGAAGAAGAAGAAGAAGAAGAAGAAGAACTGAAATGATCGGATGGCATTGTTGGCTGTGAGACCCCTTTCAGGGGAGTTTGGCTGCAGTATTGCAAGTTCTTTTCATTGACGCCACTTTGGCAACTTGTGAGTCAGTGATGATGAAGGACACACAACACCCAGTCCCCCACTGGGAATCAAATCCGGGCCTCCTGCGTGGTAGGTGGTAACGCTATGGAGGTGGACTCCACGCTCATATTGCACTCAAGGATAATGTGAAAACTAAGTTTTGCCACACTCATCTGGTAACACCACATCCCCCGCGATGAAGTTTCTTATGAACTCAACAAATTAGAGCAAATTGGTGTTTTTAAACCCATTTCTATAAGTCTATGAACATCTCTACTTGTGATCATAAGCAAAATGAACTGGAGGATCAGACTTTGTGCTGGCTTTAAAGATACAGTTAATGCTCAAAGAGTGAGTGATTGCTAATCCATGTCCATGCATTGATGAGCTTGTGGATCACCTAACAGATGGACAATTCTTTTCAAAAAATAGACTTAGCCTAAGCTTATCTTCATATTCACCTGGATGAAGAAAAAAAATTATGGTGGTTAATATGCATGTCATCTTGTACCAATACCAGTCTCTTTCCTTTGGAAGCGCCTCTGCTCCTGCACTATTTCAATGCTTTCTTGAACAAGTGACGTCTAAAGTTCTGTCCTGTTCAAATTATTTGGATGACCTCATTGTCTCTGGACAAACACTGGAACAGCATCTCAAAATTTGGAGTCACTTTTTCAAGTTTTGACTAATGTAGAACTCAAGTGTAATTTACAAAAATGGTTCAAATGGCTCTAAGCACTATGGGACTTAACATCTGAGGTCATCAGTCTCCTAAACTTAGAACTACTTAAACCTAACTAACCTAAGGACATCACACACATCCATGCTCGAGGCAGGATTTGAACCTGCGACCGTAGCAACAGAGCAGTACTGTACTGAAGTGCTTACAACCACTTGGGCACAGCAGTTGGCTCTAATTTACAGAAATGTTGATTTTTCAATAGTGAAATTGAATCTTAGGGACATGTTATTGGTGCCCACATTGCTCATCCCTTGACTACGCCTTTAGGGGCCATATGGAGATTACCTTCTCTTACAAAAGTATGAGAACTTTAAGCTGTTCTTGGCAACCTGACATACTACATTAAATTAATTATGAATGCAGTGTAAATACCCACAGCTTTGCATCACCTCTGGTGTAAAACTGTTCCTTTTAGCTTAACTGAAGAATGTGAACAATCTTTTCAGAATCTGAAACACACATTGCTTAGCTGCCCATTTCTTATGCAATACAATCTGCAAAACCAGTAGTGTTTGCAGTTGACACACCACCATACGGAATAGTGACAGTTTTATTTCACAAGGTTTTCAACACAGAACGCCCCATAAAATTCCTATCTAAGACATTGAAAAAGGCACAAGTCACTTACAGTCAGCAGGAAAATGAAGCTGTAGCCATAATCTATGATGTCACAAAATTTCTTTAATATCTGTAAAGCTGAAAACTTTTTCTTGTAAGTGAACATAAGCTGCTCACAGCCCTTTTTTATCTGGCAAAAGAAGTACCTGATCGTGCAGCACAAATGCTGCAACATTGGTCACTATTTCTTTCCAATGATCATTATGACATTCATTCTTGGCCTATGGCACAGCATGCAAATGCTGACATTCTGTCTCACTTACCTATGGGAAATGATTCAGATTTCAACAGATCAGAAGTTTTTTATTTTAAAATTGAGCATTCTGATTCACAAGCACTGCAAGATTTCCCCGTTACTTCTCGGTGGGTCATACAGGCTACTGAACAAATCAGTCATTACAGTTTATGTCATACTAAATTTGGATTGGTTGGCCTCATAATCTGGAATAAATCTCTGCTGTAGTAGTTCACAAATACTGTGTATGACACAACAGCTTTTCTTTCCAGGATGTTGCAATTTTATTCCATTCTCCCAATGAATGAATGCAAGTCATGATTCCCACATCTTTGCAATAACATATATTGAAAATTTCCATAGAGGGCATTGAGGAATTGTTAGAAAAAAGCAACTATCATGCCAGCAATGTACATGACTCAAGCTGGATAAAATAATCAGCCCAGTTAACAGAGGCCAACAAAGATCAAAGAGGGAAAAAAATTCATGTGGTTGTGAATGTTTGCACATTGGTAGGAGGGAGTGTTGTGAACAATATACTTAAAAATCCCCACTGGCAGGGTATGAAAGGGGGGGAGGGGGTGTTGGGATGGGGAATGGGACATTTAAAGTTTTTTTTCTGTTTTTCTTGAACAACTCATTAAACCACAGCTTCTAGTGAAAACGTTTTCAGGTACAAAATTAAAGTACATAATATTTCCTAAAAAATGATGTTCTTTTTTCTCTGGGACTAACAATTTCCCTGGTGTCATTGGCTGGGAGGCCCCTTGTAGGGCAGGTCCGCCCACCGTGGTGAAGTGGTCTTATTACATTCGATACCACATTGGGTGACCTGTGTGCTGAATGGGGATGAAATGATGATGAAGACAGCACAACACCCAGTCCCTGAGTGGAGAAAATTCCCTGACCCAGCTGGGAATCGAACCCAGGCCCATAGGACGGCAATCAATCACACTGACCACTCAGCTATCAGCGTGGACTTGTCATGCGCAGTGGGAAACCATCTGCTCGCTCTTCAGTTTTCTGACATACGAAGGAAGGAATTGCCTGACCATAATCTGGTGCACTATGTTCCCTGATGATTCTACCCTCCACCTGCTTCCCTCCACCATCTTACATGCCCAGAACACCCTTAATACAGCTCTGCCACATTTAGATGTGGTACAAAAATTTAATATTTTTTCTTAACCCACTTCATTTGACAGTAAACAATAATTTATAACATTAACAAACTATTTTATAATAATTTGTAATTTTTCCATTCCCTGCAATGGGGAAACTATTAGTTCCAGAGAAAAAAGAATAGAACCTTTTTTTAAAAAAATTAATCTAGTTTAATTTTATACTGGGTGACATTTTAAGTAGAAGCATCAGTTTTTGAATATTCAAGAAAAGCATAAAAAAGTGACCTTTATATGCCACCCCCTCCCCCTGCCTCCCCCCCCAATCCGATCCCCATGCTCACACCCCACCGGTGGGGATTTTCAGGATGCTGTTTATGACACTCCCTCCCATGACAACACAAAATTTTTTATCCTAATTTTCCTTCTTTGACTGGACTAAAAACTCAGGCTCATTTTAGGGCCCATCACTGATGCAGTCACAACAGCAGTGACAGCCAAAATACAGGAAATTCTGGAGACACATGTGAGTGAGGTCTGTGCTCTGAACCCATTTTTAAAAGAAACTGAAGATACGAAATGACTACTTGAATAGAAGGTGACTGAGAAATTTGAAAAACTTGACCAATACCAGATATATTTACCTCAGACTGTTTGGGATTTGAGAGAACAACAGAGAGAATAGAAATTTATCAGTGATCAATCTTGCCCAGGAAAAGCTAGGCCTGCAAGTGACACTGAATAACATAGATAGAAAGTCATATTGTGGAGTGTAAGATGTCAGGATCTTCAAAACCTAGACCCAAAATAGAGGACTTTGTGTCATACAGAAAAAGATGTGAAATCCTCAGAGCAAAGAAGAAACTTGTGAAGTTAGGTGCAACAATATGTGAGGATTTCATCTGTGAAAGACTAAATGATTTTGAATAGTGCAATCTTGAGATTTTGGTGACAAAACATGTCAGTAAATGATGGCAGGGTAATGGTGTGGACAAAATATGGGAAAAGATCAGTCTGCAATGCAGATTAATTTGAGTGCCTGTGCTTTAGGAGCTTAAAACATGTCTGTTCTTGTTGCCTCTAGATTATGTGTTTATTTTTGTGTCTTTACTTTGTAGAGAAACCATTTATTTTTAAACACTTTCCTTAAAACAGTTTCCTATTGTCATTTGTTAGTTTGGGTTTACTTTTAGTAAAAATTATAAATTTTCTGTTCAGTATTCATTCTTCCAATACCAATATAGTTCATAATTTCACTGTGACTTCATTATTCTCACAGCGATCTGATTCAGAAGATTAATTTACTATTTACTTCCATTTTTATCTAGCAGTTAATTATTGTATCACTGCTGTTACTCATCATTAGGACCATTAATATACACCCTGTTTTTATTCTATTCAACTTGCTTTCAGTACTGTTCCACACAGACATGGCAGATGTAATTGATGAGGGGGTGGAGTGGGGGCCTGCATACAGTGTAATTTATCACCTACTGTGCTACATAATCCAACATAATGGATATAAATAAGTGGAATGTACGTACATAGAGATCAAATCCCTTAGCAGAAAGTGTCTGATTTGTGTCTTCTTCAAACCTCCTAAGGTAGGCAGGTTAGCATGCTTTGAAACTGCTCTTTCAAGTCTCTAATTGACATACAAGCATATAATTATAGCTGGTGACACTAACGTAAATTTTCTATGTAGTAGTCCTTCCAGTGTACAATTTAAATGGATTCATACTTATTCAAATGTGTTGCTGCTTCAGCTTGCTTTTACCCTTCATACAAATAGTAGTCACACTCTCGTAGATATGTTTGCAATGAAATCCCCAAACAGAGTAATCTGTAAATCTCAAATATCTGCAACTGGCATGTCTGCCCATGACATAATTTTCATGATGTACACACTAGACGGTCCCAGTAAGAAACCACAACTAACTACATATCGAAATTTCAAATGCATTAATTTATCTGAACTTGCAACTGAGGCACAGGAAATAGTTTGGAGACGTACTCTATTCCCTTCTCAGACATAAATGACAAACTTCATGGATTTACTTAGATTGGATTAGAGATCTTCATGGATTTACTAACAAACTTACTCAACTACATGACAAACATGCTCTCCTAAGAATGGGAAAATAAGAAACAAATCTTAGAGATGTTGCACATCAGGCATAAAAACTGTGTCTCATACCTGAAAATCTTATTGGTACAAGCATAAATGAAACAGAATTAGTCAAGCTATGCAAAAGGCAAAACTCAGCATGCCCATACATCAACCAACAACAGAAATAGACCAGCTGTGCTATGGAAAAACCTGCATTTTTTGATACAGGTGAACTAAAAGCTACAGCTTATTCCATTGTCCCAGCCAAAGAACTGAAAGGGTACTTCACATTACCTACAATCACAATTGAACCACAAATCAAACAGAGACTCATTGATTACTTCATGCAGGTAAACAACTGTAGGCATGAAAAATTCTGTCTAAAGCATGTTACTTGCAATATCACAAAAAATCCATCAGATCAGCATGTACTGGACATGACTTTATTAGTTCATAATCAGTATTATTTACTCACATCTCCATTTCAGTCACTCATGTTATTTTAATACTATTTGTTATATTAAAATTGTTATTTCTTAAGTAACTACAATGAGAAAAAGGCACTGTTTGTGTAAAAACCTGGCATGATGTAAGACAGGGCCCAATGACCCTAATCAGAGCAGGGTAAGTAAATAAATATATAAGTAACATTGAAGGTATGAACACCTACTACCCCTCAAGCACACATAACAAGACAGCGCAGCACCAAGAATTAATCAGTTGACCTCAACCTAACAATCTTTGGCAGTAAATCCATATCGATTTTGATGGTCCTTCCTAGAATACAAGATGGCTCATTATCATTGATTCATACTGCAAATATCCCTTTGTCATTCCAGTGCATTCGATTACTAGTGCTAGTACTACCAAAGCACCTGGTTCCATCTTTTACCTAGAAGATTTGCCACAGACAGATGTTTTCACAATTTTATTTGCCAGAATTTCAACAGTTTGGCCTTACAAAATGGAATTCAACATAACCAAATGGCACCATTCTCTTCTCAGTTGCGTAGTGAAGCTGAGTATCTCTTCCACATTTTCAAGGCTCAGATGTCCAAACTTCATGCTTCACATATGAGAGAAAATGCTTTGATGTTACTTCTGGACTATGTCTGCTGACAAAATTTCATCAGCAGAGTAAGAGTAGCTGTGCAGGGTAGCTGCGCGCTCTAGGGCGCCTTGCCACAGTTTGTGCGGCTCCCCCCATCGGAGGTTCGAGTCCCCCCTCAGGTATGGATGCGTGTGTTGTCCTTAGGATAAGTTAGTTTAAGTTAGATTAAGTAGTGTGTAAGCCTAGGGACCGATGACCTCAGCAATTTGGTTTCATAGGAGCTTACTACCAGCAGCAGAGCTCTTGTATGGTCATCAGCACTACACTCTGCTGCATCTCTCACACCCTCACCACTCTGTTTCCACTCCTAACTCCACAAGTAAGATCCTCACAAAGAACAAAGTTTTATATCAGTTTGTTAGACAACATGCCTCACAATTGGGATTATGGCACTGTCACTCAGACATCTGGGTGTGCTCATTATGCATTTCACAGCATATAGGAAACCTATCAATGGCACCAAATCCAGCTTGTTTTCATTGATTATAGTGATTCTGCCATAGATTTTCAATTTTCAGACTCGCTGCCTGCAACCCTGTCTCCTGCCCCTGAGTAGCACTTTCCAGTGTCTGAAGTATGGGCACCTGGTTTTTCTGACAACTCTGCCATGGAGACAGACTCCTGCCTGCCTGTGCAGCCATCTCTGTAGATGCTGTCACTCCACCCATTGCCATTTGCTGCAATTCCAGTTGTGGAAATCATATCTGCATCAGCTGTACAGCTTTTTGCACCCTCAGCAGTGCCAATGCTTCACCCACCTGTGTCATTGGATGTACATCGTACCGGCAGTTTATCAGCAGATGCTCTCGGTTGTTCACAAGATGAATGTCAGGAGATAGGTTGGTTGATGTCATATGACATCACACCACAGCCAACCCCATCAGCAGCAGCACAGTGCAGACATTCCATTCGTTGTCACACACAACTCACTCTATGTGACGATGGTGTGGAATTTTGCATGGAGGAATGCTGTACCGACGGGTATGCCATTCACCACTCACAGCTAAATGGGAGACAGCACTTTTGAACAGCACACCAGGGGACCGCCAACACAACAGATTTATCTAAAGGGTCCAGGGTTCTAAGTTTTTCACAGAACTCTTCCACGCTAACACACCCTTCCCTATAATCTAGCCCCCTTAAAATCTTACATATTATTCTTGCTTGTTCTGATTCAGACCAAAGTCTCTTCTCAAATTTACCATTGGACAATCCTGAAATTGTGTTTTGATTTGCCCAAGATAGCGTTAGCCCATCACAAAATACTTTCACAGATTAAATGACAAGCAAATCAGTAACTTCAGGGACAAATTCATCATAACAATGTAGTAAAAAATCTGCTGGATACAATTTACCTTGCTGTGGAACACTTGTTATAGGAATATTTGTCCACATGCCACCACACTTGTTAATAAAACTTTTTGTTGCAAAAATTTTTACAAGTTTCTTGTGCATTTTAGCTACATTTTCTTCCCATGTAGATACATTACTTGTACAATAACCTACATTGCATGCAACGTTTTTCTCTACTTCACCAACCTCCATATTATATACAGAAATTTTATGATGAGTATTAATTTAAACAATTCCACATTCTTTTCTAAACTTTCTTCAACAGATACAATTTCTAATCATAATTTATTATTTTTATATGTTGTTGTGTCATCAACAATCTCAAAATTCTTAGATTTTTTTCTATTTCTCTTGATAAGTTTAACCCTACATTTTCAGTTTTAGTTAGAACTACATCTACAGGAATGTTTAACTCTTTTTGCCACACTTCAACTTCTTCTTCTTCTACATGATCAGGCCCAGTGGACCGCATGCTGCTAAAAGTTTCCTCCTGCATTGTATTCTGTCCATTGCTGCTATCCGCCATCCGTCCACATCTATTGATGCTTGGTTTAAATCTTCATGGAGACCATCCCTTCAACACTTCTTGGGTCTCCCTGTGGGTCTCTTTCCTGTAGGTGAAATCCAGGAGCTTCCAAGGCCATATGTGATCTTCCATCCAGGCCACATGGCCAGCCCACTGCATTCGTTTGGCTTTGACAGTTTCTGCTATGTTGGGCTGCTGGTATAGTATCTCAAGGTTTTGGTTGTGTTTGATCCTTGTTCCCCTGTGTCCGCATCAAGAACTGAACCAAATATCTTCTGAAGTCTCAAAAACAAAGAGCTTAGGGCTATCCTGTTTCTGGATACTCCATGTCTCACAGCCATATAGAACAACAGGCTGCATCAGGGTTTTGTATAGTCGATTCTTGAGCTGTCTGGAGAGATATCTGGACTGAAGCAGTTGTGCTAGACTATGGTAAGATCCGTTTCCTGTGTGTTCAACAGTGAGTTTTAATTGATGAATTTTGTCTCTGACCTCCACAACTTGAACACCAATATCTGTAACTCATTTTTTAATCCACTTGTCACTTGTGAAATTCTGTCATCAATTTTGTAGTTTGTTTCTGTTACATTAAGTCAGCTAACTTTTCGTTTCTTCTACAAGATAACCAAGCTCACATTTGGTTTCTGATATTTTATTATGTTGTTAACTTTTCAGATTTTCATTTGATATGCCAGTTACATTTTTCATTTCTCTTTGCAAAAGTTCAAACAAAACAAACTTCCAAACTTTCATCAAAAACATAATCATTCCCTCCTATGGGTTTTCCATCTTGCTCACTTTTGAACATGTTGTTACATCTTTCATTTCTAAAAATAAATACATTTCACACTTAGCATCTCTTACGTGCATTGTTTCACACAGTACACAATAAAATAAAGTGAGTTATTATGTTTATCTTTTCAGGTTCATGTAAGAAAAGTCTAGTCTGCAATTTTAAATATACCTGGTAAATGATTAATTTTTATTTTTACTAATATCTGGAAACTAAAAAAACTTGCATTATAATACCAGTTGCAGTCTAAAATCTAGCTCACCACCACCATTTGTAACAGCCCCCCCCCCCCCTCTCAGAATATTTGTGTGACAAATAAATTATAATAAAGTTCAGTTTTCCACATTATCAATTTGAAGCCCTCTGGGTTTATATTTAAAATATTTAAAAATTTAATTTCCTTTTTGCAACATTATAATCAACAGTATTTATGTTTGTATGTTCAGTAACTGTGAATTGCTGTTGTTCACATCTACTTGCTACAAAAAGTCCACAGTTCTTCCTATCTGAGTATGACTGCACCGAGTTTTCAATATGTAATGGAAAGTCTTTAAATAAAAACTCAATCATGTATAAGTTCACTTGCACATTTCATTAAATAGATCTTCTTAAGTGCATTTTCACAAACTTAACTTCCAAACATTGAGACAGATCTCTGCGAAAACCAAGCCAATGAACAACTCTAGAGGATACAGCTATTAAAGCACATACACTGGGGTGCAAAATTTGGAAACAAAAGCAATTTTCACATGATGTGTCACAGGCAAGTAACATAACTCTATGAAACTCAGACCACACATCAAATGAACTAGTACAGTGTAGTACAGAAGGTAAATGAAAGAAATAAGAAACGAGAGGAAGAAAATAATTACAATGAAGTTACATGATTTACGATGGTGCCATGATTATTAAAAAAGATAGGACATGGTTCTGGACTGGGTATGTGACCATGTCAATGCATGCTCTGCAACATCCTCCCATGCTGGCGACAATGTTGGTATGGAGTTCTTGTGGGAGGGCATTGCATTCATTCACCTGTGTGGTTCACAACTGTTGGATGGTCGTTGGTGCATGTAGACTTGCTGTCACACATTTCCCCAATGCATCACACATGTGATATATGGGATTTAACCCTTTCATGGTTGATGGGATACATTAAGTCCCACTAAAGTAATATGCAGTTTTGAGAAATGGAAATCTTTATGTGTTAGTGCTAGCATGCACTGATATGCTTTTGGAACAAGAAAAAAAAATTTTAAATTATGACTTTTCCTAGCTTGTACATCTATTAATGTGTCTGCTTTCTGAAAACTCACCAGGAATTTTCAACATTAAATAATCAGGTTCATAACCATGAAACAAGGAACAGAGAGGATTTTCACAGACACCCACAAAGGAGCGCTCAAAAAAAAAAAAAAAAAAAAAAAAAAAAAAAAAAAAAAAAAAAAAAAAAAAAAAAATTTGAAGGTAGATCTTAAACTATTTTCACTAGCACATAGTTGTTATAACATTGAAGAATATCTGAATGTGGAAAATTGATATTATTTATATATATTGATATGAAATATTTATATTTATTATCCAAGTTTTTGTAACAAATTAGGTATAAGAAATTATATTGTAATAGATTACATCTATTCAAAGTATATTGTTAATGGATGAATAAAGAGATTGAATTGAATTGAATTGACTACAGGTCACAGGGTTGACATAAAGAAGGCTGTGAGTGATCAAATGGTATGGCATGTATTTATAGGTGGCCCAGTGCACCTGTCTCACAAAAATCAGGTCACATTACCATCTTCTCCAGTCCAAGAATGTCTGAAGTAAATAATTGTGTTTTCTTATACATCATAGGCATTGTTTTGAAATGTTACTACACACCACAGTAGTCCTGCTGGTTTGTGCATAATTTCTATGTATTGGAAAGTATATGCTTCAGAAAACTTTGTAGAATGTAGAAAAGAATGATGAGTGGTATGTCAAAACAATCTTCACAGATTATGTTGAAATCTCGTATTTCATATTACATGTTTCTCATTGGCAGGAGAATAAGTGTGTTTTGACACTGATTTGTTACACTTTTTCCCACAATTTCTACCCTGATGAAATCATTCCAAAATTAACAATTTATCTCTGAAAATTCCTAGGTTCACACGAAAACTTAGATCAAACACGTGTTCCACCTCATCGATTTTCAAACGTGGTCAGCTCAAAATTTTTTCAATAGTCAAAGTGTGCTATTTATCACAAAGGAAGAAAATTTTTGATCTATTTTTCAAACATATGCAAAATAAATTGTAACCATGAAACAGTTAAGGGAGGAGAACTGGTAGACAACTTCATTCACAGAATGTACTCTCATTTCAAGAGCTCCACAACCTGTGCTGTTTGATGCAGTCCTGTATTGTCATTCATAAAAATGAAGTCAGGGTTGAATGCATCCCTGAAAGAATGGGAAGGAGTACAGCCTCACAATAACATTGACAGATGAGTGTAACGTGTTCAAAGATTTGGAGGCAAGTGCATCCAAGCAAAATTATGCCTCCCCAGACCATAACACCTGGATCACAAAAATGATCATGTTCAACAATATCCCTGGATTCATTACATGTTCCAGACTCTCACTGTATGAGGGTATGTGCAGAATAATGACACAGACTGAATCTGCTCTCATGTCAGAAGAGACCACACTCCTTGTTGGTGCAGTCCCTATGCTCTTGGCTCCATCGCAATCATTGCTGCCGATGTGCAAGTATCAACAGAACACAATGTACTAGTCATTGGGCAAAGAGACCACTCTTGTGCAGTCACCATGCCACTGTGGAGCATAGATTGCTTGCCTTGGAGTCATATTACGTATTATCACAATTGCACCCATATCTGACATGCATCCTTTCTTGCCTGTTACATAATGTAATGGTCATCTGCTGCTGTAGATGAACATGACTGACCACCTCCTTTCCTTCAGGCAGCAGTGCTTGTGACTCAGACTGCTTCCCATGCAACTGAAACAGTGCTGTGAGCAATACTAACTCCTGCGCTAAACTAGTCACACTTGATCCTTCTTCCAGTTTCCCGATGATTCTTCCCCATGTGAAGTAATAAAAATGTTGTCTGCAGGCCATGTTGTAATGAAGAACACCACCACAATGCACCATAACAGCTCACTGATTAATATACGCTGTCTTTTCCCATTCTTTCAACTGCCTCGTGTTGCAGGACCAGCCCCACTTGGCTGTATAGTCATGCTGTCTTCATGACATGTGACATCCAGCTATCTGAGCATGACTCATGACATGTGACATCCCGCTTTCTGAGTCTAACTGGGAGACCTCTGACAATATCCTCCTACATTTCCGTTCATTTCCTCCCAGTAGTTAATAAGTTATGTTGCTTTACCTATTTTGTCAGTAAATTTTTTAGAGGAGTTTACGAGGTTTGTCCGGAAAATATGTATAAAAGTTGAATAATAACTTTATTTTAGAATTATTCAGGTATTACAATATGGTCTCCTTCAAAGTACTCGCCCTGAGATGTGATACACTTCTGCCAACGCCGTTTCCACTGTTGATAACATTGCTGAAAGTCTTCAGTTGTGATGTTGTTCAGTCATCGTGACGTTTCCGCCATGATGGCTTCCACATCCTCCCAAGTGCCGCCCCCGAAGCACCATTTTGCATTTTGGGAACATGAAGAAGTCACACAGGGCTAAATCGGGTGAATAAGGTGGGTGGTCTGTCACGGTGATTGAGCTTCGGTCCAAAAACTCACGCACAATGAGCAATGTGTGAGCGGGAGCATTGTCATGATGAAGGATCCAACTCCGGTCGAACTCGGGCCACATGAGCTCTGAGACGTGTCAGAACTTCAACGTAAAATTTTCCGTTCACTCTCTGGCCGGGAGGGATGAATTCCTTGTGAACAATGCCCCTAGAATCAAAGAAAACAGTCAACATTGTCTTCACATTGGACCTTGATTTTCGCGACTTTTTTGTTCTCGATTCTCCTGCTAGTTTCCATTTCTTGCTTTGAGATTTGAGCTCCACATCGAATTCGTAAAACCAGGACTCGTCTCCAGTGATGACTCGGTTGAGAAAGTCCCCTCATTCCTCTGCTTCCAACCAATCCTCACAGCACTCAACCCTCTTTGCTTTCTGTTCTGGCATCAAGAGCTTCGGTACGATTTTCGCACACAATTTCTTCATTTCAAGTTTTTGTGTCAGAATTTCATGAACGATTGTTTTGGGGATTGACAGCTTGTCAGCAATCATTCTGACTGTCAATCTACGGTCTTTAAGAACACAAGCCCAAATTCGTTCAACATTTGCATTGGAACTCGATGTCGATGGGCGTCCTGGGTGAGGGTCATCGTTCACTTCTTCTCGGCCATCCCGGAACCTTTTTAACCACTTGTTCACAGTTGGTTCCTTCAGAGAATTGTCTCCGTAAACCTGTTTCAAACACTCAAAAATCTCACAGCCATCCTTGCCTAGCTTTGTAAGAAACTTGATGTTGACGCGCTGTTCCTCAATCAGAGAGAGCTCCATGCCAACAGCAGGTGAAAAAGGGTAACTGTCAACAAGCTGCCACACACTCCCACCTTCACGCAGAGTGCTCTGACTCGAATTGAGTGTTGATGGAATTGATTACAGCAGTAGTCCCACCTGGCAGTGACTGCAACTTGTAACATAAAGACATTATTTAACTTTTATACGTATTTTCCGGACCAACCTCGTATATTGTTAACAAGTGCATGTGTTATTCAATATAACATTTTAACTGACTTAACGATTACAAATAGTATTTACAAAAGTGTGCAAGCACATCAAGAAGTATATCAGAAAATACAGCTGCACTCCTCACAGTAAGATTTAATAAATTCAGTGTTTTCCAGACCCAACTTTAAATTATGAGTATTTTTAACAATTAATATTACAAAATGTTGATTTTAGACATAACTAAATTGGCCTCTCTCTTGCTCTCATTTGCATCAGCTCCTTTTAACATTTTAAATTATTTTATGTGTATTATTTTATTTCAGTTTCTATAAAAGATTAAGATTACAGCATACTTTCATATGACAAACAACTATATATGGTACTTGATTTTACAAAAATTGAGTACACAGGCGATGACTCCATGGGGATTGAGAGGGATCAAGCCCCCTCAAAAATTCTGTTTGGGGGACAGAGCCCCCCAGCAATTTAAGAAAATTATTAGTTGTTTTATGCTTTGTAAAATAATAGAATTATGTTGGAAATTTTTATTTTCCTTGATTGACGATAGTTACCTTTTAAAATACATTCAGTAATGAGTTAAAACAAGTAAAATTATGGTACTAAGCAGGTTAGCTAAAAATGATTGGTGTGAATCATGACATTGTTACGGTACTGTGGGCACACTTAGAATTTGTCCCAGTGCGCGAACCTTCGGGTAAAGTCTGGCATCGGTGGGCCGGAGCTGAGGCCATGACGACATCAAAATGACTGGAACAGAAGCACCTGGAACCCTCTGCTTGTCATCTTGTGCTTCGAGACATTATGATGCCAGGGCTATATAAAACACACCCTGCTGTCACAGTCATTCAGTGTGGATAGTTTCGTTCAGTGCATGCTGCAGACATGTTCAGTGTTCCGACTTTAGTGTCTAGTGGACTATTTTATATGACTATATTTTATTCATCTACTTTAGTCTCTTAGTGAATTGTGAATTAAGTTTGCAATGGACAAATTTGTTATCAAAAAGGTGTGCTTGGAAGTTGATGATACTGCAAGTCAACCTCCAACAATTATTGTGTCATCAATTGCTTCATTGTCTTCAGGCGAGAACCATTCACAGCTGAAACCTGGACAATCTTATAAGGGAAGATCATTTCAGAAATCTTGGTTGATTAAATATACATGGCTAGAATATGAAGCATCTACCAAGAAAGTTTTTCGCAAAACCTGCAAAGAGGCAGATGCTAAAAATCTATTACAATTTTCTTCACAAAAAAAAAAGATGCATTTACTTCTGTAGGGTTTTCTAACTGGAAAAAGTCTGTGGAAAAATTTTGTCTTCATGAAAATACATTTACGCATAAAGAAGTTGTTTTGAAACTAAATTCTATCACTAACCAAAGTGTGGCCTCCCAATTGAATGAACAGTTAGATAGTGATATGAAGAAAGGCCGTTTAGCTCTTGAGACAATTTTTAGTACCGTGCAATTTCTGTGCCGACAAGGACTAGCAATTAGAGAGCACGAAGATGTAAACTCAGATTTTTTTTCAATTCTTGGAACTCCGAAAGAATGACATACCTCAGTTTAAAGATTGGTTAGGATGTTCGGGGTATAAGTGGACATCCCACGATATTCAAAATGAGATCATTGATCTACTAGGAAAGTCTGTGCTGAGAAAGGTATTGGCTTCAATCAAGAAGACTGAACATTTTTCTATTATGGTTGATGAAACAAGTGATTCTTTGATTCTCGAACAAGTGTCATTTTGTATTTGTACTGTCGATGATTCTTTAATCATCAATGAAGACTTTATTGGCTTATACAAGACCTCCAACACTGAATCACAAACTCTGTTTAGTATTTAAAAGACGTTTTTGCTCATCTTGATTTGTCAGTGGAGGACAGTGCTATGATGGTGCCTCGAATATGAGAGGTAAGTTTAAAGGACTAAAAAAAGCTAGTTTTGGATATACAACCAAAAGCACGTTATGTGCACCGCACTGCTCACAGTTCATAGTTGGCAGTTGTAAACAGTCTCCGCCATCTTACATCTATGAGGGATATTATGGCTTTAGCCAAGGACGTAATCAACACCGTAAGGGAATCCAACAAAAGGATGGGACTTTTCAGAAGCCTATGCTGTGAGAGCACCAGCGACCAAGCTGGTCTACGACGCTTTTGCCCGACTCGATGGACTATGCAAGCTTCTAGTATCTTGAGAATACTGAAAACCTTTGAAGAACTTCTAGAGTTTTTTGAAGCATTTTCTGCAGAGGACAAAACAGAGGCAGACTACAAATGTGCAGGCTACCTTGAGTCAATGTTACAATTCAAGACTTATTTCTTTTTATGTCTTTATTGCCAATCAATGAAGCCAGTAAAAGATGTCAATGAAAAAATTCAATACCCTCATCTAAGTGTTGCTAATCTGGAAAAAATATATGGGGGCTTGATTTGTATATTGAATGGAAGGCATGATGGTTTTGAACACTTTTGGGAATTGTGTTTAAAAGAAAAACCTTCACAGGTTGATGATCCTTCACTTCCTCAGAATCGAAGTATACCAAAGAAGTATGAGAACAATGAAGTCAGCTCACTGCACACTTTCAAAACCCCAAAGGAATTATACTAAGCTATTAACATTGAACTTTGTGAAGCAGTGCAATCATGGAGTACTGAGCGGTTTGCTTCAACTGGACTCACACAGGTCAATACAGTTGAATAAGAGTGATTGCTTTTAGTAAACAGAAGTGAAACAAATTTGGAAAAATCAACTGAGTTTTTCAAAAATGACCTAGACATTGAGAGACTGTGCTTACACTTGAATATATTAGCCGATATCACTAATAAAAAACAACTGGTCTTAAAAAACATGCGTGCTGTAGGAAAGTGCATTACACAAGACCTTGCAGTTGGAGAAATGTTATGTGAAGTAGTGAAGTGCATTAAGCTTCTCCAAGTAGTTCCAATCATGACAGCAGCAGCAGAATGGTCATTTAGCACCCTTAGATGTCTGAAGTGATATCTTCGATCAACAATGCGACAGAAGCAATTGAAGAGCCTGGTTGTTCTGCATGCCCACCGAGATGTTTTGGATGAATTGGATATCCGACTAGTCATCAACAACTTCATATTCAGTAATCCAGTCAGACGGTTGACATTTGCAGCTTTCTAAAGACACTCTAGCCCTAATAATGGCATTTACAGCAATATTAAAAATCTTTATAAAATAGAGAATTAAATACATACATAATGTTAAATTTTCAGTACTGAAATATTAGTACTAGTTTACTACTGTATTACTATAGTACTGTATTAGTTATTTTCAAATACTTAAATATTTTTAGGGTGTAAGACCCAATTAAAACCCAATATTGACATACTTTTTGACTGAAAGTATTAGGCATACTGTATTAACTTTATTAACTGTATTAAAGCATTAACTTTGAGATACTGTTTTTATTTAACGAACCTTGAGCCTTATTCAAAGTAAGCTTAAATTAGCTATTTCACTTATTAATCAAAGTGCTATTACTGTGTGACAGTGATATTTTATGTTTTATTCTTTTAATGATAGTTTAGGACTTATTTAAATATAATTTCAGTCTTTTCAGAGCTATATATTCACTGCTCTGTAATAGTCTATAAGCATGGTTATTACTGTAAATGAAATTAGCTTTTTACAAAAATACCATGCATGTTTATGTTTTGTCTCTTTTTTCAAAGCCAAAATTGTGTCAAGCTTGTCGAGTTTTGCGGAGTCTCAAGTTATCGAGAGTCCAGTTTCTGGGGTTCTAATGTTCATCATATGACTCTAAAATCCTTAAAAAACTTTAAAACTCACTATTTTTCATCTAAAATTTAGAAAATTTCCTGGGGCAAGACCTCCAGTATGCCCCCCCCCTCCCCAACATTTTTTATAAGTCAGTGCCCTGATTCAGTAAGGATACTATTTACAAAATTTCCATATAATGTCCTGAATAATACAAGAAGTGTTTTTTAAGTAAATACCGTTTTGAAATTTAAAAAAGACATGCTAAGGTATCTCAATAATTTTATTTTTACATTAAGGCCTGTACCTTAATCTACTTTTCTACATAATTTCCATCAATATTGAGGCACTTGTCATAACATTGTACCAGTTTTTGAATACCCCTCTCATAGAAGTCTGCCGCCTGACTTGTTAACCACCGCATCACCACTGTTTTGACTTCGTCATTGTCTTGATGATGCTGACCGCCCAGGTGTTTCTTCAAGTGCAGGAACAGATGGTAGTCACTGGGTGCAAGATCGGGGCTGTAAGGAGGATTATCTAGAGTTTCCCATCGAAAAGATGTGACAAGATCTTTGGTACTAAAATGTAAACTTTCACGGCCGGAAATATCATGTCCATTATAATTATCCGGGCTGTTATGCCGTGGTCGGTTGATGAATTCTGATGTGATTCCCAACGTTTCGTCTCTGACTGCGGGAGACATCTTCAAGGGGGTCAGTAGCTTGATGGAAGGTCCAACACACACACTGGCTCTCTACTGACTGCCGCTAAATTTAGCAGCAGTCAGTAGCGAGCCAGTGTGTGTGTTGGACCTTCCATCAAGCTACTGACCCCCTTGAAGATGTCTCCCGCAGTCAGAGACGAAACGTTGGGAATCACCTCAGAATTCATCAACCGACCACGGCATAACAGCCCGGATAATTATAATGGACAAGATCTTTGGTCTGATTCGCCACATGCAGACGGACATTGTCTTGCAGCAAAACGATGCCCTTGCTCAACTTCCATGGACTGTTGCTTTGATTCTGGTGTGACGTAGGCTACCCATGTTTCATTGCCCATAACAATTTGGTTTAAGACATCATCACCGTCGTTGTGGTACCGCTCAAGGAAAGTCAATGCACTGGCTAAACATTTGGTTTTGTGCACATCCGTCAACATTTTCGGTACCCAACGTGCACACAATTTTTGGTAATTCAAGTGCTTGGTCACAATGCCATACAAAACACTACAAAAAACATTAGGAAAGTTATCCCGCAAGGAGGAAATCATAAAGCATCTGTTTTCACTCACTTCATTAACAACTGAAGGACGCCCACTCAGTTGTTCATCGTGCACATATGTGCGGCCATCTTTAAATGCTCTCACCCACTTTCTTACCATTCCATCACTTATAATGTTTTCTCTGTAAACTGTACAGATCTCACGATGACTATCAATCGCTTTTAGGCCTTTAGCACTAATAAATCTTATAACAGCCCGTACTTCACAGTCAGCTGGACTCATGATTATCAGAGGCACCTTAAACACTCAGTACCCAACATAAACAAGGAAGAATCAGACTGTAATGGCGTCAGTGCATAGATTAAGGTACAGGCTTTCATGTAAAAATAAAATTATTGAGATGTCTTAGCACGTATTTTTTTAATTTCAAAATGGAACTTACTTAAAAAACACACCTCATAATTAGTTTAAATAGAAAATGAAATTTGTTCACATACATTTATGTGTGCAATGGAATTTGAAGTGTAAGGGTTTCTTAGTAGACTGATTTTAGTGTTTTGCAATGCACATATGTTGATCAGTTGCATTCCACTGGGCACTAACTTTGGTGCTAGTGTGAGAAGGATAAATGTATCAATTTGAGGTATGGAACCCTGGTCCACAAACAGCTGAATTGAAAGTTAGAAGCAAAAAGTGTTCTGATACTTGTGACAGTACAATACATGTACTGGTACTGCTGTTACTAAGACTGTAGGGTGGGCAACTTTCAGATGTGGTAGTAGCATGGGCCAAAACAAGAGAAAAAGTCCAATAAATATGCACTCTAAAATGCATACCCTAAGAGCTATGTGCACTTCTTCAATAGAGGAAGTATGTTCCATAGTAGGAAAAACAAACAAATACTCATGATTTCTCAGGTACTCATTTTAGAGCCCTTGTTTATATATTATTAAAAGAATAAAACATAAAATATCACTGTCACACAGTAATAGCACTTTGATTAATAAGTGAAATAGCTAATTTAAGCTTACTTTGAATAAGGCTCAAGGTTCGTTAAATAAAAACAGTATCTGAAAGTTAATGCTTTAATACAGTTAATAAAGTTAATACAGTATGCCTAATACTTTCAGTCAAAAAGTATGTCGAGTTTTGCGGAGTCTCAAGTTATCGAGAGTCCAGTTTCTGGGGTTCTAATGTTCATCATATGACTCTAAAATCCTTAAAAAACTTTAAAACTCACTATTTTTCATCTAAAATTTAGAAAATTTCCTGGGGCAAGACCTCCAGTATGCCCCCCCCCCCCCTCCCCAACATTTTTTATAAGTCAGTGCCCTGATTCAGTAAGGATACTATTTACAAAATTTCCATATAATGTCCTGAATAATACAAGAAGTGTTTTTTAAGTAAATACCGTTTTGAAATTTAAAAAAGACATGCAATGCACATATGTTGATCAGTTGCATTCCACTGGGCACTAACTTTGGTGCTAGTGTGAGAAGGATAAATGTATCAATTTGAGGTATGGAACCCTGGTCCACAAACAGCTGAATTGAAAGTTAGAAGCAAATGTCATAATGGAGGTACTGTTGCTTGTTGGTGGGTTTGATGTGGACGGACGTGTGAAGTTGGCCATTGGACAGGTGGAGGTCAACGTCAAGGAAAGTGGCATGGGATTTGGAGTAGGACCAGGTGAAACTGATGGAACCAAAGGAGTTGAGGTTGGAGAGGAAATTCTGGAGTTCTTCTTCACTGTGAGTCCAGATCATGGGGCAGGTCGATAGACACACACACAAACACAAACACACACACAAAATTCAAGCTTTCGCAACAAACTGTTGCCTCATCAGGAAAGAGGGAAGGAGAGGGGAAGACGAAAGGAAGTGGGTTTTAAGGGAGAGGGTAAGGAGTCATTCCAATCCCGGGAGCAGAAAGACTTACCTTAGGGGGAAAAAAGGACAGGTATACACTCGCACACACGCACATATCCATCCACACATACAGACACAAGCAGACATATTTAAAGACAAAGAGTTTGGGCAGAGATGTCAGTCGAGGCAGAAGTAAAGTGGCAAAGATGTTGTTGAAAGACAGGTGAGGTATGAGTGGCGGCAACTTGAAATTAGCGGAGATTGAGGCCTGGCGGATGACGAGAAGAGAGGATATACTGAAGGGCAAGTTCCCATCTCCGGAGTTCGGATAGGTTGGTGTTGGTGGGAAGTATCCAGATAACCCGGACGGTGTAACCCTGTGCCAAGATGTGCTGGCTGTGCACCAAGGCATGTTTAGCCACAGGGTGATCCTCATTACCAACAAACACTGTCTGCCTGTGTCCATTCATGCGAATGGACAGTTTGTTGCTGGTCATTCCCACATAGAATGCATCACAGTGTAGGCAGGTCAGTTGGTAAATCCCGTGGGTGCTTTCACACGTGGCTCTGCCTCTGATCGTGTACACCTTCCGGGTTACGGGACTGGAGTAGGTGGTGGTGGGAGGGTGCATGGGACAGGTTTTGCATCGGGGGCGGTTACAAGGATAGGAGCCAGAGGGTAGGGAAGGTGGTTTGGGGATTTCATAGGGATGAACTAACAGGTTACGAAGGTTAGGTGGACGGCGGAAAGACACTCTTGGCGGAGTGGGGAGGATTTCATGAAGGATGGATCTCATTTCAGGGCAGGATTTGAGGAAGTCGTATCCCTGCTGGAGAGCCACATTCAGAGTCTGGTCCAGTCCCGGAAAGTATCCTGTCACAAGTGGGGCACTTTTGTGGTTCTTCTGTGGGGGATTCTGGGTTAGAGGGGACGAGGAAGTGGCTCTGGTTATTTGCTTCTGTACCAGGTCGGGAGGGTAGTTGCGGGATGCGAAAGCTGTTTTCAGGTTGTTGGTGTAATGATTCAGGGATTCCGGACTGGAGCAGATTCGTTTGCCACGAAGACCTAGGCTGTAGGGAAGGGACCGTTTGATGTGGAATGGGTGGCAGCTGTCATAATGGAGGTACTGTTGCTTGTTGGTGGGTTTGATGTGGACGGACGTGTGAAGTTGGCCATTGGACAGGTGGAGGTCAACGTCAAGGAAAGTGGCATGGGATTTGGAGTAGGACCAGGTGAAACTGATGGAACCAAAGGAGTTGAGGTTGGAGAGGAAATTCTGGAGTTCTTCTTCACTGTGAGTCCAGATCATGAAGATGTCATGACATATTAATTGTCAGTATAAAATCTCAAAGGACTAACAGTAGATAGAATTTAAAAACCTAAGTACAATAACACTTAGTCAACTGATTTATTAAGCCAGCATTAAGCAAATATTGATTACAAAACAGGTTAAAAACAAGTGCTCACAATGTGTTCAAGGAATCACAAACATACTCATATGCTTTATCATTAAAGAAACTGACTCATTGTTTTTTTTATCCCACTTTTAGAAAACACAATGAGAAGGTTTATGTCCTAAATGTTCCACAATGCTCAGTATCAACTATGCCACAGTTTGAAAGACATTTTCATTTCACTCTTGGGGTATTGCAGTTTGTAGCATTTCCCATATGTGATAAAGGAAGAAGCATTGTAAAATGGTTTAAACATATTTTATGTGAAACAGATGCATCACATCACAAAGAATAATGATGTCCATGCCCATGTCAACTCTCAAAAAAATGAAGGCGCAATGAAGGTTACAGTTTAACACCTCAGCCATGATTATGTCATCTGAGATTAGAGAGCTTGGATTGGGGAAGAAACCATTTTCACATTTGTCTTTCTAAATAGCCTGTCCCCTCCATATAATTAACATTCAGATCTTAAATTCATGAAGTTCAAGTTCTTGAACATTTCTGTTAGTACAACATGATGTATAAATGTATGATAGCTTTTGATGGGAAATGGCACCATAGATTCACTTTAAAATGGTTGTTACATAAAATTTCAAACAATGTAAATACTCATCCTGATTTTCTTGCAGAACTGGTGGCTCAACTCATCATCCAATAATCTTCTATGGGATGAATCATGAGGTAAGGGTTTGATGAGTTTCCATGAAGAACATAGTTGTTAAGAAAGAAATTGTTGCAGTGAGTCTCATTAACACCATAATGGAGTTTTGAGCACATTTCTCATGTTTGCAGAAAATAATAATGAACTAAGGATGAGTCTACATTTTGCAAGTACATAAATCAAATAAAGCAAAACAATAACATATGTAATTGAAAAAAGGCAGACACAATCTTCAGCCAATATTACTCATTATTATTATATAACAGTCTGAGTGAAATTTGTCACTTTTGAACTAAACACTGGCTTTCAGTTTGAAATATTTGTATTTTTTCTCAGATTCATAAGTTTACAAAAATTAACATTTTTATTTCACTTATATTCAACAAAATTCAGTTTTCGAGACAATACCATGCATAATGATGTACAGAATATACGTATATAATAACATTAACCACCCCATTTTTTCAGTTTCAGTTCTGACACAAATTCTCTGAATTTTAATCAAGTTCTGGTTTGTACTGAAAATTTCTTATAACATCCTGTGACCATAACAAAACCAAGCTATCATACAACTTATGCAAATTGGTGATTTTTGACCACATAATTCTTTACATATTTTTCTCTCTACCTCAGAAGTAGCCTAATGATTTATTTAAATAACTATCACAGTGAAATTTTACACACATTACTGATCTTTGTGTTTTAACAGAGCATACTTGTGTGAAATTTAAAGATGACTCTTTTTAGCTTATACAATAAAAATAATGTATATCAAAAATATCTGACATTACAAAAAAATATTATTGTGTTCCTTCATTGTTCATGCAGATAGTGTACACTTAAATTCACCTAAGACAATACAAATAACATACAGAAAATTACAAAAATTGAGATGAGTTCCTTTCTCCAAAACTTCTCATTACTATTTGACCACAATGCCACAATGAATGAGGAATTAATTGTTTCACAAATATCTGCACAAACCAAAATAATTTTCTTTAATTTCTCGTCCTCTTAAGTCCATTTTTACTGATGCCAATGATGTCCTCTTACTTATCCCCTTTTAGATCCTGCTTTGTATTCAACACTAGTACCAATGTTCAAACTGTTCTTGCCATGTTCCATCCTCTTCTTTCACTTTTTCAGTGATACCAGTAAAGAGCATCTGAAAATATGTTCATGTCAGAATTAGTGCAGTAGACTGTTAGGACTTAATAAATGGGGACACTGTTCATGACAGTAAAGGAGTTTAATTAGGTGTGAATTGCAGTGGTCACAATAACTAGGTACATAAAGATGGTAAAATTCTCAAGTTTCTTTATATATCATAAGTGTAAATTTGACACACTGCATAGGAGCATATATGCATTTCAAAAAGATAAAAGAGTTTCTATTAACTATAAGACATATATCATTTCTAATGGTTTCAATCTGTATCATCTTAATTGACCTAACCAATAATCATCATTTTCTCATTTTGAAACGGATAATATTGAAGTTACTGAGATATGTTGTAAACAAAGTGCAATATTTCCAGAACATCTCTTTGCTCCAGCACCAACTACAGATGTTCCAGATTGTAATCCTCCAAAAACATCTGAAGTGTCTGCTGAGTAAAGCACCTCTCTTTGTGAAACTAAAGACAAAGAACCAAATAAAGTTGTTGAATCTCTGAAAGTGAATGTGACTCCCACTCAAGTGGCAGTGGCAGGCATCAGCCCCATTCCTTCCATCTAATTTAGATATGGATTCCAAAGAAAACAGCAAAAAGCAAGACACCTACTGTGATTGTAAACAGTCCCTATGTAAAACAACATCAACAGAGGCGCGAAAAGAAATGAAATAAAGGAGAACACACCACAAAGCAAAAAGCAGAGAGGGAAGTTAATTCTGGAAAAGAAATAACGTATAAAAAAAGTTCTTTCTGGTGGTAACAGTGATGCTTCTTAAGACTGTCACTGTTTTTACTGCTCTAAAATATACTCACATTCAAAACCTGGATAACACTGTTTAAGGTGTTAGCAGTGTAATTTGTGGGCAGACACTGGATGTGCTGGAGTAAGCCACAGAACAATAAACTTTATTTGTGATGTCTGCAAATATATAGGATTGGTGACAATCATTTTTTTCAAAAACTGAACTAATTTTGTTGTTTTATGGGTGAACATTTGTAATTCTACTTTCAGTCTTCACTTTTTGTATGACTGAACTAAGAAACCTTCATTGATACTGTTGAAGGATTCTTTCAGGAATAGTCTTTTACTTGTTATTAAGTACAAATCTATTAAGGATATCGAACAGGTAACTTTAACATGAACTTCTTACTTTTCCTTACTCCTATGTCATTTTATCCTGACATCAGTCTAAAATGGCATATTAAGCTCCTTTTACAAGAATGTCAAAAATGTATGATTTATATTAATTTAAAAATATGGCAGCAGGATAGCAAAACCCACAAGTGAATGAGACATGGTCCTGATACAAATTTTATTTAACATCATGGTTTCCGAAGCAATAGGGACCTAAAAACAAAATGATATGACATTTTAGCTGGGCATTCCTTACATAACCTTTTTTTTCTCATCTCATTAGCATCAGGTGCATCATCAAATTCACCAACCTTCCACTTCCTCACTTCTGACAACTGAGTTCAAGCATAACTTTGACATAGCTTTTCCAGAAAGGAAAGCTATTTCCAAGAGCACAGATAGATTCAGAAACTGGATTACATCAGGTATCAGAGTATCTTGTAAAAGGAAGCGGGAACTTTTTCTGCAGTCAAAAACTAACAGCAGTCCAGAATTTATTAATTATTTCAAAAAATACAAGCTAGTTTTGAAACACATCATAAAGGAGGCAAAAATTAAGGAAAATGACAAATATATTATGAAGTCATCCAATAAAACTAAGTCCATGTGGAAAGCTGTGCAGGATCTTACTGGGAAGAAGACAACTCACAAAAATATTGTGATATCACATGATGGCAAGAATGTCACTGACCCTAGGGAAGTTGCAAATAGTTTCAATTCTTACTATGTAACTGTTGCTGGGAAATTAGTGAAGGAAGAATTTGGAAATCCACCTAATACAACATGGAAAGAAATTTCATCTATTGAAATAAATAATATATCCATGTTCCTCAGTCCAGTAAGCCCAACAGAGCTCCATTAATTCACTGAAGAGTAAGTACTCAACTGGTATTGATGATATTCCAGATTATATTATAAAAATAACAGCAAGACAAATACTTTCACCTTTATTGGACATATGCAATTCATCCTTATCATGTGGTGTCTTCCCTCAGCAACTGAAAATGGCAAAAGTAATACCCCTATATAAAAAAGGTGATCATCAATGTGTGGGTAACTATAGGCCTGTGTCTCTATTGTCAGGGTTTTCGAAAATTATTGAAAAAGTGTTCCTTTCAAAACTAATTACATTCTTCGACAAGAATAATATTATTTCTGGATGTCAACATGGCTTCAGACCACAGAGATCAATTGAAACTGCCACTTTCAATCTGATAAACCATGTCGTAAATGCAGTGGACAACCACAGAAATATCTCGGGTTTATTCTTGGACCTAACAAAAGCTTTTGATGTGATTGATCATTCTATACTCCTGAGGAAGCTCGAATGGTATGGTGTAAGAGGTGTGCCAAATCAGTGGATCAAATCATATTTGGAATATTGTTCTCAGGTAACTGAAATTAAGTACACCGAAGGAAATGAACTCCAGGTACACGTTTCAGAACCATGTGGACTAACTCTTGGTGTTCCACAGGGCTCTCACAGAGAACTAGACATCACACGATGTAAACTACATTGCCCACAGGATGACTGGAATAAAGGACAGTCACAACATATGGAAACTGGAAAAGTTTTGCGGCGTTGTGGAGCGTTTCCAAATAGCTATCCAAAGGTGATTGACAGCCTCTACATTTAAACTCATCTTTCACCATGATGGGACAGCTGGTGGCTCGGTGTTCCATTTCGATTGATTCCTCGTATGGCAGTCATGCACACGATCATTATTTCAGTGCTAGCTGTCCCCAGAAGGTATTGTCTATCCACCAAGACTCTTTATCCATCTCAAATGAATGATGTCTGTCAGTCATTGCATGGTAATCAACAAGGTGCCAAAGGATGGATGGGATGGAAAAGACACCATCAATGTACTGTAATAATAAGCATCACAGTTCATAATGTGATCAATGTTGGCAATTTTACCATAATTTCAACAGCGGCCAATGATGCAACAGCATGCTTTCCAATTTCTGTATCATTGCTAAACTGCCCCTCCACTTCTTTGCACGAACCATATATTTGATTGCAAATGTAGATAGATGACTGCGCAGTATGTCCAGGCATTGTTAATTTTTGAACATATATATATTTAAAAGTATACCAGACGGCGATCTACATGTTTCTAGCACTTCGATCATAGTGAGTAATTTACAACGTTTTCCTATGCAGGTGGAGGTCACAGAGCATTCTCACAGTCTTAGGATAAAGTTAGAGATTGAAAGACCTCCTCAAATTGTGTTTGAGCAGTCCTCCCTGCAACACTGTCACTGATTTAATATGCTGCTGGTCAGTAGTAGACCACGTCTCATGAAGGAATAGAGCGAGCTGAATCCGTAACTGATGTTCTGCACCAATCTTACTCATGGTACCCATCCAAATGCAAAAAATCTTCTAAGGTGTGTGCATGTCGTGGAGATTAGTACCCATTGTCAGTGTATAGTAGTAGATATGAAAGTGTTGTGATGATATAACAGATGGTTAAGAAGAAGAAACGTATGGTTTTCATCCATGATGGAGCTCCAGGTGGATGGAGTTTGAAGCATTTTATGTCACCCAATTGTGCTATCAATTATAAAGCACTGTTCTAGTGTCTGGGGTCAGTACCAAGAAGGTATTGGTAAAAGAGAGAACACAAACACATGCATTCCTAAGGCTACACAGTCTGCATTTAAAATACGCTACAATGTTAAAGTGGTGTGGTTTCCGATATATTAGTCATGTGAAATGCGGCGCTGTTATTATTCCAATGTAAGAAATATATTTCCAGCACATGACATACATCCTGTTGCAGGTCTCTCTACGATAAACTATGATGACAAACTGTAAAATAAAAAAAAATACTTCTCTAAAACATCAATTGTTCGTAATACGTGCACAAGAGTATTGGGGCAATGAGAGTACCACGCCAAAGTACCTTTATCCAAGATGGCGGCAATGACGTCATCCAAGATAGCAACAATGACTTCATCCAAGATGGCGGCTTTAGGTGGGAAGTTTGAATTTTGGCGGGAAGATAGGTCAATTGGGCTACGTCCACTAACCTAACGCCCCTCCTCTCCCCTCCCCTCCCCCCAGAAAATGGTGGGAAGTTCAAATTCCATCAGGGTAATGCATCACACCATGGTTATCTCTACCAACCTAAGAAAACGGCGGGAAAATAGGTCAATTGGCCTACCTCCATTAACCACCCAACCGCCACCTCCTACTAGGAATTCATGGGAAAAGGACTCGACTTGTGCTGTACATAAGTCTTTATTTTCACTCTTTATTTAAACAATTTGATGCACTACTACCATCCAGTGTCTTCACCACAATGTCCGGACTCCAACTGACGTAGTTCACAGTATTGCCACCAGAGAGCACTCTTATCTGTGACATAACCCAAGATGACTCTCTGGAGGGGAAAATGACTCGGCCTGCGCTGGACTGCTGGAGGGAGTAAGGAAGGAATGTACTTTATTTATTTTGGAACAATTTATTTAGGAACAGATTTTGAGAGATAGTATATTTATTACACTCACACAAAACACTCGCCCTGATGTGCTTGGGGTCACAATACACTGTCTGCAGACTGGCAAACTACTCGTAAATAATGCAACAGACACACTTGCTAATTGTAAACTGTCGAAATAATGCATTCCACAGCCTTCACACATGCAAACTACTACACCGAACTAATTTCAGTACACAGCACACAGACCTGCACACTGCTCCTAAATAATGCAGCACACTGATATGTAGACATGCTCAGTACTCGTAAATGTCCAAATAACGCATAGCACAGCTTACAGACCCACTAGCAAAATTATACAACAGTCATGCAATCAACGTGCGCCAACACCACCCGCCGCCCCCTGTCCATCGGACGACACAGGAGGCTACAGGCAGCCCCCACGAAGTGACGTGGCCGTCAGCTGTCAAACCACACACAGGTCCCGCAAGCATAAGGTGGCAACATGCCTTTCATACTCGACACCTGAGAAATTCCTCTCGAAATACGTGTTCACCTAGGCACCATTGCTGACACGACCAGATGAGAGCAAAGACCTATTTGCAGACCGTGTCGACACGGGATGCAAGCTAGTGCGAGCCATCACTCTCACTCCAATGCTGATGGCATGTGAAAGTTTACCATTGCTGGCAGTGCGGGTCCAGTGGGAGCACCGTTCAACAATGTTTTCTGCAGATGAGACTTCCAGAAATTATTTTGCACACAACGCTAAATTGCACTGACAGTTAAACCCACAAAAGTTGCCTACAGATCATCAAATACATACAAGACTCACAAGAATATTGGAATCCAGGAACATATTTACCAGTATGACTACAATTAAATATTACGATTGCTGCTATGGTCTGACACCGATCGATGTACAGATAATGTCTACTCTTGACGGCTGCGGTTCTCTCTATACCCTCACGGTTATTGATGTGCTGAATCTATACTTCCCTCATGATAGGACACACACTCATCTTCTCTGGTCATGCCATAACATAAGCCACCGTAACTTTACAATGCAATATATTCACACTTTACACATACAAACAGTGAGTTATCTTTTATATCTGTACGGCACCCAAAAAAATTATCATATGCCTACACTCACCCCGGCTATATGTCTCGATTCTCCTCAGTTCTAGGAACTAATCAGACAAAGTCTTACAATCAGCGCTTCTGGACTGTGCTGTATCCTGCCAAGATTCTCTCAAACGAGTGTTCTGAAGGACAGACGTCAAGCACTATGTGTGATAATGAATACCACACCCATGGACGTAATGCTCGGAAAGACATCACCGACGTTGGTTGGCTTACAGTACTCATCATCACTATCAATAGAGCAACAAGGAAAATGCGAATTCGTTCTTCCTCGCAGTCCTAACATGGCACCCTGTCCATCATGTGTTACCCTTCCTACTTTCAACACACAAAAATATTCTCACTGCTAAGTAGAGACTCCTATATCCCAGCACAAAGGATGTCCTGTGAGTGAGTGGGGGATTATGATTGGCTCTTACCGAATTTACACACTGGATTATTGATGCTGTCAGTGTGGAAGCACTGCCCACGTTTTCTGTTTCATTCTGCAGATGAGACTTTCAACAGCAAAAAACTATTTGACACTGATCACCATATTGCACTGACAACTAAACCTCTCAATGTGTCCTACATATCGTCAAATACAGAAAGACTCTTACTCAATTATACTGCTCTCCCACTGAGGACAGGAGCTTGAATATTAGAGCATGAAACCGATCTCCAACCCAGCAATATATCAGCGCGTAGCGTGTCGACATAGTAAACATACAATTTGTATCCTACGCCACACAATAATCGCCCCTTTTACATGTACCGTGAAGACAAACAGCACTGTAGATACACTCTCAGCACTAGATATTTCCCTGCAAGGTCAGCGATCATCCACTCCCAACGGGTGACCAGAGCATCCTCAGTGGGCTGAAGTCACTCTCAGAACTGTTCTAAAAATTCGGGCTCATTCCCCCTTGACACAAATGCGTTACTGTTTCTGGTTCGGACCTGCATCCCTGCTTGCTTTTTTCTAAACCCATCACCAGACTCTGGGATTACAAGAAAAAATATATTTTCACATAGTTTGCACACAGCAGTACCCGACCGATCACTCACGCAACATAATTCCGAAGATGCAGACTGGAAATTATTTCTCAACAAGCCCAAAACTTTAACTAGGTGGAGCATGCTCTACACCACTGAGTAACTAGAAACTTATCCTGTCTGCATAGACCTTTACTTGAGAACTCGAAACAAATAGACGAAATAGATATTGCCACTCGCAAACACCAATGTTGGCGATGTTACAGATTCCAAATCATCCCCATAATTTACAAAGCCAAGTAAGGTGTTTCTCATATCTAGAGAACTGGAAAATGTGTCCTCCACCTGCTAGATGCACACACAACAATCGGTATTCTCTCAACTAAATAAAGATGGGAAATGTGTAGAAAGAGTCAACTGAGCAATTTACATGGGAGGGAATAATAGCCCAGAGAAAACACATGTCCATATTGAATCTTGTCAAATTTCCATTTGACCACATAAGCTATCCAACACATACTAAGTATTAGTTCGCTATTCGGCTGTCTCCATTCAGACGGCCTCTGCCATTAGCTGGAAACATGAATCAGGCCCACCACACGCCATGCATAGACAGAATCATCCTACAAAATTGGTCACATGTATACATTTCATTGCTATACTTACAATTAAATGTTACGATTGTGGTCTCAGGTGAACAACATTCGACAATGAGCAAAGTATCGGAAATACATCCTGCTGATGGCTGTGGCTCTGGAAATAGAAATATCTTTACCGTCGTTATCACTTTAGACACTCTTCCCCCTGCTATCACAGTATTCCACAGTCATCTCCTTTGCACATGTCGGAACACAAACACATTCTTTATAAGCCCGATGCTCAAGGTGAACCTATCATATATCCCCTACTACTACTATGTATAAAACTTAGCCAGTAAATAATTGCCTACAATACAAAATAATACTGAGACCAAATCAGCAATGGGTGGACATGCCTCATAAGTTTTTCTTGTGAGTGGTACCACTCTGTCTTAGAAAGACAGGCGTAATCGACCAGATGTTAAAGAACCCAATTGCAACAACTACTGTATGTTACTGTCACAAGCGGTCTTGGTTCTTACAGGTGCACACTAGTATCCATGTTAAAAGCTACACTGGCTTTATAAATCTAGATACGACATTACCTCTGAATGAGGTGGTTTTTCCGGGCAAATACCAAGACAGTGATCGCTGGAGTGTGCATTATCACACCAGCAGTCCAGTTACACGTAGCCCATGATGCAACCTCGTGATAAAACTGCTGAATTTTGAAAGTGATTCAGCTAAGGAACGTGGTATGTAACCGGTATTTGAAATTCCCTCACGCCGCTAGATATTTCTCCAGATGTGTAATGTATTCTGTCTCGATACCATGTCAGAGGTTCCGCGATATATCCACTGAGTTATAGGCAATGACTCATTGAGAAGTTCACAAACAGTAGTAGATGGAGTGCTGACTGAGGTCGTAAGAAATGTACACTAGCTTTTCAGATGTCTAGTGTTACGCTATCTGCTACAAATGATGTCTGTGGTTTGGAATCAAGTGTTCCCATTCAACCACATACCTGTGCTGGATCACAGCCACAAGTGAATCATATTTCTGGCATTCTCATATCCTGAAACGAGTCACCTTTCTCGAACCTATCTGCTAGAGTAAAAACCCAGTGTGGTTTTAGTCAGTCCCTATGCAGTTTTCAACAGCACCCATTTCTGCAGCTTTGCGCATGTGATCATTCCAATTTAAGTTGGAACTGAGCAGAAGTTCAAATCAAAAGGCTCTGAGCACTATGGGACATAACATCTGAGGTCATCAGTCCCCTAGAACTTAGAACTACTTCAACCTAACTAACTTAAGGACATCACACACATCCTTGCATGAGGCAGGATTCGAACCTGTGACCGTAGCGGTCACACAGTTCCAGATTGTAGCGCCCAGAACCGCTCAGCCACTGCAGCCAGCTTGAGCAGAAGTCGAACAAAGCCATATCCACCACCTTCTGCAACCCATGTAGAAACAGGACGACCTGAGTTAGTGCAACAGGACCATGTTTTGACCATTTGGTGGAAATGGTCGCATTGTGGTGCGTCTCCAAACCAGATACAGGCATTGCAGTCAGAAACAGATCTGCATCCATTCACATCTAGCAGCCCAACATGTTATCATCGTTATTCTGTACCATCCAACAGAGAAAAATTACAAACTATAAAAGCTCAACTAACTTCTTCCAACATAGAACTCACCTAGGCATCGATGCTGGCATGCTGACGCATAGCTACAGTGGGGGTCCAGCGAGGATAGAGAGATGTCGCAATGCTTCCCAGAATAGCATTCCTCGTGGCATTCATAACAGAACAGCCCAACCATCACTAAATTTACCCGTCAAACTGCTGCTGCTGTCGGTGTGGGATGATCCTATTAAATATACAGCTTTGGATACACTGCAGAGTCCAGTTTAAGGTTTCACCACATGTACTGTAGGAGGATGATCGTATCCCGTGGACTATACTGTAAATCACAAAAGACGCTCCCAGTGTCCCTGTCTCGTTGTCTGAAGCATTATTTGTTTCTGCTGTAGCACCCTTTGTACATCGCCATACATTTTGTTTTTCTGCCATGGCTTTGAGGTTTGTGTCAGGTTCTAAACTGACATTAAGATGTTCTGATCCACGGCCTCTCGCAGAAAACTGGACCTCATACCGTGTAAATCATGTTATTACTGAGGATGCCATAACACGCCACAGACAATGGATGATTTTAAATAAAAGAGAGTTACAACATAAGCAAATTGGGGGAGTTTTGGCAATGTTGTGGATGGTTTCCAGACTACACTCCGAAAGTGATTCACGAGCTCTACATTTAAACTCATCTGTCATTGTCACAGAATATCTGCTGACTCTATGTTCCATTTCCACTGATTCATCATACTGGAGTCATGTACGCGAACACTGTTTCGGTGCTATCCAACCCAGAACGTGCTGTCCATCCACCAAAACTCTTTCTCCAACTCAAACAAGCGATATCAGTCAATCATTATGTTGTAACCAACAGCATGCCAGTTCGCAGATGGGATGGAAAAGACACCATCAAAGTACTCTAATAATAAGCATCACAGTTGATAGTGCGAACAATTTTACAGTAATTTCAACACTGACCAATTATGTAACGGCATGTTTCTCAATTTCAGTATCATAGCTAAACCACCCTTTCTCCACGTTATGAGTATCATTGTGAATGTGGGGCTGGTCCCGGCAGAGGTTCGAGTCCTCCCTCGGGCATGGGTGTGTGTGGTTGTCTTTAGGATAATTTAGGTTAAGTAGTGGGTAAGCTTAGGGACTGGTGACCTTAGCAGTTAAGTCCCATAAGATTTCACACACATTTGTGAACGTGGATAGATGACTGTGCAAGGGTAAACTTTCACATGCCGTTGGCAGCAGAGTGAGAGTGATGGCTTGTGCTGGCTTGTGTCCAGCGTCAACGCACTCTGCAACTAGGTCTTTGCTCCCGTCCGGTCAGGTTAACAGCAGTGCCTAGGAGAACACGTATTTCGAGAGGAATATCTCAAGTGCCAAGTATGAAAGGGACGTCGCCGCTTCATGCTTGCAGGACCTGTGCATGGTTTGAAAGCTAACGGCGGTGTCATTTCGTGGGGGGTGCCTGTAGCATCCTGTGCGGTGCAATGCACAGGGGGCAGCAGGTGGTGTCATCGTACATTGATTGTGTGACTATTGCATTATTTTGCTGGGGGGTCTGTCGGCTGTACTGCATTATTTAAGAAGAGTTTGGCTGTCTGTACTGAAATTATTTGGGTAATTTAGGAGTTGTTTGCGTGTCTGCAGAGCGTTATTTAGGAGTAGTTTACAGGCCTGTAGGATGTGCTATGAGTTATTTGGACAGTTTACGAGTACTGAGCGTGTCTCCATATCAGTGTGCTGCATTATTTAGGAGCAGTTTGCAGGTGTGTGTGCTGTGTAGTGAAATTATTTCAGTGTAGTAGTTTGCATGTGTGAAGGCTGTGGAATGCATTATTTCGACAGTTCACAATTAGCAAGCATGTCTGTTGCATTATTTACGAGTAGTTTGCAGGTCTGCAGACTGTGTACTGTGACCCCAAGCACATCAGAGCAAGTGTTTTGTGTGAGTGTGATAGATATACTGTCTCTCAAAATCTGTTCCTGAAGAAATTGTTCCAAAATAAATAAAGTACATTTCTTTCTTACTCCCTCCAGCAGTCCAGCGCAGGCTGAGTCATTTTCCCCTCCAGACAGTCATCTTGGGTTATGTCACAGATAAGAGTGCTCTCTGGTGGCAGTAGTGTGTACTAGGTCAGTTGGTGTCCAGACCTTGTGGTGGACACACTGCAAGGTGGTAGTGCATCAAATTGTTTAAATAAAGAGTGAAAATAAAGACTTACGTCCAGCACAAGTCGAGTCCTTTTCCCACAAATCCCTAGGAGGAGGTGGCAGTTGGGTGACAGGTTAGTGGAGGTGGCCTAACTGCCCTTTCTTTCCCACCCTTTTCTTAGGTTAGTAGAGATAGCCCAATTGACCTATACTTGGCATCAGTTCCTAGGATGAGGTGGCAGTCGGGTGACTTAGGTTAGTGGATGTAGTCCAATTGATCTATTTTCCCGCCATTTTTAGGTTGGTCGAGGTAACCGTGGTGTGGTGCATTATCCTGATGGAATTTGAACTTCCCGCCATTTACTGGGGGAGGGTAGGGGAGGGGCAGTTAGGCTAGTGGACGTAGCTCAATTGACCTATCTTCCTGCCAAAATTCAAACTTCCCACCAAAAGCCGCCATCTTGGATGACGTCATCGCTGACATCTTGGATAACGATACTTTGGCTTGGTACTCACATTGCCCCAATACTCACAATATAGCCTTCTAGAGGTGTATTTTGCCCACTGTTCGCATCAGATCAAGGTTCAGCAATTATACTGTGCTAGCATCAGCCCTATAAAAAAAAATGATCGTTAGTATTGGAGAATGCCTCTTACAAAGAAAGAGACAAACATGGGAAGTTATACGTCATGCTGCCACTAAGTCCATAAACCAGACATCTGTCAAGTAGATGTATACATAGGGACTGCATTACCTCATGGACACCTGTCACTAACTTAGAATCACTGTAGTTATGAAACTGAAGACTCGATATTGGGCCCAAGATGCAGCAGGGGAATGGTGCACGTAGTATAAATGTTCGTTTGTCTAGAGGAAAGTTCTGAAACAGAATGGACATATTATATCATCACCATCGCACATGAGGTTGAAGTCCTCTGATGACTGAGAGGTTTGCTGTTAACGATCGCAAGCAGATAGGGCTCCAAGTCACACACAGAACATGCAGTTGTATACAAATCAAATGCGGGTTATGCCACACAGCTAATGCACTCTGACAGAACAATGGAAAAAAATGATTCAATGGCCTGCAGCAACATCCTTCTCTCTCTCTAGAATACATCAGTCTACCATTAAATCATACCTGGTTAAAACTCCATCTCAACCGATCACTCCATCCACTTTCTGTCATCATTCAACCTAGATGCAAATAAGTTTATAGGCACATGGTTCTCCTTTATCTAGGAAAGCATCAATGACAGCAGTCAACTCGCCTGTATCAGTATTACCTTAATAGAAATACAGCAGAATGCTGACATGCAGCAACTGTTTGTTAGCTGACACCACAAGGTTGTGATTGGCGGAGAGTACAGAGTACCACATTTTAAATAGTGTTTGTTAGGATTTAAAACACCTAATAAGTCCTGCACAGGGTCAAAAACGCGATGCATTCTGTAGTTGTACATAGCAGTCACCCTAGGTCATAATACAACGCTCCTTAGCTAAGGACATATAGCGTCCCATCGTCTGCCCACCTATTACATTTTATCGGGCCACACGATACCGGTCAGTGCATACACACGGAGAGATGCTCTTCCTAGGCACATTAACTGTCTCTCGGGAAATACCTCAGCCTTCCTTCTTTGCGACTACATGACTCCAGCAGCACACCTGAAGCCACTCTGCCTTCCCCCCTAACTATCCATTATACACAGACATACAGAAAACAGAGCAAAGGCACTGCAACTGCTTTCAAGTACAGTGCTACACTACGCCATCCGACCAGAAAATAGTGCATTTGTGCTAGATCTTGAGGCCTGTACTATCACATTTACAAGCAATTTTAGAATACCTCGCGCGAAGTGATGTCATGTTGGTGTTGGCATACGTGACATAAAATTACGAAAAAATTGACGGAAAATACGCATAAACTGAGGGAGAAATATGGAGAAACGTGGGAGTACACTCATGTCTTCTGCTTGGTGTAGGACAATTCTTGTATGTGGCAGCAAGATATCTGAAGCAGTCACCTACACAGGAAGAGACGACCATGGTAATAAAATCAGATGTATTACCGAATTTATGAAGTGATACGCCCTATAAATCTTATATTTACAACTTCTGTGTGGTGTTACCTTAAGGGAGAGTCTAAAAGTATGGTGGTGTCCTGTGACAGTGGTAGATCTTAGCACTCCATCATGGGCCAAAAATGAGTTTGACATTCCATTCCTGTGATGCAGGACATGACAGACGAGGAAAGATATTTTTCTACCTGATGAAAGAATACTTAGAGGGAATATAGCCTATGCCATAGTCCTGTACAGGATTTTGACAAGTAACGATATTTTAGCGATGTGAAAACGTGTGTATTGTCCGATTCCTTCTATCACCAAAAATAAGTCGTATAAATGGGAGGAATCTGGATTTCATGTGCGAAATTCGAGGTGTATGGTCAACAACATCACTGCCTCCGATTGGGTGAAGTAGGTTTTTTACACTGGGTGGTCTATGTCAGGCTGGAATTGTTTAGAACTAATGGATACATCTAAGCTGCAACTGCTTGTTTCGCAGTGCACTGCTGCTGGGTTTGCCAACCGGAAATGATGGATTAGCTCAGCCTGTGACACGTACAAAGAATGTGCCGACCTGTTTGAACTTGCACACGGTAGCGAGGGCTGGCGAAGTGGCCAGTGTGGTGGTGCTGGGTGAGTGCAACAGAAGCGGACATGTGTGTGTTGTGTGAGAGAAGTTTCAAAATGATACATGTTTGTGCTGGACGTATTGATGACATCTGAATTCCACCCACACCAATCATCCCCAGATGCCCTCCATCACCGGGCTGGTGCACTTGGCGTAAATGCAAATCCAAGACTGCGGCTGAGGCCGCGGCTGTAGTTTCCTCCGGTCCCTGAACGTCGATGCCAATGGCGTTTGAGGAGTTTGGCGAGCTGTGTGTGGACATCTGGGAGTGAGCGCGCGGGATGTGCGAGTCTTTCAGCGATCTCCAACGTCTGCCCGTGACCACTACTGCTACGGCCTGAATCGTGGTTGAAGTGTGTCGTGTTTAGCATTTCTCAATACATTGCAGCGTACTCTGTCTTGCAGTGGTAATTGCTGTTGTACCTATCCTATCATACAGTAGGGTTTTCTCCTTCCAAATGTAGCGGAAAGGACAAACTTAGGAATTCTATAATACTTTAATAACCCATTCGCGACGTCAAAGTCCCGACTGATAGCGATCTCCGACATCTAGCCATGAACAGCTTATTAAAAACCGACTGGATCACGGTTTAAGTGTGCGGTATTTAGAGCTTCTCAATACATCGCTCTGGACTCTGTCTTACAGTGGATTTGCTGTTGTCTCTATCCTATCACGCAGTAGAACCTTCCTTTCTCCTTCTGAATATGGCGGAGAGAACCAATTTAGGAATTCTATAGCTCTTTTAAGAACCCAGTCGTTTTTCCGATAGTAGTATTGTGTGCACGCTTGTGGTCGACACTATCAGGCAGCATGGGTGTGGGTCTCTGTCACCCCAAGGGCTACCAGGCAGTTGGCGGACGGGGCGGCTACCGTACAGCAAGCGGATGGTGCCCCCCGTGACCGTGAGTTTGTGTGATCGTAAGGATTTTTTTTTTAGCAGAAATGTTTAGTGGAAACGTTATGGTGGAGGAGGGTGTTTGTGTTCTCAAACATTGGCCCGTACAAGACCTCGAGTATATTTAGCACATCTGTCTGCAACGGAAATTTCATTCCTTCATTTGCATAGTGTTTGCATGTGATACTCAAATGTTGAAAATATGTTTTATTATGAAGAAGGATCATCTTAAGGTTGAGGTGAGTGTTTTAAGCGCTCTATTTGACTCTTGTAAATCGTTAAACAATAATTTAAGAGGGTAGTGCAAATGGATTATTTCACTTTATTTTAGATATCGAAATTGCGTCAGCTTTCCCTTTGTCTCCAACATCAGGCAACAGGAATACAGTATTCTGAGGAGAGATGAAAACCTCCATCTTCATGTTCGGAGACGTTGGTTGGTACAGACAAACAAGGAGTGGCCTCTTGAGAGAGATAGAGACATGAAGCGAGTCTGGAATTTGCTATTCAACATAATGCCATCACTTGATGCTTTGTTTGGGATCCTGTGATCAAGGGAGGCCGATATCTGGTCTGTAGTCGGTGGTACTTAGTAATGTGATCTGTAATTAGGACATTGGACTGTTTTGACCATCGTGGCAGCACCCTGACGGTAGACACACACATGGGAGACCGCAAATCGGTAGCTACTATACTGCATTATGTTCCTTTCATGATCTGAAGACCCCTTTTTCAGGGTCTAACTGTAATGCAGTATGTATGTATGTATGCTTCTTGAATTGTACAAAATAGTTTGCAGCTGAAATTATCGTAATTTGACCGTCTAAAGAAAGCAGCAGTGGTTTCGAAATATGTTATGAACTTTTAGATATGCAAATGTTCTGATGTTCTCATCAGTGCTTAGACACCAGTGTGCTTTGAAAAGTGAGGAAAAATAAAAACTAAGAGCCTTAACACCCCTGACTCTGGCAGCAAATATAAACTGAGCCCACTCACCGTTTCCATGCGCGATCAGAATTAAAAAGCACCACAATTGTTTAATATTCCATACTGCCTTGTTACCCACTAACTCTTTAAATAAACAGTATCCCTGACAAACCCTTTAATTAAATAAATAAACTATAATGCAAACTTGGACTTGAAGCCTATAAATTTTTTAAATAAACAATATTCGACACATTGCCTAAATTGTGCAAACATTAATCCATACACTGCAATCGATTTCCCACAAAATTCTTTAAATAAATAAAAAAACTATAGTCCATGCACACCCATAAATACACTCCTGGAAATTGAAATAAGAACACCGTGAATTCATTGTCCCAGGAAGGGGAAACTTTATTGACACATTCCTGGGGTCAGATACATCACATGATCACACTGACAGAACCATAGGCACATAGACACAGGCAACAGAGCATGCACAATGTCGGCACTAGTACAGTGTATATCCACCTTTCGCAGCAATGCAGGCTGCTATTCTCCCATGGAGACGATCGTAGAGATGCTGGATGTAGTCCTGTGGAATGGCTTGCCATGCCATTTCCACCTGGCGCTTCAGTTGGACCAGCGTTTGTGCAGGACGTGCAGACCGCGTGAGACGACGCTTCATCCAGTCCCAAACATGCTCAATGGGGGATAGATCCGGAGATCTTGCTGGCCAGGGTAGTTGACTTACACCTTCTAGAGCACGTTGGGTGGCACGGGATACATGCGGACGTGCATTGTCCTGTTGGAACAGCAAGTTCCCTTGCTGGTCTAGGAATGGTAGAACGATGGGTTCGATGACGGTTTGGATGTACCGTGCACTATTCAGTGTCCCCTCGACGATCACCAGTGGTGTACGGCCAGTGTAGGAGATCGCTCCCCACACCATGATGCCGGGTGTTGGCCCTGTGTGCCTCGGTCGTATGCAGTCCTGATTGTGGCGCTCACCTGCATGGCGCCAAACACGCATACGACCATCATTGGCACCAAGGCAGAAGCGACTCTCATCGCTGAAGACGACACGTCTCCATTCGCCCTCCATTCACGCCTGTCGTGACACCACTGGAGGCGGGCTGCACGATGTTGGGGCGTGAGCGGAAGACGGCCTAACGGTGTGTGGGACCGTAGACCAGCTTCATGGAGACGGTTGCGAATGGTCCTCGCCAATACCCCAGGAGCAACAGTGTCCCTAATTTGCTGGGAAGTGGCGGTGCAGTCCCCTACGGCACTGCGTAGGATCCTACGGTCTTGGCGTGCATCCGTGCGTCGCTGCGGTCCGGTCCCAGGTCGACGGGCACGTGCACCTTCCGCCGACCACTGGCGACAACATCGATGTACTGTGGAGACCTCACGCCCCACGTGTTGAGCAATTCGGCGGTACGTCCACCCGGCCTCCCGCATGCCCACTATACACCCTCGCTCAAAGTCCGTCAACTGCACATACGGTTCACGTCCACGCTGTCGCGGCATGCTACCAGTGTTAAAGACTGCGATGGAGCTCCGTATGCCACGGCAAACTGGCTGACACTGACGGCGGCGGTGCACAAATGCTGCGCAGCTAGCGCCATTCGACGGCCAACACCGTGGTTCCTGGTGTGTCCACTGTGCCGTGCACGTGATCATTGCTTGTACAGCCCTCTCGCAGTGTCCGGAGCAAGTATGGTGGGTCCGACACACCGGTGTCAATGTGTTCTTTTTTCCATTTCCAGGAGTGTATATAAACAATATTCTTCACATTGTCTAAATTGTTTAAATAATATTCCACACATTGTCTAAATTCTTTAAGCAATATTCCATACACTTCAATTGATTTCCCGCCAAATTCTTTAAAATAAATATCTAAATTATATTGTATAATTTGTTTTAAACAATATTCTATAGACAGCAATCTGTTTCCCTCCAAATGGCCACTCAACTGCGTCTTTTTCCCACCAATTTCCGGGAGGGGGGTGGAATGGGGAGGGCTGGGCTGTTTCCCAGAGAGTGGATTTAATCAGTTGATCGATTTAAATAATTAGTCAATCAAATCGATACCAAAAGTTTGCTTGTATCGGCGACAAGAGTTTCCAGAGGGATAGGGGAGGCGGAGGTGGAGACGGAGGAGGTTAAGGACCTGTCAATCAAAAGAGAACAAAAGGTTTGCCCCAGAATGTATACTTGCCCCTCAGTGTAGGCAACCCACACTATTGGAACGCCCTGTTGCCCCACTACTTACAGAACATCCAGGTTCCTTATACTTTAATTATAAAGATTTTTTTCTTTAGTGCTCATAGGTCTATGTGATTCAATCGTTTTATATCGGTAGACATGAGCACTTAAGTGAAAGAGAGCGACTAAGGCTTTCCAGGGATTCTATGCCATATCAAAAGCACACAGAAAGATCTTTGGATTTACTGAAACCAAGAGCTTTATCAGAAAAACAGAACATGAGACTTCCTTACATGATCCAGACTGCAGCGCCTTTAACCACACGGCCACTTCGGCCGGCTAGTGGTGTGAGGTCTGGTGATCGAGGTGGCCATTTCCTATGACCCCTCTGCTGATTACCTGGCCATCGAAGAGTTCATTTAAATATCCACGCACAGCATGACTGTTATGTGCAGGCACCCCATCATGCTGCAATCACATGCATAGCAGTATGTCCAGAGGAACATCTTCCAACAGGGCAAGTAGGAGAGTGAAGGTAATTTGTGCCAGTAAGTCAGGGAGGTAAATGGACTGGCCCAACAAGATGGTCACCCACAATGCCTGTCCAAATGTTGGGTGAAAATCGTTGCTGGTGTCCATCGACATATGTAATGTGAGGATTTTCCTTTGCCCAGTAATGAATATTTTGAGTGTTGTAAAGGTCATCTCGATGGAAGACACACTCATCGGTAAACAACACAATGGTGGGGAAGTCAGGATCTCATGCAACACATCGCAGAAACCACCGGCAAAACCCTTGCCTGTGTTCATAGTCCACCACAGGATTTAGGTCTTGAACAGGGTGTAAACTAAATGGATTCTGGCCGTTATCCCTCAAAACCTCCCAGACTAACTGATGAGTGACCCCCCCATGTTGTATCCATCCACTCGAGTCCTTGTCGTAGGGGCTTCCTCGAAGTGCTCAAGAACAGTTTCTTCAACTGCAGCATCCTGTCATGTTGGAGGTCTTCCAGAATCACCATGATATTCCGATAACCAGCCTGTTTTTCCAAGTCACTGGTGAATTGCTGTAAATATTTATGGGTGTGGGTGGCATCTTGCTGGGTACTGTTTCTCATACAACTGTCGAGCTTCATGACATTACTGTCAGATAATCCATAAACAGAAACCATATCTCGTTGTTCTTCAAACAAATACTGGGCTGCCATGCTTTCTGTATGACTAAATTGCAGATGATGTGTGTGTGCTCTGAAGCAAAGCTTACATGTGAATGCCTCTGACATGATGTGATGACAAACAGCAAGATCTATTCGACACATGTGCATATCACATTGGGGCAGTGATGGGGAGAGGGATGTTTGTATGTGTGAACCGACAACCATACCGCTGCCCATCAATTGACGAACAGCAACAGGGCAATCCCACAGCCAATTGTAGTTTAAAAATGGTGCATTGTCGACCTACACAACATTAGTAATTTTGGTTCCTACTGGCATCAGCTATCCAGGGTTAAAATTTCATGACACAATTTGTCTCCACCCTGTATAGTTCTGCCTTTAAATTCAGTTCTGCTACTGGTCACTCTTTTCTTGAAACATCTTTAAATATTATATGAAATATATGAAATGTATTTGCAGTTGCAAATATGGACAACCACTAGTTGCATAATGGAATGACGATGAAAACTTGTGCTGGACTCAGACTTGAACCTGGATTTCCAGCTTTACATGAGCAGTCACCTTAACCACTTTGACCATGCTTACATGATCCCTGGCCAGACCCAAACTTCCATATGTCATTGTTCATGTGTCACAACGTGCATTCATACACATTATGTAGTTCCCATACAGGGGAAGACATTTTAATTGAAAGTTTCTGTCTGGTATTGCTGGATAAATACTACATTACAGTGCCTGTTTTGTTAAGTGTTACTAAGCCATATTCTTTCAAACATGCATGCATCATGTCTGAAGGAACTGGCACTGTATTGACTACAGCCATCAAGAGATACATCAAATGTATTCACAGTTGTGAATTCACACAACCATCAGCTGTGTAATGGAAGGACAACAATGAAAATTTGCACTAGACTGGGACTCAAACCCCAATTTTTTGCTTTATGTGAGTGGTCATCTTAACCATTCTGGCTATTGGTCCATGACCCATGGCCAGACCCAAACTTCCATATGTCATCATTCATATGGCACAACCTGCACTTGTATACATTAGGTAATTCCTGTACTGAGGGAGGACATTTCAGTTGAAAATTGTTGCATGGTATTGGCAGACAAATACAATATTACAGTGACTGTGCTGTTAAGAAGTACTATGAAATGCTATTTTGGACATATATGCATCATGTCGAAAGGAACAGGCACTGCAGCAAGTACAGCCCTCATGGAAGACATGAAATGTATTCATAGCACCTGTTTGTTGGACATGATGCATGCATATCTAAAGGAACATTGCACACTACTTCTTAACATCACAGGCACAGTAATATCATATTTAACTGCCAATGACAGACAGTGACTTTGTATTAAAATGTCATCCCTCTCTATGGGAGTCACATAATGTGTATAAGTGCATGCTGTGAAGTATGAATGATGACATATGGAAGTTTGGCTCTCACTGTGGGTCATGCATGGAGAGCCAAAGTGGTTTAGGTGACCACTCACATAATGCAGGACATCTAGGTTTGAATCCTGGGCTGGTACAAATTTTCATTATTATGATTTCATTATACAGCTGATAGTTGTCCATATTCACAACTGTGAATAGATTTCATGCATTTCATTGATGGTTTTGGTTGCCGCAATGCCTGTCCCTTCAAACATGATGTATGCATGACTGAGGGAACATTGCACAGTACTTCTTAACAACACAGACACCGTACTATCACAATCTGAAGTTTCACTAAATACTTCCACATGTGTTCATGGATGATAAAATTAGGCTTATACAAGTTTCCTGTACAACAAAAGTACTACTGTCTGTCTCAATTACCTGTTCCTTTTCTGCTACATGACTGATTTTAGAATTAGTTTCTTTCATTAACCATCCAAAGAAGTACTTATTTCTTTTAGTTAATGGCTTATTTCCTCATTACACTTTTACATTTAATTTTTTATAGTTGACTCTAAATGGTCATTGTTGGCTTTTATAATTAACTTCATGGTGCCCAGTAGTTACAACTTCATAGCTTCACTCCTGAATTTCATTTTTCCTAGTTGACTTAAGATTGTTCTTAACTAGTCACCCTGTCTCATTTTTTATCAAGTTGTGGATTTAATAAAATCTCGGCTCTTATCTGATCCCTCCCCCTCCCCCCCCCCCCCCCAACCTGGTTCTCATTTTACTCACTAATAGTCGTGTTTGTTAAATGAATCACTAAATACTTGAATAAAAAAATGTGGATATAAAACAATTTACTTAACTTGATTCTTACTGTGACATGTTGTTTGGAAGATCTCACTCCTTTTTAATTTGATGTCTTGATCATTCTTGAAGTTAGCACTATCCACAGTGTCCACATCATTCATCATTGATGAATCTCTTTTTTGTACATTTAACTTAAGGGTAAAATTATGTTTCCTTATAATCTGGAAGTAAAACAACTTTAGTGGCTTCGTAATGACAAAGAGATCCTGACACAAGACCCTACATCTAAACAGTCCATCTCCTTCATCCAGATAACATTCAGATAACAAAATTCATAAAGTTCTCAAACATTTTTCTGTCAGTACAATCTGATGTATACATGGATGATAGCATTTGATGGGAAACAGTACCATAGATTCACTTTGAAATGACCATTACATAAAGCTTCAAAGAATGTAAATACTCATCTTGATTGTCTTGTGGAATTAGTGCCTCAGCTGATTGTCCAATAATCTGCTAGGGAATGAATCATAAGAGGCCCAGGTCTGATTAGTTTCCATGAAGACACTTAGTAGTTAAGAAAGAATTAATATTCAAAACATAAACAAATTTTATAGTCATAATCCAATTAAATAATTTTGGGTATAATTTTATAATGTAGTTTTGGTACCTAAATAATGTTAAATGCTGAAATATTTGCCAGTTACTAATGACAGAAGGAGACACAATGTCTCTGGATAACTAACATTTTCACATGCAACATGAAAAAGAAAGAAATGGATTTTCAAAATACAATGTAAAAAATATAATATGACAAATGAAATTCCATATAATAGTCACCAAACATCATAATGATCCTGAAAAAAACCACAATGAAAACTAGTTTTGCAATTACAAAGGAACATCATCAGAATTTGAACAGTTCATTTGACATATGAATCATAATCCACTACTGAATATGGATTACAAAGGTACAGATTTGTTTCACCTTACATTATTTAGGGAAATGAGGGCAAACCCTCATCTGGATGGCCAAATGCAATTTCAAACAGCTGTCATTGGGAATGTGAATCCAGTCTCTTGCCACAAAGCCACCTCACTCACTTGTAAAATATGAAAGGCATGTGTTGAAATTTCATAGAATATCGGTATAATCTCCATGGAAACTGAGCAGTGAGAAAAGCGTTCCTACCTGCTGTATCACTGTGTAATCATCTTGTGTATAAATAAGGTAAAATAACAACTGGACTGATGTAGCCAGCAACACCAGTATCCATTGCCTTACTGTTAGTGGTGGTCATGGCCACATGGATAAAAAAAAAGATACATCTCACTTGTCCTGACAGACTATAGTGAGAGAGGCAAGAACATACATATAAATCCCAAATGCACATTCAGATCTTGGTTTCAAAGTCATAGGCATCACTTTAAGGGAGGGAAGGAGCACTACAAAGAATGAAGAGGGAAATGTTCACAAGAATCTTGAGCTTTCAGTGAAGCTTTCTTTATCCAGCCTTCCTTGTGCTATTTCACAATGCAAAATAAATTCCATCTTCTCTTCCCACTGCATCTCTTTACATTTTCATAGGAGTCATCTCGAAAGAAAATATATATCTAATTAGGCTATTTTATTGTACAATGTGCATGCATTCATTAATATGTTAAAGCCAGTCTTTACCTTTGCTATGAGGGGTGCAAGCTGGACACTGTCTACTGTTAATAATATATTTGTAAATAAGTAAACAACAAAGCTCAGTGCTCTAGGCCGGATGGGCCAATCAGTACTGGCCAACTGCCATGTCATCCTCTGCCAGTGGGATCATGTGGAGCTGTATGGAGGGGCATGGTGTCAGCGCATTGCCCTCCTGGTTGTTGTTGACTTTTTTGACCTTGGAACCACTACTTCTCACACAAGCAGCTTCTCAATTGGCATAATGAAGCCGAGTGTACCCCATTCCAGTCCTCCCACCAACAAAAAATCCTTGACAATACCAGGAATTGAATATGAGTCCTCCACAGAGCAACCTCACATGCTGAGCACTGAGCTACAGAGGCAAACTCTGCAAATAAAGGAAAAAAAATAAGATTGTTAACTACGGTAAAAACCATCAACTTGCTTCAGTATATCTTTGTAGTATACAACACAACAGATGTAGATGTGGAAATGAAGAGTAATAACAGTGAGGATATCTTCACAAGTGTCTCAGTATTGACTGAGGTAGCTAGCAGTACCAGTCTTTATTGCCCTACTGCTGGTGGTGGTCATGGCCACATGGACCAGTCAAAACACAGCCACAAAGAATAAATCAGCTGGCCTCTCTGAGGTCTGATACACATCTATGTGAACCTGAATGTGCTAAGCACCCAGCAGCTCTACCTGCCACATCTTTGAGTACTTTTGTGGCTATGCACTTGGCCTTGGTTTCATGTTGCAATCCAGCAAATATTAAATACATGGGGCAATGATGACTTTGCAGACTTGAACTGTGTGAACTGCTTTACATTTTTGTAATTGTCCTATCAGTAATAAGTGAGTTAATCATTACTAATTACCTTTTCTTCCAGGGAGAAGCAGTTCATAACAACCTGTAGCTGCTGTTTCTTTGCCACTTAACACTTCATATTTGTATTATAATAATTACTGATGCTAATTATGTGTTGTAATGGGAGGCCTGGTTTACAATATTTGTACCACAGTCCAGCATTTCAAATATTTAGGCAATATAAACAAAAATATGGAAAGATATCAATTCACATGAAACTGATTGATGGGTGGCACACAAATACACATAACACCATGCCTCCATGCTGTTATGTGTGTTTATGCACTACCCATATATCAGGTTCTGGTGACCAGTTGCCTTTTTTCACTTTTTTTTATTGTTTCCATTCTGAAATGAACATTATTGTAATAAATGTTAAGACAGCTCATGAATTATGCTGATAAAGATCCATAATTTCATTTCTATTACTGTGAACATTTTTGAAGATTTCACACCAAAATAAATAGATATATTGTAAATCTTAGGCAAATATGTGATCTTTATGAGAAAATAATTTTTATATCTTGCATTGTCATTGTTGTATATATTACATTTCATTTGAAGCTCTCTCTGTATGAGTTAGCTATAAATACAGTAGCCCCAAAAAACATGCAGAGTAGGAAGTAGATTACAGCAGAGCCAGCTGCAGGTGAGTGCAGACATTATGCCTTGCAAAACACTACACAGCCATCACATATTGTGGGAAGAGCTGGCCAGGCAAGTTGCAGAAATACTTGAACACAGTAGCACCTAAGCTGAAGGAGGCAGAAGCCTTTCCATACCAGCAACCACGTAAGTGTTTAGTATATGTGCTGACAGAAGAAGTGGTGTTGTGCCACTGCTTGACCAAGTTGAGCTCTGTCAGCATTGCTGGATGTCACACACACACATATGGGAGGCAGAAGGATGCCTCATTCACACTGCTGTTGCTTGTAATGAAGCATGGTGAAGAGCCATTGTAAAGGAATTTGCAAAGCACAAAACAACCTCTCTGAATCAGGCCCTCTTCACTGATGTCATGATACTGGCATCATCTTTTTAGAGCAATATCTGAACCTGCAGCCTATGATATGGCAAGTGAAGAAAATTTGATTGATATAGAGTGTTTTACAGTAGATTTGTTGCATTTCAAAGGTAAATGGAGTCACAATTAGCTATTACCTGTTAGAACTACACAGTGTAATGTGTTTTACAGTAGATTTGTTGCACTTCAAAGGTAATGGGAGGCACAGTTGGCTAGTACCTGTTAGATGTTCACAGTGTAATTTGGAAGGTCATTCAGCACAATGCACAGAATCAGTATCGGTGGTATGTGTAGTATTTAAATGCTATGGGCATATGACTAGGCAGTACTGAGAATCGAAATGGTTTACTGTTAGGTTTAAGAACTAGGTTCATATATTTTATTTTGTGTGTTTTGTGATTACTGGTGTTTTAAAACGACTGTCAAGAAGGACAAGGCTTCTGCAGAGTCAAAGATGCAATGTGTGCCAGAAGTGGAGGAAGTTTGCATGTTACCAGAAATATAAGCACAGTTCACAACTGTTAATAAGAAATTACATGGTCTAGTGGAGTTGCAGTCACCACAGTGAGATGCAGCTTTCTCAGCTGCAAGTTTAGTTGCTCCTTTCTCTGTTAAATCAACTAAGGATGAACAAGCATTTGTTGAAGATCCTAAAAATTTGGGAGAGATGCATGGGTGGTATGATGTGGAAATTTTAAGGTAGCAAAGTTGAGATGGATAAGAGAAGAAAAAAAATTATGTGGGGTATACAGAGCCCCAAGGGAGCAAGAACACTTGACAAATGTAAAAAGGAGGTAGTCCAGAGATATACAAAGCAGAATAATGAAAGACATTTTAAGAAATAGTTAGGCATACATGTGGAGTCAGTGAAAGAATTTTTCAGACAGAATAAGGAAGATCAATGGGTGTACTTATGAGTTGGGACAGGATACTGTGGTGAATGAGGTGATTACACACGAGGCTGATCAGAGGGCACATGATGCATTTTTAAGAGGATTACCTTCAGAGATGTCAGGAAGAGTACCAAAATAGGGTCTGTCTGACTGATTTGTTTGCAGCTGTCAGATTAGCAGTAGAATGTGAAGAAACTGGAGTGCAGGTTAGGCAGATGGTGTTTTCAAACAATATAAGGGATTATGTGGCATGTGAGGAGACAATCTTGGCAGCATTGGGACAATAGGAGCAGAGGCAGAAGTCACATTAGTTTCAGAGGTAGGGAACTGGAAAAGAGCCAGATGTTAAACACCAAAGGGAACATGAGGTCCATACATGGTCATTTCCAGCAAGACTGAATGCTAAGAAGTCATATGCAGAGGTGGACTGTGCAGTCAGAGGAATTGTAAAAAATGGGGATTGGAGGATACTGTTGTACACAGGAGAGCATGTATCACTTGACAGTGGGGATCTGGTGGAACATAAACAATGAAACTCACCATGGTATAGATCACATAGAATGTGGGATAAGATGTCATCCCATTGGGATTGATGGATATAGAATTTTGCCTGGGTATGGTTTAGTTCAAACAATGTGTTGAGATTGTGCCACAAATAGGGGAGGCTGTGACAAGATTACAGGTTTGGATTTCTTGTGTCAGCATTGTGCCAAAATTGATCTTCAGCAGCATATGGTGGAATTTGACAGGAAGACGTTTCAGTTGGATCAAACTGCTGCTACTGTAGCAATGTTACGGGGTGAGTCTATCACAAATGACAAACCACTTAAACCACAGACAATCGCACCAAGACTTGAATCAAACAATGGAAAATCCAGGATGGAATGTCTCTGGTATTGTTACACCAAGACTTGATTCACACTACAGTGTACCTAAGGGTACTGGGAAACTGCTTTGGGATAATACTGAGTCTAGTTTCCTGGAAGGAATTTTGTATGTGGTAGAACAATTGGAAGGAAATTAACTATAGGATAAACAGGTTAATGAATAGAAGTGTTGTATACATGCAACAGATAAATGATAAGAAAATGGTACCTGCATTTGTTGATAATTTCACTGCTGAGGATTTACAGTTAATGATGTGGTTGTTGATTGCTAATGTGGGTATCCTGGAGGAGGAAGAATGGGGCACAATGGGTGTTAGCCACCAAGACCTGCCAAAGACCATTGAAACTGAATTAAGAGGAAAGGTAAAGCACCTAATGATAAGTCATGTGGAACAGATGGAAGAGTTACTTTTGAAATTTAGAGATTTGTTTCTTTTTCCCAAAAGGGCCATTGCCAGCTACACATATTACACAGCACCAGATACCAACAGGAATTGAATCATCAGTTTACTGCAAATCATATAGAACACCATGATTTCTGCAGCCTATTCTGGAAGAATTTATTGATCAGCAGCTAAAGGATGGGATTATTGAGTAGAGTACAAGTCCTCAGAGTGCTGGAATTTTCATGGTGCCCTAGAAGTCAGCAGATGGATCATGGAAGTATAGGTTTTGTTGTGATTATCAACATGTGAATGCTAAGACTATAATGGATGTCTTCCCTTTTGCCCAACATTATGGAAATCTTAGATTATTTGGGCTAGTGCAAGAATTTTTCAGTTATGGGCTTAATGAGTGGCTACAATCAGTTAGAAGTCACTCTGGAAGATTGATCAAAAACAGCATTTTCTTCGCCATGGACAGGTCATTATCAGTCTAGAAGGATCCTTTCGCATTAAGGAATGCACCTGTGACATTTCAAAGATTGTTAAAAAGAGCTCACAGAAGACTGAAATCATATCAATGCTTGGTCTATCTTGATGACTTAATTGTCTATCCCAGTGATACGGAAAAGTACATACAGTGCCTGAGGGAAGCATTCCTGAGATGCATTGCAGCACAGAATAGTGTACTTTGAATTGGAAAAGGTTGCGTATCTTGGTCACAGTAAATAAGGATTGGTGAGGTCAAGTCAGACTGCCCCCCCCCCCCCCCTCCCCCTTCACCATGAGACTGATAATAAATAAATTAATTAATTAATTAAAGCTGTATGAGAATTTTCTGTGTCTGAGTCAACTAAGGAGATACAGTCATTCCTTGGAGTCACAAATTGTTACTGAACATTCATAAACAGATTTGCAGATATTTGCCAAAGCATTGACATAATTACTCAAGAATGGTTCATAATCTTTTTGGTCAGAGGGCTGTCAGTGTGCTTTTGAGAAAGTGAAAGAAGCTTTGATATCAAGTCCAATTTTAGTGCTTTCAGATTTTAGTAAGGAATTCATTCCTTCATGTGATGCACTCAACTATGCACTTGCTGGGTATCAGCTCAAGAAATAGACAGCTTAAAGCGCCTAGTAGCCTATGCATCAAGGCAAATGACTTCAACAGAGAGGAATTACTCCATGACGGAAAAAGACGTGCTGAGCCTTATCAGTGGAATCACCTACTTCAAGTGTTACCTCTATAGGTAAAAGTATTGAGTGATAACAGATTGCACAGCACTGAAATGATATCTGGAGCTGAAGGACCTGTGTAGTAGCTTGACACCATAGGTGGTGTGAGTGAATGAGTTTTATTTTGGGGTCGTACCTAAACCTGGAGAGAAACATGGGGATGCAGATGGCTTAAGTAGGAAAATAACAGTGTTGCAAATAGGTGGTAATGAGCTTAAGGAGTGGTAGAAAGTGCACAAGATGGATGACAAGTATGAGCAGTGTAGTAAACAACCACAGTTTTGTATGTAGGATTGTTTGCTGTGCAGAGAAACCAACTTGGACTACAAGTAATAGTACCAGCAAAACTGAGGCACGGAGTGCTACAGGAGACACATAATCACATGTTAATAGGTCTTGGAGAATATAGGACTACCAACAGGAGAGTTGTGGAGTGGTACTGGTGGGAGAATAGGAAGACAGATGTAAACCGGTATGTGCAGAATTGCATACAGCGTGTACAGAGAGTGCAGAAAGAGGGTACAATTGCAGAAATTATCTAAATCATTAGCACCATTTGAATTTCACTGAACTGATGTTTTAGGTCCTTCCAACAAAACACCCACAGGGAAGATAATATGTACTCACAATTATACACTGATGGGAAAAAAAATCACAAAAAAGAGTAATGAAATTTCAGGAATACACTTGTCTAGGTAACATATTTAAATGATGAACATTGCAAGATCATAGGTTAATGTAAGCACAAGATTAGCCATTGAAAATGTGAAATACTGCTACATTAATAACCAGAATAACCACCAAAATGTTGAATGCAAGTATGCTAAAATGCCTGCATTGTGTTGCATAGATACTAGATGTCAGTTTGTGGGGTGGAGTTCTGTGCCTGTTGCACTTGATCAGTCAATACAGGGATGGTTAATGATGGTTGTGGATGACACTGGAGTTGTCATCCAATGATGTCCAATATATGTTCAGTTGGAGACAGATTTGCTGACTGAGCAGACCAAGGCAATATGTTGACACCCTGTAGAGCATGTTGGGTTACAATAGCAGTATTTGGGTGAGTGTTGTCCTGTTTGAAGACGCCCCCTGGGAAGCTGCTCATGAATGGGAGCACAACAGCTTGAATCACCAGATGGATGTACAAATCTGCAGCCAAGGTGTGGGATAACCACAAAGTGCTCCTGCTGTCACAAAATCACACTCCAGACCGTAACTCAATGTGTATGACCAGTGTGTCCATTATGCAGGCAGGTTTGTTGTAGGTCCTCAACTGACCTCCTTCTAACCAACACACACCCATCACTGGCTTCTCATCAGAAAACACAACAGGCCTCCACTCTGCTCTGCCTGACACCACTGAATTTGCAAATGGCATGGTTTGGGGTCAGTGAAATGCATGCTACAGGGCATCTGGCTTGGAGCTGCCCTGCTTGAACTAACTAATTTGTCACAGTTTGCTGTGTCAAAGTGGTGCCAATTGCTGCTCAAATTGCCACTATAGATGCAGTATGATGCATCAGAGCCATACACTGAACACAGTCGTCTTCCCTCTTGATAGTGCCATGTGGGCATCCAGAACCCAGTCTTCTTGCGAGTGTACATTCTTGTAACCACCGCTGCCAACAATCATGTACAGTTGCTAGACTCCAACCAAGTCTTTCTACAATATCACAGAAGGAACATCCAGCCTCTTGTAGCCCTATTACACGACCTCATTCAAACTCAGTGAGTAATGGCACCTTTCTCATCTTAAAGTTATTTTACTCATCTTATTATTCTCATCTTAAAGTTATTTTTGGCTCTCATTAACTCACCATGTCAAAGCTCAAAAGTAAATAACACTCATGATAATTACAGTGTTTATTTAATGCAAACCTGCATCTGCATCCTCATAGTGGCACTACTAGTGGTCTCTTATGCAATTGGCATGAAATCTGAATAGACATCATCCTTCATATACAGAAACATGGCTACCAACTTTCATTTATGTCACACAACTCCTTCTTGATGTTGTAATTTTGTTTCAGTCAGTGTATATCATTTCCCAAGATATGTGAAAGTGATTCCAATGCCAACAGGCAGCAAAAGTGTCTCAAGTGCTAGTAAACGACTGGTTACTGAAGTTTGGGCTACATGAAATGATAATAACAGATGAGGGAACCAACTTTACGTCACATTTCTAAAAGGAATTATGTAAGCTGTTATATGTGAAGAAATTGAGGACAAGTTCTCAACATCCTCAAGCTAATGTTAGAATGGAAAGTGTGCATAGAACTGTATGGAAGATGCTAGGACACCATGCAGATACACACCATACCAATTGGAATATTTATTAAAGGCATTTAGTCTCAGGGTACAACTCAAAACACTGCATGAGTACAGAAATATCTTCATATGAAGTAGTATATGGTTTTAAAATGCCGTCATCATTGAACATGTTGAAAACCAAGAAGGGAAAGACAGGAGAATCAGTTGATGAGTTTGCAAGGGTGATAAGAGAAATATGGGCAGGCTGCACAGGTGGGCACTGGAAAAGCAAAAGGAAGCAGTGAGCCATACAGGAAGAATGCCACAATACAAAGTTAGCCAATGACTTCCCAAAGGTGAAGACAAAGAAATTTTTTGTAAGGTATCAGCGGTCATATCCAGTGATGGAAACTATGTCACCAGTGAACATTGAGAGTCAGTTATCAACAAGAGTGACAATTGTGCATGTAATATGTTAGAAACCTTTCTGAGGGAGTCCAGATGTTATCCCAAGACTCAAAGGGCTAGTCAAAATGGAAAAGAAGATGTGGAGGAGTGAACAAGAGGTTGTAGGCAAAGCAGCCATAGGAAGTCAGTATGGGTTAACACCTTGGAGATAAGACTTCATTTATGTTTCATGTATGTTAGGGGCTGGAAAGGTTAATAGGTGATACAGGAGGTATTTAACACATGGGAGGTACATAATGAGGTGAGGTGATTAGCGGAAGCCTTTGATAATTTTGAACAGAGGGCAGAGAATCATGGAGGGCTTAAAGGAGTTACTGGAGGATGTAAGGGACTTAGAAGTTGATGGTTGGATGATGCAGGTTCTGGGGTTTATACCACATACAAGAATAAGGAGAAGTTAGATCAATGCAGGAGACCAAATTCTGAAAACTACGTTAGGAACAGTGGATGAGGTCAACATCAGGAGGGTGAATGAGGCAGTGAGTATAATGAAACAATGGGTGAAGGAAAAGGAGGCAGCAAGTGAGCGGCACACGATGCAGATTGTGAGTCTAGAGAAAGATGTGTTGAACAATATTCAGTTACTATGTCAGCTGACTGGGGAAGTGATGAGCAATGCAAAAACTGTAGAAGAATTAGTGAACCAGAAAATTAAGTGATTGCAAACTAAAGTAGAAATATTAGTCAAAGAAGTAGTGGTAACAAAGAGGTTACATTCCTTGGAGAACAGTGTGTAGGAAACATGAAGAAAGGTAGCAGAGTTATGGAAAGCTTTGCAGCAAACTGTGTGAGGCCAGTTAGGATGAACTTGTTGTCACTGGAACTGTACCTGCAGGGGCTACAGAAAGTGCAAAAAGAGCTATCACCTGTGTTAAGGTTGGTCTTGGAACCCAACCATAAAAGTTTACACTTTAATTTTAACCTAGCCACAGTAGAAGTAATGACTGATGGCACTGTAGTGCACTGACCATATCCAGTCAGAAACAAGTAAAGCAGGGAGTGGATCACAGCAGAACCAGCCACAGATGAGCACAGATGTTATGCCTTACAAAACGCAACATAGACATCACACACTGCGAGATAAGCCAGCCAGGTGAGATGTGGAAGTAGTTGACACAGCAGCACCTAAGCAGAAGGTAGAAGCCTTTCCACACCAGCAACCGTGGAAGTGTTTAGTATATATGCCGCAAGGCGCAGCAGAGCCCAAGCAAGCACCACTCATGAGCATATAAATACCTAACCAGTTTTGTACTGATATCATCCTGTGTTAGTCTTGCAGCACTGCCACCATGGTGCTGTGATACTTGGGACATAATCCAGAATGCTTAGGGGGTCTGCAGTTTGACCTGACATCATGGCAGCTTGCTCTGCGACACTAGTCACTGAGCAGCTGTGGGGCCAGCTGAGCCCTGGGGCATAGCACGCTGGCCACATCACTTCTGCAGTGGGTCACGGATGCTACATCACCCATTGCCACCAGTTGGGCACTGTTGGATACAAAGCCATGCCTTGGCCACCACCATCTTAGCTGCCAAGTCTGAGGACAATGCTGATGAGAACAGTGGAATTACACCACTGCTCGGCCACACTTGGCTCTGTCAGCATTGTTGGACGTCACACACACATATGCAGGAGGCAACTGGATGCCTCAACCACACTGCCGCTGCTTGTAATGAATTACGGCAGAAAAATGTAATTCAGGAATTTGAAAAACACAAAAAGAACTCACTGACTATGGCCTTCTTCAGTACCAATGACATGAGCATTAAAAACACAATTTATGAAATGGATTTTTGCTTAATATTTTCAGTGGTCATTCTTACACAATAAAAAACCCATAACACAACATGTAGTTTACAGTACAGTGGAATAAAAGTATGTTGGAAAGAAGAAACTGAAAAAGAAAATGCCCTTAAATGGAAAATAGTCAGATGAGGGAATGAGTTAATTGAAGAAGAGCTATATGATATGGGTATTTAAGATTTCTTTCTGAATTCATTCAGTAAACTCATCATGTACCTCCAGGGGGCATCTTCACCCTGAGTAATGCAAAGCTCTAAAGACTTGTCAGTAATAAAAAGCCAAACAGCATCTCCAACTCCATTGCTTTTCTTAGAATGTGACTTCAGTATCACCTGATTGCTTTAGTCAGTATTACATTGGTTGTGGACTCAGTTAATGTGGATTTGGAGTTATTTTGGTCTTGACTGATGTGGGCACCAGTCTAGCTCCTGGAAAACTTACTACACATGGTTTTTCAGTATCATTGTGTAAGAAATCAAGTAACCACTCCTGGTGTCAACTGATTGTGCCATGAACTAATTTAGCTCTTATGACACAAATATGGTGAAGAGACTACCTACACATTTATTTTGACTGTTTTGATAATGTTAAAAGCAAGATCAGGCAGTCACCCAAACAGCAACAAATGTAGCAGTAGTGACAACAGCAACAACAGTAACAGTAGCACCAGAAACGAGTAATGCACAACAAAAATGACACCAACAGTAAATAATTGTTCAACAACAAGAGGACTAACAACAGCAGAGCCACACGGGGTAGCCGAGTGGTCTGAGACATCTTGTCACAGTCCGCACTGCTTCACCTGTTGGAGGTTCAAGTCCTCGAGCATGGGTGTGTGTCTTGTCCTTAGTGTAAGTTAGTTTAAGTTAGATTAAGTAGTGTGTAAGCTTAGGGACTGATGACCTCCGCAGTTTGGTTCCATAAGACCTTACCACAAATTTCCAAACAATAGCAGTTGATATTAATGCAGCCACAACAGCAGAAACAAAAACAAATACACCATATATGTCTACATCTTCCTCACCCCTTTCTTGTTTCAATTGCAAATAGCGCGTAGCAAGAAAGACTGTATGTAACTCTCCATGTCAATTTGAGCCTCTCTAATTACATCTTCATGACCTTTTCACAAGATATAAAGTACATAGGGACTCTTTTAGGAATGCAACATCTCAGAGTTTTAACAGAAAACTACACATTGATGCATAGCGAATGTGTAATAGTATCTGATGCTGGCATTGTAGGGGCAGTTAAATAATAGTTTAGTGCTTACTTAATAAACCCATTACAAAACACACTGTCATGGTTTAGATCTTCTCTATTTTCCTGCCTAATATGGGTCCCAGAGCAAGGAACAACACTAAAGCAACAGTTGAACGAAGTAAGCAACCACCTTCCTCCAGTTAACACAGTCTCGCATTTGCCTTTAGCACAATTAGCTTTATATGATACACATACTTCTGGAAATGTAATGGATGTGACTGCTTACAATGATTGTTCAGCTATCATGTAATCAGAAAATGATGAATTTTTCCACCTGTTTGTGTCATTTATATATACTGTAAACAGTAATGGTCTTATAAAACTTCATTGAGGAACAGCTCGAATTAATTCATGTCTTGGGTTCCTCTATATTAAGAATGCAAGTTGTGTAATATTAGCTAAGAACTCCTCAGTCCAATCACAAAATCAATGTTGTGTCTGTGTGTGTGTGTGTCTATCATTGACAAAGACTTTAATGGCCAAAAGCTTTAATTGTGACAGTCTTTTTGTTGTGCCTCTCTGTAACTCAGCATCTCTGCTATATGGTGAGTAGCAACTTTCCACCACATGGAGTGGCCCCGCTCCTTGAGGCACCGTGTCCCAGATTGTGCAGCCCCTCCCGCCAGAGGTTCGAGTCCTCCCTCAGGCATGGATGTGTGTGCTGTTTTTAGCATAAGTTAGTTTAAGTAGTGTGTCAGACTAGGGACCAATGATATCAGCAGTTTGGTTCCTTAGGAATTCACACACATTTGATTTTTTTTTGTTTTTTTTTGTTTTGAGCAACTTTCTTTCTCATAATATTGTTACAATCACAAAACTAGTTTGATATTCTGTATGCTTGTATTCTTTCTATTGGGCAACAATGTGAACTGCTGAATGAATGTCTGAGAACATGGCATCAACCTGAACATCAAAACCTATTATCATCTCAGGTCTCCCATGATTGTTATTTTTGGAACCCATATTGATTCCTATTGGAGAAAGTTTGGTCTCCAGAAAAATCAAAATACGCAAACATAAAATGAGTTTCATAATTCTACAGCAGACTAATGTCAGTGATATAGGTATGTAGTTGTGTCCATCTGTTCACTGATTCTTCTTGAAAGTAGGAATGACCTGTGCACATTTCCATTCACCTGGAATTTTTTATTCCTCCAACAATGTATGATATACTGCTGCTAGAAGAGGGGCAGGATCTTATGCACCATCTATTTAGAATCAATTTCTGTCCCATCAGGTCTCACTCACAATAAGTGATTTTAGTTCATTTTCTATTCTGGGGTAACTTATGTCCATATCTGTCATTTTGGTACTCATACAATTGTTGAAAGACAGGATTGCAGTATAGCTTCCTCAGCGAAAAAATATTAAAGTGGATTCTAATATTTTGGTATTATGTTTATTACCATCTATTTCAAGCTGGCTGCTCTGGCCAGGGCTATTTATAGATCCGTTCTTACATCAATTACAAAATAGTAAAATAAATGATAACTATGTTTTGAATATTAACATAAAAGACAGAAAATAATGATAGATACAAAGATATAACTGACAAGGAAGTAAAACTGTTTAATTAAAATTAAAATTAAGAAAATGATAGGACAACAGATATTACTTTATGAGACATAATTTTTAATGTGCATGGCAATTCCCAAAGTTCATCAAGAATTTTTGAGGAAGTGAAATTTTCTAATTTGAATAATCAACCAACTAACAGGCCATTTAAGTAACAGTATACATTTCTGAAAACAGGAAAATCTGTGCTAAAAATCTGTGGTAATGAATTTTGGGAAGAATATCATTTATAGAGTGGAACATTCTAGAGCATAAAAATTTTGAATTCAAATAGCTTTTAATATATTATGGTTTTAGGGAAAGTAAAACATTTGCTTGAAAGAGGAGAAGAAGGACTTCCAAAGAAGCTATGTCAATGTAGAAATTAACAATTTTTAGTGAGGTGGAATTTTGGTGAACATATTGTTTACAGATGTGACTCTTCAAGCTTTCCAAATGGATGTGTTGTAAATAGTCTTCACAGGTATGCTGCAGGATCACGTTGTGCAAATTCCACAATATTTCCTTGGAGCAACTGTCCGACATCTTCAGGTGGTTCAACATAGCTGGTGGCTAGGTATTGGCTACACGGTATTGGCACATCAATGCCCCATTTCTAGAACATGTGCCCAAAGAATGTGCAGGTGCAGAAATTGTGCATGCGCAATGATTAGCAGTTAGATGGTGCCATACTCAAACTCCCTCTGCCAAAAATCACAGAGCTGTTCTCCTGCACGTGTGCTGTATGCTACGTTTGCCAACAGTGTGGCCAGACATTACTCACCAATGGCCGTACTAGACCCATGTTATGATGGGCCTATTATCGACAAATCTTGATTTTCGCATTGTGATATAATAGCAGCCAATGCAGGGTTTCAGGCTGCGTTCAGTTGAAATCCCGTATCCTTGTTGATGAGATTATTGGCTGTATGGATATGTATTGCTACCTTAATCACACAATGCCAGAAACATGATGCTGAGGATAAGACTTCCATCTGTTCATAAGTCATCCAACGTCCTGTATTCAGACAGTGTTTCACAATCACTGACTTTTCCAGTTGACGAAGGCGTGTATGATGCTGATGTTCATTGCAGTATTCTTGTACTGTGAAGCATGTCTGGCCCATATACACTGCCCCATATTGACAAGGAATCTTGTACACACCACATTTCCTGAGGCCAAGGTCATCCTTAACTGAACTCAACAGGTTTCTCAGTTTTACAGGTTGAAAAACACACTTAATTCCATATCATCCTAGCACTCTTCTGATTCTTGACAACATGGCACCAAAATACAGCAAAAAGGCCAATGTGGTGGGTGTCTTCATATCTTCACTCTGCTCCATAGATTGAACTCACCTGGGCCTGAATGCTTTATGTATCTGTCTCTCAGAATAATCGCTTTGTCAGATCACTGTCTTCAAATGTTGTATTTCACTCGACAGGCTTTCAGGGTCTATGAACTAACGTATGTAATGCACTACTGTATTGTGTAGGATGATGGTAGCATGTGGCCTGCAGATATAGATCTGTATGCATTGGCTTGCAGTAGACGCTGCATCCCAAGGTTGCATCTGCTTTCCTTTGTACCAAAACATCAACAAAAGGTAAAGTACCATCTTTTTCCACTTCCATTGTGAAGTTTATATTTGGATGGAGAAATGTATCATCCACATACTGCAGGAAACAAGAGGGTTTGAGAATGGCTGACTGTAGTGTTTTTTCTTCAAAGTCCTCCATAAAATAATTAGCCACCACAGGAGACAGAAGGCTTCCCATGGTGACACTGACCACTTCTTCAAAATATTGGTCATAAAATAGGAAGTATGTTGAAATAAGCACGTGTTTAAGTAATGCTACTATAACATCCTCAAACTTGTTGCTAAAGAGCTCCAAAGAGTCCTGCAAGGGCACCTTTGTAAATAAAGACACAACATCGAAACTTACTAAGAGATCTGATGATTGCAATCTACGAGTTTTCAGGCAACCTATGAAATCTTCAGAGTTTTGAATGTGATGGTCACACTTGCCTACGAGAGGTCCCAATACTGACGTCAGGTATTTGGCAACAAAATAAGCAAGTGCTCCTATGTTACTTAGAATGGGGCGGAGAGGTACCCCATTCTTATGGATCTTGGGTAGGCCATAGAGTCTAAGAGGAACTGCAGCTTGTTGATGTATATTGTTTACAGGTTTAGTAAATTATGAATATTTCTTTAAACAAACTCTCTCTCAAGTCTGTTGACACTGTCAGCCAGGAGATATGCACTCTGTTGTATTTCTTTTATTTATGTTAGCCGTTGAAATTCGTGAAGTCAAGACTGCACATGATATCTTCTTTATATGGATTGCTTACTACCTTCAGCTAACCATCTAGTCATCTTCAGATATAAGATATGAAACACATTTTTCCTCATGTAAACAACATACAACAGCTTACAGAACAGCACATAATTTTGTAGCAGGGTTCAAGGGTATATACATGAAATAATTACAGGATACATACCATAAAACATTCTTGATTAGTGCTGGTGCCATTTCAGCTTCACACATCATTAAAATCTTTCTTAAAATGACTGCGTCCACACAGGACATAATTAAAAACAGCTTTTCATCAATTGTAGCCAGTGTAATTAAACAATGGCCATGAAACTGAAATTATGCATCTATACAGAAAGAGGTAGTGAAAATAAAACAGTATTTGAATGAGGAACTATCCACTAAAGTGACTAAATGTAAAAAATATTGACTTTCTAAAGGCATTACCATTTACAACTTAATAATTGACACAATCAGTATTTACATCGTTTCATCACAGACATCATCATATACATGTTGCTGTGATGTGATACATGTGAATGGTAAGGCAACTAATGTCCATTACTACATTCAAGAAATGCAACATTTGGCATATACAGATGCATTAACTCATCAAATCGTTTTGTGGTATCAACACTATCTTTATCGACTGCACCTGCCACACTGCTCACAGCTACATGGGAAATGGCACTTTTGAACCTCCCACTACCACACCACGGATGATGGCTCTGAGCACTATGGGACTTAACTTCTGAGGTCATCAGTCCCCTAGAACTTAGAACTACTTAAACCTAACTAACCTAAGGAGATCACACACATCCATGCCCGAGGCAGGATTCGAACCTGTGACCATAGCGGTAGCACGGTTCCAGACTGTAGCACCTAGAACTGCTCAGCCACCCCTGCCGGCACACCATGGGTGAGCTCACTCGTCCTTCATGCATCATTCACCATGCTGGCACCAAGCATACATGCTGCAAAAGGATGCTAGATTCACATGACTTCACTGCATGGGGATCTGGAATGGCTATAGCGTCTTTCTAAGCAGTCACATTCAGAGTTTTGCACTCAAGATACCAAACATCTGTAGACTTGTCAACATTAATAAAGAAGACTGGTGTGGGGAAAATAAGTTGTAGCATGACTGGCAATGAATCTGATTTTTGCTACCTATTAGGGATGTGTCTGATGGCTGAGTTGGCAGTATTTGGTGAATCATAACATTTTTCCCTCACTCTTTGTGTGTGGAGCGGATATCTATTTCAAGTGTATTTAATTTCTGTATGCAGGGGTAACATCTCAATAGCAATCCCTCACTGCACTTACTCAGTTTCAGAGTCACCAAGCTGAATCATTACTAGCAGCTATTGGCAGACTGATGGAAGCCAAAAAGCTCCAGTAAACTATGACTGAAGCATAGAAAGCCTGTGGCTAGGTACTACCTCCTCCATCATTCACTCTTTTGATGAATAACAAGAGGAATAAATAGGATACTGTTTGCAACTAGAGCAACACTTCGCAGCATACAACATATAAAGTGAATCACAACAGACTTTCTTTTTTACATGGGTAGGAGTGCATATATTCCAATTGTGTTGCAAGTTGTTCCTCAGTTAGAGCCCCACACTCTACTATATGAAGACTTTATTTGAGCATCAGATGACTTCTTGAAGGTCAGTTTCATATACATTGTCATAATGACCAGTCTTACAAGGAATGGATTACTAAACTCAAGGGCGCATTCAAGAATTGGTCTTGAGGTGCATAGCAAGATGAGATGCATCATGATGTGTTATTCAAAACCTTGCTGATAACAGAATATGAGCAGAAATTCAAAAGCATCACAATCCTGATCTCAATGATGTAATTAAATTAATCAAAGCTCAGGAAGTTCAAGACTTCACCAAGAAGATGATAATGTGCCTGTTGTTTCAAAACTGACCATGCAGAGCTCTAAGCAACCCCAGTTACATAGGGCACATGACAACTGCCTCTCTAAACCACAGCATAAATATAGTAAGACATGCATAACTGCTTCCTTGGTTTGTTCAAACCTTCCAATGCCTTGTGCAAAATGCTGTGTAACACACGACTGTAAAAACTGCTTTCTCCACAACATGTAACTCTGACACTGCCCTAAATGAGCACATGCATGGTACGTGTGCATGCAAAAAGTGATACAAAGTAAATTCTGTTCTGTACAAACATTGACTTCAGGAAATGGAAATAAATATGATCTCTCATCTTGACTCAGTACTCACTACTTCTTGCAATGCATGCAGGAATGTATGACACACTTCCCTGGTTACAGTTGAGTAAACCACACAATGGAGTAATATCATGTATTCATACAATAAGAAGTGAAAGTGCAGTAATACTGTTAAACTGCAGCGCCAGAACCTCACGGCCACAGTGGCCGGCAGCTGAATGGTGCATGCTTCTGTGCAATCTAGTATGTTCACAAGTGGTTTCAGTTTTCCATGGAACAGAGTATTGATGTGTGTTTGGGAGTGAGTGAAATGCAGGAGGAAGGACCTACATATAATGTTACTCCAGTTGGTTTGTGTAAAAAGGACGAAAAGACATTCAAAAACAATCTAAAATTGTTACATCAAACACACTGAAAAATTTTTACTCATATGCCCAACAGTGAAGAAGCCAGAAATAATATAAATTTTGTACAATTTCATCAAATGACAACAAAACCTTATGGTATTTATGAATCAACTGTATTCTGTATTAACACTGCAGTAACATCAGCAAAATCTCTAGATGTGAGCATGAGTTTTGATTCTCCAAGAAAGGGATATAATGAAAATGGAAATTATGGAATCTGACAATTTTGAAAAAAAGTTAGTGCATAGAACTGTACTTTGGTACTATGACAGATGGGAGTATCTGATGGCTAGAAAAATGTAGAGTGATCTCCATGAAAAAATTAATTATTCTAGCCTGAGCTGGTTGGAGGGCTACAGCCACAATGCTCCAGACATTCTGAATTGGAGAGAGACCTGTGACCTTTCTGGCTGAGGTAGGGTTTGGCAAGAATGAAACAACCAGCGGAAACTGTTGCTGAGCATGGGCAGGCATTATCTTGATAAAATGGAAGCCCAGGATAGTACCCGAGAACATCAATCCTGGTTGTCAGGTTGCATGACAGGTAACAGATGGGTGTCACACAGCTGTTTGGGTGTCTCTGTACATGCCTTCAACCTAGAATCTTAATGTCTGGGGTACAGTTGTTTTCTATGAGGAGCCCTGCTTGGGAATGAGCCCTGACGACCAGTGAAGACCTGTCTGGACAGTAGTGGAATACCAACCTGACTGTCGCAAGCCATACAGTCTGATAAACAGGAGTGATGGTCTGGAGTGCCATTTCATTTCATTGCAGGACCACCTTGGTTGTCATCCACAACACCATTACAGCACACTGGTATATTAATGATATTCTACAGCCTGTTTTGTTGTCTTTCATGGCAAGCCATCATGGGCTTACATTTCAGCAAGACAAGATGGTGAGGGTTTCTACTGCTTGTCTTCATGCTTTCCAAACCCTTCCTTGGTCAGCAAAGTTGCTGGATCTCTCACCAATTGAGAATGTATGGAGCATTATGGGCAGAGCCCTCACACCAGCTTTGAAATTTGACATTCTAATTCACCAATTGGACTGAATTTGGCATGATATCCCTCAGGAGGACATCCAACAACTCTATGAATCAATTCCAAGCTAAATAACTGCTTGCACAAGGGCCAGAAGTGGATCAATGCATTAATGACTTGCTCTTTCTTTTAAAGAAATCATCCAATTTTTCTGAGATTGTAATCATTTGTTTGCCTGTTCATGCACATCAAATCTAATGTTTTTTATGTTAAGAGTGTACATCAATTGATGAATGGAAAATTGTATTTATGGAAAATTATGCAAACAGTCAGAAAAATTAATAAACTTTCAGAACTATAGATTACATAATTTACAGATGAAAACTAATTTACATCAAGCCTGAATTTAGGTGGTTTGTTAACAGAGCAGAAGTTTCAATAGGACTAGATTTACTATAAACCATGCATGAAAGGATAAAATCACACAGTGAAACAAAAAATTCAAACTTTTCCTCATTCTAAGCAGCTCTCCTCTAATAGACATACAGCTAAATGCTCTGTCAGTCACAGTTCCAACAAAAGCAGTATCCCACAAGCTGGGACTGAGAGTCATATGCAGAAGACAGATCAGACACTATTCATCTCTCTGCAGACTTGCAATCAATCTGTAGCTTTTCAGTTAAATACTGGTGCTTCACTCACACTGATTAATCAAAATACTCAGAGCATTTGGGACAATGTCAACTGCAAGAATCACCTCTCTACCTCATGGTCCCCAATGGCAAAAGCATCTCTGTTCTTCCACGGTGCACCTTGCAAGCAAAATATAGAAATATGATTACATCAGTGCCTTTCACAATCATCCAGTCATGTTCTAGTACCAACATTTTTGGCATGGATACTTTTGATTTATTTGGCTTTAAAAGGACAATGTGTATGCTTTTGATATCCATCTTCCCTTGCCAGTTGTAAGAAAAATATGGGGCATTTGTTCAATGGCATTCCAGGACATGTGAAGAATTTTCATGCACAAAAAAAAGAAGCAGAAGAACAAGAAGAAAAAGAAGAACTGAAATGATCGGATGGCATTGTTGGCTGTGAGACCCCTTTCAGGGGAGTTTGGCTGCAGTATTGCAAGTTCTTTTCATTGACGCCACTTCAGCAACTTGTGAGTCAATGATGATGAAGGACACACAACACCCAGTCCCCCGCTGGGAATCAAATCCGGGCCTCCTGCGTGGTAGGTGGTAACGCTATGGAGGCGGACTCCACGCACATATTGCACTCAAGGATAATGTGAAAACAAAGTTTTGCCACACTCATCTGGTAACACCACATCCCCCGCGACCGTAGCAACAGAGCAGTACTGTACTGAAGTGCTTACAACCACTTGGGCACTGCAGTCGGCTCTAATTTACAGAAATGTTGATTTTTCAATAGTGAAATTGAATCTTAGGGACATGTCATTGGTGCCCACATTGCTCATCCCTTGACTACGCCTTTAGGGGCCATATGGAGATTACCTTCTCTTACAAAAGTATGAGAACTTTAAGCTGTTCTTGGCAACCTGACATACTACATTAAATTAATTATGAATGCAGTGTAAATACCCACAGCTTTGCATCACCTCTGGTGTAAAACTGTTCCTTTTAGCTTAACTGAAGAATGTGAACAATCTTTTCAGAATCTGAAACACACATTGCTTAGCTGCCCATTTCTTATGCAATACAATCTGCAAAACCAGTCACAAAATTTCTTTAATATCTGTAAAGCTGAATACTTTTTCTTGTAAGTGAACATAAGCTGCTCACAGCCCTTTTTTATCTGGCAAAAGAAGTACCTGATCGTGCAGCACAAATGCTGCAACATTGGTCACTATTTCTTTCCAATGATCATTATGACATTCATTCTTGGCCTATGGCACAGCATGCAAATGCTGACATTCTGTCTCACTTACCTATGGGAAATGATTCAGATTTCAACAGATCAGAAGTTTTTTATTTTAAAATTGAGCATTCTGATTCACAAGCACTGCAAGATTTCCCCATTACTTCTCGGTGGGTCATACAGGCTACTGAACAAATCAGTCATTACAGTTTATGTCATACTAAATTTGGATTGGTTGGCCTCATAATCTGGAATAAATCTCTGCTGTAGTAGTTCACAAATACTGTGTATGACACAACAGCTTTTCTTTCCAGAATGTTGCAATTTTATTCCATTCTCCCAATGAATGAATGCAAGTCATGATTCCCACATCTTTGCAATAACATATATTGAAAATTTCCATAGAGGGCATTGAGGAATTGTTAGAAAAAAGCAACTATCATGCCAGCAATGTACATGACTCAAGCTGGATAAAATAATCAGCCCAGTTAACAGAGGCCAACAAAGATCAAAGAGGGAAAAAAATTCATGTAGTTGTGAATGTTTGCACATTGGTAGGAGGGAGTGTTGTGAACAATATACTTAAAAATCCCCACTGGCAGGGTATGAAAAGGGGGGGGGGGTGTTGGGATGGGGAATTGGACATTTAAAGTTTTTTTTTCTGTTTTTCTTGAACAACTCATTAAACCACAGCTTCTATGTGCAGTGGTGCCATATTAAGGGATAAATAGTGTTCTGGAAGTATAACAAGGAGGAATGGGGTGGGGGTGGACAGTAGAAGCATTAGTTAATGTAGGTCACAGGACTGTGGACATGCACTTGCCTCCTTCTTAGATCTGCAAACTGAAGAGTGAGCAAATGATTGCCTGCTCTATCTATCCCATTACATCCCTGTAATGAACTACAACATGTTTCACAAAGATATACCGATCCTTCACATATGAATCACTGGTGGCATAGCACACAGACATGCCCAGGGATTGTTTATTTTCCAAAAAGTGCATTAACACTGCTTGGAAAACAGAGATAAGGTACTAATAATACTAGTGCAAGAAATGCATGTAAACAGATAATCTAAATCTCAGGGCACTATTCTACAAAGCCAGAGGGGATCTTTGATTCCTATTCATCCTGTATGGCAACTATAGCATTCTTTCAGAAAAGATGTAATCTCCCCCCTCTATTGTCCACAATAAGCAAAGTCTTTTATGAAAAATTTGAGAGAAGTGAAGAATACAATTAACTTTCTAGTTTATTTAGCTTTTGGTGTACAATTGGCTCCAGTTCTTCTTGTCTAGGGGTCTGATTCTTGAAGGCGAAATTCTCACATTTTAGATCCTCATGGTTGAATTGATCCTAATAAATTTGAAGATTGGTGTTGCAGAATTTTTGTTGTTACATTAATATATTTTGTCACATTTTAGAATGTCATACAGTCTTTTGAATTTTCACATTAACAAAGCCGAAATTATATTGTTCACCCAAAATACAAAAATATGTCCGATCACATCAGAGGCATGCTTACAACTTTCTCACTCTGCGGTAATAACCATAACCCAAAGCGTTTACAATTTTTCTTGACAAATGAATTTCTATCAATTTTGATTATTATTTCATAAATGAATGCAGAGATAAACATAGTAAACAGTACTAGATTGAGTAATTAATAATAGAAATTTTAAGTGTGTCAGTAGTTTGTAATTTCAAATGTTTCTAAAAATATAATTTTAACTGTACATTCAGAGCTAGTACTTACTGATTTTAACGTTGAGAATAAAGTAATTCCTTTTGAGAAATTTTAGCTTGAAATATAACATATTGTGTATAAGATTATATGAAAGTTTTCAGAAAAGCAGCTGAGATATTATTGACCTGTCTAAAATTCGAAAAATAATACTGGTATTGACAACTACCATTGAGGAAAAGTAATGCTAGTGGAGGATGTCCCATTACAAACACCACTACCATGAGAGCTGCTCACTTTTTGTTTTGCAGACAGACTATACCTCTCCAGCATTCGATGTACAGTTCTCCTATGTGAGTGGACAAAATAACTTCACTGAGATTGTATTGATATAGTGGAGTTATTTTCAGTTTACCAAATGAATACCAGATTGCAGTTGTTAATTGAACTATATGCAGAAATAGGTTGACTGCTGGAACTCTCAACTATGTACCACACTGAAGAAACTATCCTAAGCATAACATGCTGTCACTCTGAATTTGATAATGTTAACAGAAATCTTTTTTTCATACAAGTTCACTCAACAGCTGCAAATAAGGACTCATTTCATAAACTGAAAATAATTCCATTATATGAACATTATCTCAGTGGAGTTACTTTGCTCGTTCAATTATAGAACTTGACAGCAAATTCTGGAAAAGTGTAGTGTGTCTCTAACCTGAAAAGTGAGGAGCACTCCTAATGGATGAAGTTGCCTTTCTTAGAAGATTTCTACTGCTGTTGTACAGGACAACTCAGAATCACTTTTCTCTCTAGTAGTGAGGAATACGTTGCAGAAATTTATGTAAAAATGATTGTGTGGCATTGTTGACCAGGAGGCCCCATTTGGGGAGGTCAGACGCAGTGTGCAAGTCTAATTTCAGGCGATGCCACATTGACTACTAGCACATTGGTGATGATGAATGATGATGAGGACAACACAACACCCAGTCCATGAGCAAAGAATATCTCCAACCTGACTGGGAATTGATGCATGGTAGGCAAACATGTTACCACACAGCTAAGCAGGCAGACAGATAATTATGCAGATTCTGTGCACATGCATTTCTTGCATTAGTCATATTAGTAACTCATATCTATATTCCATATAGTGTTAACATACTTTGTGGAAAATAAGCAACCCCAGGCATGTCTGCATACTGTGTTGCCAGTGATTCATAAGGCACACTACGGACTGTTGGTAAAACTTTGTGAAACATGCTGAAGTTGCCTCTTGTCATGCAGTAATGGAAATGAGCAATTGGTGTCATTGGCTGGGAGGCCCCTTGTAGGGCAGGTCCGGCCACCGTGGTGAAGTGGTCTTATTACATTCGATACCACATTGGGTGACCTGTGTGCTGAATGGGGATGAAATGATGATGAAGACAGCACAACACCCAGTCCCTGAGTGGAGAAAATTCCCTGACCCAGCTGGGAATCGAACCCAGGCCCATAGGACGGCAATCAATCACACTGACCACTCAGCTATCAGCGTGGACTTGTCATGCGCAGTGGGAAACCATCTGCTCGCTCTTCAGTTTTCTGACATACGAAGGAAGGAATTGCCTGACCATAATCTGGTGCACTATGTTCCCTGATGATTCTACCCTCCACCTGCTTCCCTCCACCATCTTACATGCCCAGAACACCCTTAATACAGCTCTGCCACATTTAGATGTGGTACAAAAATTTAATATTTTTTCTTAACCCACTTCATTTGACAGTAAACAATAATTTATAACATTAACAAACTATTTTATAATAATTTGTAATTTTTCCATTCCCTGCAATGGGGAAACTATTAGTTCCAGAGAAAAAAGAATAGAACCTTTTTTTAAAAAAATTAATCTAGTTTAATTTTATACTGGGTGACATTTTAAGTAGAAGCATCAGTTTTTGAATATTCAAGAAAAGCATAAAAAAGTGACCTTTATATGCCACCCCCTCCCCCTGCCTCCCCCCCCCAATCCGATCCCCATGCTCACACCCCACCGGTGGGGATTTTCAGGATGCTGTTTATGACACTCCCTCCCATGACAACACAAAATTTTTTATCCTAATTTTCCTTCTTTGACTGGACTAAAAACTCAGGCTCATTTTAGGGCCCATCACTGATGCAGTCACAACAGCAGTGACAGCCAAAATACAGGAAATTCTGGAGACACATGTGAGTGAGGTCTGTGCTCTGAACCCATTTTTAAAAGAAACTGAAGATACGAAATGACTACTTGAATAGAAGGTGACTGAGAAATTTGAAAAACTTGACCAATACCAGATATATTTACCTCAGACTGTTTGGGATTTGAGAGAACAACAGAGAGAATAGAAATTTATCAGTGATCAATCTTGCCCAGGAAAAGCTAGGCCTACAAGTGACACTGAATAACATAGATAGAAAGTCATATTGTGGAGTGTAAGATGTCAGGATCTTCAAAACCTAGACCCAAAATAGAGGACTTTGTATCATACAGAAAAAGATGTGAAATCCTCAGAGCAAAGAAGAAACTTGTGAAGTTAGGTGCAACAATATGTGAGGATTTCATCTGTGAAAGACTAAATGATTTTGAATAGTGCAATCTTGAGATTTTGGTGACAAAACATGTCAGTAAATGATGGCAGGGTAATGGTGTGGACAAAATATGGGAAAAGATCAGTCTGCAATGCAGATTAATTTGAGTGCCTGTGCTTTAGGAGCTTAAAACATGTCAGTTCTTGTTGCCTCTAGATTATGTGTTTATTTTTGTGTCTTTACTTTGTAGAGAAACCATTTATTTTTAAACACTTTCCTTAAAACAGTTTCCTATTGTCATTTGTTAGTTTGGGTTTACTTTTAGTAAAAATTATAAATTTTCTGTTCAGTATTCATTCTTCCAATACCAATATAGTTCATAATTTCACTGTGACTTCATTATTCTCACAGCGATCTGATTCAGAAGATTAATTTACTATTTACTTCCATTTTTATCTAGCAGTTAATTATTGTATCACTGCTGTTACTCATCATTAGGACCATTAATATACACCCTGTTTTTATTCTATTCAACTTGCTTTCAGTACTGTTCCACACAGACATGGCAGATGTAATTGATGAGGGGGTGGAGTGGGGGCCTGCATACAGTGTAATTTATCACCTACTGTGCTACATAATCCAACATAATGGATATAAATAAGTGGAATGTACGTACATAGAGATCAAATCCCTTAGCAGAAAGTGTCTGATTTGTGTCTTCTTCAAACCTTCTAAGGTAGGCAGGTTAGCATGCTTTGAAACTGCTCTTTCAAGTCTCTAATTGACATACAAGCATATAATTATAGCTGGTGACACTAACGTAAATTTTCTATGTAGTAGTCCTTCCAGTGTACAATTTAAATGGATTCATACTTATTCAAATGTGTTGCTGCTTCAGCTTGCTTTTACCCTTCATACAAATAGTAGTCACACTCTCGTAGATATGTTTGCAATGAAATCCCCAAACAGAGTAATCTGTAAATCTCAAATATCTGCAACTGGCATGTCTGCCCATGACATAATTTTCATGATGTACACACTAGACGGTCCCAGTAAGAAACCACAACTAACTACATATTGAAATTTCAAATGCATTCATTTATCTGAACTTGCAACTGAGGCACAGGAAATAGTTTGGAGACGTACTCTATTCCCTTCTCAGACGTAAATGACAAACTTCATGGATTTACTTAGATTGGATTAGAGATCTTCATGGATTTGCTAACAAACTTACTCAACTACATGACAAACATGCTCTCCTAAGAATGGGAAAATAAGAAACAAATCTTAGAGATGTTGCACATCAGGCATAAAAACTGTGTCTCATACCTGAAAATCTTATTGGTACAAGCATAAATGAAACAGAATTAGTCAAGCTATGCAAAAGGCAAAACTCAGCATGCCCATACATCAACCAACAACAGAAATAGACCAGCTGTGCTATGGAAAAACCTGCATTTTTTGATACAGGTGAACTAAAAGCTACAGCTTATTCCATTGTCCCAGCCAAAGAACTGAAAGGGTACTTCACATTACCTACAATCACAATTGAACCACAAATCAAACAGAGACTCATTGATTACTTCATGCAGGTAAACAACTGTAGGCATGAAAAATTCTGTCTAAAGCATGTTACTTGCAATATCACAAAAAATCCATCAGATCAGCATGTACTGGACATGACTTTATTAGTTCATAATCAGTATTATTTACTCACATCTCCATTTCAGTCACTCATGTTATTTTAATACTATTTGTTATATTAAAATTGTTATTTCTTAAGTAACTACAATGAGAAAAAGGCACTGTTTGTGTAAAAACCTGGCATGATGTAAGACAGGGCCCAATGACCCTAATCAGAGCAGGGTAAGTAAATAAATATATAAGTAACATTGAAGGTATGAACACCTACTACCCCTCAAGCACACATAACAAGACAGCGCAGCACCAAGAATTAATCAGTTGACCTCAACCTAACAATCTTTGGCAATAAATCCATATCGATTTTGATGGTCCTTCCTAGAATACAAGATGGCTCATTATCATTGATTCATACTGCAAATATCCCTTTGTCATTCCAGTGCATTCGATTACTAGTGCTAGTACTACCAAAGCACCTGGTTCCATCTTTTACCTAGAAGATTTGCCACAGACAGATGTTTTCACAATTTTATTTGCCAGAATTTCAACAGTTTGGCCTTACAAAATGGAATTCAACATAACCAAATGGCACCATTCTCTTCTCAGTTGCGTAGTGAAGCTGAGTATCTCTTCCACATTTTCAAGGCTCAGATGTCCAAACTTCATGCTTCACATATGAGAGAAAATGCTTTGATGTTACTTCTGGACTATGTCTGCTGACAAAATTTCATCAGCAGAGTAAGAGTAGCTGTGCAGGGTAGCTGCGCGCTCTAGGGCGCCTTGCCACAGTTTGTGCGGCTCCCCCCATCGGAGGTTCGAGTCCCCCCTCAGGTATGGGTGCGTGTGTTGTCCTTAGGAGAAGTTAGTTTAAGTTAGATTAAGTAGTGTGTAAGCCTAGGGACCGATGACCTCAGCAATTTGGTTTCATAGGAGCTTACCACCAGCAGCAGAGCTCTTGTATGGTCATCAGCACTACACTCTGCTGCATCTCTCACACCCTCACCACTCTGTTTCCACTCCTAACTCCACAAGTAAGATCCTCACAAAGAACAAAGTTTTATATCAGTTTGTTAGACAACATGCCTCACAATTGGGATTATGGCACTGTCACTCAGACATCTGGGTGTGCTCATTATGCATTTCACAGCATATAGGAAACCTATCAATGGCACCAAATCCAGCTTGTTTTCATTGATTATAGTGATTCTGCCATAGATTTTCAATTTTCAGACTCGCTGCCTGCAACCCTGTCTCCTGCCCCTGAGTAGCACTTTCCAGTGTCTGAAGTATGGGCACCTGGTTTTTCTGACAACTCTGCCATGGAGACAGACTCCTGCCTGCCTGTGCAGCCATCTCTGTAGATGCTGTCACTCCACCCATTGCCATTTGCTGCAATTCCAGTTGTGGAAATCATATCTGCATCAGCTGTACAGCTTTTTGCACCCTCAGCAGTGCCAATGCTTCACCCACCTGTGTCATTGGATGTACATCGTACCGGCAGTTTATCAGCAGATGCTCTCGGTTGTTCACAAGATGAATGTCAGGAGATAGGTTGGTTGATGTCATATGACATCACACCACAGCCAACCCCATCAGCAGCAGCACAGTGCAGACATTCCATTCGTTGTCACACACAACTCACTCTATGTGACGATGGTGTGGAATTTTGCATGGAGGAATGCTGTACCGACGGGTATGCCATTCACCACTCACAGCTAAATGGGAGACAGCACTTTTGAACAGCACACCAGGGGACCGCCAACACAACAGATTTATCTAAAGGGTCCAGGGTTCTAAGTTTTTCACAGAACTCTTCCACGCTAACACACCCTTCCCTATAATCTAGCCCCCTTAAAATCTTACATATTATTCTTGCTTGTTCTGATTCAGACCAAAGTCTCTTCTCAAATTTACCATTGGACAATCCTGAAATTGTGTTTTGATTTGCCCAAGATAGCGTTAGCCCATCACAAAATACTTTCACAGATTAAATGACAAGCAAATCAGTAACTTCAGGGACAAATTCATCATAACAATGTAGTAAAAAATCTGCTGGATACAATTTACCTTGCTGTGGAACACTTGTTATAGGAATATTTGTCCACATGCCACCACACTTGTTAATAAAACTTTTTGTTGCAAAAATTTTTACAAGTTTCTTGTGCATTTTAGCTACATTTTCTTCCCATGTAGATACATTACTTGTACAATAACCTACATTGCATGCAACGTTTTTCTCTACTTCACCAACCTCCATATTATATACAGAAATTTTATGATGAGTATTAATTTAAACAATTCCACATTCTTTTCTAAACTTTCTTCAACAGATACAATTTCTAATCATAATTTATTATTTTTATATGTTGTTGTGTCATCAACAATCTCAAAATTCTTAGATTTTTTTCTATTTCTCTTGATAAGTTTAACCCTACATTTTCAGTTTTAGTTAGAACTACATCTACAGGAATGTTTAACTCTTTTTGCCACACTTCAACTTCTTCTTCTTCTACATGATCAGGCCCAGTGGACCGCATGCTGCTAAAAGTTTCCTCCTGCATTGTATTCTGTCCATTGCTGCTATCCGCCATCCGTCCACATCTATTGATGCTTGGTTTAAATCTTCATGGAGACCATCCCTTCAACACTTCTTGGGTCTCCCTGTGGGTCTCTTTCCTGTAGGTGAAATCCAGGAGCTTCCAAGGCCATATGTGATCTTCCATCCAGGCCACATGGCCAGCCCACTGCATTCGTTTGGCTTTGACAGTTTCTGCTATGTTGGGCTGCTGGTATAGTATCTCAAGGTTTTGGTTGTGTTTGATCCTTGTTCCCCTGTGTCCGCATCAAGAACTGAACCAAATATCTTCTGAAGTCTCAAAAACAAAGAGCTTAGGGCTATCCTGTTTCTGGATACTCCATGTCTCACAGCCATATAGAACAACAGCCTGCATCAGGGTTTTGTATAGTCGATTCTTGAGCTGTCTGGAGAGATATCTGGACTGAAGCAGTTGTGCTAGACTATGGTAAGATCCGTTTCCTGTGTGTTCAACAGTGAGTTTTAATTGATGAATTTTGTCTCTGACCTCCACAACTTGAACACCAATATCTGTAACTCATTTTTTAATCCACTTGTCACTTGTGAAATTCTGTCATCAATTTTGTAGTTTGTTTCTGTTACATTAAGTCAGCTAACTTTTCGTTTCTTCTACAAGATAACCAAGCTCACATTTGGTTTCTGATATTTTATTATGTTGTTAACTTTTCAGATTTTCATTTGATATGCCAGTTACAATTTTCATTTCTCTTTGCAAAAGTTCAAACAAAACAAACTTCCAAACTTTCATCAAAAACATAATTATTCCCTCCTATGGGTTTTCCATCTTGCTCACTTTTGAACATGTTGTTACATCTTTCATTTCTAAAAATAAATACATTTCACACACAGCATCCCTTACGTGCATTGTTTCACACAGTACACAATAAAATAAAGTGAGTTATTATGTTTATCTTTTCAGGTTCATGTAAGAAAAGTCTAGTCTGCAATTTTAAATATACCTGGTAAATGATTAATTTTTATTTTTACTAATATCTGGAAACTAAAAAAACTTGCATTATAATACCAGTTGCAGTCTAAAATCTAGCTCACCACCACCATTTGTAACAGCCCCCCCACCCCCTCTCAGAATATTTGTGTGACAAATAAATTATAATAAAGTTCAGTTTTCCACATTATCAATTTGAAGCCCTCTGGGTTTATATTTAAAATATTTAAAAATTTAATTTCCTTTTTGCAACATTATAATCAACAGTATTTATGATTGTATGTTCAGTAACTGTGAATTGCTGTTGTTCACATCTACTTGCTACAAAAAGTCCACAGTTCTTCCTATCTGAGTATGACTGCACCGAGTTTTCAATATGTAATGGAAAGTCTTTAAATAAAAACTCAATCATGTCTAAGTTCACTTGCACATTTCATTAAATAGATCTTCTTAAGTGCATTTTCACAAAATTAACTTCCAAACATTGAGACAGATCTCCGCCAAAACCAAGCCAATGAACAACTCTAGAGGATATAGCTATTAAAGCACATACACTGGGGTGCAAAATTTGGAGACAAAAGCAATTTTCACATGATGTGTCACAGGCAAGTAACATAACTCTATGAAACTCAGACCACACATCAAATGAACTAGTACAGTGTAGTACAGAAGGTAAATGAAAGAAATAAGAAACGAGAGGAAGAAAATAATTACAATGAAGTTATATGATTTACGATGGTGCCATGATTATTAAAAAAGATAGGACATGGTTCTGGACTGGGTATGTGACCATGTCAATGCATGCTCTGCAACATCCTCCCATGCTGGCGACAGTGTTGGTATGGAGATCTTGTGGGAGGGCATTGCATTCATTCACCTGTGTGGTTCACAACTGTTGGATGGTCGTTGGTGCATGTAGACTTGCTGTCACACATTTCCCCAATGCATCACACATGTGATATATGGGATTTAACCCTTTCATGGTTGATGGGATACATTAAGTCCCACTAAAGTAATATGCAGTTTTGAGAAATGGAAATCTTTATCTGTTAGTGCTAGCATGCACTGATATGCTTTTGGAACAATAAAAAAAAAATTTAATATATGACTTTTCCTAGCTTATACATCTATTAATGTGTCTGCTTTCTGAAAACTCACCAGGAATTTTCAACATTAAATAATCAGGTTCATAACCATGAAACAAGGAACAGAGATGATTTTCACAGACACCCAGAAAGGAGCACTCAAAAAAAAAAAAAAAATAAAAATTGAAGGTAGATCTTAAACTATTTTTGCTAACACATAGTTGTTATAACATTGAAGAATATCTGAATGTGGAAAATTGATATTATTTATATATATTGATATGAAATATTTATATTTATTATCCAAGTTTTTGTAACAAATTAGGTGTAAGAAATTATATTGTAATAGATTACATCTATTCAATGTGTATTGTCAATGGATGAATGAAGAGATTGAATTGAATTGAATTGACTACAGGTCACAGGGTTGACATAAAGAAGGCTGTGAGTGATCAAATGGTATGGCATGTATTTATAGGTGGCCCAGTGCACCTGTCTCACAAAAATCAGGTCACATTACCATCTTCTCCAGTCCAAGAATGTCTGAAGTAACTAATTGTGTTTTCTTATACATCATAGGCATTGTTTTGAAATGTTACTACACACCACAGTAGTCCTGCTGGTTTGTGCATAATTTCTATGTATTGGAAAGTATATGCTCCAGAAAACTTTGTAGAATGTAGAAAAGAATGATGAGTGGTATGTCAAAACAATCTTCACAGATTATGTTGAAATCTCGTATTTCGTATTACATGTTTCTCATTGGCAGGAGAATAAGCGTGTTTTGACACTGATTTGTTACACTTTTTCCCACAATTTCTACCCTGATGAAATCATTCTAAAATTAACAATTTATCTCTGAAAATTCCTAGGTTCACATGAAAACTTAGATCAAACACGTGTCCCACCTCATCGATTTTCAAACGTGGTCAGCTCAAAATTTTTTCAATAGTCAAAGTGTGCTATTTATCACAAAGGAAGAAAATTTTTGATCTATTTTTGAAACATATGCAAAATAAATTGTAACCATGAAACAGTTAAGGGAGGAGAACTGGTAGACAACTTCATTCACAGAATGTACTCTCATTTCAAGAGCTCCACAACCTGTGCTGTTTGATGCAGTCCTGTATTGTCATTCATAAAAATGAAGTCAGGGTTGAATGCATCCCTGAAAGAATGGGAAGGAGTACAGCCTCACAATAACATTGACAGATGAGTGTAACGTGTTCAAAGATTTGGAGGCAAGTGCATCCAAGCAAAATTATGCCTCCCCAGACCATAACACCTGGATCACAAAAATGATCATGTTCAACAACATCCCTGGATTCATTACATGTTCCAGACTTTCACTGTATGAGGGTATGTGCAGAATAATGACACAGACTGAATCTGCTCTCATGTCAGAAGAGACCACACTCCTTGTTGGTGCAGTCCCTATGCTCTTGGCTCCATCGCAATCATTGCTGCCGATGTGCAAGTATCAACAGAACACAATGTACTAGTCATTGGGCAAAGAGACCACTCTTGTGCAGTCACCATGCCACTGTGGAGCATAGATTGCTTGCCTTGGAGTCATATTACGTATTATCACAATTGCACCCATATCTGACATGCATCCTTTCTTGCCTGTTACATAATGTAATGGTCATCTGCTGCTGTAGATGAACATGACTGACCACCTCCTTTCCTTCAGGCAGCAGTGCTTGTGACTCAGACTGCTTCCCATGCAACTGAAACAGTGCTGTGAGCAATACTAACTCCTGCGCTAAACTAGTCACACTTGATCCTTCTTCCAGTTTCCCGATGATTCTTCCCAATGTGAAGTAATAAAAATGTTGTCTGCAGGCCATGTTGTAATGAAGAACACCACCACAATGCACCATAACAGCTCACTGATTAATATACGCTGTCTTTTCCCATTCTTTCAACTGCCTTGTGTTGCAGGACCAGCCCCACTTGGCTGTATAGTCATGCTGTCTTCATGACATGTGACATCTAGCTTTCTGAGCATGACTCATGACATGTGACATCCAGCTTTCTGAGTATAACTGGGAGACCTCTGACAATATCCTCCTACATTTCCGTTCATTTCCTCCCAGTAGTTAATAAGTTATGTTGCTTTACCTATCTTGTCAGTAAGTTTTTTAGAGAAGTTTACGAGGTTTGTCCGGAAAATATGTATAAAAGTTGAATAATAACTTTATTTTAGAATTATTCAGGTATTACAATGTGGTCTCCTTCAAAGTACTCGCCCTGAGATGTGATACACTTCTGCCAACGCCGTTTCCACTGTTGATAACATTGCTGAAAGTCTTCAGTTGTGATGTTGTTCAGTCGTCGTGTCGTTTCCGCCTTGATGGCTTCCACATCCTCCCAAGTGCCGCCCCCGAAGCACCATTTTGCATTTTGGGAACATGAAGAAGTCACACAGGGCTAAATCGGGTGAATAAGGTGGGTGGTCTGTCACGGTGATTGAGCTTCGGTCCAAAAACTCACGCACAATGAGCAACGTGTGAGCGGGAGCATTGTCATGATGAAGGATCCAACTCCGGTCGAACTCGGGCCACATGAGCTCTGAGACGTGTCAGAACTTCAATGTAAAATTTTCCGTTCACTCTCTAGCCGGGAGGGACGAATTCCTTGTGAACAATGCCCCTAGAATCAAAGAAAACAGTCAACATTGTCTTCACATTGGACCTTGATTTTCGCGACTTTTTTGTTCTCGATTCTCCTGCTAGTTTCCATTCCTTGCTTTGAGATTTGAGCTCCACATCGAATTCGTAAAACCAGGACTCGTCTCCAGTGATGACTCAGTTGAGAAAGTCCCCTCATTCCTCTGCTTCCAACCAATCCTCACAGCACTCAACCCTCTTTGCTTTCTGTTCTGGCATCAAGAGCTTCGGTACGATTTTCGCACACAATTTCTTCATTTCAAGTTTTTGTGTCAGAATTTCATGAACGATTGTTTTGGGGATTGACAGCTTGTCAGCAATCATTCTGACTGTCAATCTACGGTCTTTAAGAACACAAGCCCAAATTCGTTCAACATTTGCATTGGAACTCGATGTCGATGGGCGTCCTGGGTGAGGGTCATCGTTCACTTCTTCTCGGCCATCCCGGAACCTTTTTAACCATTTGTTCACAGTTGGTTCCTTCAGAGAATTGTCTCCGTAAACCTGTTTCAAACACTCAAAAATCTCACAGCCATCCTTGCCTAGCTTTGTAAGAAACTTGATGTTGACACGCTGTTCCTCAATCAGAGAGAGCTCCATGCCAACAGCAGGTGAAAAAGGGTAACTGTCAACAAGCTGCCACACACTCCCACCTTCACACAGAGTGCTCTGACTCGAATTGAGTGTTGATGGAATTGATTACAGTAGTAGTCCCACCTGGCGGTGACTGCAACTTGTAACATAAAGACATTATTTAACTTTTATACGTATTTTCCGGACCAACCTCATATATTGTTAACAAGTGCATGTGTTATTCAATATAACATTTTAACTGACTTAACGATTACAAATAGTATTTACAAAAGTGTGCAAGCACATCAAGAAGTATATCAGAAAATACAGCTGCACTCCTCACAGTAAGATTTAATAAATTCAGTGTTTTCCAGACCCAACTTTAAATTATGAGTATTTTTAACAATTAATATTACAAAATGTTGATTTTAGACATAACTAAATTGGCCTCTCTCTTGCTCTCATTTGCATCAGCTCCTTTTAACATTTTAAATTATTTTATGTGTATTATTTTATTTCAGTTTCTATAAAAGATTAAGATTACAGCATACTTTCATATGACAAACAACTATATATGGTACTTGATTTTACAAAAATTGAGTACACAGGCGATGACTCCATGGGGATTGAGAGGGATCAAGCCCCCTCAAAAATTCTGTTTGGGGGACAGAGCCCCCCAGCAATTTAAGAAAATTATTAGTTGTTTTATGCTTTGTAAAATAATAGAATTATGTTGGAAATTTTTATTTTCCTTGATTGACGATAATTACCTTTTAAAATACATTCAGTAATGAGTTAAAACAAGTAAAATTATGGTACTAAGCAGGTTAGCTAAAAATGATTGGTGTGAATCATGACATTGTTACGGTACTGTGGGCACACTTAGAATTTGTCCCAGTGCGCGAACCTTCGGGTAAAGTCTGGCATCGGTGGGCCGGAGCTGAGGCCATGACGACATCAAAATGACTGGAACAGAAGCACCTGGAACCCTCTGCTTGTCATCTTGTGCTTCGAGACATTATGATGCCAGGGCTATATAAAACACACCCTGCTGTCGCAGTCATTCAGTGTGGATAGTTTCGTTCAGTGCATGCTGCAGACATGTTCAGTGTTCCGACTTTAGTGTCTAGTGGACTATTTTATATGACTATATTTTATTCATCTACTTTAGTCTCTTAGTGTATTGTGAATTAAGTTTGCAATGGACAAATTTGTTATCAAAAAGGTGTGCTTGGAAGTTGATGATACTGCAAGTCAACCTCCAACAATTATTGTGTCATCAATTGCTTCATTGTCTTCAGGCGAGAACCATTCACAGCTGAAACCTGGACAATCTTATAAGGGAAGATCATTTCAGAAATCTTGGTTAATTAAATATACATGGCTAGAATATGAAGCATCTACCAAGAAAGTTTTTCGCAAAACCTGCAAAGAGGCAGATGCTAAAAATCTATTACAATTTTCTTCACAAAAAAAAAGATGCATTTACTTCTGTAGGGTTTTCTAACTGGAAAAAGTCTGTGGAAAAATTTTGTCTTCATGAAAATACATTTACGCATAAAGAAGTAGTTTTGAAACTAAATTCTATCACTGACCAAAGTGTGGCCTCCCAATTGAATGAACAGTTAGATAGTGATATGAAGAAAGGCCGTTTAGCTCTTGAGACAATTTTTAGTACCGTGCAATTTCTGTGCCGACAAGGACTAGCAATTAGAGAGCGCGAAGATGTAAACTCAGATTTTTTTTCAATTCTTGGAACTCCGAAAGAATGACATACCTCAGTTTAAAGATTGGTTAGGATGTTCGGGGTATAAATATTCAAAATGAGATCATTGATCTACTAGGAAAGTCTGTGCTGAGAAAGGTATTGGCTTCAATCAAGAAGACTGAACATTTTTCTATTATGGTTGATGAAACAAGTGATTCTTTGATTCTCGAACAATTGTCATTTTGTATTTGTACTGTCGATGATTCTTTAATCATCAATGAAGACTTTATTGGCTTATACAAGACCTCCAACACTGAATCACAAACTCTGTTTAGTATTTAAAAGACGTGTTTGCTCATCTTGATTTGTCAGTGGAGGACAGTGCTATGATGGTGCCTCGAATATGAGAGGTAAGTTTAAAGGACTAAAAAAAGCTAGTTTTGGATATACAACCAAAAGCACGTTATGTGCACCGCACTGCTCACAGTTCATAGTTGGTAGTTGTAAACAGTCTCCGCCATCTTACATCTATGAGGGATATTATGGCTTTAGCCAAGGACATAATAAACACCGTAAGGGAATCCAACAAAAGGATGGGACTTTTCAGAAGCCTATGCTGTGAGAGCACCAGTGACCAAGCTGGTCTACGACGCTTTTGCCCGACTCGATGGACTATGCAAGCTTCTAGTATCTTGAGAATATTGAAAACCTTTGAAGAACTTCTAGAGTTTTTTGAAGCGTTTTCTGCAGAGGACAAAACAGAGGCAGACTACAAATGTGCAGGCTACCTTGAGTCAATGTTACAATTCAAGACTTATTTCTTTTTATGTCTTTATTGCCAATCAATGAAGCCAGTAAAAGATGTCAATGAAAAAATTCAATACCCTCATCTAAGTGTTGCTAATCTGGAAAAAATATATGGGGGCTTGATTTGTATATTGAATGGAAGGCATGATGGTTTTGAACACTTTTGGAAATTGTGTTTCAAAGAAAAACCTTCACAGGTTGATGATCCTTCACTTCCTCAGAATCGAAGTATACCAAAGAAGTATGAGAATAATGAAGTCAGCTCACTGCACACTTTCAAAACCCCAAAGGAATTATACTAAGCTATTAACATTGAACTTTGTGAAGCAGTGCAATCATGCAGTACTGAGCGGTTTGCTTCAACTGGACTCACACAGGTCATTACAGTTGAATAGGAGTGATTGCTTTTAGTAAACAGAAGTGAAACAAATTTGGAAAAATCAACTGAGTTTTTCAAAAATGACCTAGACATTGAGAGACTGTGCTTACACTTGAATATATTAGCCGATATCACTAATAAAAAACAACTGGTCTTAAAAAACATGCGTGCTGTAGGAAAGTGCATTACACAAGACCTTGCAGTTGGAGAAATGTTATGTGAAGCAGTGAAGTGCATTAAGCTTCTCCAAGTAGTTCCAATCACGACAGCAGCAGCAGAATGGTCATTTAGGGACCCTTAGACGTCTGAAGTCACATCTCCGATCAACAATGGGACAGAAGCAATTGAAGAACCTGGTTGTTCTGCATGCCCACCGAGATGTTTTGGATGAATTGGATATCCGACTAGTCATCAACAACTTCATATTCAGTAATCCAGTCAGACAGTTGACATTTGCAGCTTTCTAAAGACACTCTAGCCCTAATAATGGCATTTACAGCAATATTAAAAATCTTTATAAAATAGAGAATTAAATACATACATAATGTTAAATTTTCAGTACTGAAATATTAGTACTAGTTTACTACTGTATTACTATAGTACTGTATTAGTTATTTTCAAATACTTAAATATTTTTAGGGTGTAAGACCCAATTAAAACCCAATATTGACATACTTTTTGACTGAAAGTATTAGGCATACTGTATTAACTTTATTAACTGTATTAAAGCATTAACTTTGAGATACTGTTTTTATTTAACGAACCTTGAGCCTTATTCAAAGTAAGCTTAAATTAGCTATTTCACTTATTAATCAAAGTGCTATTACTGTGTGACAGTGATATTTCATGTTTTATTCTTTTAATGATAGTTTAGGACTTATTTAAATATAATTTCAGTCTTTTCAGAGCTATATATTCACTGCTCTGTAATAGTCTATAAGCATGGTTATTACTGTAAATGAAATTAGCTTTTTACAAAAATACCATGCATGTTTATGTTTTGTCTCTTTTTTCAAAGCCAAAATTGTGTCAAACTTGTTGAGTTTCGCGGAGTCTCAAGTTATCGAGAGTCCAGTTTCTGGGGTTCTAATGTTGATCATATGACTCTAAAATCCTTAAAAAACTTTAAAACTCACTATTTTTCATCTAAAATTTAGAAAATTTCCTGGGGCAAGACCTCCAGTATGCCCCCCCCCCTCCCCAACATTTTTTATAAGTCAGTGCCCTGATTCAGTAAGGATACTATTTACAAAATTTCCATATAATGTCCTGAATAATACAAGAAGTATTTTTTAAGTAAATACCGTTTTGAAATTAAAAAAAGACATGATAAGGTATCTCAATAATTTTATTTTTACATGAAAACCTGTACCTTAATCTACTTTTCTACATAATTTCCATCAATATGGAGGCACTTGTCATAACATTGTACCAGTTTTTGAATACCCCTCTCATAGAAGTCTGCCGCCTGACTTGTTAACCACCGCATCACCACTGTTTTGACTTCGTCATTGTCTTGATGATGCTGACCGCCCAGGTGTTTCTTCAAGTGCAGGAACAGATGGTAGTCACTGGGTGCAAGATCAGGGCTGTAAGGAGGATTATCTAGAGTTTCCCATCGAAAAGATGTGACAAGATCTTTGGTACTAAAATGTAAACTTTCACGGCCGGAAATATCATGTCCATTATAATTATCCGGGCTGTTATGCCGTGGTCGGTTGGTGAATTCTGAGGTAATTCCCAACGTTTCGTCTCCGACTGCGGGAGACATCTTCAAGGGGGTCCGTAGCTTGATGGAAGGTCCAACACACACACTGGCTCGCTACTGACTGCCGCTAAATTTAGCGGCGTGTTTTTTAAGTAAATACCGTTTTGAAATTAAAAAAAGACATGATAAGGTATCTCAATAATTTTATTTTTACATGAAAACCTGTACCTTAATCTACTTTTCTACATAATTTCCATCAATATTGAGGCACTTGTCATAACATTGTACCAGTTTTTGAATACCCCTCTCATAGAAGTCTGCCGCCTGACTTGTTAACCACCGCATCACCACTGTTTTGACTTCGTCATGCGGTGGTTAACAAGTCAGGCGGCAGACTTCTATGAGAGGGGTATTCAAAAACTGGTACAATGTTATGACAAGTGCCTCAATATTGATGGAAATTATGTAGAAAAGTAGATTAAGGTACAGGTTTTCATGTAAAAATAAAATTATTGAGATACCTTATCATGTCTTTTTTTAATTTCAAAACGGTATTTACTTAAAAAACACGCCGCTAAATTTAGCGGCAGTCAGTAGCGAGCCAGTGTGTGTGTTGGACCTTCCATCAAGCTACGGACCCCCTTGAAGATGTCTCCCGCAGTCGGAGACGAAACGTTGGGAATTACCTCAGAATTCATCAACCGACCACGGCATAACAGCCCGGATAATTATAATGGACAAGATCTTTGGTCTGATTCGCCACATGCAGACGGACATTGTCTTGCAGCAAAACGATGCCCTTGCTCAACTTCCATGGACTGTTGCTCTGATTCTGGTGTGACGTAGGCTACCCATGTTTCATTGCCCATAACAATTTGGTTTAAGAAATCATCACCGTCGTTGTGGTACCGCTCAAGGAAAGTCAATGCACTGGCTAAACATTTGGTTTTGTGCACATGCGTCAACATTTTCGGTACCCAACGTGCACACAATTTTTGGTAATTCAAGTGCTTGGTCACAATGCCATACAAAACACTACAAGAAACATTAGGAAAGTTATCCCGCAAGGAGGAAATCATAAAGCATCTGTTTTCACTCACTTCATTAACGACTGAAGGACGCCCACTCAGTTGTTCATCGTGCACATATGTGCGGCCATCTTTAAATGCTCTCACCCACTTTCTTACCATTCCATCACTTATAATGTTTTCTCTGTAAACTGCACAGATCTCACGATGACTATCAATCGCTTTTAGGCCTTTAGCACTAATAAATCTTATAACAGCCCGTACTTCACAGTCGGCGGGACTCATGATTATCAGAGGCACCTTAAACACTCAGTACACAACATAAACAAGGAATAATCAGACTGTAATGGCGTCAGTGCATAGATTAAGGTACAGGCTTTCACGTAAAAATAAAATTATTGAGATGTCTTAGCACGTATTTTTTTAATTTCAAAATGGAACTTACTTAAAAAACACACCTCATAATTAGTTTAAATAGAAAGTGAAATTTGTTCACATACATTTATGTGTGCAATGGAATTTGAAGTGTAAGGGTTTCTTAGTAGACTGATTTTAGTGTTTTGCAATGAACATATGTTGATCAGTTGCATTCCACTGGGCACTAACTTTGGTGCTAGTGTGAGAAGGATAAATGTATCAATTTGAGGTATGGAACCCTGGTCCACAAACAGCTGAATTGAAAGTTAGAAGCAAAAAGTGTTCTGATACTTGTGACAGTACAATACATGTACTGGTACTGCTGTTACTAAGACTGTAGGGTGGGCAACTTTCAGATGTGGTAGTAGCATGGGCCAAAACAAGAGAAAAAGTCCAATAAATATACACTCTAAAATGCATACCCTAAGAGCTATGTGCACTTCTTCAATAGAGGAAGTATGTTCCATAGTAGGAAAAACAAACAAATACTCATGACTTCTCAGGTACTCATTTTAGAGCCCTTGTTTACTGATTTTTTTATATATATCACCACGTTAAAGTCACCTGCCCTATAATCTTACCAACAACAGTACTGGTACATATATTCCACTGCCAGAGGTACCAGAAAAATTTTTGTTGATAACTTTTGACTCCTTTGTCAGTAACCTTCTACTACAGCAGTCATTCACGGCTTCACCTGTTGCCCATTTAACAGTCAATTGTGTTTCAGTTAGCATCTCTCTGTTCATGGACCTCTGCTTTGTCTCACATCTATTATGCCAAGGCTACTGTTTCTTTAGAAGCTTTTTTACAGTCACTGTATATCATAGAGTGCCCCTTCCATCATGACTGTTCTAGTAGGTACCACTCTATCCAGCCTATGAACAGCTATTCTTTAAACTTAATCCCTTATTCTTATACATGTTCCTATGACTGATGACCATATATGTTAAGTCCCATAGTGTTCAGAGCCATTTGAACATGTTCCTACCCAGAGGAAAATGTCTTGAGTTCTCTTACGAGATTTCATGTGATCACTTTACCTAACTTATTTAATTTGTTAATCTTCGTGCTTGATTAGCCACTCTTTACACTTCAGCTGTCATCGTTGCTACAAGTGCCTCTTGGTCACTGATATTAGTTTCAATGTGAACATCCTGAAAAAGGTCAGGTCTGTTTGTTTCTACTTTATCAAATATATTTTCATCCTGAGTGGGCTTCCAGACTATCCATTCGATGTAGTGTTCAGAAAAGGTATTTTGCAACATTTCACGAGTTGTCTTGTTATGCTCACCTTTTACAAAACTTTAATTTTCTCAATTAATTATCGGGTGTATGGTTCCAGTACTGATAGTAGGATTTGGCAACATTTACACTAGTGAACAGAGGTTTCTATAAAATTTTAGCTGCATCTGGGAGTGGGTCTGGTGGTCAATAGGAAGGCCCAGTTACAATTTTATGGCCATCCTTCATAACAGGTCTTTCTCAAACAATCTGGCACACAGCTTCAATTTTTATCTTGGTAGATTAAATTTTCTTGTTTGTTATGCCAAATACGCCATCTTTTCCTTTTAGCCTATCCTTTCAACATACACTTAGACTCACCCCAAAAATCTTACTGATGTCTATTTCTAGTTTTAGCCAACCTTCTGTACACAGCATTATATGAGCTCCACTGAGGCTGGTGTTCTCAATCATCTCTGCTAGTCTTCAGAATGATGCAATTTCATATAAGAGCTGAACTTTAGTGTCAGTGTTACATTTCCTGTACAAAAAGTATTTCAGTGCTGGTAGTGAAAGTCATATTAATTGTCAGTATAAAATCTCAAAGGACTAACAGTAGATAGAATTTAAAAACCTAAGTACAATAACACTTAGTCAACTGATTTATTAAGCCAGCATTAAGCAAATATTGATTACAAAACTGGTTAAAAACAAGTGCTCACAATGTGTTCAAGGAATCACAAACATACTCATATGCTTTATCATTAAAGAAACTGACTCATTGTTTTTTTTATCCCACTTTTAGAAAACACAATGAGAAGGTTTATGTCCTAAATGTTCCACAATGCTCAGTATCAACTATGCCACAGTTTGAAAGACATTTTCATTTCACTCTTGGGGTATTGCAGTTTGTAGCATTTCCCATATGTGATAAAGGAAGAAGCATTGTAAAATGGTTTAAACATATTTTATGTGAAACAGATGCATCACATCACAAAGAATAATGATGTCCATGCCCATGTCAACTCTCAAAAAAATGAAGACGCAATGAAGGTTACAGTTTAACACCTCAGCCATGATTATGTCATCTGAGATTAGAGAGCTTGGATTGGGGAAGGATGCAGAAGCAAACCAGCACTATTTCCTTTCAAAGAAACCATTGTCACATTTGTCTTTCTAAATAGCCTGTCCCTCCATATAATTAACATTCAGATCTTAAATTCATGAAGTTCAAGTTCTTGAACATTTCTGTTAGTACAACATGATGTATAAATGTATGATAGCTTTTGATGGGAAATGGCACCATAGATTCACTTTAAAATGGTTGTTACATAAAATTTCAAACAATGTAAATACTCATCCTGATTTTCTTGCAGAATTGGTGGCTCAACTCATCATCCAATAATCTTCTATGGGATGAATCATGAGGTAAGGGTTTGATGAGTTTCCATGAAGAACATAGTTGTTAAGAAAGAAATTGTTGCAGTGAGTCTCATTAACACCATAATGGAGTTTTGAGCACAGTTCTCATGTTTGCAGAAAATAATAATGAACTAAGGATGGGTCTACATTTTGCAAGTACATAAATCAAATAAAGCAAAACAATAACATATGTACTTGAAAAAAGGCAGACAGAATCTTCAGCCAATATTACTCATTATTATTATATAACAGTCTGAGTGAAATTGGTCACTTTTGAATTAAACACTGGCTTTCAGTTTGAAATATTTGTATTTTTTCTCAGATTCATAAGTTTACAAAAATTAACATTTTTATTTCACTTATATTCAACAAAATTCAGTTTTCCAGACAATACCATGCATAATGATGTACAGAATATACGTATATAATAACATTAACCACCCCATTTTTTCAGTTTCAGTTCTGACACAAATTCTCTGAATTTTAATCAAGTTCTAGTTTGTACTGAAAATTCATTGTTCATGCAGATAGTGTACACTTAAATTCACCTAAGACAATACAAATAACATACAGAAAATTACAAAAATACAAATACAAAACTTCTCATTACTATCTGACCACAATGCCACAATGCCACAATGAATGTTTCACAAATATCTGCACAAACCAAAATAACTTTCTTCAATTTCTCATCCTCTTAAGTCCATTTTTACTGATGCCAATGATGTCCTCTTACTTATCCCCTTTTAGATCCTTCTTTGTATTCAACACTAGTACCAATGTTCAAACTGTTCTTGCCATGTTCCATCCTCTTCTTTCACTTTTTCATTGATACCAGTAAAGAGCATCTGAAAATATGTTCATGTCAGAATTAGTACAGTAGACTGTTAGGACTTAATAAATGGGGACATTGTTCATGACAGTAAAGGAGTTTAATTAGGTGTGAATTGCAGTGGTCACAATAACTAGGTACATAAAGATGGTAAAATTCTCAAGTTTCTTTATATATCATAAGTGTAAATTTGACACACTGCATAGGAGCATATATGCATTTCAAAAAGATAAAAGAGTTTCTATTAACTATAAGACATATATCATTTCTAATGGTTTCAATCTGTATCATCTTAACTGACCTAACCAATAATCATCATTTTCACATTTTGAAACGGATAATATTGAAGTTACTGAGATATGTTGTAAACAAAGTGCAATATTTCCAGAACATCTCTTTGCTCCAGCACCAACTACAGATGTTCCAGATTGTAATCCTCCAAAAACATCTGAAGTGTCTGCTGAGTAAAGCACCTCTCTTTGTGAAACCAAAGACAAAGAACCAAATAAAGTTGTTGAATCTCTGAAAGTGAATGTGACTCCCACTCAAGTGGCAGTGGCAGGCATCAGCCCCATTCCTTCCATCTAATTTAGATATGGATTCCAAAGAAAACAACAAAAAGCAAGACACCTACTGTGATCGTAAACAGTCCCTATGTAAAACAACATCAACAGAGGCGTGAAAAGAAATGAAATAAAGGAGAACACACCACAAAGCAAAAAGCAGAGAGGGAAGTTAATTCTGGAAAAGAAATAACGTATAAAAAAGTTCTTTCTGGTGGTAACAGTGATGCTTCTTAAGACTGTCACTGTTTTTACTGCTCTAAAATATACTCACATTCAAAACCTGGATAACACTGTTTAAGGTGTTAGCAGTGTAATTTGTGGGCAGACACTGGATGTGCTGGAGTAAGCCACAGAACAATAAACTTTATTTGTGATGTCTGCAAATATATAGGATTGGTGACAATCATTTTTTTCAAAAACTGAACTAATTTTGTTGTTTTATGGGTGAACATTTGTAATTCTACTTTCAGTCTTCACTTTTTGTATGACTGAACTAAGAAACCTTCATTGATACTGTTGAAGGATTCTTTCAGGAATAGTCTTTTACTTGTTATTAAGTACAAATCTATTAAGGATATCGAACAGGTAACTTTAACATGAACTTCTTACTTTTCCTTACTCCTATGTCATTTTATCCTGACATCAGTCTAAAATGACATATTAAGCTCCTTTTACAAGAATGTCAAAAATGTATGATTTATATTAATTTAAAAATATGGCAGCAGGATAGCAAAACCCACAAGTGAATGAGACATGGTCCTGATACAAATTTTATTTAACATCATGGTTTCTGAAGCAATAGGGACCTAAAAACAAAATGATATGACATTTTAGCTGGACATTCCTTACATAACCTTTTTTTTTCTCATCTCATTAGCATCAGGTGCATCATCACATTCACCAACCTTCAACTTCCTCACTTCTGACAACTGAGTTCAAGCATAACTTTGACATAGCTTTTCCAGAAAGGAAAGCTATTTCCAAGAGCACAGATAGATTCAGAAACTGGATTACATCAGGTATCAGAGTATCTTGTAAAAGGAAGCGGGAACTTTTTCTGCAGTCAAAAACTAACAGCAGTCCAGAATTTATTAATTATTTCAAAAAATACAAGCTAGTTTTGAAACGCATCATAAAGGAGGCAAAAATTAAGGAAAATGACAAATATATTATGAAGTCATCCAATAAAACTAAGTCCATGTGGAAAGCTGTGCAGGATCTTACTGGGAAGAAGACAACTCACAAAAATATTGTGATATCACATGATGGCAAGAATGTCACTGACCCTAAGGAAGTTGCAAATAGTTTCAATTCTTACTATGCAACTGTTGCTGGGAAATTAGTGAAGGAAGAATTTGGAAATCCACCTAATACAACATGGAAAGAACTTTCATCTATTGAAATAAATAATATATCCATGTTCCTCAGTCCAGTAAGCCCAACAGAGCTCCATTAATTCACTGAAGAGTAAGTACTCAACTGGTATTGATGATATTCCAGATTATATTATAAAAATAACAGCAAGACAAATACTTTCACCTTTATTGGACATATGCAATTCATCCTTATCATGTGGTGTCTTCCCTCAGCAACTGAAAATGGCAAAAGTAATACCCCTATATAAAAAAGGTGATCATCAATGTGTGGGTAACTATAGGCCTGTGTCTCTATTGTCAGGGTTTTCGAAAATTATTGAAAAAGTGTTCCTTTCAAAACTAATTACATTCTTCGACAAGAATAATATTATTTCTGGATGTCAACATGGCTTCAGACCACAGAGATCAATTGAAACTGCCACTTTCAATCTGATAAACCATGTCGTAAATGCAGTGGACAACCACAGAAATATCTCGGGTTTATTCTTGGACCTAACAAAAGCTTTTGATGTGATTGATCATTCTATACTCCTGAGGAAGCTCGAATGGTATGGTGTAAGAGGTGTGCCAAATCAGTGGATCAAATCATATTTGGAATATAGTTCTCAGGTAACTGAAATTAAGTACACCGAAGGAAATGAACTCCAGGTACACGTTTCAGAACCATGTGGACTAACTCATGGTGTTCCACAGGGCTCCATTTTAGGTCCCTTTCTTTTTTTGGTCTACATTAATGATTTCCCATCACACGTTAGGGATTCTGAACCAGTACTGTTTGCAGATGACACCAGTCTATTGATTGAAGGGAATAATGAAGAAAATCTTACTGCATCTGCAAAAGATATTACAAAAGGAGTGTCTGAATGGTTTACCAGAAACAGGCTAATAGTTAATCCCCAAAAAACTGTACTAATGAATTTCCACACTGATCAAAATAAAAATCCGGCACAACCTGTAATATGTATAGATAACCAAAACATTAGTGCTGTCAATGAAATTAAATTTCTTGGAATTCATATCCAGGAAAATCTTAAATAGAACACTCATATCACAGCCCTAAATTCAAAACTAGCAAAATTGAGCTATGTGGTAAGAATTCTCTGCAACAGTACTAGTGCAGAAACAGTTAGGGCTGTATACTTTGCTCGTGTACATTCAATACTGAAGTACGGTATCATTTTCTGGGGAAATGTACATCAGGCCAGAACAGTTTTCAGGAAACAAAAGGCAATTATAAGAATAATGAAACAAGTGAGCAGCAGAAAATCATGCAAACCTTTCTTTAAAGATCTAAAGATCCTATCCCTTCCCTGCATTTATATACTGGAAATAGTCACGCATGTCAAAAAAAGCATACTGAGAAAAGAAAACCTTTTTCCTCAAAACAAAAGTGTCCATAATTACAGTACCAGGTCAGACAGTGACATACATGTCAATCATTGTAACACCACATTATGCCAAAAAGGTGTATATCATGCAGGAACTAAGCTTTACAACAGATTACCAAGACATATAAAATCTCTTACTGAACTACAAAGCTTTAAAAAGTCTGTGACATCCTACCTTCTGAAAAACTGCTACTATTCAGTCTCACAGTATCTTATGCAAGAAAAAATGTAATTTGTATCTTTAATTGTAGAAATAAGTTATAAATATACAGTATTTCAAAAATTTGTAATTATTAACTGTATAGATCCAATTTGTCATAAAAATTTATAAAATTTATGTTTGATATTTGAAAATCCAATAGCCAAAAAATGTTTTCTGTCCAATATCCTGTGTACAATATATGTACTTAAAAAGAGATTTATATGGACAAATAAATAAATAAATAAATAAAAGTTCTTTGAAACAAACGTTAACAAAATATGACATGAAGTTTAACCCCTTTCTCCTCTCATTTCCCCTGATAACACAACATATGTTTCACATTTATTTCCCAAGAGCACTAACAACTGAAACGTGGAATTTTTATATGACAGTAAGAAAAAATATTTAAAATTTGCAAGGACATGATTAGTTTTCATTTAATTAAATGTTCACAGAAATCTCAAATTCAAAGTAACTAGCTTCAGTCTCTAACCTGTACAAAATAGACATACTATACAAAGCATAAAATATTCTTACACTAAACTGGAATCTTGAATAATGTCATAGATGATACATAACAGATCAGTCTTGGAAGCATATTGCACTGATTGATATCGTGACTATTGCTTTATTTTTGGCAAGTAATCACCAAGATTTTGATCAACAGAATAATTATGTCAGAACAATGTTAGGACCAGTACGGTAATCTGTACCTTGATGATGATATAAAATATAAATAACTATGAAATAATGACATAGTTAATTTGTAGAATTTGGTAAATTGGCAGGAATGTTGGAAATTATCGTGTTCTATTGTAATTAACATGTAATGAAAAAATGTAATACAGTACTACTCATTTACACGTGTTAGACAAAAATACCAGAAACGGAGTTTGGAACAACTTGCAAACTACTGCTATTATTCATCTGTATAAGAAAAAATTATGTATCAAAAATCACTAATTTTCCAAGTAATTATGATGGTTTATAGTATTATGCAACCCAAAATACAACAAATCATGAAAAGATACTTCTGTGTAAAACACAGCATCACTGTTATTATTATGAAAATGCTATACTCAAATACATATTGGAAAAATGGCCAGAGAGTTTGACTTAATTTCATCTTCATGTAAGTACAAAAACTAATAAATTAACTGTTTATTTTACAAATGTGATGTAAATTACTCCAATTGTAATTTGAGTGAACTGTGTGTCTAAAACTGATGAGTATATGAGATGTTATTTTGTACGTATGTCAAATCGATTTGATGTGGTAATTTTTAACTGTAACATCAATAAATTGTAACTTTATTTATGTACAAATTGCTTAAAATGCATATAAGAATGAAAGCCAGCTCACTGGACATCATTGTTGATCAGAGGTTTTGTGATGCACCAACTATGTCACTTTGTGCAATAAAATTGCAGTGAAAAGTTTCAAGGCATATCTGTTCCTTAATCCATATAGCACATTGAATGGACCTGAACTGTGAATCCAGTTCTCAGCAGGAACTCCAAAATAACAAACAGATATCAAGTTATGTATCCTGAGAGGCACCACCCATATGGATTGTTCACATTTCATTGACTTTTAACTTTAACAAGTCTACATAAATTCACTTTCATGAAAAGAAGAAGACGTTATGTTGCAAAGTGTTTTGAATATTAGTGGAACCTGAACAAACAGATATGTCACACAGTGTTATATATTGTGTAAGTGTCAGGTTCATGTGCTCATATTAATTATTTTGTAACCATGGATTATTTTTCATATCTTTTTTACAGTAATAATCCCTTATTTTTATGTAGATAGTTTCTGAAATTTATACTTTGGTGTTAATTATTTATAGTTTGCCACAGCATTATATTCAGCACTTCACATGAAGCATCCTAGTAATTTATGCCCTTCCAAAAATAGTTAACAACAATAAGTTTTCCATCCAAATTTCACATTCGACAACTATCCCAGACGAAATGCAAGCATTTCAGTAACTCACCGACATAATCATAAACCAAAACTTTACTTCAACAAGTACCATTAACTCACCTTAGTCACTCTTCAAGACCATAAACAGCATACTATCACAAACAAGAATAACATAAATTACAAAATAGAGCATCGGCAAAACCCTAATACATTGTCAACTTAACATCATAATAATTAATATTATCATCACAGAATGCATCAAAAACCTCATCTGAGTATCTCCAGCAACCTTCACAGACCACATCACAATATTGTTTACATGACTAATTGCTTCTTCAAAACATCAAAATATTTCCATAGTACCCTAAACATCATTATATTATCCCTAGCCAAATAATGCTCTGCATATAATTCACATATCTCACTTATACAACACAGCATATACTCTGGGAGGGGGGGAAGGCGGTTGGGGGGGGGGGGGGGGACACACTATATTCCAGCTGATTTTTTCAAACACCTCACTCTATTCTTTTGATCTGATAATCATCATCCTCTAGTACGCTTTTTCTCTGTGAACAACAAGTATAGAGGCCCAGTTGATGTATTTTGCAATAATAGATCTAATATTTCTATTTCCAGTCATTATTTTCCACTTGCTACAATTTAGATACTTTAATATTATTAAAAACAGCTGCTGACTATAACTACTTTATGACAGGTAAAATTAATTTTAATGTGACTTCCCATTCTCAAAAATCAGTATCTTATAGCTACTCTTCTTCTCCTGTTTCAAGATAACAAACATACAGCATAGTATAACTTTCTGTAAATAAACTAGGTCAAAAAAATATTATACCTTAGAAAAGCATAAATATCCTTCCACTTTTACCTACATCTATTCCACAAACTACATAAATTGCAAAATTCTTCAAGACACATTAAAGTTGATGCCCGCCCCTGGTAGCTGAGTGGCCAGCACGATGGAATGTCATACCTAACGGTCTGGATTCGATTCCTGGCTGGTTTGGAGATTTTCTCCGCTCAGGAACAGGGTTTTGTGTTGTCCTTATCATCATCATTTCATCCCTACTGACAAGCAAGTCGCCGACGTGGTGTTAACTCGAAAGACTGGCACCAGGCGAACGGTCTACATGACGGGAGGCCCTAGCTACACGCCACTTCCATTAAATGTGGTTTCATCTTCCAAAAGTTTCTCAACATAAACTGTAATAACTATTATTTGCTTCAACATCCCAGACAGTTTTGAAGTTTAGCATTTGCACTGCAAAATAATTATCATTGGCACTGTGAGATTATCATTTTAGCCTGAGACATCAATAAATCTACTACATTATTTTTTATACAGAATAGAAGCAGATAGGTTTACAGTAGAAGGCAATTATAGAAAGGTTAACAGATGAGTCAAAGGAAACCATGCAATATAGAAGACAAAATCTCGAAAATAATACTGCATTTGGATCAAGATCTTGAGTTCACTGTGGCCATGATACAAAAAGATTTTGTGACCCTCTGGAGGTTCCTTTTCCACAGTTTCTCTATATCACATTCCTGGTTTCCATTTATTTCAAATTTTGTCACTGATTCCATAACAATCACTAGTTATATCACTTCATAGTTCAGTACTTTCATTACATTTTGCCTGTACCATCATCTAAGCTTTCTTCTCATTGTTTTTTGTAACTCTGTGCCAAAACATGTTGATAACAATCCTGTCATCACCTGCATCTTTCCAGATTCCAATTTTAAGTCTCTTAAAATATTAATCAATTCAAAATTTTCATAGTGGCACGCTATAGATCAAGTCTGATTACTAAGGTTGTTTGTCATAATAAAGTTAAAGCTGTTGATTTCCCTACAGACATTTTCTATGTATAGTTCCACCTTTAATTCAGTTCTGCTTTTGACCACTCTTTTCTTGAAAAATCTCTAAGTATAGTCTGAAATTTCATTAAATTCTATCACAAATGAGTTCATGGATGGCAAAGTTAGGTCCATCCATATTTCCTGTAGCAAGAGTACTACTGTCTGTCTCAGGTATCTGTTCATTTGCTACAATAAGATTGATTTTAGAATTAGTTTCTTTAGTTATTCTACCCAATGAAGTACTTATTTTTTTTAACTAATTGCTTATTTATTCATTACACTTTTCTGTTTAGTTGCTTATTTCTTCATTACACTTTTTCATTTCATTTTTTATAGTTGACTCTAAATTGTCATTCTTGTCTTTTATGATTGACTTCATGGTGCCTAGTAGTTTGTTCTTCAAAGCTTCACTGTTAGTTTTGTTTTCTTTGTTGATTTAAGATTGCTGTTAAGGAGTCACCCGGCTTTAGTTTTTATCAAGTTGCCAACTGGCTAAATCGTGACTCTTATCCAATAATGCCATCCTGTCTCTCCATGCGAAGGTGGAAGCCCTACTGCATGGTACAATAGAGACAACAGAAAATATCACTGCGAGATAGAGTGCACTGCGATGTATTGAGAAGCGCTAAACATGACACACTGAAACCACGATTGAGTCTGTAGCAGTAGTGGCCATGGGTGGATATCGGAGACCACTGAAAGACTTGCACATCCCGCACACAGCGCGCCAAACCCCTCAACTGCTGCCGGCACCAACGTTCAGCGTCTGGAGGAAACTGCAACCATTGCCTCAGCTCAGTGGACGTGTGTGGACACCAGAGCGAACCACCCCCGGCCATGGAGGGAATCCAGGCCAAGGATGATTTGTGTGCTAGGAATGCAGATGTTATCAATTTGTCCTTCGCATACACCCATCATTTTGGATCTTCTCTCACGCAACACACACACGTCCATTTCTGTCGCTCTCACCCATCACACTGTCTACTTTGCCAGCCCTCACTGCTGTGGGCAAGATCAGGCAGGTCAGCACATTCTTTGTACCCGTCACAGGCTGTGGTAATCTGTTACTTTGGTTCGCAACCCCTTGTGACCGCTGCTGCAGACAGCAGCGTTGCACTGCGAAACAAGCAACTGCAGCTTCGACGTACACAGTGGTTCTAAGCAATTCCACCTTGACATATATATAAATGATTTCCCGCAACATATCAGCCAGGCCGGCCGAACGGTTCCAGGCACTACAGTGACCTCTACGGTCACAGGTTCGAAGCCTGCCTCGGGCATGGATGTTTGTGATGTCCTTAGGTTAATTAGGTTTAAGTAGTTCTAAGTTCTAGGGGACTGATGACCTCAGAAGGTAAGTCCCATAGTGCGCAGATCCATTTGAACCATATCAGCCATGGAGAGAAGATATTGTTTGCAGATGACAGCAACATAGCAGTCACCAGTAAGACACCAGCACAAATGTTGGAATATTCTACAGAAGTGCTGAGGGATGTTCACAAATCGTCTCAGGAAAACAAAGTAACTCTAGACATAAAGGAAACAAATACGACATGCTTTAGAATGAACAGAAAACAGAGTCCCTTAAATTTAAAACTAGACAACATCTCCATAGAGGATGTACCTACAACAAAATTCTTAGGGTTGCATATTGACAGCCAAATGAAGTGGAATGAACATGCTATGAAACTCTCGAAAAAGATATCCACAACATGTTATACACTTAGAGTCCTTGTATCCGCATGCAGTAGTGAATGTTTGAGAACTGTATGCTTTAGTTATGTTCATTCAGTAATCAGTTATGGTATTCTAGAATGAAATTTTCACTCTACAGCGGAGTGTGTGCTGATATGAAACTTCCTGGCAGATTAAAACTGTGTGCCGGTCCGAAACTCGAACTCGGGACCTTTCCCTTTCCTGGGCAAGTGCTCTACCAACTGAGCTACCCAGGCACGACTCATGCCCCATCCTCACAGCTTTACTTCTGCCAGTACCTCGTCTCCTACCTTCCAAACTTTACAGAAGCTTCTGTAAAGCTTGGAAGGTAGGAGACAAGGTACTGGCAGAAGTAAAGCTGTGAGCTCTGTAAAGTTTGGAAGGTAGGAGACGAGGTACTGGCAGAAGTAAAGCTGTGAGATTTACAGAAGCTTCTGTAAAGTTTGGAAGGTAGGAGACGAGGTACTGGCAGAAGTAAAGCTCTGAGGACGGGCTGTGAGTCGTGCTTGGGTAGCTCAGTTGGTAGAGCACTTGCCCGCGAAAGGCAAAGGTCCCAAGTTTGAGTCTCAGTCCGGCACACAGTTTTAATCTGCCAGGAAGTTTCAGTTATGGTATTATTTTCTGGGGAAACAGTGCTCAGAATTTACAAACAGTTATTAAAATGGAAAAGAGAGCAGTAAGAATTATAACAAGAAGCAGTAATTGGGCCCACTGCAGAGGCCTTTTCAAAATGTTAGAAATTCTAACTGTTCCTTGTGAATTTATATTCCAAACCATAGTGTACATCAAGAAAAATATAGAAAATTATAGCACAAATAGAAGTTTTCATAACTACAGTACAAGAACAAGTCACTGTCTTCACATAAACAGGAAGAATAAACATAAGACTCAAAATAGCTTCTTGTATGAAGGTGTAAAACTGTATAATAAACTGCCACAGAAAATAAAAGAAGCAGATAACATGTACCACTTTAGGAAAAATCTTAAATTGTTTTTGCAGGAACACTGCTTTTACACTATAAGTGAATTCCTTAGTACAAAATGACTGTAAATAGCTTTTGTTTAACAATATTTTGATGAGGAGCAAAAATCATTGTAAATAACTTGTATGGCACAATGTTTAACTACATGTAACAACAAACTGTATAAATATATGAATGTACGCAACTGAGAACATCCATACATTTTAAAATGTCCACGGATGGGTAAATAAATTAACATAGACGACCCAGTTTAAAAAACTCACTTAACCCATCCAATGCAGCAATGTTGTTGGCCATACACCTCGAATTTCTCACATAAATGTACAATCCTCCTGTTTATATGATTCAAATGGTTCAAATGGCTCTGAGCACTATGGGACTTAAAATCTGAGATCTTCAGTCCCCTAGAACTTAGAACTACTTAAAACTAACTAACCTAAGGACATCACACCTGAGGCAGGATTCGAACCTGTGACTGTAGCAGTCGCATGGCTCCAGACTGAAGCGCACAGAACCGCTCGGCCACAGCAGCCTGTCCCGTTAATACGAGTTATTTTTGTAGACTCAAGGAATCGGACAACGTTTTCACATCACTAAAGTATCGTTACTTGTTATCAAAATCCTGTACAGGACTATGGCATAGGCTATATTCCCTTTAAATATTCTTTCATCAGGCAGAAAAATATCTTTTCTCATCTGTCACGTCCAGCATCACAGAACTAGAATGTCAAACTCATTTTTTGGCTACTGATGGAGTGCTAAGATCTGCCTCTGTCACAGGATGCCTCCTCACTTTCGGACTCTCCCTTCAGGTAACAGCACAGAGAAATTGTAAATATAAGATTTATAATGACTATCACTTTATAAATTCGGTAATATATCTGATTTTATTACAATGGTCGTCTCTCCCTGTGTGGGTGAGAGACTGAAATATTTTTAAAAGACATTGTTGCAACGGAAAAAAAAACCCAGAAAGAACACCAAGCCAAGAATCATATCCGTGGTACCCCAGATATCACCTCCACCTACCATGCTGCATGTTACTGATATCAAATTGATAGGCTAATTAATTAAACTGATCACGGGAGTCACTTTGCATGGCGAGTAATTTTTCTTTTTCAGTAGTCGGATTACACTCACCAGATGTGGAACCCCTGGAGGGAAGACGATGATCTTTTTGAGGAACACTACTGAAAACCGACATTTGAAGCTGACCATAGGAGGACTCTAGTGCCAGCAATATACATTTTGCGTAAGGACCGTCCTGTTAAAAACACGATCACAGCAAATATGTTACCGTCACTCTGCATAAAAAGTGGTCTTGTTTCTACAGGCACACACAAGAGTTGCAAATAGCATTACGATTTCTGGTAGAAATGCTGTCTACAATTCGTATCAAGTCTATCCAGTCAACCACATACTTGCGTTGGATCCTATGAAGACGTCTTTTAATGATTACAGCCACTGGTGAATCAAATTCATGCCACTTTCATATCTCAAAACGAGTCACCTTTTTCGAACCTATCTGCTACGGCAAAATTCAACATGGCTTTAGACAGACCCTCTGCATCTTGTAACTGTTCCTCAGTCTCTGCCCCGCCCTCTCCGCAGCTTCGTCTATGTGATGATCCCAATTTAAATGGCTCTGAGCACTATGAGACTTAACTTCTCAGATCAGCAGTCCCCTAGAACTTAGAACTACTTACACCTAACTAACCTTAGGACATCACACACATCCATGCCTGAGGCAGGATTCGAACCTGGTTCTAAACTGACATTAACATGTTTTGATCCATTGGCTCTCACAGAGAACTAGACATCACACGATGTAAGCTACATTGCCCACAGGATGACTGGAATAAAGGACAGTCACAACATATGGAAACTGGAAAAGTTTTGCGGCGTTGTGGAGCGTTTCCAAATAGCTATCCAAAGGTGATTGACAGCCTCTACATTTAAACTCATCTTTCACCATGATGGGACAGCTGGTGGCTCGGTGTTCCATTTCGATTGATTCCTCGTATGGCAGTCATGCACACGATCATTATTTCAGTGCTAGCTGTCCCCAGAAGGTATTGTCCATCCACCAAGACTCTTTATCCATCTCAAATGAATGATGTCTGTCAGTCATTGCATGGTAATCAACAATGAACCAAAGGATGGATGGGATGGAAAAGACACCATCAATGTACTGTAATAATAAGCATCATAGTTCATAAAGTGATCAATGTTAGCAATTTTACCATAATTTCAACAGCGGCCAATGATGCAACAGCATGCTTTCCAATTTCTGTATCATTGCTAAACTGCCCCTCCACTTCTTTGCACGAACCATATATTTGATTGCAAATGTAGATAGATGACTGCGCAGTATGTCCAGGCATTGTTAATTTTCGAACATATATATATTAAAAAGTATACCAGACGGTGATCTACATGTTTCTAGCACTTCGATCATAGTGAGTAATTTACAACCTTTTCCTATGCAGGTGGAGGTCACAGAGCATTCTCACAGTCTTAGGATAAAGTTAGAGATTGAAAGACCTCCTCAAATTGTGTTTAAGCAGTCCTCCCTGCAACACTGTCACTGATTTAATATGCTGCTGGTCAGTAGTAGACCACGTCTCATGAAGGAATAGAGTGAGCTGAATCCGTAACTGATGTTCCGCACCAATCTTACTCATGGTACCCATCCAAATGCAAAAAATCTTCCAAGGTGTGTGCATGTCGTGGAGATTAGTACCCATTGTCAGTGTATAGTAGTAGATATGAAAGTGTTGTGATGATATAACAGATGGTTAAGAAGAAGAAACGTATGGTTTTCATCCATGATGGAGCTCCAGGTGGATGGAGTTTGAAGCATTTTACATCACCCAATTGTGCTATCAATTATAAAGCACTGTCCTAGTGTCTGGGGTCAGTACCAAGAAGGTATTGGTAAAAGAGAGAACATAAACACATGCATTCCTAAGGCTACACAGTCTGCACTTAAAATACGCTACAATGTTAAAGTGGTGTGGTTTCCGATATATTAGTCATGTGAAATGCAGCGCTGTTATTATTCCAATGTAAGAAATATATTTCCAGCACATGACATACATCCTGTTGCAGGTCTCTCTACGATAAACTATGATGACAAACTGTAAAATAAAAAAAACTACTTCCCTAAAACATCAATTGTTCGTAATACGTACACAAGAGTATTGGGGCAATGAGAGTACCACGCCAAAGTACCTTTATCCAAGATGGCGGCAATGACGTCATCCAAGATAGCAACAATGACTTCATCCAAGATGGCGGCTTTAGGTGGGAAGTTTGAATTTTGGCGGGAAGATAGGTCAATTGGGCTACGTCCACTAACCTAACGCCCCTCCTCTCCCCTCCCCTCCCCCCAGAAAATGGCGGGAAGTTCAAATTCCATCAGGGTAATGCATCACACCATGGTTATCTCTACCAACCTAAGAAAACGGCGGGAAAATAGGTCAATTGGACTACCTCCATTAACCTAAGTCACCCAACCGCCACCTCCTACTAGGAATTCATGGGAAAAGGACTCGACTTGTGCTGTACATAAGTCTTTATTTTCACTCTTTATTTAAACAATTTGATGCACTACTACCATCCAGTGTCTTCACTACAATGTCCGGACTCCAACTGACGTAGTTCACAGTATTGCCACCAGAGAGCGCTCTTATCTGTGACATAACCCAAGATGACTGTCCGGAGGGGAAAATGACTCAGCCTGCGCTGGACTGCTGGAGGGAGTAAGGAAGGAATGTACTTTATTTATTTTGGAACAATTTATTTAGGAACAGATTTTGAGAGATAGTATATTTATTACACTCACACAAAACACTCGCCCTGATGTGCTTGGGGTCACAATACACTGTCTGCAGACTGGCAAACTACTCGTAAATAATGCAACAGACACACTTGCTAATTGTAAACTGTCGAAATAATGCATTCCACAGCCTTCACACATGCAAACTACTACACCGAACTAATTTCGGTACACAGCACACAGACCTGCACACTGCTCCTAAATAATGCAGCACACTGATATGTAGACATGCTCAGTACTCGTAAATGTCCAAATAACGCATAGCACAGCTTACAGACCCACTAGCAAAATAATACAACAGTCATGCAATCAACGTGCGCCAACACCACCCGCCGCCCCCTGTCCATCGGACGACACAGGAGGCTACAGGCAGCCCCCACGAAGTGACGCGGCCATCAGCTGTCAAACCACACACAGGTCCCGCAAGCATGAGGTGGCAACATGCCTTTCATACTCAACACCTGAGAAATTCCTCTCGAAATACCTGTTCACCTAGGCACCATTGCTGACACGACCAGATGAGAGCAAAGCTATTTGCAGACCGTGTCGACACGGGATGCAAGCTAGTGCGAGCCATCACTCTCACTCCAATGCTGATGGCATGTGAAAGTTTACCATTGCTGGCAGTGCGGGTCCAGTGGGAGCACCGTTCAACAATGTTTTCTGCAGATGAGACTTTCAGAAATTATTTTGCACACAACGCTAAATTGCACTGACAGTTAAACCCACAAAAGTTGCCTACAGATCATCAAATACATACAAGACTCACAAGAATATTGGAAGCCAGGAACATATTTACCAGCGTGACTACAATTAAATATTACGCTTGCTGCTATGGTCTGACACCGATCGATGTACAGATAATGTCTACTCTTGACGGCTGCGGTTCTCTCTATACCCTCACGGTTATTGATGTGCTGAATCTATACATCCCTCATGATAGGACACACACTCATCTTCTCTGGTCATGCCATAACATAAGCCACAGTAACTTTACAATGCAATATATTCACACTTTACACATACAAACAGTGAGTTATCTTTTATATCTGTACGGCACCCAAAAAAATTATCATATGCCTACACTCACCCCGGCTGTATGTCTCGATTCTCCTCAGTTCTAGGAACTAATCAGACAAAGTCTTACAATCAGCGCTTCTGGACTGTGCTGTATCCCGCCAAGATTCTCTCAAACGAGTGTTCTGAAGGAGAGACGTCAAGCACTATGTGTGATAATGAATACCACACCCATGGACGTAATGCTCGGAAAGACATCACCGACGTTGGTTGGCTTACTGTACTCATCATCACTATCGATAGAGCAACAAGGAAAATGCGAATTCGTTCTTCCTCGCAGTCCTAACATGGCACCCTGTCCATCACGTGTTACCCTTCCTACTTTCAACACACAAAAATATTCTCACTGCTAAGTAGAGACTCCTGTATCCCAGCACAAAGGATGTCCTGTGAGTGAGTGGGGGATTATGATTGGCTCTTACCGAATTTACACACTGGATTATTGATGCTGTCAGTGTGGAAGCACTGCCCACGTTTTCTGTTTCATTCTGCAGATGAGACTTTCAACAGCAAAAAACTATTTGACACTGATCACCATATTGCACTGACAACTAAACCTCTCAATGTGTCCTACATATCGTCAAATACAGAAAGACTCTTACTCAATTATACTGCTCTCCCACTGAGGACAGGAGCTTGAATATTTGAGCATGAAACCGATCTCCAACCCTGTAATATATCACCGCGTAGCGTGTCGACATAGTAAACATACAATTTGTATCCTACGCCACACAATAATCGCCCCTTTTACATGTACCGTGAAGACAAACAGCACTGTAGATACACTCTCAGCACTAGATATTTCCCTGCAAGGTCAGCGATCATCCACTCCCAACGGGTGACCAGAGCATCCTCAGTGGGCTGAAGTCACTCTCAGAACTGTTCTAAAAATTCGGGCTCATTCCCCCTTGACACAAATGCGTTACTGTTTCTGGTTCGGACCTGCATCCCTGCTTGCTTTTTTCTAAACCCATCACCAGACTCTGGGATTACAAGAAAAAATATATTTTCACATAGTTTGCACACAGCAGTACCCGACCGATCACTCATGCAACATAATTCCAAAGATGCAGACTGGAAATTATTTCTCAACAAGCCCGAAACTTCAACTAGATGGAGCATGCTCTAGACCACTGAGTAACTAGAAACTTATCCTGTCTGCATAGACCTTTACTTGAGAACTCGAAACAAATAGACGAAATAGATATTGCCACTCGCAAACACCAATGTTGGCGATGTTACAGATTCCAAATCATCCCCATAATTTACAAAGCCAAGTAAGGTGTTTCTCATATCTAGAGAACTGGAAAATGTGTCCTCCACCTGCTAGATGCACACACAACAATCGGTATTCTCTCAACTAAATAAAGATGGGAAATGTGTTGAAAAAGTCAACTGAGCAATTTACATGGGAGGGAATAATAGCCCAGAGAAAACACATGTCCATATTGAATTTTGTCAAATTTCCATTTGACCACATAAGCTGTCCAACACATACTAAGTATTAGTTCGCTATTCGGCTGTCTCCATTCAGACGGCCTCTGCCATTTGCTGGAAACGTGAATCAGGCCCACCACACGCCATGCATAGACAGAATCATCCTACAAAATTGGTCACATGTATACATTTCATCGCTATACTTACAATTAAATGTTACGATTGTGGTCTCAGGTGAACAACATTCGACAATGAGCAAAGTATCGGAAATACATCCTGCTGATGGCTGTCGCTCTGGAAATAGAAATATCTTTACCGTCGTTATCACTTTAGACACTCTTCCCCCTGCTATCACAGTATTCCACAGTCATCTCCTTTGCACATGTCGGAACACAAACACATTCTTTATAAGCCCGATGCTCAAGGTGAACCTATCATATATCCCCTACTACTACTATGTATAAAACTTAGCCAGTAAATAATTGCCTACAATACAAAATAATACTGAGACCAAATCAGCAATGGGTGGACATGCCTCATAAGTTTTTCTTGTGAGTGGTACCACTCTGTCTTAGAAAGACAGGCGTAATCGACCAGATGTTAAAAAACCCAATTGCAACAACTACTGTATGTTACTGTCACAAGCGGTCTTGGTTCTTACAGGTGCACACTAGTATCCATGTTAAAAGCTACACTGGCTTTATAAATCTAGATACGACATTACCTCTGAATGAGGTGGTTTTTCCGGGCAAATACCAAGACAGTGATCGCTGGAGTGTGCATTATCACACCAGCAGTCCAGTTACACGTAGCCCATGATGCAACCTCGTGATAAAACTGCTGAATTTTGAAAGTGATTCAGCTAAGGAACGTGGTATGTAACCGGTATTTGAAATTCCCTCACGCCGCTAGATATTTCTCCAGATGTGTAATGTATTCTGTCTCGATACCATGTCAGAGGTTCCGCGATATATCCACTGAGTTATAGGCAATGACTGATTGAGAAGTTCACAAACAGTAGTAGATGGAGTGCTGACTGAGGTCGTAAGAAATGTACACTAGCTTTTCAGATGTCTACTGTTACGCTATCCGTTACAATTGATGTCTGTGGTTTGGAATCAAGTCTTCCCATTCAACCACATACCTGTGCTGGATCATAGCCACAAGTGAATCATATTTCTGGCATTCTCATATCCTGAAACGAGTCACCTTTCTCGAACCTATCTCCTAGAGTAAAAACCCAGTGTGGTTTTAGTCAGTCCTTATGCAGTTTTCAACAGCACCCATTTCTGAAACTTTGCGCATGTGATCATTCCAATTTAAGTTGGAACTGAGCAGAAGTTCAAATCAAAAGGCTCTGAGCACTATGGGACATAACATCTGAGGTCATCAGTCCCCTAGAACTTAGAACTACTTCAACCTAACTAACTTAAGGACATCACACACAACCTTGCATGAGGCAGGATTCGAACCTGTGACCGTAGCGGTCACACAGTTCCAGACTGTAGCGCCTAGAACCGCTCAGCCACTGCAGCCAGCTTGAGCAGAAGTCGAACAAAGCCATATCCACCACCTTCTGCAACCCATGTAGAAACAGGACGACCTGAGTTAGTGCAACAGGACCATGTTTTGACCATTTGGTGGAAATGGTCGCATTGTGGTGCGTCTCCAAACCAGATACAGGCATTGCAGTCAGAAACAGATCTGCATCCATTCACATCTAGCAGCCCAACATGTTATCATCGTTATTCTGTACCATCCAACAGAGAAAAATTACAAACTATAAAAGCTCAACTAACTTCTTCCAACATAGAACTCACCTAGGCATCGATGCTGGCATGCTGACGCATAGCTACAGTGGGGGTCCAGCGAGGATAGAGAGATGTCGCAATGCTTCCCAGAATAGCATTCCTCGTAGCATTCATAACAGAACAGCCCAACCATCACTAAATTTACCCGTCAAACTGCTGCTGCTGTCGGTGTGGGATGATCCTATTAAATATACAGCTTTTGATACACTGCAGAGTCCAGTTTAAGGTTTCACCACATGTACTGTAGGAGGATGATCGTATCCCGTGGACTATACTGTAAATCACAAAAGACGCTCCCAGTGTCCCTGTCTCGTTGTCTGAAGCATTATTTGTTTCTGCTGTAGCACGCTTTGTACATCGCCATACATTTTGTTTTTCTGCCATGACTTTGAGGTTTGTGTCAGGTTCTAAACTGACATTAAGATGTTCTGATCCACGGCCTCTCGCAGAAAACTGGACCTCATACCGTGTAAATCATGTTATTACTGAGGATGCCATAACACGCCACAGACAATGGATGATTTTAAATAAAAGAGAGTTACAACATAAGCAAATTGGGGGAGTTTTGGCAATGTTATGGATGGTTTCCAGACTACAGTCCGAAAGTGATTCACGAGCTCTACATTGAAACTCATCTGTCATTGTCACGGAATATCTGCTGACTCTATGTTCCGTTTCCACTGATTCATCATACTGTAGTCATGTACGCGAACACTGTTTCGGTGCTATCCACCCCAGAACGTGCTGTCCATCCACCAAAACTCTTTCTCCAACTCAAACAAGCGATATCAGTCAATCACTATGTTGTAACCAACAGCATGCCAGTGCACAGATGGGATGGAAAAGACACCATCAAAGTACTCTAATAATAAGCATCTCAGTTGATAGTGCGAACAATTTTACAGTAATTTCAACACTGACCAGTTATGTAACAGCATGTTTCTCAATTTCAGTACCATAGCTAAACCACCCTTTCTCCACGTTATGAGTATCATTGTGAATGTGGGGCTGGTCCCGGCGGAGGTTCGAGTCCTCCCTCGGGCATGGGTGTGTGTGCTTGTCTTTAGGATAATTTAGGTTAAGTAGTGGGTAAGCTTAGGGACTGATGACCTTAGCAGTTAAGTCCCATAAGATTTCACACACATTTGTGAACGTGGATAGATGACTGTGCAAGGGTAAATTTTCACATGCCGTTGGCAGCAGAGTGAGAGTGCTGGCTTGTGTCCAGCGTCAACGCACTCTGCAACTAGGTCTTTGCTCCCGTCCGGTCAGGTTAACAACAGTGCCTAGGAGAACACGTATTTCGAGAGGAATATCTCAAGTGCCAAGTATGAAAGGGACGTCGCCGCCTCATGCTTGCAGGACCTGTGCATGGTTTGAAAGCTAATGGCGGTGTCGCCTTCTAGTGGTGCATTTTGCCCACTGTTCGCATCAGATCAAGGTTCAGCAATTATACTGTGCTAGCATCAGCCCTATAAAAAAAATGATCGTTAGTATTGGAGAATGCCTCTTACAAAGAAAGAGACAAACATGGGAAGTTATACGTCATGCTGCCACTAAGTCCATAAACCAGACATCTGTCAAGTAGATGTATACATAGGGACTGCATTACCTCATGGACACCTGTCACTAACTTAGAATCACTGTAGTTATGAAACTGAAGACTCAATATTGTGCCCAAGATGCAGCAGGGGAATGGTGCACGTAGTATAAATGTTCGTTTGTCTAGAGGAAAGTTCTGAAACAGAATGGACATATTATATCATCACCATCGCACATGAGGTTGAAGTCCTCTGATGACTGAGAGGTTTGCTGTTAACGATCGCAAGTAGATAGTGCTCCAAGTCACACACAGAACACGCAGTTGTATACAAGTCAAATGCGGGTTATGCTACACAGCTAATGCACTCTGACAGAACAACGGAAAAAAAAATAAATGATTCAATGGCCTGCAGCAACATCCTTCTCTCTCTCTAGAATACATCAGTCTACCATTAAATCATACCTGGTTAAAACTCCATCTCAACCGATCACTCCATCCACTTTCTGTCATCATTCAACCTAGATGCAAATAAGTTTATAGGCACATGGTTCTCCTTTATCTAGGAAAGCATCAATGACAGCAGTCAACTCGCCTGTATCAGTATTACCTTAATAGAAATACAGCAGAATGCTGACATGCAGCAACTGTTTGTTAGCTGACACCACAAGGTTGTGATTGGCGGAGAGTACAGAGTACCACATTTTAAATAGTGTTTGTTAGGATTTAAAACACCTAATAAGTCCTGCACAGGGTCAAAAACGCGATGCATTCTGTAGTTGTACATAGCAGTCACCCTAGCTCATAATACAACGCTCCTTAGCTAAGGACATATAGCGTCCCATCGTCTGCCCACCTATTACATGTGTCTTTTATCGGGCCACACGATACCGGTCAGTGCGTACAGACGGAGAGATGCTCTTCCTAGGCACATTAACTGTCTCTCGGGAAATACCTCAGCCTTCCTTCTTTGCGACCACATGAAGCCAGCAGCACACCTGAAGCCACTCTGCCTTCCCCCCTAACTATCCATTATACACAGACATGCAGAAAACAGAGCAAAGGCACTGCAACTGCTTTCAAGTACAGTGCTATACTACGCCATCCGACCAGAAAAATAGTGCATTTGTGCTAGATCTTGAGGCCTGTACTATCACATTTACAAGCAATTTTAGAATACCTCGCGCGAAGTGATGTCATGTTGGTGTTGGCATACATGACATAAAATTACGAAAAAATTGACGGAAAATACGCATAAACTGAGGGAGAAATATAGAGAAACGCGGGAGTACACTCATGTCTTCTGCTTGGTGTAGGGCAATTCTTGTATGTGGCAGCAAGATATTTGAAGCAGTCACCTACACAGGAAGAGACGACCATGGTAATAAAATCAGATGTATTACCGAATTTATGAAGTGATACGCCCTATAAATCTTATATTTACAACTTCTGTGTGGTGTTACCTTAAGGGAGAGTCTAAAAGTATGGTGGTGTCCTGTGACAGTGGTAGATCTTAGCACTCCATCATGGGCCAAAAATGAGTTTGACATTCCATTCCTGTGATGCAGGACATGACAGACGAGGAAAGATATTTTACTACCTGATGAAAGAATACTTAGAGGGAATATAGCCTATTCCATAGTCCTGTACAGGATTTTGACAAGTAACGATATTTTAGCGATGTGAAAACGTGTGTATTGTCCGATTCCTTCTATCACCAAAAATAAGTCGTATAAATGGGAGGAATCTGGATTTCATGTGCGAAATTCGAGGTGTATGGTCAACAACATCACTGCCTCCGATTGGGTGAAGTAGGTTTTTTACACTGGGTGGTCTATGTCAGGCTGGAATTGTTTAGAACTAATGGATACATCTAAGCTGCAGCTGCTTGTTTCGCAGTGCACTGCGGCTGGGTTTGCCAACGGGAAATGACGGATTAGCTCAGCCTGTGACACGTACAAAGAATGTGCCAACCTGTTTGAACTTGCACACGGTAGCGAGGACTGGCGAAGTGGCCAGTGTGATGGTGCTGGGTGAGTGCAACAGAAGCGGACATGTGTGTGTTGTGTGAGAGAAGTTTCAAAATGATGCATGTTTGTGCTGGACGTATTGATGACATCTGAATTCCACCCACACCAATCATCCCCAGATGCCCTCCATCACCGGGCTGGTGCACTTGGCGTAAATGCAAATCCAAGACTGCGGCTGAGGCCGCGACTGTAGTTTACTCCGGTCCCTGAACGTCGATGCCAACGGCGTTTGAGGAGTTTGGTGAGCTGTGTGTGGACATCTGGGAGTGAGCGCGCGGGATGTGCGAGTCTTTCAGCGATCTCCGACGTCTGCCCGTGACCACTACTGCTACGGCCTGAATCGTGGTTGAAGTGTGTTGTGTTTAGCACTTCTCAATACATTGCAGCGTACTCTGTCTTGCAGTGGTAATTGCTGTTGTACCTATCCTATCATGCAGTAGGGCTTTCTCCTTCCGAATGTAGCGGAAAGGACAAACTTAGGAATTCTATAATACTTTAATAACCCATTCGCGACGTCAAATTCCCGACTGATAGCGATCTCCGACATCTAGCCATGAACGGCTTATTAAAAACCGACTGGATCACGGTTTAAGTGTGCGGTATTTAGAGCTTCTCAATACATCGCTCTGGACTCTGTCTTACAGTGGATTTGCTGTTGTCTCTATCCTATCACGCAGTAGAACCTTCCTTTCTCCTTCTGAATATGGCGGAGAGAACCAATTTAGGAATTCTATAGCCCTTTTAAGAACCCAGTCGTTTTTCCGATAGTATTATTGTGTGCACGCTTGTGGTCGACACTATCAGGCACAGTCAGCATGGGTGTGGGTCTCTGTCACCCCACGGGGCTACCGGGCAGTTGGCGGACTGGGCGGCTACCGTACAGCCAGCGGATGGTGCCCCCCGTGAATTTGTGTGATCGTAAGGATTTTTTTTTTAGCAGATATGTTTAGTGGAAACGTTATGGTGGAGGAGGGTGTTCGTGTTCTCAAACATTGGCCCGTACAAGACCTCGAGTATATTTAGCACATCTATCTGCAACGGAAATTTCATTCCTTCGTTTGCATAGTGTTTGCATGTGATACTCAAATGTTGAAAATATATTTTATTATGAAGAAGGATCATCTTAAGGTTGAGGTGAGTGTTTTAAGCGCTCTATTTGACTCTTGTAAATCGTTAAACAAATAATTTAAGAGGGTAGTGCAAATGGATTATTTCACTTTATTTTAGATATCGAAATTGCGTCAGCTTCCCCTTTGTCTCCAACATCAGGCAACAGGAATACAGTATTCTGAGGAGAGATGAAAACCTCCATCTTCATGTTCGGAGACGTTGGTTGGTACAGACAAACAAGGAGTGGCCTCTTGAGAGAGATAGAGACATGAAGCGAGTCTGGAATTTGCTAATCAACATAATGCCATCACTTGATGCTTTGTTTGGGACCCTGTGATCAAGGGAGGCCGATATCTGGTCTGTAGTCGGTGGTACTTAGTAATGTGATCTGTAATTAGGACATTGGACTGTTTTGACCATCGTGGCAGCACCCTGACGGTAGACACACACATGGGAGACCTCAAATCGGTGGCTACTATACTGCACTATGTTCCGTTCATGATCTGAAGACCCCTTTTTCAGGGTCTAACTGTAATGCAGTATGTATGTATGTATGTTTCTTGAATTGTACAAAATAGTTTGCAGCTGAAATTATCGTAATTTGACCGTCTAAAGAAAGCAGCAGTGGTTTCGAAATATGTTATGAACTTTTAGATATGCAAGTGTTCTGATGTTCTCATCAGTGCTTAGACACCAGTGTGCTTCGAAAAGTGAGGAAAAATAAAAACTAAGAGCCTTAACACCCCTGACTCTGGCAGCAAATATAAACTGAGCCCACTCACCGTTTCCATGCGCGATCAGAATTAAAAAGCACCACAATTGTTTAATATTCCATACTGCCTTGTTACCCACTAACTCTTTAAATAAACAGTATCCCTTACAGTGCAGTCAATTTCCTGACAAATCCTTTAATTAAATAAATAAACTATAATGCAAACTTGGACTTGAAGCCTATAAATTTTTTAAATAAACAATATTCGACACATTGCCTAAATTGTGCAAACATTAATCCATACACTGCAATCGATTTCCCACAAAATTCTTTAAATAAATAAAAAAACTATAGTCCATGCACACCCATAAATATATAAACAATATTCTTCACATTGTCTAAATTGTTTGAATAATATTCCACACATTGTCTAAATTCTTTAAGCAATATTCCATACACTGCAATTGATTTCCCGCCAAATTCTTTAAAATAAATATCTAAATTATATTGTATAATTTGTTTTAAACAATATTCTATACACATCAATCTGTTTCCCTCCAAATGGCCACTCAACTGCGTCTTTTTACCGCCAATTTCCGGGAGGGGGGTGGAATGGGGAGGGCTGGGGTGTTTCCCAGAGAGTGGATTTAATCAGTTGATCGATTTAATTAATTAGTCAATCAAATCGATACCAAAAGTTTGCTTGTATTGGCGACAGGAGTTTCCAGAGGGATAGGGGAGGCGGAGGTGGAGATGGAGGAGGTTAAGGACCTGTCAATCAAAAGAGAACAAAAGGTTTGCCGCAGAATGTATACTTGCCCCTCAGTGTAGGCAACCCACACTATTGAAACGCCCTGTTGCTCCTGTTGCCCCACTACTTACAGAACATCCAGGTTCCTTATACTTTAATTATAAAGATTTTTTTCTTTAGTGCTCATAGGTCTATGTGATTCAATCGTTTTATATCGGTAGACATAAGCACTTAAGTGAAAGAGAGCGACTAAGGCTTTCCAGGGATTCTATGCCATATCAAAAGCACACAGAAAGATCTTTGGATTTACTGAAACCAAGAGCTTTATCAGAAAAATATAACATGAGACTTCCTTACATGATCCTAGCAATGAAGCATTTTGGTTGATGGAAAATTTAATGAGGCCCCACAACAGGAAACAGCTGAGTTATGAAAATAAAATTTTAAGTATCAGCTAATTTTATTATTAAGTAAATCAAGTGTTCCTTAAGTATAAAGTGTAATTAGTGGAAAACACTACATTGCCCATTTGATGTCAGTGTAGGTTGTGCAGAACACATTGTAAAAGCAATTACAGTAATTGAAACTATGTTCAAATAAGAGATGGGAAACAGCTGGGTTATGAAAATAAAATTTTAACAATCAGCTAATTTTAGTATTAAGTACATCGAGTGTTCCTTAAGTATGAAGTGTAATAAGTGGAAAAATACTACATTGCCCAATTGATGTCAGTGTGGGTTGTGCAGAACACATTGTAAAAGCAATTACAGTAATTCAAACTATGTTCAAATAAGAGATGGTCTGAGACACGAAGACATATTTGACAAAAATGTCACAAGTATAAATGCTACCCAAAATGGACAACTCACTTTGTCAGCGAATTACATTTGAGCTGAATTTACCAATTACTTTGTTGATGAAGGTAAACTTGAACATTCGGTATGGATTAATTGTGCTGGACAACTGTAAAGTTTTTCTCAACTATATTCTTCTTTTTTTCCTGAGAGTCAATCCCTTCACAGAAGATCAAAACTAATTATTCCGAAACTCGGCATCTCAAATTGCTACGATTTCAACTCTTTATTGCAATTCACTTGCCCTTTTTCTATTTTGTCAATTAATAACTCGATGTCAATATTCCTGCCTTCGGTTTCATTCATTTTTCGTAATGACCAGCAAACAAAAGAAACAGAAAGAGTCAGAAATACGTATGGTCACTACTGATATGCGCTGTCAACTGAACAGCATATGAGCGCCACCTATCTTAGTAACCGTGCACGCACGTTTGTCTGCGCCTAAAGACTTTTTGTGTTAACACGTGATCATGTGATCGATTGCAGGTTAATGTTAGATGCCTAAATGCTCGATTCGAAAACGCGATAGATTTCCGTCAGGTGAACATAGCCTAAAAAGAAATGGGACAGTCAGTATGTAGATGCTATTTTGCCCATGATCAAAGGTATCTCAACAAACTGTGTTATTAATCATAACATCTTGGGTGTAACGTTAAAGTTGGTTGGTTTGGGGGGGGGGGGGGATTAACGGGACCAGACTGCTATGGTCATCGGTCCCTAATTTTAAAGAATTTCCACATCAAAAGTATATAAGCACTAATAATTCTGCCTTGTCTGAAAAGTTAATCTCACACACGCACACAAAACAAACAAACAAACACATATACATATTTTAATCTCCCAATCATAGTCCAATATTATACTGGGAGAAACACATTTTGAATTCTTTCTTAAGCCATGCCATCACAGTCGTTTTCTGGGCTAGGGACGTCTGGTGTAATTCTCATCTGGTGGTAAATATATCTACAACACAATAAGATCAAAGACAATAATGGAAAAGTTTCCTCTCATAGAGAGAATAAATTTCATAATTTGAAAATACGATTTTTGCGCTAAACTAAAATTATTTGTCAAAACACACAAGGTTGCTTTCGTAATACACAAGTATTATTACAGATCTCTGATCATAAACAATAATTAGATTTTGCACCAAAAAATTATTTATCAAAATAAATAAGATTTTGTGGTACAAAGCACATGTCGCACTACTGTCATAAGTTACCATTTCTTGGGATTTTTAAGAGGGTTTCCTGGTCTCCAAGTTTCAAAAATCATTTTTTTCATATTTTGACTTCTTACAGTCTTAAGAATACGCCGTCAAGATGATTTTTTCAGGAACTTATTTTTTATATCTGAAACTTACGATTCACTGGAAGCGTATGCACATGCCCACTCTAACTGCTCTCAGCGACTAGGCTGTTTGCAACTCCAGTCGATATCTCTCTCTCTCTCTAGAGTTATTGTAACATTCTAGGTCGAAGAAAATCGGTATATGTATTCTAATGCCCACCAGACACCTCATGTATATGCTTTAGACAAAAGTGAGATGAAAAAAGCAGTTATGCCGAGACTTTATCACATGACTTCAACGAATGGCAATTGACAGCTGATATACTGTTCCTAAGGTTGCTGTAAATGGAAGCAAGCTGAGATGAATGAGACACTCATTATGTTTGACCATAAGTCACCAATGAAGAGTGAAGTTACTGAAGCTCTTGCTGATATGTATGAGCATCTGACTGACGACTCTTTGATGGAGATATGCCTTGGAGCCTATGTGCAGAAAAACAATGAAGCATTCATTAATTTGAACTTATGCTCAAAACACATGTTTTTGATTGTAAAAGTCTTCGAAATTACTCACAATTGGGCATGCGTCAGTTTTAATGACGTCTCTAAGGCTGTCTTGCATAAAATGGAAGTCATGGGAGTTGTTATTGACACCTCAGCTTACTCATCTGTCATGAAAAGGTACGAGACACACCTCAAGCATTTGGAGCAGTGCTTGTTCCAGAACAGGAGCAAGGCTAGAACCATGGCTAAAGACACTCACATGTTAGAAAATCAGATCTTGAAGAAAAGCAATGTTTACTATATGATTCAGGAATAGCAAATTAATGGTAAACTGAAAAAATTATAAAGTTATATACACAAAAATCGTACTCAAAACTTTAAACGCGTTTTTCTTGAGACAACTATCATAAACTGGTTCACATGATTTTAAGAAAAAAAACTACTGAGTACAACTGGAGGCTATTTTGGATTTGATAAATTACATACTTGTAATCTGGGTATGAATCTCAAAAAACAATATATTTTTGTTATGTTTGTTATTTATTCACATTTAAAAGAAATAAAGAAGGTCGAGTTTCAGAACCTATTTTCTCAAGTGTTTGCCATTTTTAAATGCACTTTAGGAAATTTGATTTTCGAGATTCACACCATAGAAAATGTAATTCTGATAATGCAAACATGTTTAATTTTGATTGCAAACGTATACTTCATCCTCAGTTGTGTGAACCATTTAGTTGTGCAGTCCATGCAGAAGTATTCAGCCCATCACTTTGTGCTACATAGGTTCATCAATTTACCAGTCAAACATTATGAACATAGTAATTAAGATATTTATATTTGTTTGTTAACGAAAATTTATAGGAAAAAATACTGCTTTGTAGAAAAAATTTTGAACATGAGCATAAAATAAGACCCCCAAATTGAAAAATCTCCTTAAGAAAATACACAACGATCGTATACTTGCAATAATGATATAACTTACAGGAGACATTCAGCAAGGTTGGGGGAGGAGGAGTGGGAAATGGAAGCACATATGGCTTTAGTAGAACTATACTGATGCAAGGGGTATCCTCATCATTTTGAGAAAACTAGGGAAATGCATTTGTGTTGTTTTTAAGGAAATGAGTAATTTTTTTTACAGGTTGATGTTTAAAAAAATGTTGACTAATATGTTGGAATAAATAAAAATATTTTATTTAATTCGTTGACGAGAAACATTACGAAATATAACATTTTCCAATTTCTATTCTATCCAGAGCAGCAATCGCTAAAGAACACAGGGTTTTGATGGTATCTAGCAGAGAATCTGCTGTCTAGCGATGGAGTGAAAACATTAGTTCCTGAGAAACTCTTGCTCCACCATGTTCAACCCAGCTGTTCATAACCGTTTTTCTCCACATATAGGTAGGAATGTATTCCGAAACTTAGCATGTGAAGTTGTCTTAGATAATAGACCTCATCCATATTTAAATTCGGAAAAGAGAGTGTGCAGTCCAAGGCGTTAAAGATTCACCATCTTTAACTTTTGCTTTACAGTGGTTCAAAATATCTCGCACTAAAAATATTTTATTCAATTCGTTGATGAGAAACATTAAGAAATATAACATTTTCCAATTTCTATTCTGTACAGAGCAGCAATCGCTAAAAAACACAGGGTTTTATGGTATCACACCACAGGAAGACTGGTCAATCTCTTGAAAGGTATACAGAAGTAATAAAATCTCTGATAAAAGCCAGACACCAACGTCTCTGGTGCAGGAAGCTAAAATGCAAGATACCCAATCCAAAAGATGGTCATCTCAAACAATGTTGTTCTACACAAAAACTAGCCATTAAAAATTCCATTATGATAACGACTCTTCATTGATATGCTTACCTCCATCATCTGTTTCACTTTAAGATTCATTTGCCTGGTCTGAGGGGTGGTAGGATGAATGATCGCTGGAAGAATCCTCATTACTTTCGGAATCACTTGATAGACTTTGTAGGGCAAACGTATTTTCTGCTCTAGAGTGTCTGTCTCTGTTGAGCATTTCACATATATGCTGTTCTAATACGGGAAACATGCATACAAACAACAGCAAAGCTATGCTCGTGCACAACAAAGAATATATAGTGCACAGCAAAGAGTATAAAGTGCAAAGGAAGAATTGTCAAAACCAAAGGCAACATAAACACTGACGGAACTGAAAAAATAACAGCATGAGACAGCTGACCTTGACATACACAACAACTTCTTTTTTTAGCAGTTGAAAAATTACTCTCTAATCGGTTGTGTGAAATATATATGTGATCATTGTTATAAAAATAAGCATCTATTTTGACTTTAATATAACAAGCTACATGACCTCCACACTATAAGTCACCATCATAATAATATTTTGCACTTGAATGACTTTAGCTTTCACACTTAATTAGAGCCATATCACATGCATACAAGCAATAAGTTCGAATAAAGAAAAAAATTCACTTGGATCAGTACCCTTCTACTATTCCCGTATGTGTGATGTAAGGGAGGTCTGGGGAAAACTGCTTTGTCGAAGTACTTACCGTATTGGCGGAGAGACTTGTAAGTCCATATGAAGCTGAAGGCTATGCCAGCTTTAGCGCAGCTACTGGCGGGATCTACCATGCCAGACAAACCTCATCAGATGAACCAGATGACAAGTGTCCCACAATGCCCCATATCTCCCACATCCACTTCCATTCTCTTTGCGCAATTACCCAGCTCCCCAGCCCAAGGTGGGATATGATCCATGCCAACGAGTGCATAGCATATTGAAAGACGTGTAATTAAAGCAGACTCTGGGATACCGAGCGACCTTCGGAAGTAATTAGCCTTGCACTCAATGGGGGTGGTGTTCTCTGATGTTGACTGAATAGATCCCCATTTCTCATGGAACCAAAATGGAGAACACAAAAAACAAAATAAAAACTGAGAGGCATGATGAGACCTCAAACATCCAAGCACTGGGGTTGGAACTCATGGAACCTGTTTTCACAACTCGATTGGGCTACACACCAGTCTGAGAAATGGAAACTGTTACTGAGAGCTGCACTAGGTCAAGATCAAATTCGTACCTGGGGCTCAGAGGATTCTCCCTAAACATACAAGGAGGCAACTAAAATATATTGAACCTAAAGCTTCCAAAAAAAAGACTGTTTCAGAGTGATGTGGTAATCAGACTCCTTAAACCTCTAAGACAGGGATCAAGAGAACAGGGAAGGCGACCAATATCCCAAATTTTAAGAATAAACTGGTCCAGAAAAAGCTGGGAGCAGAAAATAAGGAAACAAACCTATGTACTACAATCTTAGTTTCCAGGCTAGCCGTTATCCAGTAAGTATATCCATTAGTCAATATCACTTCACAGCAGATGGAGCTTGTTCAGGTGGCTCTCTTTGACAAGATTTGGGGGGGGGGGGGGGGACAGAGAGCGAAGTTTAGGACCCAACCCAAAATATGGAGGGTCTATCTGGACAAAGATACTATTACCTTTGTGTGTGAGGGGATGGGAATCATGGACTGGCTTACAGAGATGGTAAGATATCTCTGGAGGACAAGGTGAAGCTGCTTGTCAAGACAGCCACTTAGCTCTTCAAGACTGCAATGGTTTCAGTTTGAGAACTACCAAAACTTCTTAAGGATACTCCTCCAAATACTCTGTTCACATAAATAGGGGCATAGAACCAGAAGGTCTCGACAGAGGATTGGAAGGTAATCAAGTGAAAATTTGTACTGGATAGCCAAACTCTTGTGGTGGAAGTTGGCGACAAATCCCTGACAGCAATGCGAGAAAAGGACCTGAAACTATGCTTAGGGTTCTCGTAGGTTGTTATCAGGATAAACATACATATCGGTAGGGACCATGGTGGCAACTTGTTGGCTGTAAGTGTTACAGATACACCTGCAACGCAGTAAAGGGGCAACTGCCCCAATGAGTCATGTTCTGGGAATACAGGTGATGGACATGGACCTGATCCAAGAATTCTGTCTATATAATGGGGGTGTTTCAGGCTTTGGGGAACTGGGGGTGAGTTGATTTATACTAGAAATCTAAAGAACTGCAGAACATGCATTTGTGTTAAGAATGGAATTTAACTCATGTCAGTGCTCACTTCTGTCCCAGGGACTTAATGAGCATTAGAATGAAACACAGTGAGGAAGTAAGCACTATGGAAATTGTATTGATTTCAGCTTACCTCCCATTCGAGGACAGCACTTCTCCTTCCCAAAAAGCGAAGAAACTGGTAGATAGCTGCTCACAGCAGAACGAATAAGTGCGTGTTGGTTGTAATGACAACGACCATGACCTCATCTGGGTAAGCAGCGAAATCAACAGCAGAGATGAGCACCTACACCGATTTCTACTACTAAATAACCTGGAACTCATGAGTAGGGGTTACAAACCTACCTTCAGGAATAGAATGGAGGAAGGAAGAAGTAAATGACATAAATTTTGGGTCCACTCTAATGGGTAGTTACGTCAGTGGCATGTGACGATGGAGCCATCTTTATCTGACCACATATACACACATCAAAAAACGTTTTGCATCACCGCAGTTCCCAGAACTCCTGAAGATAGACGTTGACTGTGGATACTGTATCACAGACACAGTCCCTTTGACTGTACAGAGATGTCACTAAACCCACTCAAAGATGTAAACAACCATGCATGAGCAGGGCCTATTAGGTGGAGGGGGTCCAACAACCGATCAGTTCCAGTCATTCCACCAGGAAGGAGGTACACGGCTCGTGTTGTCTGTAGTTCAGCCATGCCTATACGGTCAATACCGCGGTTCAATAGCGTCTGCATTGCCACTTTGTGCCAGGAAGGACTCTCAACGAAGAAAGTGTCCAGGTATCTCAGAGTCGACCAAAGCGATGTTGTTTGGACATGGAGGAGATACGGAGAGATAGGAACTGTTGATGACATGCTTGCTCAGGTCGCCCAAAGGCTACTGCTGTAATGGATGACCGCTATCTATGGATTATGGCTCGGAGGAACATTGACAGCAACGCCACCATGTTGAATAATGCTTTACGTGCAGCCACAGGACGTCGTGTTATTACTCAAATTGTGTGCAATCAGCTGCGTGATGTGCAGCTTCACTCCTGATGCCTATGGTGAGGTCCATCTGTGCAACCACAACACCATGCAGTGCGGTACATATGGGACCAACAACATGCCGAATGGACTGCACAGGATTGGCATCACGTTCTCTTCACCAATGAGTATTGCATATGCCTTCAAACAGAAAATCGTCAGAGATGTGCTTGGAGGCAACCCGGTTAGGTTAAACGCCTTACACTCACTGTCCAGCGAGTGCAGCAAGGTGGAGGTTCCCTGCTGTATTGGGGTGGTGTATGTGGGCCGACATATGCCGCTGGTGGTCGTGGAAGGTGCCGTAACAGCTGCATGATATGTGAATGCCATCCTCCGACCGACAGTGCAACCATATTGGCAGCATATTGGCGAGGCATTCGTCTTCATGGACGACAATTCACGCCCCAATCGCGCACATCTGGTGAATGACTTCCTTCAAGACAACGACATCGCTAGACTAGAGTGGCCAGCATGTTCTCCAGACATGAACTCTGTCGAACATGCCTGGGATAGATTGAAAAGGGCTATTTATGGACGATGTGACCCATCAACCACTCTTAGGGATCTTCGCCGAATCGCCATTGAAGAGTGGGACAATCTGGAGCAACAGTGCCTTGATGAACTTGTGGATGGTATACAACGACGAATACAGGCATGCATCAATGCAAGAGACATGCTATTGGGTATTAGAGGTACCGGTATGTACAGCAATTTGGACCACTTTCTCTGAAGGTATTGCTGTATGGTAGTACAACATGCAATATGTGGTTTCATGAGCAATAAAAAGGGCAAAAATGATGTTTATGTTGATCTCTGTTCCAATTTTCTGTACAGGCTCTGGAACTCTCAGAACCGAGGTGATGCGAAACTATTTTTGATGTGTGTATATTAAGTCTGAGATTAAAACGTACATTAAGCAGACCATGGCTTATAGGAATCCTAGGAAAACAAATTAGGATTCATATACGAAATACCTAATCACACACTTATCACTTTTTCTTCAACATGGCGACGTATGAGTCAATATGCCACAATTTCGCTGTAATATTATGATGTATGAGGCTGTTTATTATAATTTTTACAATTTTTCAGTAACATAGTGATGCATGGAGCAACTTGTTTCAATCTTGTCTGATGTTTATCAGTATTTATGATACAGTGGCTGCAACCCACTGTCAGGTTATGCCACTTACACTGCCAGCGACTGATGTCATAATACAGTTTCAAGATCCAGTAGCTGAATCCCAGTGCAAAATTATGATATACACACAGTCAATTTTCTGGTGTTAGAATTCTATTTGAGGGTCAGAAGCTGATACCTGCTGTCAAGTTATTCCACCTAAACTGTCAGCTTCTGGTATTACAATACAGTTTTAAGATACAGGAGCTGACACCCACTGTCAAGTCATGACACATACACTGCCAGCTTCTGATGTCAGAATATTATTTCATTTATGAATGCATATTGTTTTGTATCAACTATAACTTCATCGTTTCCACTGCCCTACTGCATAACTTAACATTATCAGCCAAAGATTGGAAGTATTTAGTACATGAGCCAATTTGTTGCAATTTTGCTGTGTCATGGTGATGTAAATGGCAATATGCTACTATTTCACTCTAAGATGTTGATGTATGTGGTAATTTGTAACAATTTTGTTGTAACAATGTGCAGTTTGTTACAATTTTGCTGTTATGATTTGTAACACAATATGAATTTCATACACTAGCATGGTGTTCCTGTTATATTTGGGTGACTTTGAAAAGTAGTAGAAACGGACTAGCTGAAATCATACAGACCATTGTTTTTTACTTATAGGGATGTGTATTACTACTGTTCATTATGCTATTTAATCGAAGTGTCATGTAACCTTCACTGACTAAGGGCATAAGTTAGCAATATTAGCACAAGATGACAAATGTTCCTTAGTGCAAGATAAAGTTGATAATGTAGCATGAGAGTCATTTAATGTTTGGCTAACTTTGAGAATGTTTTCAGCTGAACTAAGACGATTTCTTGGTAAATCATACAGACAATTTAGATGTGGGAAAAAAAGTGTTTAATTTGGTTCAAAGAACTATTCTCATTGACTACTGCACTTTAAGCTGGAAGTTAGATCAGCAGTAATTCTATGTATGTTTTGTAATGTTGTAGAAGGAATATTTATGTATTTTGATAAGTAATCCAGATATCTTTTGGTTTCTTTAATGCAAGGTACATAACTCGAACTACACTTGTGACAGTGCTTGTTAGCCTGTAAGTTGTTTCAACATGAAAACTAAGTGTCTTATGTTTAAGTGTTAGAGAAACATTAAGTTACGACAGTAGTGTTACATGTGCTTTCTACTCGAAATCTTATTTATTTTAATAAATAATGCATACAATTTTATTTTGGTGCAAATCGAATTTCCATTTGCGATTAGAGATCTGTAGTTATACTTGCATATCACGAAAAAATAGTTTAAATTATACAACACATTAAACATATCACCAAAATGTATCATTTTTGGTGTGTTTTGTGGTGCTACAACAACAGAAAAAGTAGCATATTAACTTGAGTAGGTCCCAGATCAAAAGTAATTAAAAAGCTATGTTAGCCAGGCAATAACATCAGTCATATTTGTCTAGTGTAGAACATAATGCATTATACTTTTCCCAACTAAAATGGTGCTCAGTGCTAAAAACATCAGGCGATGAAATTTCGATCTACGTACCACCAGTAACATAGCCACAAGCAGGCTTAAGATAGAAATGCCAATATCTTTACATAACTTGACGAATATTACACATAATTTAGACATTTAAATAGCATTATAGCACTCAATATCAGTGCCCATATTCGTATTTTAGGCACCAGGTGAGACGTGGTAATAACATTGTGACACTTGACATAAAACATTGTGTGTGTACATACACACATGTTGTGTGTATGTGTGTGTGTGTGTGTGTGTGTGTGTGTGTGTGTGTGTGTGTGTGTGTCCACATGCTTGTATGGTTTTGATAAATAATACAGACAAATTAGATGAAGGAATATGGGGGATTTCATTGTGCCTTACACTAAGTGTGATACAGAGATCAAGCTAAGCTCAATGTCAGGTGCTGTTATCTGTTAGCAGCGGCGTGTAACAGAGTCGTAGCTGTGAGACCTGTCATTTGTTAACAGCATAAAGCAGCAGTTCATTTTATTTCACATTTTGAAATTTTGCGGTAGTTGTTTAAGTAAAATTCATATTCGGCAACTACATATTTCTAATTGATTAACTCGTTGGGAGATGTATTATGACAATATAACATTCGATAATGTACTAAGCTACGCATCTCAGTGTTCTTTATTGTGATCTATAGCTATCGTGCCCATCTGAAATTCTACACTGAAGAGCCACAGAAACTGGTACACTCGCCTAATACCATGTAGGTCCCCTGTGAGCATAGAGAAGTGCCGCAACATGACATGGCATTTACTCGACTAATGTCTGAAGTAGCGCGGGAGGGAAATGACACCATAAATCCTGCAGGGCTGTGCATAAATCCGTAAGAGTACGAGGGGGTGGAGGAGATCTCTTCTGAATAGCACGTTGCAAGGCATCCCAGATATGCTCAATAACGTTCATGTCTGGTGAGTATGGTGACCAGCGGAAGTGTTTGAACTCAGAAGAGTGTTCCTGGAGCCAGTCTGTAGCAATTCTGGACTTGAGGGGCTTCGCATTGTTCTGCTGGAATGCTCAAGTCTGTCGGAATGCACAATGGACGTGAATGGATACAGGTAATCAGACAGGACACTTACATACGTGGCACCTGTCAGAGTCGTATCTAGATGTATCGCAGGTCCCAGGTACCAGCTTCAACAGTCCCTATCTGACATGCAAGCTCCATACCCATACATGTCCATCCGCTCCATACAATTTGAAACGAGACTTATCTAACCAGCGTTGATGGGCCCAGGTGAAGTGTAAAGTTTTGTGTTGTGCAGTCATCGAGGGTACACAAGTAAGACTTCAGCCGAAAGCCCATATCGATGATGTTTTGTTGACTGGTTTGCACGCTGACACTTCTTGATGGCTCAGCACTGAAATCTGCAGCAGTTTGAGGAAGGGTTGCACTTCTGTCACACTGAACGATTCTCTTCAGTCGTTATTTGTCGCGTTCTTGCAGGATCTTTTTCTGGCCGCATAAATGTCAGAGATTTGATGTTTTACTTCATCACTACCTCGGAGATGCTGTGTCCCATCGTTCGAGAACCGACTGTAACACCACGTTCAAATTCACTCAAATGTTGATTACATGCCATTGCAGCAGCAGTAACCGATCTGACAACTGCGGCGGAACTTATTGCCTTACATAAGCATCACCGACCGCAGCACCGTATTCTGCCTGTTTACATTTCTCTGTATTTGAATATGCATGCCTATAACAGTTTCTTTGGAGCTACAGTGTATATAACAACCAGTATATTTCATCTCCTTCTTGCAGTGTCGAGATTAAATCACATGATTGGCTTCAGGGCTAGGAGTTGAATGCATTCAGACAAGCAAGGTTTATGAATTACTTTACACAATCGTCATCGCCACTAGATGAGAATATCAGCCCCTTTTGTCCATCTATGATATAGGACGCTCTCTCATCACAGGATTTCCAAGAAATGAAGTGGAGAAGGTCAGAGGTTGTATGATTTAAAGAACAGTTGAATATGTGATGGTCCTGATGTAGTGTGTGTGTGTGTGTGTGTGTGTGTGTGTGTGTGTGTGTGTGTGTTCTGTGAGTGTGTTAATATGAGAGAGAGGTGAAATTTATGGATACAGCAGAATTTCTGGTGCTTACATATTTTTGAGTGTAAATACTGGCTTACTCTCATGTTTTGATAACTAATACAGCTAATTTTGATACTTAGGAAAATGGCCAAGTTGGCAGCTACATACTGACTGGTCTGTTTCGTTTTAATGGCAAGTAAAGTACTGGGCTATGAGTGGCTGTTTCCTTCTAATGGCCAGTAAAATGTCTGGAGGAGAGGGGAGAGCAGAGGAGGGAAGAGGGAGGGTATGATGACGTCATAAAAAGGGCTGTGGTTTAGGAAGTGGTGCAAGGCCTACACCTCCCCACGGTCTAGGCCACCACATGCCACAGTCTGAGGAACAGACTGTGTGCATGTTTGATTCAGAAACCTCGCTGTCTACCCACTCACTACTTGACTAAAGAAGGTATCAGTTGATAGGACACATCCTGAACATCTAGGAATAGTGCGTTTGGTGATGGAGGGAAGTGGAGACCAATGCACAAAAACAATAAGCAGGTTCAAATTGATGTGGGTTGCAGTAGCTATTCAGAGATGAAGAGGCTAGTACAGGATAGACTAGCTTAGAGAGTTCCATCAAACCAATCTTTGGACTAAAGATTAAAAGAAATAAAAAACCTCATGCTTAGTTGGTCCTTATAGTAACCACAGAAGATGCGAAATGATCACGTGTACACCAGTGTCTGTAGTGATGCACCCACTGTATTTTGAAGAATTTTGCAGTCTTCTGATCGTTGCCATTCTTCCATTACCAACAATAGTAGCGTTCATCTGGATACTATTTTCCATAAACACTCCACAAGCTCCTGTATAAGGCATGACGAATGGTACAGTATACAGTTTTTTGGTCCTTCATTTCCTGTGTGGAGGAAGAATGATGGAGGGAGAAAATCATTTTACAGTCTGGCTCGAATATTGATTCTTTAAACTCCTCCAACTATGTTTCACAAGAAAATCGTAAACAAAATATGAGTAAGATTTTATACAATACCCATATGGAAAAACTTAAGTTCTCGATAATGCTCTTGTACTGAACATCTGGTTACAAATCTGGCAGACTCTCTCTGAATTCTATCGATCTCCAACCCTAAAATGACCAACTGAAGATCGCAAATAATTAGCAGCAGCCAGGAATAGGAAAAGAAGGAAGAATATGGTGTAACATTCTGTCGACAACTGAAGTCGTTAAAGTCAAAGTAGGTACTCTGGAATATGGAATGGTCCACTTCTAATGTAGTGCTCTCATTGAACGAAAGTACAGAGAAGATATTTGCATCAGATGTCACCCTAACAGGAGGAAATTTATCACCATGTATAGAAACATAGGAGATAGAGGACCACCACCCTTGGGCCCATTCATTCAGATTACTGTGAATATGAACCAGCATTTTTGTTTCAACGTCTCCATGATATGTATGCTGAGGACACTCCCATCTACCAAGGCGACAACAATTGTGTTCTCATGGCTGCTGTTTTACAAACACTCAGGCACCATTTTGCATTTTGACTTGCCTGCTAAGGTACCCAACCTTAATTGCATAGAAAAGTCTGATATATTTGGAAACGTTGGTGAAACGTAACATTCAATATATTCACAGTTTGGTGCTCTATGGGATGTAATCATTAATGAATGACTTTAACTGGATGTGGCATACCTGAAGAAATTTGCGAAAACTTTCCTTGCTGAACTGAGGTCATTTACCAAGGCTATATATGGTGTTATATGCTATTAGCATGATATCTCGTGGTTCAAACTTTTTAAAGGCTCTCCGTAAATTATATATCAAAAAGAAGAAATGGCATTATAAAGAACATTATCTAGAAATATAAAATAGAGCCGTGTTTTAAAAATCCAGGAAATGAAGCAGTGTAATTTTGAATGTGTAGATGGTTACAACTTTCTGGTTATGAATAAACAATGAGAAAGAAACATAATCTAAATATCTCATAGCTGATTTAATAAATAGCTCAAAAGATCTAATAAAACACAACCCTCCTGCTCCTAGTGTGTGGCAGAGACTGCTGTACTCAGCTCACAGTCAGGCCAATAGTCCAGTCATGAGCTTGTACCACTGACTCTACTTTTTATATTTGGATAGTGAACAAACAATATTCTAATCAATACTGCACAAACCTCTGATTATTCCTAAAATACTGCTGAACCTTTTCTGGAATTGTTCCATTTGTATTTCCCATTTCAAATGATTTTTAATCAATTTCACAGAAACATTGTGCAAAATAATTTCTCAGAGTTGTAATCTCTTCATTCTTACATAGTACTGTGTATACATCCATAAGTTCAACAATGCAGTTTACACATGATTTACTAACATGTTATTGTCTATAAGCCTATGTTCTACTTTATGGGCAGTGGTCATAGCATGGTTTTAAAACTGTTTTATCATTAGTATCTCTCCTGGTGGTGGTGCTGGTTGCAGGAGGGGAGGGGGGGGGTGAGGGTGATATGAAAGTGATGCCCACACCACCTCCAAATAATCTTGTTGTTACTCAGTACATAGGCTACTTTCATTGTAAATTCTCTGTGTCTATAGCGACACTCAAGTTGACATCATATAACTAATTTAGAACTATAGTAGCAAAAAACTTACAAAACTTAGAAAACGTCATAATTTACAAAACATAAATTCGAAGAGAGCATTCATCACTATCAGTATTTCACTTCGCATTATGATCATGAACACAGGACTGCATACTACAGTTATTCAAGTATGTTGATGAATAGCACCATTTCTTTCAGTTGTTTCTTCCTGAGTTAAGGGAAGTCAACTTTCTTGTGATTCTGTTTCTACTGCAGGGTCATTCCCTTTCTGTGTAGCCTTACTCAATTTCCACTGATATATCAGTTCTATACAGAGACTCACACACTGTTTATATTTGCTGTTGGCAAGGGGTATAGTCAGTCTGTTAGTAGGTTCCTTTACTCGTTGGTATATTTTCTGCAGTTAGTTGGACTTCAAGCACATCCACATACTCAAGAAGCCAAATGAATAGCACTGTGTGTTCTTCTAGACTTTCACTGCATTTTTGAGGCCTTATTTTTCGTGTACCTCTAGTGTCCAAAAGCTTAATAAAAATTTGGAAACTGATAATGTAAAAATATAAATGCTTGTAGTATACTGTCAATATCCCCTGACATCTCCATCCCTCTTGGGTCTTCACTTGTCTAGTTCCTCTGTTGTTGCTTCAATCTCTATTTTCATAAAAAAGTTGGTATCATCTACAAACAACAATAGCTGAAGTGTTGACACATTGCATAGTATACTATACAATTGATAAAAAGGAAGAAAAAGGAAGTACCTAATGTGAAGCCTTTTGATTCTCCATAAACAGCTTTTAAGGATATAAAAATTATTCTGAATTCTTGTTACATGTTTCTACACTCTAATTTTTACCATTTAGATAGAACTGATATACAAGATATCTTTAAAGCTTACAAATCATGTTTGATCAGAAAACATTCAGAATTTAATTCATAGAGATGTATGGAAGTATGGACTAGCACAAGGATGTCAGTGACAGATATTACACCTGACTGTTTTTATCTGAAGCCTTCCACTGTTATTTTATATTTGCTTAAAAAGCGTCAAGGCTATTAATGCAAATTTTCCAATTACGTGAGAAAAAAAGGCTCTGCTGACACTGATCTCTAGAATCTGTGTAATTCTCCCAATGAAGTGGCTTTACTGTTTCTTGTTGAAGGTTTTATTCTATCACAAAAGGAAACAGGGATATAAATTAGAATGGATATACATTGTCTGACCAAATAAAATGAACTACCCGGAGAATGTGGTCAGATGTCAATGCAGCTTTGTACATGTACACAGCATCAGCAGGTATGTAAATGATTAGAGCTTCAATTCTCTGTGACAGCTAGATCAGCCAAAAGTTTGTTTATTGTCGTTCATGTTTAGTGTGATTATTGAGCCTGGTAGGGTAGGTATATAAGGGATGTGAACAGCGTGAGATATTGAGTGATCACTGTGAAGGACATTAGGATGCTGTGTACTTGAGTGAGACAGCTTTTCCAGCACCTGACAGAGTTTGAAAGGGGCCTCATTGTGGACCACTATTTGGCAGACTGGTCAAATCGAGCAGTATCCTGACTTGCGGTGAATTCGGATATGACAGTGATCTGATGTTTGACTGCATGGGAACATGGAGGGCATCCATCCTTTTTGTCAAGGTTCCAGTCGACCACATCTGAACACAACGGAGGCTTGCTATATTGTGCGACAAGCATATTGGATCCCTTTCACATATGCACCTATGGGCCAAGAAAAAGGAATGGAAAGAACAAGTAACGGACTTCCTGCAATAGCCTGTTTCGTCTTGCACCATTGGTCAGAGACTAGTAACAGCTTGACTATGGAATTCCAGTCCTGAGCATAAGAAGCTGATGAATGGTGGTGCACTGTGTTCAGGAATGAAATGTGGTTCTGCATTGCTCCGAATTACCATTGATAGTGAGTATGGTGGTGACCTGGGCAAATGTCCCATTCTTCCAATGTTTCAGAGAGGAGTGGCAGTCTTACTCTGAGCCTCATTGCATGAGGAGCCATTGGTTTCGGGTCACAGTAGGTAGTGATTGAGGAAACTCTGTAGCACAATGGTACATCATAGAGATCATGTTTCATCGTGTTACAACTGATGCAAGAGAATTATGGTGTCATTTTTGAATAGAATAATGCTTGTGCACATATGGAATGCGTCTCTGTGAACTGTCTGTGTGATATTGAGGTACTCATGACGCTAGTAAGATCCTCATACTGTCCCTGATCTGTGTGGGACTAGGTTTTACATCAACTCTGTCCCAGTACAAATATCCAGAATATCAAGGACCTGCCACAGCAATTTTGGGCTATCTTGCCTCAGTAGAAGATATAATTGCTTTATGACGCTCTTTCCAAATTAGTGCTGCACACAGGCCAGAAGGGGAGCAACATCATACTGGTAAATGAGCTTATATCGCCAAGTTTTGTGAAAAAGTAATTCCATTTTGTAATCACTGAAAAAACAATCAGTATGCATCATGTATAATCTAAACACATGAAAGTTCATTTTGTTTCTTCCTCCCCTTTTGGATGCTTCACTGGTTTGTTAGGAAGTGTCTGTTATCCACTGATTGTATTCCAAATATCAGTACAAGATCAAGTCGCTCTGTGTTTAAATTGTCTGTCAGGATGTCTGTTAGAGTCCAGAGTAACAAAAGTATTTTACTTTTAATTTTTGAAAATATCACATCGGCATGTGAGGACATCTGCTTTCAATTAAATTTTGTACTCTACTTCTATAATGTTCATGAAATGCATTACCAATCCATATAGGATTTCCATTAGTCTTTCTTTCATTATACAGGATGTGATTCAAAAGTTTCAAGACTTAACTCAGAACAAAAAATTTACTGGACATTTAAGTACAGCGGACTAAAATTCTTCAAAATATGATCCTTCAGCATCAACACAGCGCTGCCAGCGCGTCTTCCACTATTCATAGCCCTTCTGGAAGGCCTCGGGCTTCATGCTGTTAAGAATTCTTGTCGAAGCCTGCTGGATGGCGTTGATGGAGTCGAATCGCTTCCCTTTTAGGCCTGTCTTGATTCGGGGGAAGAGGAAAAAGTCACTTGGGGCCAAGTCGGGTGGCTACGGCAGTGTTGTCACGTTGAACTTGAACAAAACTTCGGCGGCAGCGTGTGACGTATGAGCGGGCACGTTGTCGTGGCGGAGAATCCAATCGCCCTTCATCGCCGGACGAACGCGGCGAACTCCATCTCTCAAGCGGCGGAGCACTCCAACGTAAAAGTCACAAGTGACAGTCTGTTGACGAGCAACAAACTCCATGTGAATCACTCCTTTACCATAAAGACAAAAATCAGCATGCACTTCACACACGACTTGCTCATGAGAGCTTTCTTGGGCTTCTGCAAGGACGCAGTGTGCCATTTGAGGTTTGGCGCTTCAACTCAGGATCATACTTGTAGACCCAGGTCTCATCACCAGTAACCACTTTCACCACAACGTTCGGATCAACATTCAACCATTGGAGCATTTCCTGGCCAACAGTCATGTGCCGTTTCTTCTAACCTACCAACAAAATTTTTGTCACCAGTTTGGCACACACTTTTCGCATCACAGAATTCTCCATCACAATCCTCCACACCGTACTCTGACTGTGTCCCAGTTCATCGGCAATTAATCTAGTACTAAGACAACAGTAATTGTTTAAAAGTTCCCGCACTCTCTCCACATTTTGATCCATTTAGCTTGATGATGGCCTCCCAGAGCGGTTGTCGTCTTCAACATTCCCGTGGCCATCTTTGAACCGTTTGTGCCACATGAAAACCATTGCACGGTCATGGCTTCTTTCTTAAACGCCTCTTGAATCATACCGAGAATCTCTGTAGCGGTTTTGTTCAGTTGCACGCAAAACTTAATCGGATAATGCTGCTCCATTTTCACCTCTCCCACTTTTCGATCAAGGTCAATGACACGAACTCACGCTGCTCACTCTCCAGGGTTGCAGAGGCAACTGTTGCAGCGTCAGTTCATTCCCTGAGACCCCCCACTACTTCCCCCACCCAGCGGAACCGGTCGACCCAAGCTCCCCTACTCAGAAGTGAATCAGTCTTGAAACTTCTGAATATGATCATTCTGCCAACAGCTTGTTGCAGTAGTATACAGGCTCCTGTTAGATCACTGAAGTTAATTGCTGTTGGGCTTGGCTAGCCTGTGGATGGATGACTGTCTGAGTCTGCTAAGTGCTGTTGGGAAGTTGGGTACACGTAGCCCTGGTGAAGCCAATTGAGGAGCTACTTGATTGAGAAGTAGCAGCTCCGGTAACGAAAACTCACAGCAGCTGGGAGAGCGATGTGCTTACCACATCTCTCCATATCCACATCCAGTGACACTTGTTGCCTGAGAATGACATAGTGGCCTGTCTGTACTGTTGGGCTTTCTGAGGCCTGTTCAGGCAGTGTTAAGTAGTTATGATCATACTATTGTGTCATACTTCGTTTTTACTGAAATTAAGATTAATAATGTCAAGGAATGATTTCAATTTGTTGCTGTCCAGTGGAATAAATGAGTTGTTGGTTAGCTGTTTTGTTACAGTTATAACATTATAGTAAACCTTATTCCTGAAAATTTTACATTAGTTTCTCACTCACAATTTTATAGCAACATTTTGTTTGACTGTGATATTACATTGTGAAAAAGTTTTTGTTTATTTTCTTGTGCCTTGTGTTATTCATACTTTAGTTTCTGCTTTAATTTTCATTTCATTCACTAGGAGCGCAATATGTAACCAATATTTGAAACTAGTGATAAATGGGGAAATGTTTCTATTTAATAGTTCCTTATGTTACCTTGAAGTTTAACCACTGTGGCATGTAACTGAAGTTTCTAATGTTACTAACTGATTAGTTATCTTCTGAAAACAGATAATATTACAGCGATTTCGGAAATGTCAGTTTACTACAAATAAAAAATATAGTTAATAGTTTCCTAATTCATATTTTCTGTAGTAATAATACTACTAGTTGTATTGGTAATGGTATTCATTTACAGTTCATTAACAAGGAGTTTGGACATGTTATGGTATTACAATTTAAGAACAACAAAAGTAACTTAATTCATATACAGTATAAAAGAATTTGCGTCCTAAGAGGGATGGGACAGGCAGTTGGCCATGAACTTAAAGTAGAGATCATCCCAGCACTTGCCTGCAGTAGTTTAGGTAAACCACAAAAACCTAAACTGGTGCCTCCAATCTCCTGAATACAAGGCAAGTCTTTTTAAAAGAGTGCTATCTCATTTGATTTATCCCTTGTGCACAATACTGTCTGCAATGAAGATATTTAACAACGTAAAAAGCTAGTGCTGCACTGTTAATTCATTTCGCACTCCCAGTCACTGTGCACAGTCCACACACTATACACACATTATTTCATAACGTAACATTATTCATACTGTATACTCATTATTTCATAAAGTAACGCTATGTGTGCTGTCAACTGACATCAGGACCATGGTGACAATATTTGGTTTGCATTTTTTTGTACTGCTGCAGCTTCCCATTTTCTAGCCTGAAAAACTAAGTCAGCATCCCACTATAATGAGTGAAATGTTGAAATCAGAAAGAGGATAAGATGTTCTTATTATACATGGCGTTGGGAGTAAAATTATCCAGCAAAGAAAGAAGAAAGAATATTTTAGAATATAAGAACTCACAAATCTTGTTTAACATTTTTCATTATTTAGGACATCTTTTGTTTATCTTTCGTATATGTTTGTTGATGATGAGCAAACTAATGTTACACTATTCATTCCTAACTCATCGCTCGTAACAATAAATATGGTACACACTCTTGACTGGTCCCCTTTATTGAGTTATACTGTAATGAAGACATAAGTCTCCATGCACTTCTTATTACACACAACTTCAAACACAAACTTAATCAACTTTTTATCCAAACATCAATGATCACTTTTTCTTACTCCCTCAGGTACCTCTCTCAGTGCTGTGCACATCAGTGGCGTGATGTTTCACATAAATTAACTAGATGATCTATTTTCGTACTTCAGCTTTTGATTCTGGCACTAACATCACCAGCTAGAATTGTGCAGATAAACTAGTTCTCAAAGTCATGTAAATGTTCTTCTAGAATTTCTATGAAGCAAGAAAAATTGTGTGTCCCCACATAGCAATTTTTCTTATTTCTGTTGGATACATAGTTCACGAAATCCCTTTCAGTTGATTTACCACTGTTGACCGTTACTGTTGAGTGCACACCCTCTACCAGACCTGAGTGTTTGTCTATTCAAAATTCTGAATTTCCAGCAGTGCACTTTAATGTTTTCTGTAAGCAATGTTTACTGCTGCATAGCACATAAGCTTGATTTGGATCAAACTTAATAACATTTATAATTTACCTTAGTTAATGCTTAAAGTTGGGACATTTTGATTTAATAATGCCAGAAACGTTTCTATATTTTAATTTACCTAGGCTGCCTTCATTAGTAAATTCATTGTATTGGTACTCTTTTACATTAGAATATCTCTCTGATATGAAGTATATTCTTCCTTCCTTATTTTAGATGATGCCTGGATGTTGCAGCTTATGCTTGTCATTGTCAGTCATTTACAAATTAAGCATGAAATACGGAAGTGAGAGTGAATACTCAAAACATATTGATTATCTGGTAAAAACAAGCTAACACTCAACATCACAAAAAACCAGGCCTGACTCATGTGAGAAAGAGTTAAAAGGTGACTTAGTCTCACTGTCAGCCGCCTATAATGCAAAAACAAAATTTACAAGCTAGTTCTTTTAGGGGACTTCTTTTCCTAACAAAAAGTCTTCAAATTAAGCACATATGCGGACAAAATACATTCGTAGTTGACAGATTCTCACTTTCAAACAAAGAAAATATGGCAATACTTGTAACTTTTGCATAGATTGCAGCACACTTCAGACAACCAGCAAACTTATTTAATGATGTAGAGCTATGTAAGTAATGTTTGTACTAGATGCCACTTGGTAAATACCGAGTACGAAGTGTGCAGATGTACTTTCAAAAAAAGAAAATTCGGCAATAGTTTTCTGATTCGCAGCGAATGAACTAGCTGAACATATAGACATATATCAATGTCTTCGAGAAAGCCAAAGCATGCCTTTGAAAGGAACACAGCCACGGTACCTCTTGTGACGTACACTATGTGATCAAAAGTATTCAGAGACCCCCAAAAACATACGTTTTTCATATTAGGTGCTGTGTGCTGCCACCTAATGCCGGGTATTCCATATCAGCGACATCAGTAGTCATTAGAAATCGTCAGAAATCAGAATGGGGCGCTCACCGGAACTCACAGACTTCGAACGTGGTCAGGTGATTGGGTATCACATGTGTCATACGTCTGCAACCGAGATTCCCACACTCCTAAACATCCCTAGGTCCACTATTTCCAGCGTGGTAATGAAGTGGAAACATGAAGGGACACGTGTAACAAAAAAGCATACAGTCTGACCTCTTCTGTTGACTGACAGAGACCAGCGACAGCTGAAGAGGGTCGCATTGTGTAATAGGCAGACATTTATCCAGAACATCACACAGGAAATCCGAACTGCATCAGGATCCACTGCCAGCACTATGAAGGTTAGGAGGGGGGGTGAGAAAACTTGGGTTTCATGGTCGAGCAGCTGCTCATAAGCCACACATCACGCCGGTAATGCCAAGCAACACCTCGCTTGGTGTAAGGAGCATAAACATTGGACGATTGAACAATGTAAAAACGGTGTGTGGACTAACGAATCACGGTACACAATGTGGTATGGGTATGGCAAATGCCCAGTGTACATCATCTGGCAGCATGGGTAGTGCCAACAGTAAAATACGGAGGCGGTGGTGTTATGGTGTGATCGTGTTTTTCATGGAGGTGGCTTGCACCTCTTGTTATTTCGCTTGGCCCTATCACAGCACAGGCCTACATTGATGTTTTAAGCACCTTCTTGCTTCCCACTGTTGAAGAGCAACTCGGGGATGGTGATTGCATCTTTCAACACGATCAAACACCTATTCATAATGCACGGCCTGTGTTGGAGTGGTTACACGACAATAACATCCCTGTAATGGACTGGCCTGCACAGAGTCCTGACCTGAATTCTACAGAACATCTTTGGGATTTCTGTGGAACGCCGACTTCGTGCCAGACCTCAGCGACCGACATCGATACCCCTCCTCAGTGCAGCACTTCATAAAGAATGGGTTGGCATTCCCCAAGAAACCTTCGAGCACCTGACTGAACGTATGCAGTGGAAGCTGTGATCAAGGCCAATGGTTGGCCAACACCATACTGAATTCCAGCATTACCAATGTAGGGTGCCACGAACCTTTAAATCATTTTCAGCCATGTGTCCGGATACTTTTGATATTATAGTTTACATACAAATGAAGGCAAGTCTTTTGTGGCTACGCTCCTTTCGAAGATGTACTTCAGCTTTCTCAAGGCATCAATAGATGTCTCTGTTGTCAAGGTCTCGTCGTGACTGCAGCAGCCGTCCTAGCAGACGAATTAAAGAAGCAGCTCTTTATTATGTTCAGTTGGTTCATTCACTGCAAATTTGGAAACTGTTGCTCTCTTTGCTTTCTGTAAAGGTGAGAATCTGCGCAGTTCACACTCGTTATTTATATAGCGATATGTAATACGAAAAGTGCTTAAGAAGCCTTCCCAATGCTAAATTAAAGTGCTGTTTCCGTGAAGTGTGTTGTAATCTGTGCGAAAAGTTACACCTATTAGTTAATTTTCTTTCTTTGAAAGTGATACAGTGTCAACTACACACTCGTTATTTACATAGCGGTATGTAGGACAAAGAAAGTTTCGCCACTGCTGAAGAAATTTCGTGGTTATGTGAAGTATGTTCTAATTTGCACAAAAGAATACAATTCATTGCCACAAAGATAAACTTTTTCTTTTGGTCTTGAAAGTAACGAGAAAGAACACCAGCAGGAACATGTCTATAACAATACCAGAATATATTTCGTCTGCATGTGTGCTTTATTTGAAGACGGTCTCGTTTGGAAAATAAGTCTCCTAAGTTGATTGAAATTAATTTTTATTCTTTATATGCAGATGACAGTGAGACTGTCAAATTTTAATTCTCTCTGACATGTGTCAGCCATTTTTAAGTTTTTTGTTCTGGCTGGTTGTTTCTTTTAACCAGATAATCAACGTGTTTTGAATATTCACCAACACATCCTTGTTTCATGCTTAATGTGTAAAATATTGACAATGGGAAGCTCTTATATAACTGTAGATGATTAATAAAATTATTGCCGATGAGAGGACGTGAACCAAAATCACCTCTGTAATTCTACCTAATCATTTACTACTGAGGACTTTTATTCGTTACACCAAAGCGGCAACTTTTTAAGTACGACATTGTCCTGTGTTGTACATCTCCCAAAACCTTTAAGCGCCAAAACTCATTATCTGACAGTTAATGTCCACAAATCGTACTTTTCGAGGGATCCGCTAGTGTTTTGGAACAGGATTTATTTATATGAAGTAGGTTACAATGCGAGCGTGATGAAATTAAATGAACCCTCACTCAGATGCTTCAGTCAAAGTATATCTCTGAAAGGAGCGCAGCCACAGTATCTATTGTAAAAACAGATGCATAATTAAAAGCATTCGTTGTCTGAATGCTCTTAAATTTTACCAACACCAACCAGTTTTTCATGTATGACTGTTATTTACAAAAAAATCTGATTCCAACAAACTACTTAATTATTTTTTTTTAAAAAAAAGGCTAATATAGCACATCACAGTCTGTATTTCTGCGCTTATTGGAAATAGTTACCCTAACTGGAATACAATGAAAGTAAATCGGTCTTAATTTAGTCCCTACTAAAGTTATTAATTTCCGTAACATTCAACAAGCGAAATCTGGTTTACAATAACAACAGTGTTAACGAAATATAATAATCGAAGAAATTCAATACAACGAGTAAGCAGCTAAAATGTATAACAGGGTGCTCGTCTGAATCGAATCAGTAACATTTACATCACTCAGAATATAATAATTTCCTTTGCTAACCTACTGCTAGTAAAACAAAGAAAACAATCACAGTGCAGAAGGCGGCACATCGCTGCAGAGTGGTTATCCTTGATGTATTTTACCTTGTCCAAGACACTAACGATTTATGCATGATGTTCCCCTGTTACTGTGGCTCATTTTAAATGTTATTAATCGATCAATCTTCGTCTATCACCTTTTGCATAAAGCCCCTACATTTTAAGTCACATTACTGAACCATACTTCAGATCTGAAGACGTTGGTGATTTGCAATACCTTAACAACAATTTTTTGCAACATAAGCCCTACACTAGGCCGTGGATTATACTGGCAGCAGTACCATCGTCAAGATGTTTGATGTCTTCTGCCTTTTAGAATTTAGATGTCGCCTTTGTTTGTTACAGTGCTTACAAAGTATGTTTAACATGATAGAAAAGGAGCCTCTGACCACAGGAGCCTTTGTCACATGTTACCCTAAAGTTGTACACACAACGCATGCATGCATTAATTCACAGATATTCACTGGATTTAAAGTGGAAATAAAATAAATTGTGAGTGGTAAGAGTATACTTATAGTTTCAAACAATAACATACAAATTAAAAAGACACAGAAGACATAACGAATAAGAGCGAGGTTGGCGACTAAAAGTTAACTATAGCTGCTGTCCCGCCCCACCCCTCTTCGCACGTATGCTAATGCTAATTTCCTGAGATACCTTGATGGCGACGTTCCGTTCCACTGAAGGTTTGTGTGACTGCAGCCTTTTGGATCAAAATGAAAAAAAGAATATATATTTCGTGGCCAAACTATAGTGCAAGTCTTTCCAAACTGCGCTTTTGTCCTTCTAGAACAAATTTCACTTTATGAGAAAATTGTACTACTTCTTCATGACTTACATGGAATTATTCAAGCTATACGTGCTGCCTTTATGGCATATAATCTGCAAGATATTTTGGGGTATTTTCAGAGCGACATCGATGGTAATTTCTTTTAAGGATTTGTTTAATGCTCTCTTTTTCTGAGCTTCGTTAGAAAACATTCTGTTTTATAGTAAAGCAACAGCAAAAATAAACTGTTTTCGCCTTCAACTTTTTAGTAAATTTTCTGCTATAGAATCAGAGAACTTAGTCGCTGTCTAACAGAACAGTCGCGACACTCACTGCTGTAAAAGTTGTTATCGTTTGACAGAGGAAGTGACACTAGCGCTCCAAGCGGCGAGTAAGGTGAACGTCAGACGCGCCGTAAGCATAATGTTTGTTTTGCATCCATTTCCTACATAATTTACGAAAATATTTGAGTTATCTTTTTGCCGGCAAGGGTTTATATAGTATCATAAGGCAAATATGTTTCTAAGAATGATTCTAAAATAACCGCAAGTATGGACAAAAGCCATGAATCGAGTGGCAAGCTACAAGACATTCGTGAAGAAAAACTTGGGACGTTGTATAGAATTGCAGCTTACCACGTTGATATCAAAAGAATATAAACGCACGGATTCACACGTAAGAAGCACAGACATGTACCTCTACAAGGAAAAGTCGACAGCTCATTTATCGTTCTGTAGCCCTACCGTGTTTGACATTGTCGTCTGTTGCCAGAATACGACCTTCAGCTTTATATTATTCTAAGTGGCACAAGCAACTGCCAGATAGTGGGAGAATTATGTTGAAACATTATAATGAACTGATTACATTACATTTCACGCAAAACCAAATATTTGAATCATTTTGAAAAAATCTGTCAGTGAACAAGGTGCTAACAAAATGCTGTCATCACACGAAGGAAGCAAGGAAAATTAAGTGACTAACAACAGAAGTGAATGAGATACACACCAAACATTACGCTTTTGTAAGACACGAATAACTGTACTTAATCTAACCACTTCATCGTCAAAGCAGGTCAGTGTTAACGATTCACACGAATCTGGCACTGATACATGAAGAGTTGAACTGGCTGCTTCTGTGCAATACGACTGTTTTACAGCTTTAGATGGATTGTCGAATGTTTGTGGCAGTTTCCTCTTCAGCGTCAGTTGAGGTGGCTTATTTGGGATGTCAAACAGTGTTGTTTACTGCATTCTACACAAGTTTATTATTGTCTGCGTTCATGAACTGGGTTTGTTCGAAATGTAGCGAACAAAACCTAATATTATTATACATGTAAACTAGTTCTTTTTTCATAAGGTATTATTGTCTGCTATTAACTATCCTTTTTCTGCTCCTAAAACGAAATATTGATCATTAATACACATGTAGTTTGCAAGTGAATCCTGACGATACAGTTTAGTAACATGATGGTATATACTAAAAGAGACAGCTGTGGTATCTTCTTCCTGTTGTTGCTGCAATTTATTGCGCTACAAACGCTCCCGCTTGTTAAACCCATTGTAGAAATCAAAATAAACAACCACTATTCGCTTTCTCAATCGCGCCGAACTCACAGTTTAAGTTACCGGTCGCTTGGGGCGATGCTGGCGCGGTAGGCAACAAAATCGAGGCGAAGTGCCGCGACTTTTATGTTAGACTGTGACCTAGTTAAATTTCTCTTTGTGTAATACGGAATCTGTGGACTTGAGTATTCTTCACGTATCACCGGAAATACTGATTTTTTTTTTCCTTTATTGCATTTCGATTCTCCGCGGGAGGCAGGGTGGGGGGGGGGGGGGAGGGTTTGGTAGACTGGTTTCGTCGGTGGTGAGTGGGAAGGGGGGGGGGGGAGACGGGAGGGAGAGAGCACAATGTGAGAGGGGAATTTTTGTTTAGTCTGAAACAAAAGGGAATCAGCTGTCTTCAATAAAAACATACTATTTCCATCAATTGTGGAAACAGACGATACTTAAATACGGTGAGGGGGTTCGGGGGGGGGGAGGGGGGGGGGGGGGGAGCGCGATTGTGAAAGCGAATAGTGATTGTTTTTTTTTGGTTTCTACAATGGTGTTAACAAGCGGGAGCGTTTGTAGCGCAATAAATTGCAGCAACAACAGGAAGAAGATACCACAGCTGTCTCTTTTAGTATATACCATCATGTTACTAAACTGTATCGTCAGGATTCACTTGCAAACTACATGTGTATTAATCGATAAAACGGTGACTCTTTAAAAATACTGTAAAATGGCGGAAAGTTGTGGAAGTTGAAATATAGAAACACGGGGCTGACGATGCGAATGAAGGCATACAGTAAGTAAACAGGCACAATTAAAAAACTCGGCGACAGTCTGGTTTCTGTTCGCAAGAGTTAAAAAAAAAAACACCTAGCGACAGTTTGGTGTCTGTTCGCAACACGGAAAGGGGACGCACAACACTGAACACTCACTTAAAACTGCACTATACAAGAAACACAGTGGCAGATGGAGTAGGTGGGGCGGGGGGTGGGGGTGGAATACAGAAATGTAACAAATATAAACAGTACCTTGTTTTTACTTTATATGATCGTAATACGTCAGCATTCGATAAGGTTGTTGTTTTCGATCTTCACAGGCGCCGTTGCCTCGACCAAGACAATAGGTCGAAATGTTATCGATACCGTAGTGTTTTGGTGCACGGTGCAGCGATGAAAGTAACTGTTGACCGCGTAAGATGCTCGTATAACAGTAGTAGGCGTATTTCACGCAGCATACTTATAACGACAAGCGATATGCTGGTGTTGCCGTGGTAGTGGTGAGTGAAGTATGTGACAGTGTGTGTGAGTGCGATCTAGATCGGGAACGATGAGTGGATGAAAAGTGTTTTATAAAAAAGTGCAGCATGGCTGAAGAAAATTTTATAAAAGATAATGACGTTCCACAACTAGAGGAATATGACACTGGACGCACAACTCCAGCTGCAGCTGTGTTGCCCTGGGACAGATTCTCGCGATGGATTCATTGTATATGTGTTGTTACATTCGATTTGGAACTGGGACAAGCATTAGAGGTGAGATATTTTCCAACTATATTTTCACTGTCTTCTTTAATATTATTATCCCGATCTGACGAAATAATATCGTTTTACATATGATTTACTTCCTTTGTACATTGTGGAGCCTTTTCTGGAGTGTTGTTGCCCTTTATTATTATTATTATTTTGAAAACGAGTGCTCCAATATTATTGAACGGTGTCTGTAAGTTTGGTTAGCACCCGCGTCTGTTTCTGCACAGATTTTTTCCGTAAAGAATTTTGTATTCGTTTCCTACAAGAAGAAATAGTCATGGTAATTCCGTAGCTTGTTAGAACGTTTGCAAGTTTCTAATTATTCACTCAGAATTCTTGTTTTAGGCAGCAAATCTTTACTTCACTTTTCGTATTCATTTCCTTCTGCGACGCCCTTAATCTAAATATATATATTTAGTCGAAATCGTGCCTAGTAATTAATTATGCACCTGGGCTATGGTATATATTAATAAAAAATAACTTGTCCTTCAGTATCTGTGAACCAAGCATAGTCGCTTAAGAAGTAAATGTATAAATCTTAAAGGTTTGTAATTCAGTCTGTGTGTGAAATAAATTAGTTGCTCCATAATTTGTATTCCACATTTAACTCTGAAGCCTGTAATAATTCGATCAGTGCTCAGGTTGAAGGAAGGTGTAGTAAAGCAGTTTTGATTTCAAAATACACGTCAGATTGAGGACAGTATTACTTTTTTACATATACATATGTAAGATTATAGTAGCGTTGTAGGATTCCTATACAGTGGGTATCTGGTGGCAGAGTGCCATCTGTTGCCTTGGTTGTGGAAAGTCAAATTCATATATGTACTTGGTCCTGTAAGGGAAATCTTTCTTTGCTTTCTATTCATAAATGCATGTCAGATTTTAAGGTATGTTGTTTCATTCAAGTTACCTCATACTCAGTAATTATAGAGACCTTCTCCAGGTCCAGCTAACGTGTTAGTAACTCTGTACCACTCACTTTTCATAAAAAAAAGATCTCTCCTCGTCTGATTATTATTGAGTTCTTCTCGTGTCATTTGTTTGCATTATCTGGCTATTTTCCTAAAAGTTGCTGCAGAACTTTTTATCTTTCAGCTGATACACTGGCATAGTGCAAGTTGAAATAATTTGTAGGGCTTAGTTGTTCCTTTTGAAATTACACTATGCCCGCCATGCAATAATAGCTGAATAATAACAGGACTTGACCTCAGGAACCAGTTGTGCAGAACATTAATACTGTTGTATTATCTTAAGTGGCAGAAGTATTTGCATATTGTTGTTGTTGTTGTCTTTAGTCTGAATGCTGGTATGATGCAATTCTCCACACTATCCCCTCATCATCGTTCAATTACAATTGCAACCTCCATCAATTTGGACCTGCTGACTATATTCATCTCATGGTCACCTCCTACAATTCTATCTCTCTCTCTCTCTCTCTCTCTCTCTCTCTCTCTCTCACACACACACACACACACACACACACACACACACACTCTCTCTCTCTCTCTCTCTCTCTCTCTCTCTCTCTCTCTCTCTCTCTCTCTCTCCCCCCTGACATTCTGTGTTTTATCTCGTGATATTTTTTGGACTGCACATTCGTATCTTTACAAAGATATACGAATAAGGTTACACTTCACCTTTGTTCTATAACTTGTATATACTTTTCTTTTCCCTTGCCACATTGGCTCTCACTTGAACTTCATACACTTTAACATTTGTTGAGGAAGTTCTGTTGTCATGACTGAAAAACCATTGCAGTGACTGAAAAACCATTGCAGAATTAGTAAAAAGTAACTGCAGACTGCTTATGAGAATTTTTTGTTTAGTCTGAAACAAAAGTGAATCAGCTGTCTTCAATAAAAACATACTCTTTCCATCAATTGTGGAACATTAATATTATTTCACGCCCTTCCTGACAGGTAGGCCTATGTTAGAGAAATTTTACTATGTGTGAGAGGCATACAAGTGATATGGAATTGTTGTATTAATTCATGACTAAATACTGAGACAGGGGCCCAGTAATTTGCACAGAATCGTACAGTGAGGGTGGGGGTGGGGGGTGTGTAAGTGTTTGTGAGAAAGAGAGACTAATTAATTACCCCAACATTATGCTCCCCTACATCACATCAAATGATACTTAAAAACGCTTTGACAGAAAACAATTCCCTCTCACATTGCATTGTGCTCTCTCCCTCCTGTACCCCCCCCCCCCCTTCCCACTCACCTCCAACGAAACCAGTCCCCCCCCCCCCCCCCCCCCCGAACCCCCTCTCCGTATTTAAATGCATACATCTGTGATAAAGAGAGATTATTCAAAACCTTTACTTCGATTAAAGATACTTTTGTCACCGGTTTCGTTTGTGGATGACAGTGTGTTTCGTTTAATGGCACTGTGCTTATGCCCTCTCTGAGAGAAAATATTATGTTATTGTATAATCGATACATTCTGTCTCAGATATGACTTTTTGCAGAATATTCTGTCCGAGAAATCAGTAAATGTAGGTCAGTTAACCAGTTTCAATACCTTTATCTCAAAGATCTTCATGTGTCTAATTTTATTATATACTGACTTCCTGTTTTGAGGATTTTAAGAGGGAACGTTTGAAAATAATACAGTAAATCCCGATGTGACACGCAGCATTGCGTAGTTGCGGTGTATAAAATATAAAAGGTTGCATTCAGAATAGCAAGATTTGCGTGATTAGGGCGTAGTGTAAGCATGGACTCATCTGAGAGTACTCGGAGTGTTGCTTTTTACTCCCCAGTCTCTGAGGGGGTACCGAATTCAGGCTCTTTCACCGTGCACAGTAGTGAATAGTTCGTTCAAGTATTCTCCTCAACAGGAAAGTTATTTCGCAGTGGTCGTCCAGATTGGAGCTTATCAACAGACACGACATGCCTCCAAAACATAGAAAAACATGCATAGAAAATTCGAGAAAACGCCCCTATACCTCCCAGTAGTGTCGCGGAAGTCATCTGGAAGTTGTGTTGCCCAGCCTCGGGGATGAACTGAGGCGTGTTAGGTATAGCACGATTAACCCGTAGGTCAATTTATTGACTCCAGAACTGGCACACCCAACAAGATGTAACAGGGCCCGCAGTTAAAGTGGAATCCAACGTACAGGACGAGTTTAAACTTTTCACAGGTGCAACACATAACACTAATAGTGGTGAAAGCCACGTCTCACACCAGCTTAAAAATAGTGCGAATTGGAGTTTGAATCAGGACCTTTGAATTTGAAGTGCGACGGTAATTAGCTGAGCCATAATTTCAAGCTAAAGTTGTGTAGTTGAGATCGCTTTCATATTACTGCCTTCAAATCAAGGAATGGTATGTAATTTGGTAGAGTTTTTTTTTTTTTTTTTTAAAAATACTGAAACACACTGCTTTTCTGGAAGATCAGTAGTTGAAGCCTTTTGTACAGTATGTGTATGGCTTCTACCACAAGTCCACTCCAAAGCAAACGAGTGCGTCGTGTTAAAGTTATTTGTGATAGGAGACTGGACCGATTCCTGTCGTCTGTAGGGAATCAAAGTAGTTACAGCCACCTTTTCACTCCCAGCTGGCCTATACGTTGCGCCTGTGGTGTAATTCTAGAGTCTAGAAACCGGCGTTTGCGTAGCATGGAAAACGTTATTGGATTCATTCCAGAACATTCTTCACGAGAGTAGTGTAGGGATTACTTCAACCTAACCTGTTGTATACATAAAATCAAAGTAAGTATTATATTCATGAAGTCAGTTAAATTACTTGTGCAACCCATTCTAGAACATTGCTGTAGTGTGTGGGACCCATATACAGATAAGAGCAGAACGAATGGTCACAGGTTTCTTGACCCGCGGGAGAACGTCACAGAGATGTTGATAAAACTGAAGTGGCAGAGTCTTGAAGATAGGCGGGAACTATTCCGAGGAATTCTACTAACAAAGCTTCAAGAACCAGCTTTAAATGATGGCTCTAGGAGTATACTACAACCTCTTATACATCACTCCCATAGGGTTCTTGAGGACAAGATTAGATTAATTACAGCACGCACAGATACATTATTATACATGAAAATGAACATAACCGAATCAGATTAGCAAAGATAGATAGAGGGCTTGTCCACTTCTGTTGTTTATAAACATATTCAAAATATTTACTTGTAATATGGATAAAAAGGGAATCAAATAACTCAGGACCGTAATTTCAATGTGACATGTGTTGTATTTCCAGTGCTGTTAAGATGTAGCAGAATAAGGTTCTAGTGTGGTCCAGTATTATTAAATGAAATACGTCCTCTTAAAGACTGTGTAAAATGAAACATCTCATGAGTTTGCATCATAAACACGTCGAAATTATGTGAACTGGTTTGTTATGATGTATCTTGTGAAATTTACAGATAATTGTAGACATGATGTTCGTCGCTCAGTCAGTAACATCACAATATTATTACAGAATTTGTTTCGGTAACTAATCTTTTAAATATTAACCATAAATTCTGTTGGTTCAACAGTTTTATTTGACTAGGCTAATTGCACGTAAGAGTCTCCAGAGATGAATGGAAGTATTGTATTTTGATTTATTGAATAGTAAAACTGTATTCAAATTGGCTTCTGCGAATAAATCTGTGATTCATTATTGCTAATTCCATGTCTCATTTGTACAGGATATGTATCGCTGTAAGGTTTAGTACCGAATTTACAACTCACCCAACACTGCTGTTGACTACGAATTTTCGAAAAAAATCCGAAGCAGATGGTTATGCCGAGAGAATAGTAGTCACACTCGTTTATACTTCACAAGCGCCCACAGCCGAAATGTTGATTCTAGTGTGGGACAATTGTTTGAATGGCCCTATTCCAATACGGCACAGCCCCCAAATTACCATAGATAGCGACCCCAGAGGCGTCAGACATCCGTATGACACCGGCATGAAACATGGCTCTCAGCCGTGTGGACTGCTTCCCTGAGACGTAAATTGGTACCCGGCCTAAGCCACACTCTTCGACGATGATCAACAGGCGCCAGACAAATCCTGTGCTCTTCGGAAGGAGAACCCGAAGCTACTGATCCAAGTCCCATTCCAGGTGTCCTCTTGCCCACCTTCATCGCGCACCACGGTGCTTGCGGGTTTCTGCTGTTCTTAATGTACGCATAAATGTCAAACTGATCGTACGGAGCCTGGTATGTACTGTCTAGGGCTACCACCGTCCAGATTTCGACGGGATTGCCCCGGAATTTTAAGTGCTGTCCAGGGAATAAAGGGACTCGGGACACTTCTATCCCGCCTTGTGCCGAATTTGCGAATCATGTGAACGAAGAGATAGAATGATATGTGATTTCCTCCCCCAATCACAATGCATGATTCAATATACACATTTGCCTGTTAAATTAGGGATTATTGAGTAGTTAAGTTGCCAGCACGTTTCAGGTCCAGTATGAGCATTTAACAATGAGAAAGGATCAGCATTCGAAAAAGGTGTTTCGTCATTCCTGTTATGATGAGGCACAGTTCATCAAGTTTGTCTGTTCCGAAGAAGGAAGTTAAAAAATATATGACTTTCAACAAAGGCTAGTTAGAAAAAGATTTTCCCATGTGGTTCATAAACGAAAACGACTTCACAGCAAAGTGTGTGATTTATCCCTTCACTTTTTCGACAAAAATTGTAATGGTTCATTAGAAGACACAAAAACGCGTTCTGGTGCAACAGCAGTGTCGTAAAAAATAAAACAGTTACAACTTTCTTTTTGAAGCAACATTTGTCTGGAGAAGGTACAGTGCATAAGGGCGATGAAGATTGTTCAAGATTGATTTGGTAGTACATAAAGTCAAATGGGAAGCATGATCCTAAGAAACTGAACATTCGCTTTCTGAATGCTATCTACGTTTTCTGCAGCATAGTTTGCCCCTGTTTGAAACTGCTGTTGAAAAAAACTGGAAAAGGGCTCAGTTATTTGTGCTGAGTTGGACACAACAGTAAAGGACCCTAAGAACAAGCGGCAAACAAGATAAATTCTTAAGAAAAAAGTTCATGAAGGCCTGCAAGGAATGCCAAAAACACAGAGGCTGACTTTTGAAAATAATGCACAGCTATTCTTGTCACTTGGCATTGATTATTTGTCCAAAAACTATGACTTTTCTGACAATAGTGTGTTCAATCTCCTTACAAGTTTGTCGCTGACAGGCAAGATGATTTTCGCCTGCTGTTGCAGTATGTTTTAAAGGTTACCAACAAATTGAATCTCGACTTGACCGAACATCAGTTATACAATGAATTCTGTGATTTCAGGAATGCATGTGCTGGACTTGGTAAAAGCAAAGCAGAAGACCAGATTTGGGTAGATTTCTTTAAGCAGCAGACCACAACTGACATCCCATTCTCAATTGCACAGGCTTATACATATTTTCAGTTCCTACAAGTAACTCATTTTCTGAAAGAATCTTCGGTATGATGGAGAACCTGTGGTCAGAAGAAAGAAATCTGATGTCCACGCGCTTAGTGAAAAGAGAACGTCAAACAAAAGTAAGCTTTTCGGAAAGTTATGGTGAATTTTTGAATATTCTGAGAGGGGGACGGGTACTGAAAGCAGCGAAGAGCAACACGCAAAATGCATTCAAAAATACAAAACAGTGATCATGTTACTGTTAGACACTTTTCTTCAAGATTTTTTATCTCCGTTTTTAATATGAACTTTGCATGAAACTTATAATATTGCCTGTAGAAGTTCATTCCAAAATGCATTTAATCTTTAAAAGCCATATCCATACATAATAAATAAGAATGAAAAGCAGTTTTTGTGGTAACACAATATTAAAAGTAGTTTTGATATGTTTCGAAATAGGTACGACGAATTGGTTGTATTACTTATGATATTCGCAGTGAACTATTAGCATTTTCTTCATTCTCTTTCTACATCTACATATATACTCCGTAAGAAACCTGACAGTGTGTGGCAGAGGGTACCTTGAGTACCTCTATCGGTTCTCCCTTCTGTTCCAGTCTCGTATTGTTCGTGGAAAGAAAGATTGTTGGTATGCCTCCGTGTGGGCTCTAATCTCTCTGATTTTATCCTCATGGTCTGTTCGCGAGATATACGTAGGAGGGAGCAATATACTGCTTGACTCCTCGGTGAATGTATGTTCTCGAAACTTCAACAAAAGCCCGCACCGAGCTACTGAGCGCCTCTCTTGCAGAGTCTTCCACTGGAGTCTATCATCTCCGTATCGCTTTCGCGATTACTAAATGATCCTGTAACGAAGCGCGCTGCTCTCCGTTGGATCTTCTCTATCTCTTCTATCAACCCTATCAGGTACGGATCCCACACCGGTTAGCCGTATTCAAGCAGTTGACGAACAAGTGTACTGTAACCTACTTCCTTTGTTTTCGGGTTGAATTTCCTTAGGATTCTTCCAGTGAATCTCAGTCCGGCATCTACTTTATCGACGATTAATTTTATGTGGTCATTACATTTTAGATCACATATAATGCCTACTCCTAGATAATTTATGGAATTAACTGCTGGACAGCCGGAGTGGCCGAGCGGTTCTAGGCGCTTCAGTCTGGAACCGCGTGACCGCTACGGTCGCAGGTTCGAATCCTGCCTCGGGCATGGATGCGTGTGATGTCCTAGGTTGGTTAGGTTTAAGTAGAACTAAGTTCTAGGGGACTGATGGCCTCAGCTGTTAAGTCCCATAGTGCTCAGAGCCATTTGAACCATTTTGAATTAACTGCTTCCAGTTGCTGACCTGCTATATTGTAGCTAAATGATAAAGGATCTTTCTTTCTATGTATTCGCAGCACATTACACTTGTCTACATTGAGATTCAATTGCCATTTCCTGCACCATGCGTCAATTCGTTGCAGATTCGCCTGCATTTCAGTACAATTTTTCATTGTTACAACCTCTCGATATACTACAGCATCATCCGCAAAAAGCCTCAGTGAACTTCCGATGTTATCCACAAGGTCATTAATATACAGGGTGATTCAAAAAGAATACCACCTAAAAATGTGTATTTAATGAAAGAAACATAATATAACCTTCTGTTATACATCATTACAAAGAGTATTTAAAAAGGTTTTTTTTTCACTCAAAAACAAGTTCAGAGATGTTCAATATGACCCCCTCCAGACACTCGAGCAATATCAACCCGATACTCCAACTCGTTCCACACTCTCTGTAGCATATCAGGCGTAACAGTTTGGATAGCTGCTGTTATTTCTCGTTTCAAATCATCAATGGTGGCTGGGAGAGGTGGCCGAAACACCATATCCTTAACATACCCCCATAAGAAAAAATCGCAGGGGGTAAGATCAGGGCTTCTTGGAGGCCAGTGTCACGGGCTGCCTGGCGGCCGATCCATCGCCTCGGGTAGTGGACGTTCAGGTAGTTACGGACAGATAAGAGCCAATGTGGTGGCGCTCCATCCTTCTGAAATATGAATGTAATTGTAATTGAATAGCTCTGCGAGTCGATTTTCCTGGGCTGCGAACAAATGCTTGCTGGATGCGTGCTACATTTTCATCACTCGTTCTCGGCCGTCCAGAACTTTTCCCTTTGCACAAACACCCATTCTCTGCAAACTGTTTATACCAACGTTTAATACACCACCTATCAGGAGGTTTAACACCATACTTCGTTCGAAATGCACGCTGAACAACTGTCGTCGATTCACTTCTGCCGTACTCAATAACACAAAAAGCTTTCTGTTGAGCGGTCGCCATCTTAGCATCAACGGACGCTGACGCCTAGTCAACAGCGCCTCAAGCGAACAAATGTACAACTAAATGAAACTTTATAGCTCCCTTCATTCGCCGACAGATAGTGCTTAGCTCTGCCTTTTGTCGTTGCAGAGTTTTAAATTCCTAAAGTTGTGGTATTCTTTTTGAATCACCCTGTATATTGTGAATAGCAACGGTCCTACGACTCTCGCCTGCGGCACACCTGAAATCACTCTTACTTCGGAAGACTTCTCTCCATTGAGAATGACATGCTGCGTTCTGTCATCTAGGAACTCTTCAATCCAGTCATACAACTGGTCTGATAATCCATATGCTCTTATTTTGTTCGTTAGACTACTGTGGGGACCTGTATCAAACGCTTTGCGGAAGTCAAGGAACACGGCATCCACCTGAGAACCCGTGTCTAAGGCCCTCTGAGTCTCGTGGACGAATAGCGCGAGCTGGGTTTCACACGATCGTCTTTTTCGAAACCCATGCTAATTTCCTACAGAGTAGATTTCTAGTCTCCAGAAAAGTCATTATACTCGAACATAATACGTGTTCCAAAATTCTACAACTGATAGACTTTAGAGATATAGGTCTATAGTTCTGCACATCTGTTAGACGTCCCTTCTTGAAAACGGGGATGACCTGTGCCCTTTTCCAATCTTTTGGAGCGCTACGCTCTTCTAGAGACCTACGGTAGGCCTACATCGCTGCAATAAGAGGGCAAGTTCCTTCGCGTGCTCTGTGTAAAATCGAACTGGTATCCCATCAGGTCCAGCGGCCTTTCCTCTTTCTAGCGATTTCAATTGTTTTTCTATCCCTCTGTCATCTATTTCGATATCTAGCCTTTTTGTCATTTGTGCGACAATCTAGAGAATGAACTACAATGCAGTCTTCCTCTGCGAAACAGCTTTGGAAAAATACATTTTGTTTTGATTCACCTACGGCTTTGACATAAAGACCAAAATTTCTTAGGATTTTCTGCCAAGTCAGTTCATAGAACTTTACTTCCGAAGTCATTGGACGCCTTTCGCATAGCCCTCCTGACACTGTATTGCGCTTCGTGTAATTTTTGTTTGTCTGCAAGGCTTTGGCTATGTTTATGTTTGCTGTGAAGTTCCCTTTGCTTCCGTAGTAGTTTTCTAACCTTGATCGTGAAGGTGTCCAGTCAGGGTCTCTTGAAAGGTGGCATTCCTAAGTACTGTAAGTGCCGACACAGCTCTTCCAGTTACCTCCAAAAGAACAGTGCGCAGCTCTGTTGCATTCTGCTCGTGGTAACAACAAGCCAGAATTTTTAAGTAGCAGTCCTCAGCTGGTGCCGGTGACCGCGGGCTACGACGACGAGGCACATCTTCAGTTTCCGTGTCTCACGATAAAAGTTGAAGGTTCGAATGACGCCGCTGTGGTGTGGGCAAATTCGGTGGGTAACTTCATGTGCTGGCAACTCGACTTGCCGTAACGTGACACTGTATGGCCTACGCTTGGCACAGCAATTTGACCCATGTAGACAAGCTGAACAACGTACACAAGCTGCATTGTCCCAGTTCATGAGTGGAGAGGGAGTGCGATCTACTGGGAATGCAGTTTTACTTTTGCCTCCGTTATACAGGTGGCTGCACTACATTCCGAGCTTCTCCGCAGTGTTTCATGAAGTGCGGGTATCTGACACAGTTGATGGTGATCCGTCCGTCGAATGGGAACGTTAAGCTCAGCTGCCATCTTGGTGCCATTCGAGAGAAATGAGATATCTGCCGGCATCGGATTTCACCTCTCCCTTCCATTCATCGATAACAGCACAAACCCACCACTACTCTGTACAAGCAAGGATCACTGCCACCCACGGTGTGGCCGACCGGTTCTAGGCGCTTCAGTCCGGAACTGCGCGAACGCTACTGTCGCAGGTTCGAATCCTACCTTAGCCATGGATGTGTGTGATGTCCTTAGGTTAGTTAGGTTTAAGTAGTTCTAAGTTCTAGGGGACTGATGACCTCAGATGTTAAGTCCCATAGTGCTCAGAGTCATTTGAACTGCCACCCACACGACACAGATACACGAGTGACACACAACGGCAGGTCGGTGGAAGACACTGGAAAAACACCTCCACCAGGACCTTGTCTACACTGACGATGCAAGATTCCTGCATCTACTTCCCTGCGCTCATTCTGTGGGTTTGGAACTATTGTGGCTCGATACAGGTGACTGCACGTGGCAATCTGCCGTTTTAGGAAGATTACCCCGATACAAAAAAGAAACCACATCAATTATGCCCGTCATAAGAGTGAAGCCAAACCTTTTGTGGGCAGTTTATGTAAGTGACGTGGTGGACAACGTCAGGAGTCCATGAGACTTGACGGTGTTGGACGGGAGCGTGCACCGAGTGAGGTGGCGCCGTGGTTAGCACAGTGGACTCGCATTCGGGAAGACGACGGTTCAATCCCGTGTCCGGCCACCCTGATTTAGGTTTTCCGTGATTTCCTTAAATCGCTTCAGCCAAATGCTGGGATTGTTCTTTGACGGGGCACGGCCGACTTCCTTCCCCATCCTTCCATAATCCGATGAGACCGATGACCTCGCTGCTTGGCCTCTTCCCCCAGTTCAATCCGGGAGCGCGCTGAAAAGCAAGGCCCCTGACTTTTTAAGGTGAAAACTCTTAAAGCTTTTTAAATAAAACAAAAGTTATTAACATTCTACAGTTTAATTCTTCAACTCTACATATTTCTCAACTTAGTCACCCTGGCGACGAACGCGTCCCTCCAAACTAGTGGGCCGCGCGGCTCCCTCCGTCGGAGGTTCGAGTCTTCCCTCCGGCATGGGTGTGTCTTTTGTCCATAGTGTAAGTCAATTTAAGTTAGATTAAGTAGTGTGCAAGCTTAGGGACCGATGACCTAAGCAGTTTGGTCCCACAAGATCTTACCACAAATTTACATTTTTTTTTACAAACGAGAGAATGAGGGGACTTTTCGTTGATACCGCCAGTGTAGAATCTTTGACTTTGTTGAGGCAACCACAATTTCTTCTCTGCTTGCACCACTTCATCACTATCAAAGTGAAGTCTTCGAAAATGTTCTTTAAGTTCTGGAAACAGATGAAAACCGGATGCGGCGAAGTCCGGGCTGTGAGGAGGATAATCGATGACAGTGAACCCAAGGCGTCGGATTGTTGCAGATCTCGCAGCGCTTGTATATGCTCTGGCACTGTCATGCTGAAGGAGAGGGAGTTCCATCTTTGGACGAACTCTTCGAATTCGAAACTCGATTACGGCACATTGTTTCTCAGCACCGACATAGTTACGTTACACACACCACATTACACACTAAGCTTAGGAGACCTCTAGGGGCAGAGGACCGCAAATACGTAAACATGAAGCATATATACAATGTCAAAAATTTTCAAGAGTTTTCGCAAAAAATTGGTGGTATTACTTTTCAACACGCTCTCGTAATGGTAGGAAACAGCAGCAAAGTGTCGGAAGACCTGCAGAATATGACGTTTGGGGTCCTCGAACGCCTCTCCGTATGCCTCGGTTTAAAGAAAGCATCGCACATACACTCCTGGAAATTGAAATAAGAACACCGTGAATTCATTGTCCCAGGAAGGGGAAACTTTATTGACACATTCCTGGGGTCAGATACATCACATGATCACACTGACAGAACCACAGGCACATAGACACAGGCAACAGAGCATGCACAATGTCGGCACTAGTACAGTGTATATCCACCTTTCGCAGCAATGCAGGCTGCTATTCTCCCCTGGAGACGATCGTAGAGATGCTGGATGTAGTCCTGTGGAACGGCTTGCCATGCCATTTCCACCTGGCGCCTCAGTTGGACCAGCGTTCGTGCTGGACGTGCAGACCGCGTGAGACGACGCATCATCCAGTCCCAAACATGCTTAATGGAGGACAGATCCGGAGATCTTGCTGGCCAGGGTAGTTGACTTACACCTTCTAGAGCACGTTGGGTGGCACGGGATACATGCGGACGTGCATTGTCCTGTTGGAACAGCAAGTTCCCTTGCCGGTCTAGGAATGGTAGAACGATGGGTTCGATGACGGTTTGGATGTACCGTGCACTATTCAGTGTCCCCTCGACGATCACCAGTGGTGTACGGCCAGTGTAGGAGATCGCTCCCCACACCATGATGCCGGGTGTTGGCCCTGTGTGCCTCGGTCGTATGCAGTCCTGATTGTGGCGCTCACCTGCACGGCGCCAAACACGCATACGACCATCATTGGCACCAAGGCAGAAGCGACTCTCATCGCTGAAGACGACACGTCTCCATTCGTCCCTCCATTCACGCCTGTCGCGACACCACTGGAGGCGGGCTGCACGATGTTGGGGCGTGAGCGGAAGACGGGCTAACGGTGTGCGGGACCGTAGCCCAGCTTCATGGAGACGGTTGCGAATGGTCCTCGCCGATACCCCAGGAGCAACAGTGTCCCTAATTTGCTGGGAAGTGGCAGTGCGGTCCCCTACGGCACTGAGTAGGATCCTACGGTCTTGGCGTGCATCCGTGCGTCGCTGCGGTCCGGTCCCAGGTCGACGGGCACGTGCACCTTCCGCCGACCACTGGCGACAACATCGATGTACTGTGGAGACCTCACGCCCCACGTGTTGAGCAATTCGGCGGTACGTCCACCCGGCCTCCCGCATGCCCACTATACGCCCTCGCTCAAAGTCCGTCAACTGCACATACGGTTCACGTCCACACTGTCGCGGCATGCTACCAGTGTTAAAGACTGCGAAGGAGCTCCGTATGCCACGGCAAACTGGCTGACACTGACGGCGGCGGTGCACAAATGCTGCGCAGCTAGCGCCATTCGACGGCCAACACCGCGGTTCCTGGTGTGTCCGCTGTGCCGTGCGTGTGATCATTGCTTGTACAGCCCTCTCGCAGTGTCCGGAGCAAGTATGGTGGGTCTGACACACCGGTGTCAATGTGTTCTTTTTTCCATTTCCAGGAGTGTATAAATAAACTGTCTTTCAAATAGTGCAACCCCAGCACCTCACACTATGTTTTAGACACTGCAGCCTAGATGTAGTCTACTCACTACTACCGCTATCAATTTATCTGTTAAAAAGAGCAATGCTTAAAATGAATGGCGCAATGGTCGTAGCAGTGGATTCGTATTCTGAAGGAACATGTTTCAAATCCCTGTTGAGCCATTCAGGCGTATATATACCTAAATGAGTTCTTAATTTCGGCCGGACCGGCGTTCAGGCACCTCCCAGGGATTTTTTTTATTCACTGAAAGAAGTCGGCACGGGAGATTGAAAATAGTACACGTGTATTAAATCGCAGCGTAATACAACTCAGTGAGTAGGATACAAATAACATTTAAAGCATTTAACTTCATGTCTCATGTCACATCCTGCTTTGTTTTTCCTAACTCATCAGGAAACCGGAATTGTACGTGACTCCCGATGGGCCATGAATATCTTAATTCATCTTTAAATGCTTTATTAATTAATACTGGTCACGCGTTCACCGAGCAGATTCTATGCATCTGCTTGAACGCTGCAACTGGCAGCTGTTGAAAGCATGAAAGTCACGAAGACTACCGACTTGTACCGATATTTATCGATCAGAACTAGGGAGCAAAGTGACACAGCTACGGGGACAGAGTGCAGCCCTGTTGTTTACATTAAATCTCGTGGTTTTATCGTTTTGATTCAAGGAATTGTGTTATAAAAACCTGAGTTTCGAAACAATATTTGGTAACAAATGATTTCTCACTGCAAGTGTTATTACAAGTTTAAAAAAATCGAAACTATTGATTTCTTTGACCGGAAGGGGTTGAAATTTTAGAAATTAAGTGCTGCCTAAAGTCGCTTTAGATCAACTCAGTAATCCGTTAGCAGGCCCGGGCCGTTTATTTCCAAATCATTGTCCAATAATACGCTTTTCGCGTATTTTGTCTATTATTTTCTTTCCATTTAGGCGAGATCTTATACGGTCTACAGTGAAGACCTTGATGCTGGGGAGATGGGCTCACACAGAAGACCGGCCGTCGTGGCAGAGCGGTTCTAGGCGCTTCAGTCTGGAACCGCGCGCCTGCTACGGTCGCAGTTTCGAATCCTGCCTCGCGCCTGGATGTGTGTGATGTCCTTAGGTTAGTTAGGTTTCAGTAGTTCTAAGTTCTAGGGACCTGACGAAAGCATTCTAAACGCAACATTTGCTAGGAAGCTATATATTCGCACTAGATGTATGAACTTTTGTATCTGCCTGAGAACGTAGTAAGGAGACTGTAGTTTGATATAGTGGCTTACATTTTGCATATAATTTTTAAAACAGTGAAGTATTGGATTTTATTAATCGTAAAAGATAATAACATCTAGCCACAGATTTGAATAATCGTGACTGGAATAAATCACTCCGTACAAGTATCTAGGATCAATTAATGCCAGGCTATCCAATCAAACGGTTAGTGATTAGAAGTAAAGTGTTATGCATCAGGTCCTTGACTGGAAACTAATAAATTGCAAAACACTGTTGGACAAGAACAGTGAATCAGAGTCGTCAGAAAAAAAAATTAATATCACCCTTGGTTAGGGTGATATAAGTATACAGTTGAAGTTCCCAACTAATATGTCTACTTCATTGACAAAAAGCTGGAGTTTTGTCATCGGCATCAGTACTTATTTTTTATAAAATACCTGGTTTAGTCGGTTTATATGCCTCTGCTTGGAAGTGACTAGTTGCTGTTTATTTACCGTCTTGTTTAGGTAATGCTTTTTCGTCTCTCTAATTGTTTGCATATTTCGAGAACGTTAATAAAGTGTCATCTGACTTGCTAATGTCGTTTCAAGCTGTCAAAACACCAGTTACCTGACCCAACTTGAGTCAGCGTCCGTTGCGAATAGTCATTAGTGCTCCAGTCGCTTGTTCTCGATTGAGCGATACCCAGAGCTGCCATAATTATATTGTATCTACCCACAGCTCGGGTTGGTAGTTTATTACTTGTTGTATAGTTCAAATGGCTCTTGGCACTATGGGACTCATCATCGGAGGTTATCAGTCCACTAGAACTTAGAACTACTTAAACCTAACTAACCTAAGGACATCACACACATGCATGCCCGAGGCAGGATTCGAACCTGCGACCGTAGCAGCCGCGCAGTTCCGGACTGAAACGCCTAGAACCGCTCGGCCACCACGACTGGCTGTTGTATAGTTGACCCGGTCGGTTCACACTCTCGTGAGAGTGTAGTAGCACGGTTATCCCTCTACGCTCCAAAACTAGGTTTGAGATCTTGAATATTGCTGCGGGTTCACTTGATGCAGTACGGGACGCATCATCTGTTCTAGGCCCAAGGCCAATCTGCCTACAAGGTTGGGTTGTTTGGGTGGAAGAGACCAAACAGTGAGGTCATTGGTCTCATCGGACTAGGCAAGGACGGGGAAGGAAGTTGGCCGTGCCCTTTCAAACGAACCAACCCGGCATTTGCGTGGAGCGATTTCGGGAAGTCACAGAAAACCTAAATGGGGATGGCCGGACATGGGATTGAACCGTCGTCCTCCCGAATGCGAAGCCAGTGTGCTAATCACTGCGCCACCTGGCTCGGTAATCTGCCTACAGGCTCCGGACAAGCACAGAGGATGAATTGGACGATTATTGGGATCTCCAGATTTAGGCGAGTTATGGGGAACGCCAGGGAAATACCTGGCAAGTTGTGACCGTGATCCATGAAGTATCCTTAGTTACACACCGAATGGCGCTTGCTGAGTAGAGATGTAGTTTTAGATATTCGCATAGACTTCTTCACCTCAAGCTATTAGTTCGTAATGGTTCATAATCTATTACACCCTCCGTTTGTAGTTGAATGGTACTGACTGCTTGAGTGCTCTGAAGGGCATGTTGTCGAGCTGCCTTACCCTTTACGTTTCTGCTCTCGATTGTTTCGGTGCAGGAAAGAAGAACTGTACGCTGTATTAAAATGGCTCTGAGCACTATGGGACTTAACTTCTAAGGCCATCAGTCCTCTAGAACTTAGAACTACTTAAACCTAACTAACCTAAGGACATCACACACATCCATGCCCGAGGCAGGATTCGAACCTGCGACGTACGCTGTATTGCGATGAAACTTTCCACACACCAGGAAATATGAGAAAGCCAATTGTTTGTTTTGGAATACGGGGCGAGATATTTGTTGAAGGAAGGCCATGATTTTGCCCTCTGCGTCTCCCAGCGCGTAACAACAATTTTGGATTTGGAACATTTGGTATTTGTAATGGTGTAGACAGATCACGAGAAAACGCACCGCACCAGTAAGCCTGCCATTAATTCAATCTCACCGCCTGCCTGTATACACACAGTCGTATGCGGGCGTCGCTGTAACGCGAGCGACCTGTCGCCAGTCTGCAGGACATTCACTGCGTTCCTGCGTCCTATGCTGCACGGGGCGCGAAACTATGCTACTCAAAGCTACATTACTGCATACAATCGTGATTTAAAAAAAGACACTAAATTGGTGGTATTAAATACACATGATCTCTGCATGGCACCGGAAGGCACTGACGTGTGTCTAGAAATTCCTGGAAAAAATATGACTATGACTGAAGCAGAAGAAATGAATTAAAATTTGTGCTACAGCCGGGACTCGAACCCGGGTCTTCTTTTTAAGTAGGCAGAAATGCTAACCATTACGCCACGGCAGCACTATCGTCAACATTGCTGCAAGAAGTATCCAAGTCGAGTGCCCTCCCCACTACAAATTTTAGTTCATATCTTCAGGTTATTTTCCCCTTAAACTGTCACTACTGCCAGGGCTCTCCGGCACTGGAATAGCACCCCAGCGTTGGACGTAATGGTTAGCATTTCTGCCTAGTAAACAAGACACCCGTGTTCGAGTCCCGGGTGTAGCACAAATTTTAATTCATTTCTTCTGCCTCAGTCATTATCATAGATAAAGAAGACACTTAAATGTCTCAGGGAAAAATTTAATTATAAAAAATATGCGTGTGCGACAGGATTAGATGAAGCTATACAGTACTTGTTTGCGTAATGTAAAACATGAAAGTGCCAAATCGGCTATAAATGTTGTGTTCATTGAGCCAATACTGCAGTATCTTGTGAACGAATTAGTGTTACCTACAAATCTCATGTAGGAGTTTTTGTATGTACTGGTATGACAGAATTTTTGTTGCCGGGCACGTACACGAAGTTGGCTAACTCATACCGCAGCCATTTTCTGGGCGAAAAATATCCTTCGTGGATGCATAGCGTTAATGGAGAATATGAAACCATAAGACATAATATTGGATATAAGCAAATTCAAACACGTCTCCTCGTCTGTGCCACGACATGCTGTTGCTGATTATGATGATGGTGAATATATGGCATTTCTTTTGTGTATAAGATTATGAATTCCAAAAAAGTTTCCCATTTATATTCAGATGTTCAAATCTGAATGATTATAAGACAATCGTGTGTTAGTAAAACTGTGTGTTTTGTTGCAGTTAAAGAGGGAATATGGTTTCCGTATCCGACGTACTGGTGTTATTTGATAAATTATTCATATTACAAATGGCTCTGAGCACTATGCGACTTAACTTCTGAGGTCATCAGTCCCCTAGAACTTTGAACTACTTAAACCTAACTAACCTAAGGACATCACACACATCCATGCCCGAGGCAGGATTCGAACCTGCGACCGTAGCGGTCGCTCGGTTCCAGACTGTAGCGCCTAGAACCGCTCGGTCACTCCGGCCGGCTATTCACATTACATTCCACGTCTTTCTTAATGGCAATTTCATATCTAAAATTCTGTACGTCTAAGAAAAATATGTTTAGTGGCAGACCATTAATACGTTCCAAGAAGAAATCGATTGTTAATATTCCCCCCCCCCCTCTCTCTCTCTCTCTCTCTCTCTCTCTCTCTCTCTCTCTCTCTCTCTCTCCTCTCTCTCTCACCCTCTCACCCAATCTCTCTCTCTCAGTTACATTTTAAAAAAGTAAAATGAATGCAATGAATGCATTTGCTAGTTGAGCTGTATCTTATTTACCGAACAGATTTTTAGCCATTTATCATACAAGTGTGTTGTAACATGTATGCTGAACACAGCAAGGTTATACTGTTGTGTCTGTACAGTCAGAGGCCACGTGTCCTTTGTCAACTGAAATAAAACGTAGTTTGAATGTGTGCACTTCAGTATGTAATCATCGCGTGCGTACCAAATCGTTACAAATGTTATTGTGTGTGCGTGGTTACAGAAGTTTATTCAGATGTCTGTCTGGTTGTGGTTTTGTAGCGAATCTATACAGTTTCCGAATTAAAATAAGAATGCGTCAGACTAGTGCACTTTTTTTAGTTTCTTGCTGACTTTCCACCTGGAGTCATTTTCATATCAAGTGAGAAACTGCGTTATACATCCGAATTAAAATCAAAAGGTTAGTTCAGTCTCTACATGCCGGTCTCACGGATCCGACGAAATTATTTGTAGAAATAAAATGACACTGTCATGTAAAGCATACAGTGAGTCCAAAAAGTATTCGTCTACCTGTATATCTTTAAAAAATCTGTGGTACATGAAAGAAGCGAATACAAAATCTTAGTAACCTTAGTAATTCATATTCATTGAAAAACAAAGAAGAAAATACATTGGCGATAACAAGATTAACAAAATAGAAAATTTCGTACAAAAGCTACTTCATAAAGTATTCGTTCACTCATGTCTTTTGACATTTAGAGCCTAAAACAATCGTTCAAATTACAAAAATTGCTATTTTGTGGAGTTTCCATTTACAGTTATTAGTGGCTGCAGTTGTCTGGGCATAGAGCTGACGAAGTTTGCTGTCACAGAGGATGGAATTTTGTCTCATTCTTCGTGAAGAGCTTGTTTTTAGTCTGTCTTGTTAGAAGTTTGTCTTTTTGTGATGATCGCTTCCAGCACTTTCCAAAGTTATTCAATGGGATTGATATCTGGGCTCTGAGGAGGGGTACTTAGTTGTTTTGGTATGTTGTATAGGAGCCACATCATCGTATTTAAAGCCGTATGCTTCGGGTCATTGTCCCCTTAAAAGACGTAATGCCCTCGGGGACCTAATTTTTTGGCACTAGCGTTAACATTTTCCTTTAAGATGTTATACGTTTTGTGACCTGTCGTATCGTCTGTAAAATGCAGTTTTCCAACAACTGCACCACTCATACACCCCCACACAATTGGGGAACCCACTTGGGTACAAATATGTTATATTTACTTATATAACACTATTCCAGAAGTGTTCCTTTTTGAATCTATCTTCCTGGGCGAAATCAAGACCTCTCTTCCGATTCTATTTACTGACACAAAATTTCTTTCGACCTACACCGCCCTTATATCCGTACTTGTTGCTAGTATTTCTGACTGTGTTGACACATACATTCTTGCCCCTCGGCCCCAACTACCCAGTCAACTTAGGAGCGCTGATTTTAGGATTTTTCTTGATTTTTCTCGCGATAAACCTCACGTTTGCATCAGTCTGTGAGTAAGGGCGTCCCGTCCGTGACTGGTTTCTCAATGATTTTGGTACGCAAAACTGACTGCTTTAGTGACCGCGTAAGAGGATTTGCACTGATTAAGTAAGCGTAGAATAATTTTTTTTTTTTCAGTTTGGATCTTCTCATTACCCATACGGCCAATGCTGCAAACTGCACTGTCCCGGCGCCGCACAAAACAACGACGGCTGGCAGACTATAGTTGCAAACGATTGTCGCTGGTGTGTGCCGTGCTTTAACATTAAGGTGTTGTCCCAGGTAGAATTTTAGATATATCCATATGGTGGACAAATCCTTTATGAAGCAGTTTTAGCAAGAAACTTTGTTAATCTTGTTGCCCCTGTGAATGTATTTAGTTCCCTTTTCTCTATACAGATGATTTACTGGGCTGCTTTCCACAGGACTGGCTCTTCACATTTTGTATTCTCTTATTATCACGTGCCACAGACTTAATTTTTTTAAAATAAATATGCGGCTAGACGAATACCTTTTGGACTCGCTGTATTGAGGAACTGTTTAAAATGATACGTCAAAGTGATATGTAAATAGAGACGTTAACCATTTGACTGGTCTTGAGGTTTGCGCGCCAATCCTGTGTCGCTTTCTCGACGTTAATGCCGTTAGGCGGTGAATGCAGAGCGTTGGTGAGTGGGTGCCACTGCCGTGACACTGCGCACTTTCGCCTTGCAATAACAGCGTGTCTGCATACCACAGTCATGTTTTTCTGATGTAGTGTACTAAGGGTTATCACTCTTTCAGTTTCAGAGAGAACTAGGCAAATATAAGAGCTTAGATGACGGCACCGTAGCCAGTCAAGGCAATTAACTTACATAGACTAAGAGGAACAAAACGACTGCAGCTTCAGGTGTCACAAATTGTGTCAGACCCGAATTCGACTTCGTAGAAAGTCATCATCAGACATACTGTCCAGTCACATTAATGTGACCACTTGTCAAAGCCCTGAAATCCACTTTCGCAGCGTGGAAGTGCAGTAAGAGTGTCAAGGAGTTTCTGGAAAATACCGACAGAATTGTGAAGCCATGTGAAGCCAGTGCCGTGGCGTACTGCGCTAGGTTTCTCGGCTGAGGATCCATGGAGCCAATATCCCGATCGAGGTGGTCGTCCCACAGATTCTCGAATGGGTTTCAATCCGTGGAGGGGGGGGGGGGGGGGGGGTAGCAGGTAAGTGCGGTAAACCCATCCTGGTGCTCCTTGAACCTTTTATTCAGTCGCAGAAATAGACCTTATACACTAACAAGATACTGATAACCAGTTTGAGACTAAGGAAATGAGCCGGCCGAAGTGGCCGTGCGGTTAAAGGCGCTGCAGTCTGGAACCGCAAGACCGCTACGGTCGCAGGTTCGAATCCTGCCTCGGGCATGGATGTTTGTGCTGTCCTTAGGTTAGTTAGGTTTAACTAGTTCTGAGTTCTATGGACTAATAACCTCAGCAGTTGAGTCCCATAGTGCTCAGAGCCATTTGAGCCACTAAGGAAATGAGACATGTTGCCAATTTCTGGCGATCGTGCAACAGAAAAACAACGTATCCCAAACCTTTCCATTTATGTTGTTAACCATCCATTCCTCCTCGTCTCTGCAGTATCTCTTAACTTACTTCATCTCCCCACATGCTTAGACACTCAGACTCTGAGTCAACAGTAAGTGCTACTGCATTCACTTCTTCTATTCTGTTCTGAAACACAAGTGACTGCAAATGACTGAGCTATCTGACATATTCATGACACAAAAACTGCTCGTCTTTCTTAGCAGTGTTTAGAGACCGAGTTGCTGGCTGGTTGAAGATACAGCAGATGCTGATGGTACAAAATTCAAGTTCGCTGCTTTAAGAACGCCTTGTTTAATGGCAGTAAGTAAAACTGCCTATTCGTCGGCCGTTCTTAGAATTGTTGTTGGAGCAGGGGTGTAACAGCAGAATCTATGGATGACACTGTTATTGTTTCATGTGTCACGTGTTGGACATTACTTAGAAATGGACCATAAAGAAGTGGCAGAGTTGGTAGGACACTCTATTCATATTGCAGAGGAATGGGGTTCAATTCTTCGTGCGGCCATCCTAAATTCAATGTTCTGTGCTTTCACCACGTGACTCTATGCAAGTGCCGGAATGGCACTTAAAACAAACCATGGCTAGTCCCTTATCTCATCGTTGCCCAGCTGATATACACGTCTTCTCACACATGGATATGGAAATGAGCGTTTGGCGTCATTGGCCGGGAAGCCCCTTGCGGGACAAAAGGGTTCAAATGGCTCTAAACACTATGGGACTTAACATCTGTGGACTGTGCGGCTGGTCCCGGCGGAGGTTCGAGTCCTCCCTCGGGCATGTGTGTGTGTGTGTGTGTGTGTGTGTGTGTGTGTGTGTGTGTGTGTGTGTGTGTGTTTTTGTCCTTAGGATAATTTACGTTAAGTAGTGTGTATGCTTAGGGACTGATGACCTTAACAGTTAAGTCCCATAAGATTTCACACACATTTGAACATAACATCTGAGGTCATCAGTCCCCTAGACTTAGAACTACTTAAACCTAACTAACCTAAGGACATCACACACATCCATGCCCGAGGCAGGATTCGAACTTGCGACCGTAGCAGCAGCGCGGTTCCGGACCGAGGCGCCTAGAACCGCTCGGCCACAACGGCCGGCTCTTGCCGGACAAGTCCGGCCGCCTTGGTGCAGGTCTTATTACATTCGGCGCCACATTGGGCGACCTGTGTGCCGGATGGGGATGAAATGATGATGAAGACAACACAACACCCAGTCCCTGAGCGGAGAAAATCCCCGACCCAGTCGGGAATCGAACCCGGGCCCGTAGGACGGCAATCCGTCAAGCTGACCACTCAGCTATCGGGGTGGACTTCTCACACATGACTGGTTGGAAATACTTTCAGAAATGTAAGCCATTACTCTAACCTTGACGACCCCACCCTTGTTGGTAAAAAAATATGCCAAATTTATTTTCTCCGGATGTTTTGAAACTTTATTTCTGAACACTTTCTATTCGTTGTTCTTCTTTGAATAGTTTTCGTTGTTGCTTCGGTCTTAGTTTCTTTATGAGGAGTTAAATTATGCAAGTTTGTCTCATTACCATCAGCTCCCAGAGATAATAAGTGAATGTTTTACTAATAGGTACTGTGCTTGGCGCAATCCACTCTACTTACTGTACTAAAAATGTAAGTATTACATGTTGCCACGTGTTCATGTTGTCAGATGCCGCTTTAGCTGTTTTTCATCCATTTAGCGTGCTTATCTGTGCCACTAACGGGTTAGAGTGAAGCGTGTTAGACCCGACTTGTCGCATATTGATGCAGATATACTCCAGGCAGCACAACAATATTCTTATACGTGTCAGGTGTTTTTCTTATATATGGCGTTCCAAGGAGAGTTTTGCGTTCGAAAAAATCCATCGACTTCTGCAGTTTTATGCTACATATTTGTGTACAGTATACACAAACGCCTAGCACACGCTCGAGTGGCTAGCTTCAGCACATGACTGGGAATAGGGCTTATCTTTTATGCACCTGCTGCCAGCCTAACGCTCTCACCGACAAACGGCATCGATTATTTTCAAGTACTGCGACTAAGCGGAACTGTAAATCGTGCATCCATAGTCAAATCATGGTTGCGTGAAAGCTTTGTAGTGGTGGAGCAAACGTGCCCGGCCTGGGTTCCATGTCTCGTGGCTGAAGCATTTAGTTACATTGCGTTCCTTTAGAGTTGAGGCCTTTAAATCCTTGAGTTGCCAGATGCAACTGACGAGCAGTCCTTTCAAGCTTGGATCAGGAGCAGAATACAGCAAAGAATTTCACAAAAAGCGAACAGTGAACAGGATCGTCAGTTCATCGCTGAAAATACGAGGACGTTCTGAAAAGTAATGCCTCCGAATCTTTTATATGAAAACTCTTAAAGCTTTTTAAATAAAATCTCTTCGAATTTGTGCTTTCTGTTTTCTGCGACAGGGCGCACTGTCTTACTGAAAGATGCACTGACAATTGTTATCTGCGAAGAAATCAGGTTAGAGGGCAGCAGTTTCAACACTAAGACTTATGAGGACACTCAGTGCCATGTCAAGCCATGCGGCTCCACACCACGACAGAGATGGGCGTCTACACAGCGCCAGTAATGCATTCAAGCTACAAGCTTCGCCTGGTCGACTACGAACGAACTTAATTACATCGTTTCTAACAACGCTGATCTTAGCCTCGTCACTCAAAATGACTCAAAATCCAATATTCATACGTCCACTCTGTATGAGCTAAGCCTATTGCATACGTTCCTGCCTCTACATGTTGTTCAGGTAAGGCTTCTTTCTTGGAGTCCCCACTCGCAACCATTCGATCGGAAACTCCATTCCCTGAAGTCTTAAAGATGGTATTTACATCTTTCGCGGTGCGCCGACGATCTTGCAGAGATGATAAATTCTACGATAGTCTTGGTCGACTTAGTTTCTTCATACCGCTTCTAGACTTTCATCCCACCCGATTTTGTAGCGCCTCCACCCGAAGGCTTTGCACTTTCCACGTAAGTATAACGTTTCTTATGGCGTGGTGTTGCTGTATTCCTTTTATTCGGTACCACGCTGCACGTTCGGTGTAGGAGACATTGTTTTCAATACTGTCTTTCGTCTCAATGCCACTCACTTTAAGAAAATCTTACATTTCAACAAACAATATAGATATGACTACTGCAAGCCGGCCTCTGCGGCAGAACGGTTCTAGGCGCTTCAGTCTGGAACCGCGCGACCGCTACGGTCGCAGGTTCGAATCCTGCCTCGGGCATGGATGTATGTGATGTCCTTAGGATAGTTAGGTTTAAGTAGTTCTAAGTTCTAGGGGACTGATAACCTTAGAAGTTAAGTCCCATAGTGCTCAGAGCCATTTGAATCATTTGGAGATGCTACCAAGTCGGCTGTGAGGAAAGTCTAGAAGCGGTATGAAGAAACTACAGCAACCAAAACTGCTCCTAGGATAGGCAGAAAACCAATACTGACTGATGAAGACTGTCGTAGAATTTAGTCTCTATCTGCAACATAGTCCCGCGCACCTCAAAAGACGTAAACGACGTGTTGAAGATTTCAGGGATTGAACTTTCTCATGGAATGGTCAGAAATGTGGAAATGGTTGCGAGCGGGAACTCCAAGAAAGAATCCCTATCTGAACAAAATGCCGAGGCAGGAAATTATGCAATGGGCTTAGCACACACGGAGTGGACGTATGAATATTGGACTTGTCATTTGGAGTGACGAGGCTAAGGTCAGCATCTTTGAAAACGATGAAATAAAGTTCATTCGTCGTCGACCAGGCGAAGTTTTCTTGCTTGGATGCAGCACTGCCACTATGAAGCAGCTTATCTGTTTCATGGTGTGGGACTACATGGCTTCACATGACACCAACGATCTGCAAGTGTTACAGGGTCAACATGAACACCAAAAAATTACCAAGAAAAGTCTTAGTGTTGAAACTGGTGCCCCCCTGTCCGTGATTTGTTCCAAGATAAAAAAGGTTAACGCATCTTTCAGCCAGACACCATATCACAGAAAATAGGAAGCACGAATTGGAAGATCTCTTGCACACATGGGGCACCTTTCCTTCAGCGTGAGAATGCCAGACAACACACGAGCGCTGCCACATCTCAACAAGCCAGAGCCTGGGGCCCACTGTCATCGGTCTTTTCCATACAGTACCTACCGACTTGTCCCCATCCGATTTTCTTGTTTCCAAAACTTGAAGAGCACCTTCGAGGACCAGGCTTTGATAGTGATGAAGCGGTGCAAGCAGAGGTGAGGTCGCGACTCTCTCAACGAAGTCAAACATTCTACAGTGAAGATATCAACAATCGGGTCTCTCTTTGGGAGAAATGTGTTCTTCGTACTCCGAATGCGAAAATATTTTGCTGTCGTCGTCCTACCTATGGAGAAGTGATCATCGTAATAAAATATGAGAAACGGAGCTCGTACGGAAAGGCTTAAGTGTTCATTTTTCCCACGCGCTGTTAAGAGAGTGGAATGGTAGAGATATACTCTGAAGGTGGTTCGAAGAACCCTCTGCCAGACATTTAATTGTGAATTGCAGAATAATCGCGTAGATGTAGCTTCGTATAGAGCGGTTAGAACAATGTGCGGCGTCAGTTTGCTTACTTGTAGACTATTAATCGGATGAAATTACATGCCCCAGAGACATTTGAAGTCTCAGTTTTATCTATGATAATGAATACTGGCCGAAGCAATGAATTAAAATGTGTCTCAAGGCCGGGATTTATAAATCTGTATATTTCTGCAGATTATTGTTCAGGCGTTTCGAAGTATTATCTTCGCTACCCCTGTATGTATACTCCCTCATGCGATTTGTGGTTAATAACATGGATGCAGCCGGCCGCGGTGGTCTCGCGGTTCTAGGCGCTCAGTCCGGAACCGCGCGACTGCTACGGTCGCAGGTTCGAATCCTGCCTCGGGCATGGATGTGTGTGATGTCCTTAGGTTAGTTAGGTTTAAGTAGTTCTAAGTTCTAGGGGACTGATGACCACAGATGTTAAGTCCCATAGTGCTCAGAGCCATTTGAACCATTTTGAACATGGATGCACTCAAAGGGAATTGTGGCATCCACCTTGAGTGAAAAACGATTGGTTCTTGGCTGTACTTAAATTTTGCATAAAAAGTTGTGCGCTATTTTATAGGTTCCATTTTCACATAGCTTCCTAGCTGAAAAATTTGAATGATAAACCCAGATTTTCAAATCTACGTCGATAGCCTTCATTGTGGAGAACTTCTTATTTGATACGGAAGAGCCTTGCAGTCGTTTGAAGCAACTCGCTGTAATGTGTTTATTTGTGTATACTATCGCTAATCTTTTTCTTTTTTCATTTTTCTTTTTCACTTTAACAAAAATGTATCAGCCATATGTGAATTGTCTTGTGACAGGTTCCCCGATGCTTCCCAAAACTGTCACCGCAAAACTATTTTTTGAACGAGAAATTGATGCACTCCGAACCCTAGAATTTCTTCGTAGTTTGAGTTAGCTGTTTCAACATTCTTTGCGCTCAGTTTGCAATAACAGCCATTTTCTCGACTGCATCATGAATTACTTAATTCTTTGTGAGGCTTTGGGAACTTCGTTTCATCACGTGTGACATATCAAACGCTACAATGTTGCCTGTAATGAAACTACAAAATTGCTGTGAAAATACTGTCTGTACATCTATCTTTCGTACAAAAACTATATTCGTTAATTTGCTTCACCAAGCGAGGTAGCGCTGTGGTAAGACAATGGACTTAACAGAGGACGATGGCACAAATCCCGGCCACACCAGCTAGATTTAGGCAATTGACAGGATGATAACTTTACAAAGAACACAGCCAATTGTGTCCCCATCCTTCACCAACCAGGGCTTGTAAGCGTCGACGATTTGATGTTAATTTTTTTCCTTTCTTTCTTCCTTCCGTTCTTCGTAACTATTTCAAGCCGAAATTGTGTGATGAACTGGATACTGTCAGTACAATATTTTCATGCCGTTTACATGTGAAACAAAAATTAAAATTTCATAATTTACGCACACTTTTTTTACAGTGTGACACACGATATAAAATGCTTAGTCTTTAGCTTCTCGACAAGCAGGTTATAGAGTCACGGGCATGCAGTGAATTCATGTCGCTTAAAAGTGTAGCGTACGATACTGTTCCTATTTATTGCCTTTAGTAACACACTCGGTTTCGTTTGCTTCGACAAATCCTTGTTCTTGAATCATTCTTGTCTAGTGGATGAGAAAGCAACTAAGTGGTTTCTAAAACCAGTAAATATTCGGGTGTTGATGTGCGCCATGAACACTATCCCACAGTTGATTTAACGAATACTCTCGTAACATGAATCTGGCGCTCGTATCTTTGAAAAATAATATAACTGTACTGTTCTCGAATGCAGGAAACGTAAGAGTATACAAATTATGCCGAACGTGACTAACGTCGATAAGCGACCGGCCGTAGGATTACGTACCCAAGCACGTGTTGAGGTAAGCTTACATCTTAGCGCTGTATCACACCCAAGAAACGCGATTGCCGTTTTAAACACCACCGATTCTTAGTAGCCGAGACTGTAGATGAAATCAAAGTCAAAACCGCACCATCACGCTTGCCATTTGTCTGGTGATCTGGTGTTGGGCTCAAAAGTGTGCGCAGATACTTAGCAGTCGCTTGATCCGCATGTGGCAATCATTGTAGCTAGCGGTAAGCGAGACTCAAGGTTTGTTACCAACTGGCACGGCATTCATTGTATACACGTACTTACTGTAGCCTTAAGCCGTCGGAAAACGGACCGTGCTGTCGAACGTTAACGTTGAGCGTGCC